>NC_045763.1:12688801-13295229 GCF_008692025.1 Phocoena sinus | reverse complement strand
TTTCCTCATTTTCAGGAATGATTCCTGCCCTCCCCTCCAAGCCCAAGGCTTTCCCAGAAAGGAACAGAGACATCAACATATAAGGAGCCCAGAGATTTATCTGCATTATTTCGTTAACAGATGAGGAAACCAAGGCTCAGAGAGGTAAGGATTTTCCCAAGGTCACAGAGGCTAGTGAACAAAGTGACAACACTAGGATTCAATCCAGGGCTATTGACTCCAAACCCTAGTCTCAACTTCTTAATCACACGGCCTCCCTGGACTTCAGGGCTGGCATCTGGGAGGCGTTTGCTGCAGACTAAGCGGGGGCAGTGAGGTCCCTGGGCAAGGGCCCAGGCCAGCAAGCCCCGTGCACACCCACAGGCCTGTGGCCACCATTTTGCACACACGTGCCCCAAGGCTCAGAAGGATGTGAGTGAGGGAATAGGCACGGTTCAGAGCAGCGCAACTCCCTGCTAGAGACCTTCACGGCACAATAATTAGAAAAGAATTCAAGGCTACCTGATACCACCTGGGCCCACGACTCAGTAGCCATAATACCTTGGATGAGTTACTTAACCCCCATCTCTGTGCCTCAGTTTACTCATCTGCAAAATGGGGATTAAAACGTACCTACTGGGGCTTCCCTGGTGGCGCAGTGGTTGAGAATCTGCCTTCCAGTGCAGGGGACACGGGTTCGAGCCCTGGTCTGGGAAGATCCCACATGCCACAGAGCAACAAAGCCCATGCACCACTACTAGAGCCTGCGCTCTAGAGCCCGCGAGCCACAACTACTGAGCCCACGTGCCACAACTACTGAAGCCCACGTGCCACAACTACTGAGCCTGCGCTCTAGAGCCCGCGAGCCACAACTACTGAGCCCCCGTGTCCCAACTACTGAAGCCCGCACGCCTAGAGCCCGTGCTCCGTAACAAAGAGAAGCCATCCGCAATGAGAAGTCTGCGTACCGCAATGAAGAGTAGCCCCCGCTCGCCGCAACTAGAGAGAGCTCGTGCACAGCAACAAAGACCCAATGCAGCCAAAAATAAATTAATTAAAATAAATAAATTTTTTAAAAACATACTTCTAAGAAGTACCTATTTCATGGGGTTCTTAAGAAAATTAAAAGTAAATACATACAACACTCTTGGAGGGGTCCCTGGGACACGGTAGTCTCTGGCTGTCATTAACGCCCAGGGCACAGACTGTGATGACCAAAGCTCTACCTTGGGAGTCGGGGATCCAGGCTGGAGTCTCATCTCCACTGGCAGCTGAGCTGAGCCTTGTGTCCTCATCTGTAAAATGGGGTTCCTGCTACCTGGCCCATGGGACTCCCAGCAGCATCCCTGAGGTCAACCACAAAGCCCCAGCAGGCTCAGTCAGTGCCAAGATGCCCATCCTTGACGTGTCACCACCAAAATGGGAAACGGCAAATGGGACCGTGTGTCTAGATTCTGCATCCCAGGAGATACCCTGGAGGAGGCTCAAAGGAGAACCCCAAGGGCTTCCAAGCCGTGAGGGTCTGGGGGCAGCCAAGTCCATCTGTGGGCTGGGCTCTGCCTCCTCCTCTCGGTGTGACCCCAGGCCCCACCTTGGCCTCTCAGAGCCTCAGGCTACATCTCTGTAAAGTGGGCATGACAGCACCCGCCCGGAGGATGCCACAGGCTGCCACAGCCAGGAGCCGGGGCATATAAGTGTGAACATGAGCAAACAGGTGGGGTTGCTCAGCTATTTCCTTTTTTTATTTTTTTTTTAAGTCTTCCTTGAGCTATGCATGGTCTGCAAGCTTCAAGGTCGGAGGCTGAGCTGGAAGAAATGTGTTGTGATGCCCCTGAAATGAACTTCGCTCTTAAAAGCGATCCAGAGCCTTCCTGCCACAGCGGTCTCTGGCAAAAGAGGCAGTCTGGCTGGGGAAGGAGCGTCGACTGAAAACCAAGAGTGGCCCAGCAGGATTATCTACAGAATTATCTACGCTCAGGGATTCCAACTGTTTCTAAAGTGCAGAGACGAAAAGAACAGAAGGAAACTCACTAAGGTATATGAACAGTGTTTGCCTGGGTGGCAGGGCTCCAGAAGATTTTCTTTTGACCCTCTTTCCATTTTTCTGAATTTTCCAGATCTTCTACAGTGAGTATTATAAGGAGGGAAGATGAAAAGCAGCATTCTCATTTTTAAAAAGAGGACTAAGGCAAAACATCACAGGCCGGACCAGACAGTAGCTGCAAGATGGTGTTGAAAAGGTGGGATCTATTGCTAGATCTGAGTTCGAATCCCAGCTCTGCCACTTCCAGCTGTTACAATTCACCCCCTTCTCCCCAGCACCCGCCTCACAGAGGTCCTGTGCTCATGAAACGGGACCGTGGTGTGTGGTGGGGTAGCTCTCAGCCTACAGTGGCCACTGTTAGCACGGTGATATCCACAGTGCTCCACGTGGGTGGTAGGGTTATGGAGACTTTCTTCTTTGGGGGGTCATCTCTTTAAAAACGACTGCCAAGACTGGCTAGGCAGGCAGACCCCCGAACGGTGCTCTTGCCCGTGAGCCAGCAGCAGGCTGTACTTCTCGAGCACGTTCAGGCAGAGCGAGAAGCAGAGGAGCAAGCCCAGCTCCGGCTGTGCCCCACAGGCGGGTCAAGTTCATGACCGGGACCACCCAAGAGCGGCCAGATTAGCACTTCCCTCCACCCTGGACAGCCCTGCTCACCACAGCAGGTGTCTTCCAGGCTCTAATTTAATCAGACCCTTATCAGTTCCTCCTTCCTCTAGAGCTCAAGGTCCATCCAGCCCAGAGGCCCGGCAGGAAACCCTCCTCCAGCCTGCACGCACCTGTCCCTCCTCACTAGTCTCTGAGATTCACCTCATCCCGGACCATCTCCCACCTCCCACTCAAGTGAATGTCCCCATCAGCTCCCCCTGAATGAGGCCTGGAGAAATACACCAGGAAGGCTCCTCAAAATCAGGGAGGCTGCACAAACCAGGCCAGGAGTTTGAGGACGGGGAAGGCGGGACTCTGCGGAGAGGGGAGGGGAGGGGAGGGGAGGCAGGGGCCCAGGTAGGCAGGCAGGCAGGCAGTCCCAGAGGGAGATGCTGGCATAACCGAGTCAGGCAGCCTTGCCAGAGGAAAGGTAGATGCCATCCTGTTCTGCACAGAAGGGAACAAGGACCAGGATCTGGCCCAGGCCCCCACCTCCAACTCTGGCCTCAGAGGCACCCTGTCTGTCTCCTGGAAGCCAGGAAAAAAGTGCGGGACGGGAGGTAAGACCAGGTGTGTGGACCAGAGCTCCTCCTGCAACCACAGCCTCCGGGAGGCCTCTCCAGGTTTCGTCCCCTGTCAGATGTGAGCTTGACCAACACACGCCCACCTCTGCCGCCACAGCAAGGGTTCCAAAGCACACAGCCTCAGACTCTTCCTCATCACCTTCGCCTTAGGAATGCAGGTCCTCAGCAAGGCCCTCCCTGATCTGCCGCACCACCCTCCCCACCGACCTCTCTGGTCTGGGAGGTTCCCATGCCCGGCCTGACTGTTCCAGCCCTCATGAAGGGCTTCAGGCCCATCGCTTTGCCGACCTGTTCTATATCTCTGGGTCTTTGCTCAGGTTGTTTGTTCCCTCCAGGGAGAATTCTCTCTCAGAACCAAAAAGCAAACTCCTACTCAACCTTCAAAACCCAGACCCTTCTCCTCTGTGAGGCCTCCCCAGACCCATCTCATGCAGTGGTTCCCAAGCCTGGTTTAAAAATTACCCGAGTCTGTGCTCGCTTCAGCAGCGCATATACTAAAATTGGAAAGATATAGAGAAGATTAGCATGGCCCCTGCACAAGGATGACACGCAAATTCGTGAAGCGTTCCATCTTCTTTTGTTATACAGCAGCAACTAACACAACAATGTAAAGCAATTATACTCCAATAAAGATGTTAAAAAAAAAAAAGAAAGAAACCTGTGTCCCAGGCCCACAATTCTGAATTGGTAGCCTGTGGGTGCAGCCTGAGAAAGTCTATTTTCAAAGAGCACAGGTGATTCTGGGATACCTACAGCCCCCATTAGAACGGTCTCCCTCCCTAGACTGGCCTCTTCTTTTCGTCTCAGTGCCCAGAGCACCAACCCACACGCTAGACAACAGCTGAGCGGCACTGAACTAAGCCCAGAGCCTGATCAGGGATCCCATGTGCAGTGGATCCCATCTGCTTAGGATCCACTCAGGAGACCATGAGGCTGGCATATCCCTGAACCTGGGGTGGCTGCAGGTGTAGGGCTTCCTGACCAGTGGAGGAGGGGCACAGGCCCAGATGGGGACCTCAGCCCAGGTGTCCTCTGCCCTGCCCAGAAAGCCCGGGGCCAGGAGGAAGAACAGGGTCTGCAAGCTGTATGGTGGGGGCACCTCTGCCCTGGGAGTCCCTCATCGCAAGCAGCCCCCCTGCTGCAGACTGTGGAGGGGGCTAGTTCGCAGGGGCTCTGGAGAGACAAGGTGCCTTAGCCAAGAGAACACAGGCGGAGGTACAGCAAGAAGGACACGTGTCCAGGACTCAGAGCCCTGGAAAGCATTCAGCCTGGGGTCAGAGAGACCAGCTTCAGACGCGGAATGTGCGCTTGCCCTCCAGCGGCCAGACCTCAGGAAGTTACTCACCCTCTCTGTGCTTCCTGTCCTCATCTGTCAGATGCAGACGTAAGTGGAGTGATATCTGAAAATGCCGGCAGGCCCTTACCAAATGTTAGTTGCCTTCCTGGAGTTCCTGCCGCTCCTGGAGGACAGTGTTGCCCCATTCTGCAGATTGCTCAACTGAGTCCAGGCCGACAGTCCACCAAAATACCAGCCCTGACCTTTGTGACCCTCGTCATCCTTGAGATCACAAAATGATCGTCTTAGAAACGATAACAGGTGCCATCTCCCGGCACTGCCGTCTCCCAGCACTGCCGTGCACCAGAACCCCTGCTGAACATTTTACAGTGTCTGTCTAAGTTAATTCCCACAACAGATGAGGGAAAGGAGGCTGAGAGACTGAGGATGTTCCCAGGGCCACACAGTGGCTGAGCAGGGTCCCTGGGTCGTGAGCTGGGAGAGCCAGGGCGGGACCTTCGGGCTGGTTCTCACGGGATCCCAGCACGGACCAGGTGCCAGGTGGCTGAGGGCACGGGTGAGTGGGGAGAGCATCCTCCCAGACCCTCCACAGCCCGTGGCGGGAGGCTCCAAATGCCAGAGGGACACAGGGCCAGCTCCTCTCCCTGCACACTAGGCGCCAAGCCACTCAATGGGCTTCCTGCCATGGGCAGGGGTGAGGCTGGCCAGTGGCTGAAGCCTCAGACAATGGAGGCTCTGTAACTGCCCGGGGTAAGTGTCCCCTCTCCCTAGGCGTGCCCCTGGTCAATGATCCCCAGGCAGGACAGGTTGGGGGCAGGCCCCCTCCCACACCAACCCTGGAGGAGGCCTCTGGGCAGAAGGAACCCCTGGGGGCTGTTGCTAGGAAACCAAAGCCAGCCTGGAGAAGCTGCTGCCACCAGAACAGCCCCCTGACCCTCCCCCTCCTCCTCCGCCTCCCAGCCCCCAGGCACATTAACCCCTTTGTCCCCAGAGGTCCAGTCCAGGCGCAAGGCCCCAGGCTGAAGGGCCAGGTGAAAAACTGCCAATCCGAGGGTCCCAAATTCTTGGCCACATCCTGGGTGGCCCATTCGATGGGGCTCCACAGCACACACACCTGGAAGCTGGAAGAGGACAGCATGGAATTTGCACCACCCGTTCACCTTTCTGCGCCTCAGTTTCCCCATCCAAAGCCCGGGCAATTTAGTGCCAGGGCGGCTCTAGAACACTCATGCCAGCAGTGGAGCATTTTCATGGCAGAACCAAACCCAAGAGGTGGCTTTGCTCCCTCCTTTTCATGGACAGGGAAGCTGGGGTTCAGACTGGAGAAGCAACCTGCCCAAAGTCACCCAGGAAGCATGAAGTGGGACCAGGAAATGGAGGGGTCTGACTCCAGGCAATTTCACGGAGCTGGATGTGGGGGAAGGATGGACGGTCCAGGCTGCAGAAATGGCCCAGGCAAAGGACCTCCGAATGCTGGGCTGCTCCCAGGCTCAGGACTCCAACCTCATCTTGATCTGCGCCTCCCCAGGCAACCTCACCCATTTCATGGTTTTTAAGACCATCTCTACGGTGACACCACCGGCCTGACCTTCCCTGGAACTCCAGACATCTGCCCAGAAGTATGTCTGCTCGGCACGTCCACTCACTGGTCTACAGGGCATATTGAACTTAACATCCTGATCGCCACCCTCAGTCCTCCCAGGCGTCCCATCCCACCTGACGGCAGCTCCAGCCTGCCAGGAGCTCAGGCTAAACACCTCAGGCTCATCCCTGGCTCCCCACTCTCTCTCACACCTACACGCCACCCATCAGCAAACCTCGCTGGCTCTACCCTCCAAACATGTCTAGAATCTGACCACTTCGCACCGCCTCCCCTGCTACCACCCTGATCCACACCACCATCATCCCTTCTCTGGACCATTAAAATAGCCCCTTGACTGGTGTTCTGCTTCCCGCTTTCACCCCCCTACCCCCCACCCCACACACTTTGTTCTCAACACAGCAGCCAAGTTACTCTTCTGCTCAAAGCCTCAAATGCCTTCCTACCTCATTCGGAGTGGAAACCAGGGTCCTCACCTTGGCCAACAAGGCCCTACATGATGTGGTCCCTCCACCAACTCTCTGATTTCAGAGCCTACCCCTCTCCCCACAGCTTTTCTACCCTAGTCACAATGACCACCGTGCAGCCCCTCAAACACCCTACCACAGGGCGGCCTTTGCACTTGCTGTTTCCTCTGCCTGGAACACTCTTCCCCCAGATATACACATGGATGACTCCCTCACCTCCTTCAGGGCTCTGCTCAAAGGTCACTGTGTCAGAGAGGCCCCCTCCAACCACCCGCTTTAAAATCGCACATACATATCCCCATCACACTCTTTCCTCTGACTCTGCTCTCCCCGCCTTCATAGTATTTAACACCTCCGGGAATCTATACATTTTAGTTGTTTACATCAGTTTCCTCCTACCAGAATGTGGACATTATCATTTATGTTCATCGCTCCATCCACAGCCCTGGAATGGTGTCCGGCACACAACAGACCTCAACACACACTTGCTGAATGAAGGAAGGGATGCTGGTCCACACCAGCTGCGCCACCACCATCAGAGGAGGGGAGAAGGCGGCCGAGGCTCTTGGGGCCGTGCCTCCTGCTGCCCGAAACCAGCCTCCGCCAGGACAGCTCCTCCCAGGAGAGCTGCACAAACAGAGTCAGTGCCAAGCTGCGCAAGAGGCGGTTCCCCCAAAACCAGTCTGGGAAGAGGCCCGGGGCCCGTGCCAGGGTGTGATCAGGAGAGGGGTGGGGCGGGTACGAGGAAGGACTCGCTCCCAAAAAGACCGCATTCTTGCTCTGGTGAGTCAGAAGCATGTGTTCGGGAGAGCAGACAGGATGCCGAAGCCCCGGTGGCTGCCGCCCTCGGCCGCTCTGGCAGGCAGGTGAGGGACCCTGGCATACACCCGGCTTTCCCGGGAAGGATCACGGGAGCCCCCGGCTAGCAGGCCACCGAGAGCAGAGGAAGCTTCCCTGTCAAAGCCCACAAGGGTCCAGTCTCTTCTTCTGGCCCAAGCTCTGCCTCCCTCTGAGAGGGGGCGGTCCACTTTGTCCCACAGAGAGCTCCAGGCAGGAAGAAATAACCTTTGCAAAACTTGGAGCTAAAAATAGCTCAGCCCACCCGAGCAAGGCAGGGCAAGCTGACTGGACAGCACCTGAGGTCTCCCGAAACACAAGCCCCTCAAGGAGCCCCAGAGGACCCAGAGGCCTCAGCACCAAAGGCCAGCACTTAAGCTTCAAGCCACCCCCCTCACAATGTGCGGCCCTCCCCCAGGGAAGGTGTGAGTGTCATTCCAGCAGCTCCCTGTCCGCCGCACCTGCCAGGGAGAGACGGAAACGCCTATCCTCCCACCAGCCCCCAAAGGGGCAGAGCACACACGAGTGGAGAGGATCAGCCCCATTTTACAGAGGAGGAAACTGAGGCTCAGAGAGATAGAGAGATCTGTCCACGTTCAAGAAGCTCATCAGAGGCAGGTCCATGATTAAGCTGCAGGTGGAGAGGTCTGGCCACGTCTTTTCGCTGTAGCAGGGTGCCTCTCCCTCAACAGACCAATGGATCCATCCCACTCCCTTGCAATGAATAGCACACCTCTGACAAGATGCTGCTGGGGCTCCGGGAAGGGGGCAGAGGAGACTGGGCTGGAGGTGTTGGGGGGAGGCGGGGTTTCAACCATGAAATAAATTTGCCCTGAATCCTGCTGTCCTGGGATGGAGTCAAATCCTGGACTATGGCCCCCACGGGGAACCGGTCCCAAACACCGGTCCTCCTTCATCATCAGCTTTGGCAAAAGCTTAACTGATGCTCTCGACACCAGCCCTGTACTTGGACTCTTGAGGGACTGGCACCCACAGCCTGGTCCTACAGAGAATCCCTACCTTCCCTTCTCACAGAAACCGCACTGGGTGCCATGGGCTGTGAGCCCACCTCTGCCTGCATCCTGCAGCCCAGTGGAAAATGGGGGACCCGTTGCACTCAGGGTGCCCCCATCCTGAGGCAGTCTCTGGTCCTGCAGGGTATCCCTTGGGCGCCCCTTTCTGCCACCATCATGCCCCAGGTATGATTTTTAGAAGAGTGAGTCTGCAATCAAACCTCGTTGGGTTCTGGCTCTCCATTTCCTCACCGTGACACAAAGACATTATCTCACTGTTCTGATCCCTGGTTCCCTCTTCTGTAGGAAAACTCTAAAAATCCCCACTGCAAAGAGTTGTTATAAGGATTAAATGAGAATAATTCACATAAAATACCTCGCTGAGAGCCTGGAACACAGGAGGTGCTCGATAAATGTTTGTTGAATGAATGAATGACCACCACCTCCTTCTAACTGGACAGCGGCCCTGGCCTACAAGAAGGGGTGGTGTCCCAGGTAGAGCTGAGCAGTCCCAGGGCCCTCCCCATCACTGTCCTCCAGAGTCTTTCTGGGTCAGTGAAAGCCCTCCTGCAGCTTCTGACCATGCAGTGTCCCCCATTGAGGGCCAGGGGTGCCCACTGATGTGCTCTGGGACAGCCACCAGCTTGGCCTGGCCCTGAAGCCAAAACTCAGCTCCCCAAAGCTTCCACACACCTCCTGCTCCTTTTAAAGTCAAGATTCCAGGCAAGAAGATCACATCAGGAAAGGAGAGGACCCCAAAAATGACAGTGATGCTGAGTTCCCTTAGTTGGTGTGAAACACAGTGATGACCAAAGCACAGTGCGTGGTGCCAGGGAGACATTCCAATTGCCTGAATTCACGTGGTCAAGGGGAGCCTGGGCCTCGCAGCTGGCTGCAGATGTACCTCTTATGTAAAGCACCCTGGCTGGAGAATCAGCCCTGGGGAGAGTTGCAAATGTCAGGATGCTTCAAATGAACTCAAATGTATTCTGCTAAAGTCAGGGACAGCAACCCCGCCTCCAGGCAGCAAACTTACAGTGACCCCCCACCCCCACCCCACCTGCCCACGGCTGTCACTTGGCACTGCATCAGAAGCATCCTCAAGTGACCTGTGGAAAGAGACAGGCCTGGGAAGGCAGGATCTGGTGCTCTCTTCCCTGCTTGCAGCCAACAGGTGCTCCAAAATGCTAGATGGCGGCAGAGGGACACACACGCGAACACCTGTGCATTTCCTGCCAAGGCTGAGCCTTTGCCAGGTTCATCCGGGGGCTGTCCTGTGGCCAGGGTCTTGGTCAGAGGATGGAGACACCATCTCCTTTCCCATTAGGATGCAAACCAGGAAGCAAGAGAGGAAGGTCACGTCTTCCACATATGTGCCATGTATGTTAGAACTGAGGTCTCCAGGTCCCACTCCCTCCTTCTGGGAACCTAACAGCGTTCAAGGGGAGGGTGGGAAAGCCAACCTACTTTTCTGGATCCACCCAACAATATCTCTTAATCATTCCACAAAAATTGATTAAGCATTACTGGATGCCAGGTACCATGCAAGGTTCTGGGGGTTTGGATCCTGCCCCCTTGAAATCCACAACCCTACAGGGATGCAGATGCTAAACAATGACACAAGTCCATACATCTGTACAAACCAGGACAGGCACTACGGGGTGGGGGGAACACCAGGGCTTAATCGAGATTGAGGCAGCCAGTCGAACATTCCGACTCAACTTCCCCAGAACTGATGATGGTCGTACGTACACCCTATGGCTGTTTGATGACCTGCCCTCCATTGTAACCACACAGAGCAAGGGGACACAAGGCCTGGCGATGGCCCTGTTCTTTTGCCAGAGGCTCTGCCTCCGGTTGGCCTGGGCCAAGGCACACAACTGCTCAGGCCTCCAAGGGCTCTCCCACCTCCCAACGGATGTTTGCATTTTATGCCAAACCCAAGGAATACAGGATGTTGTGGGCGCTTTTTTCCTCTTTTGTTTTTTTTGGAGGGTGGCAGTACTGGATTTCAAATTTTCCATTCCATCTTGATGTATGCAATTACAGTTTCACTGATCCATCTAAGGCAGTGGTTCTCAACGGGAGCGACTTTGCCACCCAGGGACATTTGGCAATGTCTGGAGACGTTTGGGTTGTCACAACGGGGAGGGAGGGGGAAGCTAGTGGCATGTAAGGGGTAGAGGCCAGGGATGCTCTGCATGTCCTACAGTGCAGAGCCCGGCCTCCACAGCAGAGAACTATCCAGCTCAAGTGTCGACAGTGCTGAGGTCGAAAACTCCTGGTCTCGGGGCATCTGGTCAAGTCCTCTGGGGATCTAGGGCAGACACTGGCCTGTTAACGCGGGGTAGTGTTACTGCTATTAGTCACAGGGACACAGAGACCAAAGTCATTGCCATCGGTTTCCACGGCAGAATATACCAGGTTCCAAGTCTCTAAAGAAACTGAATTATGCTCTGGTTACTTGTTTTTGTGGATCTCGGGGCAGAGACCGGGGGCAGAGACGACGACCTACTTTTCCGTGTGCCTCCACCACCTGGCGTGGCGTCTGGAATACAGGAAGTGGGGAGGGACGGCAGGAGGGAGGGAGAGAGGGCAGGCTCTTCAAAGCAAGGACCATGCCTCACGCCTCTCCCTCTTCAGCACCCAGCACCTGTTCCTGGCACCTAGCCGCCATCTCTGAGTTCACAAATAAACAACCAGACCTGAGCTCTCCTGGGCCAGGGCCGATGCCCAACTCCCCTCTGACCGCCTCCGCCCCCCACCGTCCCGAGCCCAGCCTAGCACATGGCTCAGCCCTGGACACTTGTTCATCAAGCATCTCCAGTCCTCGGAGCTCACGGTCCAGCAGGGGAAGGTGAACTGAATGGGCTCCAACAGTCTAGAGCAGGCGGTGCTTCTGCGGGGGAGACCTGGAGGTCTAGGGGAACTCCCAGGCGTGGCCCTGAACCTGGGGTGGGAGGATGTCAGTTACTGCTCCTTGAAACAGTAAACAAAAGCATGAATGGTTCATCTCTGCAAGGCCTGGGACATGGGAGCAGGAGAGAGGGAGGGAGGATGGTAGAAAGGGGGAGACGCGCTGCCCTGGCTCGTCTCTCCCCAGCAAGCCGGCCCAGGTACTCATCCACAAAAGTGGCACTGAGTGGGTGGAATCCAGGGCCCAGACACAGGGCACAGAAAAAAGGCAGACGCTGGTTCCTCGAGCTGCCACCAAGGAGTGAATGCCAAAATCAGCACCACAGCACCTCACATGTATTAACCGCTAACTAAGGGCCCGGAGCAATTCCAGTTCCTTTACGCCTATAGTTACTTTAATCTTTACAACAACCTTTTCAGAGAGGAACTATTATCACCCCCATTTTACAGATTAGGAAACAGAAGCACAGAGAGGGTAAGAAAATTGCTCAAGGTCCCACGGTCAATACAAGGGGGAACTGGGATTGGATCTCAGGCCATCTAGCTGCAGGGCTGTGCCATGAACCCCTACGGTATTCACACCTCCGCACCTCAGCCGCTAGCCGGCCACCAGTCCGCTGGGCTGCCCTGCTGCCTGGGAAATGCTCAGGTGAGCAGACGGGGCCGCGGGGAGCTGGTGGGACAGGGACCCGAAGCAGCAGCACATCAGGAGAACGCGGGGGACCAGCAGACAAAGTGCTCCGGCCCGGTGGCCCTGGGCAAGTGTTCTAGCTACGAGGTCCCCAGCAGAGCCTCAATAAGTGGCCCCCTCCTGGAGCAGTTGAATGCAAACATGTCAAGTCTCGCTGGGCATCCTTGTCCAGAACCACCTGGGGGCTGAGGGTAGGCACAGGTTCCCGTGAACGCCAGGGATTCACCCTCACCAATCCAGCCACTCCCCCGGAGCAGGCACCTGGGCAGGGTCGGCCTGAGATTCAGGTCCCACTGTGCCGGCAGTGTGCCAGCCACTGCCTGAGCCAGCGCCCTCCCCTCTGCTGTGGCTGAGGGTGACCACAACATCAGGCCAAGCCTGGCGGGACCCCCTTAGGGCGGGCAGCATCCATCCCCTCCTAACCCCTCTCTTTGAAAGGGCGCCTGCCGATCAGAGCAGGCTGGGTGATCCACTGTGATTCGCAGCACTGGCCCTGCCATCAGAGTCAAGCATGTTGTATTTTCCCACAATCAGCCACTCTCAGAAGAGAGGGATCTCTGAGAGGCTGAAATCCAACCTGTCAGCCAGGGCAAGAATTCCTTCTTGAGGATCCCAACAGACGAGTGGGTCAGAGCACAAGCTTTGCAATCAGGCAGCCCTGACTCCAAATCCTGACCCCACAACCCAGCAAACATGTGACTTGACCGCCATAAGCCTCAGTTTACTCATCAGCACTCTGGGTGTAATAACACCCCTGAGACCCAATTAAGTAATATACTCCTTCATGCATTCAGTCAATCAATTCACGTTTATTAAGCACCCCTGTGAGCCAAGTACTGTTCTAGGTACCTGGGATACATCAGTGAACAAAAACAGGAAAAGCCTCCCTGCCCTGATGGAGCTTACTGAGCCCAGCCCTACGCCAGCCACAGAGTGGCTATTCCATAAATGCGTCACCTCTACCCAAGCCTGAGTCACTGCCCCACATCATATTCTCATGTTTGAATTCCTCCTTTGGCAGAAGACTCATCGTCCCACATTAGAAAAGTCTAAACCTGCCCTCGTTTCATCCTGTGAAGTTTCTCAGGACAAGCCTCCTCCCTCCTGCACGGGACACCCATAAGCTGGCCCTCCTTCCCCGAGTCAATCACACCCTCGCTAGGATGTGTTCCAGGCTGCCACTGTCCCTCTCATTGGTTCAACAAACACTTCTTGAGGACCCACTACATGCCAGGCGGTGGACTACCCTGGAACATCATCTGGGTTGCATTTCCTCCTTGCCAAGGCTGGGGCACACGTGGGAACACGGCAGCCTCAGCTCACCAACTGGGACACGAACTCACATCACCAACGTGCGTGGAAAATCAAGGCCGTTCCTCCAGAAGTAGGTCCTGCGCTTTCCTGCTAACAAGTGTGAAATAGAAGTGACAGTAATTGACATGAAATCCCAACTACTGCTCTTGCTAGCTGGGAATCAAACTAAGGCTCACTATGATCTCTGAGTTTCTAGTAAAACCGGGAGCCAGGTGTGGGGTTTCACATGTGCTTCGGGTTGGGAAGCCCGGTCCCCACGTGACTCCGCACTCAGTCTCGAGGCTCCCGGAGGACAGCGGCTGAGTCCGCTTGCTGCTCCACCGGAACTGCCTAGAGCCATACCTGGCAGCTAACAGGGTTCAATAAATGTGGGTTGGATTGAACTGAGTCCGAAAACTGAGGCTCAGAAGGGCAAAGGGACTTGCCCGAGGTCACACAGCTAGAAAACGGGCAGCGAGCTCCGGACCCAGGTCTGCGCGGCTCCAATGCCTCTGCCCGGCCTCCCTTTAAACTTACCCAGGTTTGAGTACGTGCAGTCCAGCAGCCTAACAGGAGCCCTCCCAGGACAGGCTTCCTGGGGCAAAAGTCACCACTCCTCCAGGCCCAAAGAAAGGAGAGGTGAAAGCCAGCCACATGAGACCTTATTAGGGAAAAGTAAAGAAAGGAAAACCCAAAGCGCCCTGGTGGAGGAAGGGCCAGTCTGTGAGTCATGTAGCCCAGAATATTCCATTCATAGCTGGCTTCAGGGCAGGCCGGAGAGGTGAGGGAGGCCACCAGCCCCAGGGGCCCACCCCAGGCGGCTGATGGAGCAGCAACAGGACCCGGTGGACCTCGGACTAGGGGTCAGGCTGCCTCTGCCACCAACTCCCACCAACGCTCGACAAGTCACTTCCTCTCCCAGGCTTCTGATTTTCATAGTCTGTGAAAACAGCCAAGGGTCTGGGGCTGCCACTGCCTATAGGGCTGGGAGTGGGGAGACCAGGTAAAAGCCAACACCCCCCTCTCTCCCCAGCTAAGCTTACCCCACATCCCACCCATGCTGTTGTGGAGCAGACGCCCCGTCCTGCCCCGTCCCCAGCTGCCTGCAGCACCAGCCCATGCTACTCCTAGACTGCTGGCAGCACTGGGAAGCAGTCTTCACTCGCCTTTCAGACCTGCTGGTCACTTTCAGCCTTAGAAGACTATCCCCTGAGAGCCTGAGGAGGGCAGTCAACTGACTGAACACCTACTTTCTACCAGGAGCTCTGAGAACACCATCTCACTTCCTCTTCGCCATGGCCTGGTGAAGTAAATTATAATTCCTGTCTTTCAAAACGAGCTGACAAGGCTAAGCCAGACGAAGGCACCTGCCCAAGATCACAAAGCTAATAAGACCCGGAATGCAAACCCAGGTCCTGAAGCCCCAAACCTATGTTCTCATTCTGGCTTGTGTATCGGCTCCCAGAGGATGGGAACTGTGGCTAGGCCCTGTCATACATGGTATTCAAGAGAAGGTTTATTTGGGGCTTCCCTGGTGGTGCAGTGGTTGAGAATCTGCCTGCTAATGCAGGGGACACGGGTTCGAGCCCTGGTCTGGAAGGATCCCACATGCCGCGGAGCAACTAGGCCCGTGAGCCACAACTACTGAGCCTGTGCGCATCTGGAGCCTGTGCTCGGCAACAAGAGAGGCCGCGATAGTGAGAGGCCCGCGCACCATGATGAAGAGTGGGCCCCGCTTGCCACAACCAGAGAAAGTCCTCACACAGAAACGAAGACCCAACACAGCAAAAATAAATAAATTAATTAATAAACTCCTACCCCCAACATCAAAAAAAAAAGAGAAGACTTATTTGACTGGCCAGGTGGTTACTCCCGAAGCCCTGCCCAGGCCCCAGGAGAGCTTTGTACATTGCAAACAGGAAGCGCTCCCTGGGATCCTGGCCCCAGCATCGCTGCACTCAGGTGTCCTGGGCCCAGTCCTGCCTGCCAGGGACCCCAAACAAGACTGTCCCCACTTTGCAAAAAAGGGAATCTGAGGCCCAGGCTCAGAGGAGCCAGAGAGCAAACCTCAGCACCTGTGATCCCCACAGCATCCTGGCACGGCCCTAGCAGCAGCAAGGAGACCACTGGGGGCCCAGGGCCAGAAAAGCACGGGCTTTGCTGAGAGACCCTCCCGGGTCCAACCCCAGGTCCCCCCATTCGCTATGTAAACCTAAGCAGACCTCCTGCCCTCTCTGTGCCTTGGTTTCTTCCTCACTGTAAAGCAGACACAGCAGCCCCGGACCACTGGACAGTAACGGCAAGTAAATCCAGTCACGTGGAATGGAGCAGGTGCCCTTTCTTCCCCTGGAGGGTGCTTGCCTATCCTAGCCATCAGCTGGGTGGGAGGCTCAGAACCTGGCAGTCCTCCAGGCAGCCAGCCCAAACAGTTTTCCATTCAGAGCTAGCTTTCTGGGTTTAATATTTACCTGCTTGTGACCCAAATCTTCTGGGGCATCAGGCATGCCCAAATCACTCAGCCCTGAGCATTCAAACCAAGCAGGGACATGATGTGGGAGAAGTAGGGGGGTGCTGAGGCCGGGACAGGTGTCTGAAATCCCGGTCTCTCCAGGGCACCCAGACCCAGGCTGGCTGGGGAAGAAGAGTCCCTTCCACGTGCCCCTACAGACTAGTGCGACCCTCCCCCCATAGCACCCTGCTCTGAAGACCCCGTGCCCCTGTCATATGATGACCCATTTCCAAAGGACACCAGAAACCAGTGAGGGCATGTGAAGGGGGGGGCTGGGACCAAGAGAGGTGGCCCTACAGACATGAGACCGACCCCCAGAGCCTGCCGGCTGTGGAGGTGACCGTCCACACCACCCTCACTAGGTGGAGATTTCACTCTACCGGTTAAGACCCAAGTTTTCGGACTTCAGTAATAAGCCCAGTGCAGAGAAGGAACCACCAGACTCCGCGCTCCTCCCAGCAATCCTATGGGGCATCACAGATGAGAAACCCGAACTCGGAGCCTGAGTCATCTTGCCAAGGTCTCTACAATTAGTCAGAGGTAGAGGCGGGATTCGAACAAGGCCTTCTGGGTCCAATCACCGCAGCACGACTGCCTCCCAAGCTCCACACGTCAACTAACATTTATCAGATGCTTTACTGGGTGCCAGGCACTGCTCTGAGTACTTTGCACACGACAACTTTCTTAATCGGTTCAAGAACAAACTGAGAAACTGAACTGAAACACAGGGAGGTAGAGACACTTGCCTCAGGACACACAGCTGACAAAAGGCAGAAGTGAGAATCAGAACCAGGCTGATGGGGCTTCCCTGGTGGCGCAGCGGGACATGGGTTCAAGCCCTGGTCCGTGGAAGATCCCACATGCCGCGAAGCAACTAAGCCCGTGCGCCACATCTACTAAGCCCGTGAGCCACAACTACTGAAGTCCACGTGCCTAGAGCCTGTGCTCTGCAACAGGAGAAGCCACCACCATAAGAAACCCACTCACGCAAAGAAGAGCAGCCCCCGCTCGCTGCAACTAGAGAAAGCCTGCGTGCAGCAACCAAGACCCAATGCAGCCAATAATTAATTAATTAATTAATTAGTTTAAAAAACAATAAACAAAAACAGGCTGATGTCAGAGGCCAAGGCTCTTAGCCACCCACCCTTGCATCTACTCACCTCCCCAGAGCACCCTGCCCTCCTCATCCACCAACAGAGGCAGAGCCCTTGGGTTGCAGGAGAGACCCACTCTAGGAAAAGAGCCATGGGCTCAACGAGTTTTCACAGAGGCAATGGCTCTGATCCGCACAAGGAGAGAACTGAAGGCCCAGGAGGCCGACAAAGGTGAGAGCTGGGGGGCCCCCTTGGTCATGTCCATTCTCCCCCTTCCCCCAGCCAAGGGAGCCCAGGCGATGGTGTCATTCCCCACCTGCACCCTGCCCAGGGCCCACAGAGCCACAAGCTCCTCAGTGTGGCCCACAAGGCCATGCCTTCTTCCAGATCACCCCACACCTCCCCACTCACCAACGATGAATGTTTGCTGAGCACCTACTGTGGACCAGGCCTCATGGAGAAACAAACATGGAAAACAAAAGACAGAGCCTGAGCTCCAGGAGCAGAAGAGGTGCCCCCACCTGCCCAGCCACAATGACCTGCCCTCCCCAGGGCAAGACCCTTCCTTGGCCTGGAAGCCATGCCCTACGTTATCTGCCTGGGACCCTCCCACCTACATTCTGAGCCTTAACACAAGCCAGCTTCAGGGAAATCTTCCATGAGGCCCACTGGGAGACCAGCCACTCGCCCCTCTGAGCAACTAACACTCTGGATTGGAATCATTTGCTTTGCTTTCTGACCCCTCCACCCACTAGACTGTGAGCTCCTTGAGGGTAGGGACAAGGCTTTTCATTTCTGTCTCTCCAGTACCTAGTGCAGCCCGCAACACATGGTAGAGATTCAAGAGTGATGTGTGGATGGGTGGATGGATGGTTAGGTAAGTGGGTGGATTAGTGGATATATGGATGGATGGATGGATGGAGAGATGGGTGGATGTGTGGATAGATGGATGGGTGGATCGACTGATGGATGAATGGATAGATGGATGGATGGATGGATGAATAAAAGAATAAGTGAATGAAAAAATGACAGGTGTCCATAAGCAGTGACCAAAGGCCACTGGGCTCAGGGCTCTACCTCAATCTGGAATTTACCAGGAAGCCCAGCTTTGCCCAGGTATTTAATCTGACCCAACCATTTTCTAGACATATTTCCCCAAACTGGCTGAGCATCCCTATGTGATCACTGTCTGTCTCCTTCACCAGGTTGTAGCATAGGTGACATAATGTCCGAGACTGCGTCTGGTCTAACAATTAAGTCCTCAACGCCTTCCCCTGGGCCTAGACCATTGCATGAATGAACGACAAACAAATGAACCAAAGACCTAGGGAGCCTTTTAAACATGGAGATTTCCTGTCCCAGCCAAGATCTGCTGGCTTAGAATCACTAAGGGTGAGACTCAAGAATTCGTATTTTGTTCAAAAGCTTCCTGGAGATTCTGATAATCAGTCAGGTTTGGGAAACACTAGCTTGTCGGCAAGAAGAGTAACCAGCTACTGAAGGCTGTGAGCACAGATGAGGGCAGCTCGGAACAGGGTCACACAGAGTCATCACCAAACCTGGCAGGTTGTCCCTCTCCTAAGTCTTTTTTGGCTCAAAGAGAGTCTAAGGGCCTTTTTCAAAGTGTGGCCCTTGAACCACTGACTTCACAACAACCTGAATGAAGGGGAGTCTTTTTAAAAATGTAGACTCTAAGGTCCAACCCCAACCTACAAACTTAGAATCTCTAGGGGTGAGGGCCGAGAGTCTGAATTCTTTGCAGGCTGTCTGGGCAATGCTGGCACACACTAACTTAAAAGAATTACTGGCTCCCAGTTCCCACGGGTGCTCAGAGCACCTGCTTGTATCTGGCACCTTCATGCACACCTAACCTCCTGAGAAAGAAAAGCTCCTGTCAGGACATCTTGGGAGTTCCCTGGTGGCCTAATGGTTATTACGATTCGGGGCTTTCACTGCCGTGGCCCAGGTTCAATCCCTGATCGGGGAATGGGGAACTGAGATCCTGCAAGCTGTGCGGTGCAGCCAAAAAAAAAAAATAGGGGGATATCTTGGATGACTCCAAGAACCCAGCAAATGAATGAGGGTATGAGGCCAAAAGGTAACAAATGTGCCCATTCCTCAGAACATCAGCCCCAAAGGGAACCAACAAATCACTACACCTAGCCTCTTATCTTACAGATGTGGAAACTGAGGCCCAGGGAGGGCTGTGTCTTGCCCAAGGTTATAAAAGAGTGAGTGGCAGAGCCAACCTAGAAGCCAGGTGGCCGTGCCCCAGACTCACCCCACGGTCCCAGGCCGCCCTGCCTCGCATCCTCCAAGCCTGCTCCCCAGTGAGCCTGGCAGCAGGGTAGCAGCTGCCGGCCCTGGACATCTCAGCCAGGCTTGCTGTCCCGGGAAGACAGAGCAGCTCCAATCGGGGAAGGCTCCTTCTGTTTCCACCACGTGTGGTGATAAAGCAACTCGTGCTCCAGGAAGGAGGAGGCAGCAGAGAATGGAATGAGCAGAAACAGTCTGGTCGGTTATGCATCCCAAGGAGACTGGTGAGGGTGCTGAATGCCACAGCTCAGTAGGGATGTCTCCCCAGAACTCTACGATCAGTGCACAGTGTCTGAGTTCAAATGTTTAGATAGTCCTGAGGAACCACCCACATCAGTGTTTCTCAGTCTGCACACCTGGGGAAATACCTGTGTCCTGAAATACGCTAATAGATACTCAGGGCAAAAAAAGGTGTTCAGTGGTCAAAGACCATGGAAGAACCAGGGCAGAGGTTGCCCTTCTAGACGTGAAAGGCGTTGAAAAGTCCTGCAATTCCAGAATCTGCTTAAATCATGATACAGATGAAGAAAGTTGGAGGCTGAGAGGAATTACATGCCCTTCCCAGAGTCACAGGGCGAGGAAGGGGGTGGGGGGACGGTAAGGCTTGAGCAAGACAGCCTGCCTCCAGAGTCCACGCTGGCGACCACCGTTCTTATACTCGGCGAGACGATTCCTCTGTTTGCTATCACTGTTCTTACTCTTGATCTTCTGATGGAAGGGAGCGAGGGCGGGCAGCAGCAGGGCCTGGCAGGAAGTCATCCCCATGACAGTGGCCAGAAGGAAGCTGAGGATCCAGCTTCCCAAATCCTCTTCTGTTCTCGGGTCTGTTGTCACTGGCTGTGTGGCCCGGGGCAAGTTATGGCCCTTCTCCAGACTAAGATGTCCCATACATAAAACTAGGAGCTTGGAGTAGATAATCCCAGAAAGCCCTTCCAGCTCTAGACAAGAGTCCGACCCCACTGTCCTACCCTCAGCTCCCATTTCCCTCCCCATCAGCCACAGCCTCTCTCTGGTCCCAAATCCTCGACTCTGTGAACAGCCGCGGCCTGCGCTCTGTGTCCGAGCTGCCAGGCTAGGCTGAGCTCTGGCCGACAGCGGACTAAGCACTGTTTGGCTGTCCCTGCCATCATCCCTTCATCATCCTCCCTGTGACTCATCCGTTGAGTGTTTCCAGATTGGACCCCAATCACCATTGCTCAAGGGTGGATGGATAGGGTGAATTTTTCCATCTGGGGTCCCAGAGAGCCGGTTTTACCAAGAGCTCTGTACGATGGGCCACGAGGCAGGAAGGATCCCACACAGACCCTTAGCACTGCCTCTGGGCTTATAAGTCCAGTTCTTATAAGTTCTAAAGGTAACTGTATAGCCTGGCCCTCGGGAGAGTTAGCTAACCTCTTTATGCCTCAGTTTCCACACCTGCAACGTAGCTAATAATACCCACCTCCCTGGTGAGCACACCATTCAGTTATACGCAAAGCGGCCAGCTCAGTGCCTAGCACACAGGGCGCTCCATCAATGCTTAGATCATAAGCTGCTATCTAACTATAGGGCTCTCTGAGTTGTTTTCTCAATTCAATCTCCCCCTGCTCCCCAGGCAACAGAGGACAGAAAGTAGAAAAAAGCGGCAGATGTTTGACTCTTGCAGACTCCCAGAAATCTGAAATCCTATAATCGTGGGTTATTAGAATTGGTAGAGACCCTAGATTCTCCACCTGCTCATTTTGCAGAAGAGGAAACTGAGGCTTAGGGTGAAGTTAGAGGCAGGATGAAATGTTGCCCAAGCCTTCCTGGCTGGTTTGAGGAAGAGGTGGGATTAGAACCCAGGTGCCAGGCTCCCAGTCCGGTGGTCTTTCTGGGGCCCTGGGGCAGCGAAAGAGCAGAAGGCCAGTATCCCTGGGATGCTGGGATTCTTGTCCCAAGTCTGCTCCAAGTGGCTGTGAGATGATGAGCAAGGGGCTTAGGCCCACTGGGGCTCCAAGGCCTCGTGATAAAACTTATGGGGTTGGACTAGATTGGGGTGCCCCAAAGTGGGGTGGCCAGAAAGCTGGAGCCCCAGAAGATTCTATCAGGTGATTTGCCAAGGAAGTGTGACAGGGACCAAAGGGGTTTCAAGGGAGGGCTCCAGAGTCAGGTGGATCAGTGTTCAAGTTCTGCCACTTACAAGCTGTGCGACTTCAGGTGAATTACCCTCTCTGTTCCTCGGCTGCCCCATCTGTAAAATGAAGATAACCCGACATACCTCAAAGGTTGCCACATGAACCGGAAGAAGATAATGTATACTGCCTGGCACGCTCGAGGCCCTCAGTGAACAACACCAGTTATTTTTTCAATCCCTCGGGAGCACGTTTAATATTATCCCTCCCTCACAGATGAGGTAACCAAGACTCCAGAGGGGCAAGACACCTGCCCAAAGTGACGGGACTCACAGGAACAGGGCTCTGGGAACCGCTCCCCATCTCTTCCAGCCCGCCCCCCCCCCCCCCCCGAGAAAGAGGTATCTGCCTGGCATCAGTAAAATACAGCCATCCTCCCCAGAGGAGACCACCACCCTTGCTGGCCTCCCATGACCTGGCCCAGCCCCAGAGAATTTTCTCCTCACTCACTGGGGAGGAAGCCAGTTCCCCAGGAAACTGCTTAAACATGGGGCCCAGCTCCTGGGAAGGCGGTTCCCAGCAGCAGCCCAGCTCCTCCCTCCCAGAAGTCCCACCCAGCCTCTGAGACCGGCAAAAGGACAACATTTAAAGGCATAGGAGGACCTGCAGGCGGTGACGGTCCACTGGAGCCTCCTGTGAGCCCCTCGCAGAGGTTACTTGCTACCTGCTTCCACCTTTGAGACCCTGGTTGTTTCACTCAAGAAACCAGCAGAAGCCTGGATGCCATGTTATGCTGTGTGACCTCAGGCAAGTTGCTTAACCTCTCTGAGTCTTGGGAACCTTTTTAGACAAGAGATGTGAGCAGAGTTTGGGAAGCACGAAGAAAGCAGCAAGAGTTCACAGAACAACCTAGGAATCAGAGGGCCTGTAACAGCCTCTAAATGTCTCCCTGATGTCTCCTGTCCCTTCCAACTCAGCCCCCACCAGGACAAAAAGTTCTGACCACGCTGATCATGCCCCCCCCACCGCCCCCAGCTAGAAACAACTGAATGGCTCCCGTGGTCAAGATAAAGTGCAAGCTCCTAGTGAGACGGACAGAGTTCTCAAGTAGCGTTCCTGACCGCACCCCTCCTGACCTTGCAGGGTCCTACTTTGCACTCACCTCCAGCCTCTGTACACACCTGGGACGCTTCCCTCTCCCAGAACCAACTCTGCCTCTAGGCTGCTTCCTCCAGCACTCCCTGGGAAGCTCCGGTGAGCCCCTATGCCTGGGTCAGGCACTCTCCCCTCCCTCCATCGGTTACCTGCCTGCTCCCCCAACCCCAGATAGGTGGTCACCATACTTCACTCATCTCTAGCTCCTAGCCCAGTACCCAGCTCCCAGGGGGTGTCCAGTAAATATATGCTGGGAGGAGAGGAATGCGAGGACGAGCAACTGAGAACAGATTAACTAATCCACGAGCTGTGGCGTCCTCCTCTGCAAAACGGGCATACGAGGGAGAAGCAGCCGGACTCACTGGCTGCGGACCCTCGCCCCCCTTTTGTGGCTGGCACAGGCTTGTTGGGTGGTATTTCACCTCTCAGGACCCTTCTCCCCGCTGTAGAGGGAGGACAATAACAGCACCCGCACCTCACTTACCGTGAGGACTCAGTGGGCTAATCCTCCCGGAGTGCTCAGTTCAGTGCCTGGCATGAAGAGGTGAGGTCCTTGCACTTGACCTCTGGGGAAGAAAAGCGGGAGATGGGCGTGACACGGGGCGCTGAGCTCCTGCTGCAGGGTCCGAGTGTCCTTGACACCACCCTCCCAACTGGCTTGGAGAGTGCCCCCATCTGCTGGCACGGGACCCACGCCCCAGCAGCCCAGTGCCCCGGAGAACGTGAGCCCGACTGAGTCGGGAATGAGGGCTCAGCCCCTCTGTGCCATCTCAGACCAACCACTGACCTCTCTGATCCTTTCTGTCTATACAAAGGCGGGCTGAGGCTGCTTCCGTCATTGAGGGGACCCAGCCATCTCTGCCTGTTCCTTTAGTGGCGGCAGAATGACCTCTCCTGGGGGGAGCAGTCTTGGGGGGCCCTTACTTCACCGTCCTCTGGTCCAGGTTTCATTGAGAAATACGAGGCCATCAGATGGGACTGTCCCCAACTTCTCCTCATGTATAATCCAAATCTATCCCGTCTTCTCCCATTTCCTAAGAGCATCCTGGCTCCATCAAGGGCCAATGCCTTACCCCGCCACCGCGACTCCCACATCATCACACTGGGTACCACCCTCTTTCATTTGCCTAAAGATCCAGCTCCCGTAGCTGCCCCCTGTGTCTTGTCCCCTCTCGGAGCAGTCCTGGCCACCCACACAAACCACTCTCCTGGGTCTCCCCACTTCCCCTCCACCCGATACATCTTTTTCCAACCCCCCTTTGCCTGGCCAACATCTCAGCGCTGTCTGCACACGCTGTCTCTCCTTGCTCCCCTCCCGTCCCAGCCACTCCCACTGCAGATTCCAGCCCCATCCCTCCTCCAAAAGTGCCCTTAAAAAGGCCCAAACTGCCTCTGTGTTTCTGTCTGGTCTTACTTCCACTCTCAACGGCCTGCAGCCCTGTGGCCCACCAGCTCTCTTCTGCAACAGGCCCCGTGGCGTGGCATGGCATGGCATGGTGTGGCGTGGTGCGGCATGGCACGGTGTGGCATGGCATGGTGTAGCGTGGCGTGGCGTGGCATGGCATGGCATGGTGGGGCATGGCATGGTGTGGCGTGGTGTGGCGTGGCATGGTGGGGCATGTGGCATGGCGTGGTGTGGCATGGTGGGTGGGTGTGGCATGGCATGGCGTGGTGTGGTGTGGTGTGGCGTGGCATGGTGGGGGTGTGGTGTGGCATGGTTTGGCATAGCGTAGTGTGGCATGGCATGGCGGGGGTGTGGCGTGGCATGGCATGGTGTGGCGTGGCGTGGTGTGGCGTGGTGGCTTCCCAGAGACCCCACTCTCCCTCCCTTCTCCTCCTAGCACCCTGGCTGCCCCTCCTCGGCCTCCTCTCCTGGATCCTCCTCCTCCACCTGGCCTCTGGGTGGTCCCACCTGCGCCACCTATATGCTAATGACACCCAGCCAAGGGGCCCCCACCTCTCCCGTGGACTTCTAAGCCAGCCTCTCAATGTGAACCTGTCCCCAACTGGATCCCTGGATTCTCCAAAAACATGCTCTCAACCCCCTCTGAACCACCTGTTTGTAATGACACCACCACCCACCCAGACACTCAAAAGAAGATTCTAGAAGTCTTGGCTCCTCTTCATTCCTCTCTTTCCCTCAGCCCCTGTGACCAATCCACCAGCAATTCCAGCCGATTCTTTCTCTAAGTCTTCTCTCCAGCTCCATGGCCACCTCTCATCCCCGAGCCACCCGAGCCTTTCCTCCGGGCCCAAGTCCACCCAGGTGCCCACAGCCGGTTCTCCTCCTGCAGCCAGAGGGTCCCTTCCTGAGGTGAGTCAGGGCCCACAGGCTCCAGCAGGCTGCGGGAGGGGTCAGCGGGACGGCATGCAGGCACGCAGTCCCCGGTCACCTGCTGGCGCGGCCTCGCCTTTCTCATCCATGAGTCCATCCCTCACCCTCCAGCGTCCACTCCAGTGCTTCCCTGTCATAGGCACTCAGTTATTTCTGAATGAATTATCTGAAAAGAACATAAATTTCTTTCCAGAGCTATTTGTAGCTGGAATCTTGGGATTGTATTTCATGAATAAAGGTATTTACAGGAAACTAAAGAGAAACTGTGGATGGCTTCCTGCTCGCCTGGATTAGCCATCCTAACTGCTTGCCTTGATCCACACGGCCCTCCACAGCATCTCCTTATACTGTCCTCCCCGCCTTGGCTGCTGCAAGCCCTGGGCTTTCTCCTGTTCAAACCAGCCAAGATCATTCTGACCTCAGGGCCTTTGCATGTGCTGTGCACCTGCCTGGAACACGTTTCCGTCTGCTCTTTGCATGGGGAGGGGGAGGGGTGTTCTCCCTCATCATTTGGGACTCAGCTTAAATGCCTCTCCTCAGAGGGGCCCTCCTCACCACCTCCAGCTGACAAATTCTGCACCACTAACCCCCACATACACCCCCTCCTCTCCCAACAGCCTCCCCCCAGCCCCTGCTATTCCCATCCTATCACATTAGGTGGTCTCCTTGGCAGGACTAATTCCATGACATGTGGTTACTTTTACTCGTTTGTCTGGCTTTTGTCTCCTCCACCATCACATAAGATCCACAAGGGCAAGGCTACTTACAATTGGCCTGGTCACTGTGGTAAGAACCACCAATTCTGCCAGGACAGTGGGCCAGGCACTGTCCTGAGCAGTGTACTTGTATTATGCCCTTTTTGCAGATGAGAAAACTGAGATACAGAGGGGCCAAGTGAGTTACCCAAAGTCCAGCATAGAAAGAGGCCCAGCAGGGACTTCCCTGGCCATTGTGGTTAAGACTCCGTGCTTCCACTGCAGGGAGCACGGGTTCAATCCCTGGTCAGGGAACTAAGATCCCACCTGCCACGTGGTGCAGCCAAAAAAAAGAAAAAGAAAGAGGTCCAGCAGGAAGCAGGGTACCATTTACCTGTGCCCACTTCACGCCCAGAACAGACCCAGCCCTTTGTGGGCCCTAAATTGGTACTTGCCAAATGATTAAATGAATCGCTGAATAAATGTTATACACTGCAATACTGAGACAGGTTGTCTTCAGGTGGCGTAACAAGGGGGATTCTTTTTTTTTTTTTTGTGGTACACGGGCCTCCCACTGTTGTGGCCTCTCCCGTTGCGGAGCACAGGCTCCGGACGCACAGGCTCAGTGGCCATGGCTCACAGGCCCAGCCGCTCCGCGGCATGTGGGATCTTCCCGGACCAGGGGCACGAACCCGTGTCCCCTGCATCGGCAGGCGGACTCTCAACCACTGCGCCACCAGGGAAGCCCAACAAGGGGGATTTTAATTTTCTTCTCCCTGTATATTCCAAGTTTTCTTCAATAGTCACATAATACATGCATAATTTAAAGTAAAATAAACCCTTATTTTAAAAGAAATTCAAAGGTTCTGGGTAATGTCAGGGTTCCAGAATATTTTTCTTCGATTTCCAGAGACGGTTATTCCGCTACTTCATTTAAACCACAGTTTTTCTAGGGAAATTGAATAAAAAGCCCGTATTTTTAAAGCTCGCTCCAAGTCTGCCCACTTCAAACAATGAAGAGGACAGTGATGGGAGCTGGTTCCCGCCTCGTGTGCTCAGGGCTGGAATGCATACCAATCAGGCAGCCGCTGGGAGGGGGGTCCTGCAGAGGCCAGGCTCTCAAGTAGGAGGGGCTCCAGACCCAGAAATGCCACCTCACCTCAGGCCCGATGTGCAGTCATGGACAGGGGTCACCCCAAGCCACCTGCACTGCCCCGGACTGGCGATGTCCCTGCAACGAGGTGGTGGTGAGGCCGGGGCCAAGGCCACCCTCCCAACAGGTCAGTGGGAAGATGAGCCGCTTGGCAGGGGGTTCTCTCTCAACAGACAGGTCAGGAAAAGGTAAAGCTCTTGGCTCAGCCCCAGCCTCTGACCAAGGGATGGGTACAACCTGCACTGCTGGCCAAGCGATCGATTGCCCGCCCCGAATTCCCACGGCATGTGGAACCCGCTGCCAGGGGCTGTCAGAGGCACAGAGAGGCCAGGCCCTGGAACGGGTGGCACGGCTCCAGGACACAGGGTTGAGAGCTGGGGCTCTGGGCAAACAGAACAAGGTCGAGCAGTGCCGCTTTTGCCCCTCGGCGCTACGTGTCTCTGGGCAGGCAAGATAACTTACCTGAGCTGTAAAACGGAGCTGATGACACAGCCCGCTCATCAGGACTGCCGAGAACCAAACAAACTCCTGCGAGCCCCGCCCCCGCCCCCGCCAATGCGCCTGCCACTCTGTCAGTTAGCACTCTCCATAAACACAAGCCGTTTTATGAGCACTTTCCAGACACCAGGACTAGCGGTCCACCTGGGCACCGAGTTCTATTCTAGGCCTTGACCCTCAACCACAGGGTGAGGAACCCAGCTACATGCGAGAGAAAACACGCATTCACTTCCAACGAAGAAGGGCTGAGAGTTTTGAGATTCCAGACATGTGTCGAATCTTCTCTTCCTCCCCTCCTCAAAGGGCAAAGGGGAAAACAGAACAAAAGGGGGACTGTAGAAAGAGCTCAGGGCCCACCTGGTTCGAATCCTGCCACTTATACTGTGGCCTTGGGAAAGTCACTCAACCTCTTTAAGACTCAGTTTCTTTATCTATAAGATGGGATAATAGTACCCACCTGCAGGATCAGTGTGGGAATTAAACGAATTGATGCATGAAAAATGTCTGCCACACAGAGGCATTAAAGTAACATGAGTCGTCTTTAAACAAACAAGCTCCCAATTATCTGCCTAAATGAAGGGCAGAAGTAGCAGAGGTAATCAAAATACTGGATAACCTAAATAACCGTTACTTTTATCTTTGGGCTGGAGGGAGGGCAGCAGACCCACCTTCCCAATTCTGTATTTTTCTGGCCTGATATTAAAATGGAAATTTTTTTATGAATCCACCAGCCACAGATGCAAGGGCTGGGGCGGCAGCAAGCTTGAGGATAACAAGAAACTACCTGGAAAACGTAAAGATTTTCAGGGGAGGGGGTCATCCGCAGAGCACCATGCCCCCGGCAGAAGAGGTCTGGCAGCGTCCCTTCGCTGGTACCCAGATGATGCTGTGCGCTCTGACTTGAGAAAGGTTCAGGACTTCCCCTGCTCTGCCACCAGCTCTGCAGACTCCTGGTGCACCTGACACCTGAGCCAGACTGAACTTCCAACAGCTCATGCCTCCAAGCCTTTGCACATGCCGTTCCTTCCGCCCAGACCCTTGCCCTCTCCCCATCCATTCTTCTGCTACACTCTGCACACACTCCCGCTGTATATAACTGTGCTCATGCCCTTCTCCCAACCAGGGCTCTCAGACTGTACAAGAGCTACAGCCTGCCCATCGGCGGCCTGGCTCTACTCTGCCCCTGAATCCGTATGGACGGTCCTGTCCACTGTTGCCTAAGCCACCCCCAGACAGCTCTAGCCACCCAAGTCCCGGCCATCGCACCCTCACCAGCCCCGAGCTATTTGAGTCGTCCACAGTCTCTCCTCAGGCACCCCAACCACTTTGCCTCCCAGATACCTGAGTCATCTTGAGTGTGGTTTTTCAGTCAATGGCAAAGCAGGCTCGCAATTAGCTGAAACTTATCCTCATCCCACGTCCCCTCTTCTTGGTGCATGGGAAGATAACGCAGTTTCTGGAGCGGAGAGCTCATCTGAGGGCCACTTATAACCCTACCATCATAGCAGCCCCAGCCCAGCAGCTCCCACTCTCACTGGGATGACCCTGAACCAGCCCTGGAGTTTTGTCACAGGAGAATGCAAGCTCCAGAGAGGGGCTGTGCTCAGGGAGCTCACTGCTAGATCCCCATGCTGTGCTGGTAAAATGTTTAACAGCTGGTTCTCCACAGGGGGGAGAACTGGGACACCTGCATCGTTTTCCAATTTCTGTGGTATAAATGCTCTCACTGTGGCCACTTTGAGCTACAAGGTGAGCCCGCTGAACGGACTTGGGAAGAGACGGGCAGGAGCGCACCCGTATGTACATTACATCCCTGACTTAACAAAGGTTCAACTTACAATTTTTCAACTTTACGATGGCGCGAAAGCGATACGCATTCAGTGGAAACTGTACTTGGAATTTTGAATTTGGATCTTTTCCCCGGCTGGTGACTCCCGTGATGCAGGGCAGGGCAGCAAGCCGCAGCTCCCAGCCAGCCATGCAGTCACCAGGGGAAACAGCCGATACGCTTACAACCACTGTGCACCCAGACAGCCATTCTGTTTCTCACTTTCAGTACAGTGTTCGATAAATTGCGTGAGATGTTCAATACTTCATTATAAAATAGGCTTTGCGTTAGGTGATTTTGCCCAACTGTAGACTAATGGGAGTGTTCTGAGCACGTTCAACGCAGGCGAGGCCAAGCTATGATGTTCAGTAGCTTCGGTGTATCAAACGCAGTTTCCACTTATGAGATTTTCTTTTTTTAACATTTTATTTATTATCTATTTATTTATTGGCCGCACCTCACGGCTTGCCGGATCCTAGTTCCCCAACCAGGGACTGAACCCGGGCCCTGGCAGTGAAAGCGCCGGGTCCTAACTACTGGACCGCCAGGGAAGGCCCTCGACTTACGGTATTTTCAACTTACAATATTTTCAACTAACAATGGGTTTATCAGGACCCATCAGAAGTTGAGGAAGATCTGTATGTGTGTATATATATGTATATACACACACACATACACACACATATAAAAGGATCTATCTATATATATACACACACACACACACACAAAAGATATAAATAATCACAAATACATAGGCAACTGTGAAAAACAGTGAAATAATCAGGAAGTGCTGTATCCTGAGTACTTATTACCCTTGTTTTTGGTGTAATTTATTTAATTGTAAATGTATATACTACAGCCAGCTTACATACTATAAACTTGCAGGTTAACAGCCAACTCGCAAAATGCCTAAAATTTATCAATCAGATATCATTCTTCAGTACAGACTCCAGCACACCACTGCCTGGGGCCGGGCACAGGCTATGCGAGGACGGGTCACTCCTGGGAGCTCATTAGACTAGGACCCCAAAGGAAGGCGACTCAAATGCCCTCCATTGAGGCAAAGAGAGACCAAGGAACTCTTCAGGGACACGTGGCAAGAAAGGAGCTGAGCTGAGGCCCAGGCGGCACAGTGGGGGAGGAAAGAGAACTTTGGCCTACTCCGCTGTTTATGAGTTTGACTGTCTTTCCTGGACTTGAGGGCAAGGACAGCAGATGAGAAGCCAAAGACACTAAAGACAAGCTCGCAGAAGAAAGCAAGGACTGGGCGGTCAGGGAGACCCAGGTTTGAGTCCTTCACTGACTGTGACCTTCGGCATTCACTTAAATGCTGTGCTTCATCTTCCTCATCTGTAAAATGGGTATGAGCCCATCTTCACTGCCTAATTATCAGGGCGGTTGTAGAAACAAAAAGACAGCAGACATGAAAGAGCAACATAAATCTAAGCTATTATCATACATACATATAAAGATGACATATATGCACCAGCTAGCCCAGCACCTGGCACATACCTGGTTCCATAAAGAGCTTTTAATTTACTGCTGATATATCTGTTAATTTACTATTTATTTAAATAACAGTAGGCCTTCCTCTTAAACAAACCTGGTACCTGGGTCCCAAGAAGTCCACCAAGTTTCCCCCTCCCCAGACTCCTTCAAAGCTAACCTGTGAAACAGGACAATTTAGGATCCATTAGTTCCAGGGCATCCACATAACCAGCAACCATTTACTGAGCACCTACTGTGTGTCAGGCACTGGTGATCATGACAGACACGGTCCCTGCTCTCGAAGGCTTATAGTCCACTGGGAGGGGTAAAAACCCACCCCGACCACAGTGAGGGCTCCAAGAGCATCACGAACAGGAATTATGGAGCCAGCCTGGCTGCCCAGAGAGGAGGAGATCCCTGAGTGAGAAGCGAAGAGGGGAAGGATGGGACCAGCTAAGGCAACGGCTCTCTGGTAGAAGAGGAAGGAGCAGGGGAACTCGGAAAGGCAAGTGTGATGGAGCAAAGTAAGAAAGACGCAGGCACAACCTGAGGCCTCACAAGCCAGAAGAAGAGCTCCATCCCGAGAAGTTTTAACCCAGCCACAGGGAGCTCAGAGATTTCCAGGCTGTGCCCTCCTTTCTAGTTTATATACCCGAGGCCTGGACACTGTGGGGCAATAGTGCTGGGTGGACAGACAGAGGGACGGATGGATGCTGCAGAGAAGGGCTGAGCATGCTAATAAGCCTGCACGACCTCTCCTCTCTCCCCAGCATCCGAGGAGGAACAGATGGGGCTTCAGCAGGCGGAGCATGACTTCCCCGGACTGAAGCCCTCCGGAAGGCCAAGGCCTTTGAGGCAGTCTTAGCTCCAGAGTCCGTGCGCAGGGCGGCCCACCCCTACCACCTCCCCGCTGTGGCCCAAGGCAGGGTCCTCAGGCTCTCAAGGCTAAAGGAGCTTCCTGACCCCCTGCCCCAGGACCCCAGCGTGGAAGAGGGAGAAAGAACTCTCCCCAGACTCCCCTACATCAGGCCTGGCCTTCCTCTCAAAGACCACCCCCGGAGGCCCAGGAGGCTGGTCTTCATCTTCACAGAGCCTGTCCCGGACACACTTTTCTGTCTCCAGGAGTGTCCAGGCCTGACTGGGTTCTGTGGCCTTGGCCTTCCGGCTGACCAGGGCATCCTCTCCTCCCACACTCCCCTCCTCCAGGAGGCCGCTCCCGTCCAGTCTCTGGGCAGGGGTCCAGGGTGGGAGAGGTGGGCCCAGAGCAGAGGCGAGAAGAGCACCCCTGACTCCACTTAATCCCAGGGACCCTCAGGTCAGTGCAGGGGGGAGCTGAACCACAGTGACAGCAGGACCTGAAGGCCTGGGTGAACCAAAGGGAAAGTGAAGCCCACGGTGGGGGTGGGGGGATTTCCAAACTGTCCCTGCCAGACCTGCTGAGGTCACACACACACACACACACACACACACACACACACACACACAGATGCACAAAAGCCAGACAGGAGTCATGCAGAGGGATGGGACACCCAAGGGACACAGAGTCTCCCATGGGGGGAGGGGACACACACACACACACACACACACACACACACACACTAGTAATACAATCGCTCCAATGTCACAGGACATACATACACACAGAGAGGAAACCCCAGCTCCGGGACCTCACCCCCAGAGACACTGAGATACACACTCGCATACACAACCGGGCACACGGAGGAGACCCAGGCTCCGGGAGAGACTCTCCCCCGGAGAATCGGGGACACAAAGATCACGCACGAGCGGAGACCAGGACCACGCGGGAGACCGAGACCCTGGACTCGGCGACACTCGCACAGGGACGCCCACGGCCCCGGAGAAACCCGGAGCCACACGGACACCCTGGCGGGGTCTCGGGGATCGCGGAGCCCCCCGCCCGGCCCCGCGCCCCGCGGGCCGCACTCACCGGCTCCGGCCGCTCGGCCGCGCCTTTGTTGTCCGCGCCGCTCACAAAGGCGCCGGCGGCCGCCCGCACCTCAGCTGCCCCGGCGGCCGCGGGCGCCCATGGCCGGGCCGGCCCAGCCCCGCGCCCCAGCCGCCCGGCCCGCCGCCGCCCGAGCCAATGGCCGCGCCGCGCGCAGCCCGCGAGGTCACGGCCCGGTCCGGGGTGCGCCCGCCGCCGCCGCCGCTGCCGAGCGGCCTGGTCCAGCCGCGGCGCACAACGCAACGCGGCGCCGCCCCCGCCCGCCTGCCAGCCCGGCCCGCCGGCCTGCTCGCCGCGGCTGAAGTCACCGCTTAACCCCTGCTGGCCAGACCGCCGCGCCCGGCGACCCCCGGAAGGCCGGGAGCTCCCCCAACCGCCCCCCACCCCGCGGCCGGAGGAGGGCTTCCCTCCCGCCCGCCCACGCAGTCTCTCGCCACACGGGTGGGGAAACCGACGCCCGCAGGGGCTGGGGCAAGACCCTCCAGGTCTCACAGGGCTCCCCACTCCTTCATCCCCACCCCCGTGTCCCCTCCCCCTTCCCCGCTTCTCCCTTGGAAAGGTCTCCGGCCCGCGCCGGCTGCTTGCTTCTCCCTCACTTATAGGAGCTTGCCCAGGGCTACCCCAGAAGGGTGAGGGATGCCTGGGTTGGTCCCGTAGGAAAACCCAGACCTGCGAGGGGCCCCCACCGAGCCCCTGCTGCAGAGAACCTTCCTGATGCAATACATCAGCCCTGCACCCTGGTTTCCCATAATAACCTCAGGAACCATAATCCTGGCAGCTGCAGGCATTGAGGGCTTTGAACTAGCAACCACCCTGCCATGTAGCTCCATTTTCTTGATGAGGAAACGGAGGCCCAGGGCTGTAACTTGCCAAAGCCCACCCAGCAAGGAAGTGGTGGAACAGAGATCCTAGCATGCCCTTCCCTTCCAGTACTCAAAGCTACCAAACCCTAGTTACTCCCTCTCAGAATTCCAAAGAGGGCCTCCGGATATGATGCAATTAATTACAGTTATCAGCTCATTAATTAAGATGATCCCTGTTGTTATTAAACGCTGCCCTGCTACCTCCCTATATGCAAAGAAATTCACACTCAGGCTTATCAGCAATTACTCCTGGCTTGATAAAGAGTTCTGCAGCCTCCAAAGGGCACAGGTGTGTGTAGCCTGGAGTCTGTGTTGGCCTGTGTTCGCTCTTTCCTACAGCCAGCAAAAACATTTTTTCTTTTAACTACTCCCTGTTTGGCAGGCACCAGCCTCAGGGGCTAGGAATGAAACAAGGAACCAGACAGACCCTGGCCCTGCCCCGTCGGCTCTCCTAGGCTAGGAGGAGACAGGGATAACAGGCCACTACAGTGCAGCCAGACAAGCCACACCAGTCCACGCTCTCTGAAATCATCTTATTCATTGATAGGTTTGCTTTTTTATTGTCCATCTCCACACAAGAACATAAGCCCCATAGAGCTTGTCCTAAGAGTTGTTCATAAAGTCATCCTAACCCCCGAGCCTAGGGCAACCCTGGGCTCACACTGTACAGCCAGTAAATATTTGCTGAGCACTTACTATGTTCCAGACATCATTCTAGGTATGCAAGAGACATCAGTGAACAAAAGAGGCAAGGCCCCTGCCCTGCTGGATTGTCCATTCCAGGGAAGAGTAAACAATGGCCATGACAGCAGGGAGGAAAGTTTCTGGCAGGAAAGTAGCAAGAACGTCTTCAGATGTCTATCCAGTGACCTCGGGGCTCACGGTATTAAGCCTTGGACCAGAATTTAGATATTTGAGTCCTGCTGGCATAGAAAAAGTACAAGTCCCTGGACCTGCATTTGCAGCCTTTCAGACCTCTTCCAGCCCCCCTCCCCGGCTATAGCTGTTTCCCTCCTGGGCCTGAGCCCTCTTGAGTCCTCCAGTCTGGAATGCCTGCCCCCTGTTTGGTTGCACTAAGGTCTACCCTCCCTCCCAGATCAGAAGGCCCAGAATCTCCAGGAAGCTGCCCCACATGGCCTCTGTTCCCCAACCACCTCTCCCTCTGAGCTCTACAGCACTTCATGCTTTGGTTAGTTGCTTCTGTTAGCGCTTTTGTTTCTGTTAGCTGATTCTGGGCATGTAATGCCTCGAACTGTCTCCAGCTTGAGGGCAGCGGCCATACCTCAGACCCCCATTGTGCCCCCAGAGCCCAGCACAGGTTAGGGGCATGCCAAGTGGACACCCTCAAACCCTTATCAATAGAAACTTCTGGATCCAGGGTTGCAAACTACCAGCTCACAGAACAAATAGAGCCTGCAGAAGCATTTTGTTTTGCCCGCAGTGATTTTATTATTGTTAATTAGCTACCAACATTTAACAATTGAGAGATTTCCCATCCATTGCCAGACTGCTGGCTTCTCTAAACAAATCTGACGATCTGGTAATGCCAGGCCCCCATGGCCACACTCTATAGGCCCCAAGGAGCAGTGGTGGCCCCTTAGAAAGAGCCGTGTCCTTCCACTTGTCACCATTCCTCCCAGTCCTGTGTCATCCATTTGACCTTGAGGCCTTCCTCTGTGAATTAGTGTTTTCATTTCATTTTCCATCTACATTCTACTTATACTGTATGAGAAAAAAAAAAAAAAAAGCACATCAGGAAACACATACTCGAGAATAAATGAGCCTGCAGCCCTCACCTTCTAGGTCAGGCCGGGCCCCAGCCCAGCCCAATTCTCCTGCATTCTTGCTCTCTCCACCATCCTGCTCTCCTGACATGCATACACCCCTTCTCTCTCGCCTGCCCAGCCTCACATGCTAAGCTCCACAGCTCGAATGAATGTACGAGGCGTTTCACTGGGTCTTTGCCTATGCTGTTCCCTCTGCCTGAAACGCCATTACTGCTCCATCCCCCAGACACTGTGGCTTTTTGATGCTCTGCACATAGAAAACACCTTCTCAGGATCTGTTCTCTAGTGCCCCAAGACTGGGCTCCTGGGCTCCCATAGCATCCTACGGTCCCCTCCTCCGTGCACCCATCCTACCGTGTTGTGTAGGGTATTCGCCCCATGTCTTCCCCCGAACTGTGAGTCCTCAGGAGCTGGGACTCTGCTACCTCGTTCATGCTGGAATCCCCAGCACCTGGGACAGAGCCTGATGGAGCATAAGCACGACACAAATATTTGCTAAATAGTTGAACAAACGGGTTTCAACAGCCACAAAAGGAACAAAAGGGATTTCTGGGAACGTTTCCATGTCCCAGAACATTCAATTAACCAGAATTTCCCACTCGCTGAGCATTCTGGTGGGGCGGGATCTATTGTGTAAGCATAATCATGGATGATACATCTGGATGGGACTGGGACTCTGTTCTCCCTGGTCTCTACTGCTGACCTGGGAAAGAGGAGGGGAGGGAGGGAGGGCGTGGCAGTATTTCCCATTGGTCAGAGAGGCTAAGTGACTTAGCCAAGGCTGCCTAGAAAGCTGGTTGCAAAGTGAGGATGGGAACCCAGGGCTTCTGCCTCTGCCTCCCAGCCTGGCCCTGCTTCCGTCGGCCCAGGCTTGTAGTAGATAAAAAAGGAAGAGGGTAGGGCTTCCCTGGTGGCGCAGTGGTTGGGAGTCCGCCTGCCAACGCAGGGGACACGGGTTCGTGTCCTGGCCCGGGAAGATCCCACATGCCGCGGAGCGGCTGCGCCCGTGAGCCATGGCCGCTGAGCCTGCGCGTCCGGAGCCTGTGCTCTGCAAGGGGAAAGGCCACAACAGTGAGAGGCCCGCGTATGGCAAAAAAAAAAAAAAAAAAAAAAGGAAGAGGGTAGATGGGAAAGTGGACTCCCCAAGTCCAAGTCCAAACACCACCCCTGCACAGGCAGTATGAACGGAGAGTGTGCAGAAAGTAGCTAGTCCTTATTTTTTCCTGAATCGCCAAACCAGTCATGAACAGGCTCTTATGGAAGAGAGGCTGGATCGCATTTTGATTATGAATGAGGACGACATAATCTGTCTTACCAAAATGAAACTCTCTTTTAGTAACACTGCTGTCCCTGTTCAGTAGGACAGGCATTTGGAAGGCAGCTGGGCTGCACTGAGCAATCTCCCCACCACCTCCCAGTTTCCTCATAACTCAAGACCTGCCATTTGTGGGGAAACACACAGCTAGAGGTGGTTTGGGGGGCTCAGATGAAGAAGGAAACTTGATTTTCTGAGCTACCACTTTACAGGCCTTGGTGTAAGGGAGAGGACAGTCTGAGCAGCTCTTTCTCTCGGGGATGTAGTCTCAAAGTTCTCCCAAAACAACCATTGGGGGTGATGGACACTCTTGTCCAGTGGGCTGGACACAGACACAGGACAGGGCTCTGCACCCCACGCTCTCCATAGGACCCTGAGAACAGCATTCAACCTCTTCCACTTGGTCCCAATGCCTGTAAAAGAGCAATAATCCTTTTGCTCTCTTCTATCCCATAGGATTTTGAAGGGATAGAAGACTAATATAGTCTAACAGAGATTTTTCAACATCTCAACAACAAAATTAGGGCTTCCCTTGTGGCGCAGTGGTTGAGAGTCCGTCTGCCAATGCAGGGGACACGGGTTCGTGCCCCGGTCCGGGAGGATCCCACATGCTGCAACTAAAGAGTCCACATGCTGCAACAAAGATCCCTCCTGCCGCAACTAAGACCCAGCGCAGACAAATAAATAAATAAATATTTTAAAAAATTTTTTTGAAAAGCTACATAATTTTTCTTGTTCTTTACGCAGTTCCCTTCCCTAGGTAAGAGCCAGCATATGGAGTAAGGTAGCAAATTCCAGGACCTAGGGGGTCAGGTAGGAGATGAAAATGGGAGAAGCAGGTTGAACATGACTACTGACACTATGTCTCAAGGTTGGAGGCCTGGAAATCACTGCCCCAGATAAAAGGGGCAGTCACCACCCAGTTCTGGAAGATGAGTCACTGTGCACTATGAAGCTTTCGTATTGTTTTTCCCAAGAGAAGCTAGAAATCCAGATTTCCATATGAAATCCCCTGATTTTTAACATTGGCAACTATTTCAAATTTTAAATGGACCAATACTTTGTGAGCCACACAGGCTCCAAGTGCCAGCAGCAGGAGTTCTGAAAACTTGTCCTGAACACTTAGAAACATGGACCGCTCCTGTGGACTGACAGAAATAGCACCGAACCGCTGTTCACAGTACTTCTGCCGCTCTGGTAGAGCCTCTGAAGAGGCTGGACTGGACGTGCCAGGACGCATGCACCTCCATGTGCCGTGACAGCAACCTATTCCCCAGCGCGCTTGATTGGACAACAGGGTGAACATCTGACCGACACTGGGCCCATCAGCTCGTCTCACTCAAGAATTTGGCATTGGAGAGCTGAGAGGCTGAGTCAGTCAAATGACCACGGACGCTGAACCTGAAAGACGGCGCCGAGCCAGAGCTGGCAATCATGCTGCAACAAACCACAGCCAAGTTCAAGCTGAGGTTCTGGGAGATCAGAAACGCCGCAGAAAAACAAAAACAACAGCAAAAGTAAAGTGGGAGAAAAAGACAGTGAGGCAGAGATCACCTAGCCCTAGCAGTAATAATAGCAGATTCTTCCATAACACTCTGTACTGGGCTCTGTTTAATCACTTTCATGTATTAATTCATTGAATCCTCACAGCAACCCTATAAAGTAGGTACTTTTATCCCTGTTTTACAGATGAGGAAACTGAGGCACAATGATATTCTGTCCTAGCCTTGAATGTCCATCTGAGTGAACTGTTGTGTCCTTACAGAGACAACCCCCCTTCACTGCACTCACCTGAGTGGATTTTTATTCATATGATCAAAGGAGAGTGGTGCCCACTGCCCATGGCTACCATCTTGGTACAGGATGAGGGGGGATTCTGGGACCAATTCATGTATCCAAACATCATGCTCTAGTCTCTCTGTATCTCCCCAAATGGAAAAGATGAAACGGAAAAGGGAAAAGTCGCAGCCTGGGCCATCAGAGGCAGCTGCAAACATGTTAAGATCCTCTGCCCATCAGCCCATGCCCACCGGCCCCGTGTGCCAGCCCAGCCTACCCTAGGAAGCCAGCCTCACCTACTCCTCGGGGTAGCTGCAGCCTCCACTGGGGATAAGCAGGCAGAGGACTTGGGGCTGCCTGTGGAGCCAAGGGGAGGATGGGTTTCTCTGCCTGGGACCTGGCCAAGGAGCCAGAAAGGACAGAGAGACAAGGTCTTCTCTTCCTGGCATCAGGTTACTGCCCCTACCCAGGGCTCAGGGTGCCAGGCAAGCCTCCCAAGCAATGAGAGTTGCCGGTCAGCTGACAGCAGACAGAGTCCAAAGCCTATTCTAGAAGCTGCCGTAAGAATGAAGAGAATATGGCACCGGCCGCTGAGGAGGAGCAGCAGAAAGGGAACCCGCCAGACCCAGTGAGCCTCCAGCCTTGCCAAGCAGACCAGGCTGGGCACTGGGGACCAGACAGAAGGTCTCCAGGAGAGAAGGTCCTAGGCCTGGGGAAAGGGAGGCACAGCAGCTGCCAGCCTGACGCTGCAGTGACACTCCAGGGAGGCCTTAGCCCCTGTCAGCAGGAGGGCCTGGCAGTGACTGCAGCCTGGCACCAGCCCCAGAAACCTTCAGCATCCCCCAGTTTCACCGCCCAGGGCTGGGAGGTTCCATAAGCTCCCTGGTCTCCCAGATGAAAGACGCTTTCTAAGAGTCATAAAACCGTCCCCACTGGAAACAATGGGCCCTTATCCCGCTGTGTCCTTCACATAAACTCCCATTAGCAACGCACCAGAAGCTGCAGGCAGGAGTTTTATAGACTGGATTTTTGGACCAGCCCCAGCGTTCATTAACACCTACTCCCTCGCCCTGCGTGGAGACTTGCACAAATCACTCCCCTTTACAGAGGCCCACTGTGTGCTCGGCCTCCAGAGAATCCTGCAAGGAAGGTGGTTTTTGTCCAGTTTTATGAATACAGAAACGGACCCAGAGAGGTTAAGTGACTTGCCCAGGGTCACACAGTGGGAGAGTAGAGGAGTGGGGATTTAAATCCAGAATCTGCTCCTTCCACCCTACCCTGTGGCCTCGGGTTAAGATCACCCAAGAGATGAAGCCAAATGGGTTTCCTAGATTTTCTCCTGGAAACAAGCAACTTCTGGGACCTCAAAGACTTCACCAGGATGGTTCTGTTCACCTACACAATATGTCAGCAGAGACACAGCGGGCTGGGATTCCCAACACATCAGGGAGGGACCTGAGCCCCTTCCCTCGGATGAAACGCAGAGTCCCTCACCGTATCTCACATTCACGCTCAGAAAGGCTTTTCACCCCATTCCTCCCGGATGGCCCCCAATGATAAAGCCAGCCCCCTTTACTGGGCAGTAAATCCCCCTTTACTGAGGGATATGCCAGTCCCTGTGCTCTTCATGTATGACTCCATTTACTCTTGTAAGAACTCTGCAGAATGGCTGCTTTCAAGATCCCCTTTTTTTCACATGATGAACTTAGGCACAGAGAGGTAAGTAGACCACCTAAGGTCACACAGCAAGTAAGCAATGGATTCTAGGTCTATCTGACTCCAGCTACCACACCTCCCCAAAACATCACAACGTGGGGTTCAGCAGACACTCCATCCCCACCAGCCCAATCCCACAGTCCTGGCTCACAACTCTGGGTGTCACCCTAGATGTGTGGAAAATGACAACAGCTGTCACTTCTAAATCCTTTGGCCATCTCCTGTCTACCCAACAATCCTCAAGGCTGATGCTGCAATTCTTGTTTTGCAGATGAGGAAACTGAGGCTCAGAAAGAGGAAATGTCTTATTCAAGGTCCCACAGAGCTGGTAAGTAGGGGTACCGGGGTTTGCACCCACTCTTGTGGGTTCCAGAACCACTGCTTCCTACAGGTAAACCAGCATGATAGTTAAACCAGACCATCCCAACAGCGTCTTGGCGTGTGTTGGGCTGCACCCCATAGGCCTGCCAGCCCTGTACTAGTCCAGCCTCAAGACCGAAGAAAGAGCCTGGAGTCAGCAACAGAGACATTAATGGTTTAATTGATGGGGGAGCTTACATGTCTGAAACAAGGTCCTGGAGTGACACCCTTCCACGCGCAGCGGACGGTAGGCAGGACATGGCTGCCGTCTTTGCTTCCAGGGTTTGGGGGAAAGAGGTTACTAGTTATAGGGGGAACTTACATCAGGATGGCTCATCGGTTACCAGGGAAACCAGCAGAGGATCATCCCCTCACTGCCCCTTTGTTAAGCTATGGTGGAGATGTTCTGATCTAAAGATTAGAACAATCACTAGCTGGGCCAGGGGGCAAGTATGTAGACATTTACAGATTAGGCTCTATGATTAAGAGGAAAGGTCAGTCCTGCGAGTAGGGTGTAGGTGAAGCAGGGACTGGTGTAGCCGGGGATGTATGGAGAGCAAGAGAGCAGCCGTCTTGGGTGGCCTAATCAGACAGCATGCATCCAACTAATACTCCCCAATTAAGTGCCTACGGTGCTCCTGGCACTGTTCCAGGAGCTGGGGGTACAGTGGTGAATAAGACTGCCATCCTCAACCCTCATCAGCCCCATGGGGGACCACCAGGGACCCCCTGACCACGTATGACTGCTCCCCCTAGAACTTCATCCATAGCCTCCCCCTGCTGAGCCCCCAGTGCAGGGGTTCATCCCCACCTCTGCTGCCCTTGGCCGCCCTGCCCTCTCTCAGCTTCTGGGAACTTTCCAGATAGCCTGCTCCAGCCCTGCAAAGGCAGTCTACAGCGCCTGGTCTCATGGCTGATTTCACCGTAAGACGCTTCATAACCAACTCCTAACTGGGCCAACCAGAGAGGCAGCTGCGTTGACTCAAGCTCCCCCTCAGACCCACACACCCTGCCACCAGATGGCATGGCCAGCACCCTCGGCCCCTTTGTTGAGATGATTAGCTCATGGGCTGCCCCACCCTGAGAAGCTGGCTCGGGGCCTGCCCTTGGTCACCATTCCCCTATTACCTGCTGCTGCCCAGAACAACTTATGGATGTGCATGGTTGCTAGCCAGTGCCAGGCACTGTTTCGGGTGATCTGAATCATCATCGTCTTTACATGCTCACAAGCAGTGTTATTATCACAGCTAACACTCGCCGAGCACTTTACTACATGCCAGACAGTGGGCCAACTCTTTACCTGTATTAGCTCATCAAGTCTTCACACTACCGGGAGATAGGTACGGTTACCATCCCATGCAACAGATAAGGAAACTGATAAATAGATGAGGCCATAGCACCCCGGGTACTACATTGCCTAAACTGTCTGTCACCCCTGCTATACTGTCATCTCCCTAAGGAGAGGAGGCCTGTTTTGCACAGAGTTGTATCTCTAGAATGTAGTGTCTGGCACAGAGCGGACACTCAATAAGCAGTCTTTGGATGGATGGGCACATGGATAGACGGATGGGTGGACAAATGGATGGATGAAAACAATTGAAACACTACAGGAAAAAAACCACTCACCCCCTGGGTGAAGCAGGAAGAAGCTGGATGCGGTTTCTCTACTAACTAGAACATCCCCCATCCAGGATTCCAGGAAAAGCAGAGATTGTGCTGAATTTTAGGGGAAGGAGAAAAGAAGTGTCTTTTGGGTAATGAGCTTTGAGACAGCAGCACGTAGCCTTATCAGGCACGTTCCCCCTTCCCAGAAACCACCACTTCGCCAGGGAATTTCATCTGCTCCATCCCCAAACGCATGTCTGTGAATCAGGGGCAGCCATACGATGCTCCATCTTCAGTGAGCTGCCTGCCCTGCGGCTCCAGGGCTGGGCCGAGGAATACAGCTGTGCCAGCCCCCGGGCTTTGGTTGAAGTCAGCTCCAGCCCTTTCCCTGGGTGCGCTCGTGAAATTCTGGACCACCCTCCAGGAGCCTTGAAGCTTAGGGGGCTCGTTCTCTAGTTCATTAGAGAGATCTCACCCTGACCCATGAATCCTTACACCTTGTGAATTCTGATCAGTCGTTTGAGCCAGCCAGCCAGATGTGGGGATGAGGTCAGCGTGCAGCAGGCTGCGCCGCTCCCCACTATGCCCTGGCTGGAGCCTAGGGTTCCCGGTTTTCCGTGGGGAAAGCAAGACTCGGGGCGGTGGGGTGGTGAAGAAACCCAGCGGCCCCAGGAGAGCAGGCATTGAGGCATGTGGCCCAGTTTTGTAGTTTCCAGAGCAACTTTAAGAAAGAGGAAGAGGAAAGACTAGAACTAGGGCCATATCATCCCTATCACACCTGGAGACACCCGCTCCTCTGCATGGAATGTGTCACTGAGATCCTGGACAAGGCGTCCTGTCATTCTGGAGCCATGAGGGATCAGTTGGCACTGGTGCCAGGGACCGGTCCTCTCTTTTATTGAGCATCTACTATTTGCTGGGCCAAGTGCTCTGCCTGGGAGAATTCATAACCCTCATAAGGTCTCAGTGAGTTCAGTATTATTATCTTCCTTTTCAAATGCAATAACTGAGACCAAGCAGCCTTTCCAAGTTCACACCATCAGGGAGGACAGAGCTGGGATGTGAACCCAAGTCTGACCCCAACGTCCATACTTTTTCCACAAACAACAAGGTGGAAAGGGCCTCAGGCAGCCTCTCCCCTGTAGTCAAACAGTGGCACCCTGGGTTTATTCCAAAAATCGGCCAGACAGAGTAGGAGCGGCTTTTTATGGAGCTTACTCCCATCCTTGCCAGTCCCCACGTATCAGAAGCAAATGGGAGCCTCCCCTGCGTGCCTGTGCTCCCAGGGCCACGTGGGGAGGACAGAGAGCTGGCAGGGAGCTCAGAGGGCACCTCGGGGCCATCCATTCAAGCAAGTCAGGGACTTTCAAAGCTGGCAGGGCCCGTAGGGATGATCCAAGCCAAACCCCTCCTTTCACAGAAGGGGAAACTGAGGCCCAGAGAGGGCAAAGGATTTGCTTAAGTTTACACCAGGCGTGAAGAACGCAGTGGAAGAAGTGGCAGCCTCCTGGCTCCCGGCCTGGGGTCCCCTCGCCCACCCCAGCCAGTCTCAAACAAGCCATGATATGGGACCCCCTCTTACCAGATAGAATGAATGGTTATCAGGTTCAATTACGACATTGCTCAGGAGGAAAAGCAGGGAAGAGGGAAAGATGGGGAAGGAAGAGGTGGGCAGAAGTGCGACCTAACCCCGATGCGTCCCTCCCTCTGCTGGGCCATCCGACGACTCCCTGCAGTGGCTGAGCTGGGCTGAGCTGGGCTGGGAGGAGGAATCAGGGTTACCTTCAGGGCAGGTCCCAGAATGCCTCAGGAGTGCTCCCTGTTTTCCTGTCCCCTTGGAACAAGGACTGCCTCTGTCCCTGAGACAAGGAAGGATGGGGGAGGGGAGGTCCCTCTCATTCTGCTGAAGGGCCAAGAGGGAGAGGCCTGAGCAGGGGAGACAGGGACTCACCTCATGGCAGCACCGCCCCACCTGCCTTGAACCCACCTGCTAAGCTCCTGGGACCCTGCTCTTGGGAGTCTGACCCCCTTGAGGCCAAAGGGTCGATATCTCCAAACCCGCTCACTGCTCCAAGCCTGGGTACCCTGGGACGTCCCCAACCCCAAGGAGCTGTCTCTCATCGTGATGGGGGTGTTCACTTCTGAGGTCAAATCCCCGCTTCCCCACCTACTAGTCCTGTGACCTCAAGTGAGTGACTTCACCTCCCGGAGCCTCAGCTTCCCTGCTGTAGAGCCGGGCCTGTGTTCCTGCATCCCCAGGTGGCGGTGGGGATTCAACGTCAAGGCTGTCCCGGGCACAGAGGGGACTGGAGCTGCAGCTTGGGTGATTACCTCTCTTCACACTAATTGTCTGCATGCATACTGCGTCAAGGTTTGCTGTTCTGTTCTGCTTTGTTGTTTTTTGTTTGTTTTTGACCACACAGTGCGGCTCGAGGGAGGGATCTCGTTCCCCAGCCAGGGATTGAATCCAGGCCACTGCAGTGAAAACCCAGAACCACCGGGGACCTCCCTGTGTCAAGGTTTTTAAGGGATTCCCAGCTGTGATATCATTCACAGCCCTCGGTGAGATCACAGGAAAGAAATGATCAGCTCCTGCACCCCGATAGGGGTGACCCAGGCCCCCAGAGGCTGAGGGGCTTGCCCAAGGTCCTGTAGTGTTTAGAGGCAGAACACGACCGGAACCCATGTTTCTCAAGTCCCACCGCAGTGCAGCCCAGCCCAGAGGAGCCAAGTAGGAAAAGCTTGAAATCTGGGGTCAACCAAGCTGGACCCTGGCCCTGGCTGCACCGTGAACTCGGCATGCAACTTTGGATGATGTGAGCTTTCAACTTTCTGCTGATGACTTCAGTGCCATCGGCCAGCTGTGTGACCCTGGGCAAGTGACTTCACCTCTCTGAGCCTCAGCTTCCTCATCTGTGAAATGGGAGTTCTCAGATTGACTGAACAAACTATGGCATGCGGGCTGCCTGACTCAGAGCTTAGCAGGTGGTGAGTGTGCGACAAATGGAAATGGAGCAATGGTGGCAGGACCGGTAGTCAATATCGCTGTTAATATCATTATTAATCAGGAGGCGAGGACAGAGTGGAATCACCCTGGGGGCCTCTTGCCCACGTGACTGTCCTAGGGAGGGAGCTCTGGAAGGAGACAGCAGGGACTCTTCTCACCTTCTAGGTGGTAGGGATGTGAATGGGGCCAGACCGGTCACCACCCTGAAGTTCCCAAAGTCCCACTAACTGAGGAGACCCAGCTGGAGGGCTGGTTGCATTAATCCCAGAAGAGCTCAGCCCTCAGGGGGATAGAAGAGAGGGTAGTCCCCAAACAAGCCTCAGGAGACCCTGATTCAGGAACCAAAAGCTGGGGAGGCAGCCTCACTCAGACACTTCTGCCCCAAACGTACCAGGATCCTCTGGAGGAAAAGCTACCCAGAGGAGGGGCCGGCCTGGTACGGCACACACTCTGTTAGGAGCCAAGAGGGAGAGTCTGACTCTCTGCCACCTCTTAGCTGTGTGACCTCAAGTAGGTCACCTCACCTCTCTGAGCCTTGTCCCTCTCCCGGGAGGTCAGCCTGAGGGGCACACAATCATCTAAATTCCCATTCCAACCTTGGCCTCGCCATGCCCAGCAGGACTCCCCACCCCGGGAATCATCACCCAGCAGCGACCAAGTCACGGAGCTAAGGGCTCAGTCGGGCTCTAGAACCAGACTTGTCTGACTTCAAATCTCAGCTCCCCTTGTTCAAGCTGTGAAATCTTGAGTAAGTTACTTAACCTCTCTGTGCCTGTTTCTTCAGCTATAAACAAGAATGATAAGAATAAAACTTACCTCATAGGAGTGTTGGGAGGATTACATGCGTTCGTACATGTAATGTACTCCATTAGCAAAGCGCCTGGCACCAAGTAAGTGCCCAGCAAGCATTACACCAGCCTTCGCCAGACAGCGGTCACACAAATGAAAAGGCCACCTCCAAATGCAGTGAGTTCTCCGTCACCGGAGATATTCAAGCTGGGGCTAAACAGCCACCTGTCAGAGACCCACAGCCAGGACTGCCCGGGTGACCTTTCAAATGCTTCCAACTGTGAGTCCATGAAATCACAGCCGTGAGATTGCATGCAATGCATTCCTCCCTCCTAACCAGGATAGGATGAGGTGCGAGAGGGTTACCAAGGTGGGCCAGGGGCACAAACAGCGGCGCAGGTGCTGAAGAGCCAGGAAGGAGCCCTGGGCGGGGAGGCGCAGCTGATTCTGGCCTCCAGCCCCTGTTCCGCCACCAATTCACAACGTGACCTTGAGTTACTCCCTCTCCTCCAAGCCTCAGTTCTCCCAGCAGTAAAATGATGCCTTTGAACTAGGTGTCCTCCGAGGCCTTATCCAGCTGCAACTATCAAACTCTGTGACCCTAAGAAGCGAGTTGGGGAAAGTTCCCACCGCACACACGCCCCAGCCAGGCTCCCTCTGCATTCCTCACCCCCATGCTGCCCTGACCTGCCCCACAAGGTAGCCACGAGGGTCAAGGTCATGTCCACTGAGGCTCCCAGCGGAGTTCTCTTCCCTGAGTCCAGCACAAGGCATTCCAAGCCCCACCACCACCTGGGAGAGAGCAGGGCGTCCCTGGGCCTGAAGCCCAAGGATGTCAACAGCAACACAGACCCAGACACACCCAGTGACCTCCAAAGTGTCCTCCTCCAACTCCGCGAGGGACAGAGATGTTTAAAAACCAAAAGCCTGACCCGGATTCTGTGCAGACCAATTCCAACCAAGGAAGAAGGCAGCGCGGGCCCCAGCAGCAGGGAAGGGTCCCGTCTGGTCGTCGTCGCAGCTGACAGGGCGAGCGGGAGCCCAGGGGTCATGTACGCGGACTCCCCTCGTTGGGTGTGCAGTGGACCCAGGTGTGCGAGTCACTCACCTGCCAGACCCGCCAGGCGGGCAGGCAGAAGCACAGGAGGCGGCCCCTGGCAGCCCACAAGGAAGGGCTAGACTGAGTCAAGCCAGGCAGGGCAGGGCAAGGCTGGGCCGGGCTGGGAGGACCAGGAAGTTGCTAGGATGAGGGAGGGAGAAGGGTCATGAACAAAGTGGGGGGAGCCCTCTAAAAGGGGGTTCTGAGCAGAAGGGCTGAGCGCTGACAGCTGCCTGTTGGCTGAGGAACGGGTGGAAGAGAACATGACTTGGAAGTTGGAACGTTTCAGGTTTGAATCCCCGCCCTTTTCAGCTGCAAGGCCTTGTCTCTCAAGCCCCAGTTTCCCCCTGTTCAACTGGAGTAATTATAATAGTCCCAATATGACAGTGTTCTCATGAGAATGAAATGAAACTGTGCAAGGATAAAGCTGGAGTCCCGGCTGCCAGGGGACAGACGATACGTTGACTCTGATCACAGGATGCTTTCAGGAAAGCAGGACGGCCCACCCAGGGCTGACCCTGTCCACATTCTCACTGTCAGCGTTAATCACCCCCCAAGATTTTAGTCAAATATCTGCTGAGCTGATTAAGAGCATGTGTATCTGGACATCAGGGAAAAAGTCATTTAACCACAAAGACTTACTCTGCCCTAACCACGTGCTTCTGAGAACCCAGGATGGGGTCTCAAAGGAGATCAGCCCCTGCCCTTAAAATGCTCACGGACAGCTTGCACTTCACACCAAACCTGACCTGGACCCTGCTCCACCTTCTGCTACAGGACACTGGCAGTCAAGCCTCAAGGTCTTAGATCAGGGCCAAATCTGGCCCTTCACCTGTTTTTGTAAATAAAGTTTTATTGAAACACAGGCACGGGCATTGGTTTATTGTCTACGGCTGCTGTGGGAGAGACAAAGACAAAATTGAGTGGTGACAGAGACTGCAGGGTCAGCAAAGGCAAAATATTTGCTGTCTGGCCTTGAAGAGAAAGTTTACTGATCCCTGCCTTAGATGATGATAATAATGATAATCCTGGGTTTTTGCTCTTAAACGTTTTATCCACTCCATGAATAACTTCGTATAAGCCTTGCAAAAGTGTCTCCCCCTTTTACAGAGAGGGAAACTAAGGCTTCTGAGAGATCGGTAACTTGCCCAGGGTCACATGGGGAGTGCAGCAGATGGATATTTTGAATCATGGGCTGATGGAAGCAGAAGCCTCTGGTGAGCACACAGGCCTGGGGCACAAATGGCTCAGCAAACCCTGGTAGGATCGGAAGTCCCGCCCCACGGGAGAGAGTAAACAGGTCCCGTTCACTGGATTCCCACCTGGGAGGCTGCCAACCTCTGGACCAGGGCCAGACCACCTCCTGGCTCCACCGGGAGCCAGCTGGAAGGTGGGCATGGGAATAGTGCAGAATGAAAGCACCTGGAGCAGCACTGGGCAGGCGGGAAGGCTTCTGTCATTTCTAGAGCTTCCTTGTCATTATTATTGGGGCCTACAGTTTGAGCAAAAAGAAGCCCATGGAGGAGTGGCCCCTCCATCCACAGAAGTGGCAGAAGGGGAGGGCTCTCCTTTCCAGAGGGCCTGGCCGGGGTTGGGAGGGATAGTTCCTGGTTCTGGGGGTCTTGAGACGAGAGATGCTGTCTACTACTGCTTCCCTTGCCTCCATTCCAGCACCTTCCCTCAGCTCTGGCCGGGGAGAGGCTGCCACTGTCAGAAGGCTGCACTCTCGTTCCCAGAGCCCCACCCCAGAGGGCACTGCCTTCACCCACCCAGAAGGAGGGCCTGGGCCTTGCCTCCCAGAAGAAGCAGCACCAAAGGTCATGGAAGGAGGGTGGGAGGGGCCAGAGTCACTCTCAGTGCTTTTCTTCGGAAATCTGGACCACCACCCCACACTCCCATATCTTCTGATAGGTATAAAGGCATCTCTCCTGCTCTCTGGGGGTCTCCTCTGGCCCCTGCTCTCCCCACCCACCCCCAAGGCCCAGTGGCAGAGGAGGGGCTAAATATTAGTTGAGAAAAAACCATGAGTTCAGAAAAAACTCAATAAATCTACATCCACTTCTTTTTCCCAAACTGTTGGTCCCTCCAAGAGGTTAGGGGAGGCTTGCTTTCCGTCATCCACACCATAACTGGTTTCCTGAGCAGTGCTCTGCTAGGTAAGGCTGCAGGGCAGCACTGGGGAAGCACCTGTTGCCAACAGTGGCTATGCTTACCCACAGCAACTTATTTATTCGCTGATCCAGTGTCCCAAAGAGCCCCTCCCCACACCAAGCCTTTACTCCTAGTCTGCTCTGCCATCTGTGCAGGGCCTAAACAGCTGCATGCCAAGCTTTCCACTAACTGAGGAAAACTTTGATGTACAAACAGAATCTAGGTGCTCACTACATGCCAGACCCTCTGCCCCCTCCCCACCATAGGGAGGGGCTGGGTCCTTTCCATCCTTGAATCCTCACCAACGTCCCTCCTCCCCCAACACCCAGGGCCAAAAGATGCTCAAAAAGTCTTGCAGAATGAATGAATCTTCCAAGCGGCTCTAGACCAGTGTTCCTCACCTTTAGCACTGCTAACGTATTGGACCAGCTATAACTCTTTGTTGTGGGAACCATCCTGTGCTCTGTAGGATGTTTAGCAGCTCCACGGGTCTCTAACCCCTGGATGCCGGTGGTACCCACCCCTCCTGGTTGTGTCAACCAAAAATGTCTACAGACATTGCCAGATGCCCTCAGGGGGGCCAGTTGCCCCCAGTTGAGAACCCCTGCTCTGTAGTCATCAGTCTCATGTGACACCTGCACCAACATCTAAAGAAAACAGACAGGTATTATTAGCCATTTTATCACTAAGAAAACTGAGGTTTCATAATATCAAGAGATGTGTCTCATGTCAGTTAGTTAGTGGCTCATAGTCACAAAACAGAAGTTGGAAAAGGTACAAGTCACTCTACTGAGGGGCCTGAAGGATGAGTGAGGATGCTGGGGCAGAGGCAGGGCTAGTGCAGGGACCACCAGCCCCAGAGGTTTTGAAAGAGCAACTAGATGACACTCCCTCCTCCCATACCTGCTGCCAACTGGCCTCCAAGGCAAGCAGGTCCCCAGGCCAGGTCAAGGTATCAGCCCAACCAGGGCCCAGGATGACTTATAGAAGCCCTCAAAAACAATAAGCCGGGTGACACAAAACATGCATGTATGCAGAAATTAACAGCATTTTTCTGAGTCTTCTGATTTTAAAATTCCAGATAGGTTCATCAAAGTGGACATACTTCCATCTGGGGGTGTCCTGGCTTAGTTTCTTTTTTAAAAAAATATTTAATTATTTATCTATTTATTTGGTTACTCTGGGTCTTAGTTGTGGCAGGCAGGCTCCTTAGTTGCAGCTCGAGGGCTCCTTAGTTGTGGCACGCAAACTCTTAGTTGCGGCACGCATGTAGGATCTAGTTCCCCAGCCAGCGATCAAACCCTGGCCCCCTGCAGTGGGAACACAAAGTCCTAACCACTGCGCCACCAGGGAAGTCCCTTAGTTTCTTATTGAGGGGGAGGTTGCCAGGTCGCAAACAACTGCCATGTCCTTTCTGAGAACCGTTCCCTACTCCCAAGGATGGATTCCATACTGGTACCATGTAAGCCCATGCCATGGCATATACATGTGACACTCACAGTCTCTGCCTCAGAAATTTAGAACTGGGTTTCTGCTGGAGGCTGGAACTGAGCACTTTCAACTCAAAAGCTGCGGGGTGGCCATCTCTGCCGCATGCCTAGAGACACTGAGAAATCTGGTCCCAGATGCAAGGAGAGAAGCAGAGATGAGATCATGCTATTGGCATTACTCACAACAACCAAAAAGCAGAAACCACCTAAATGTCCATAGATGGATGAATGGATGAACAAAATGTGATCCATCCATATAATGGCATATTATTCAGCCTTAAAAAGGAATGAACTTCTGCTACAGCACAGATGAACTTCACATACATTGTGCTTACATTGCTAAGTGAAATAAGCCAGACACAAGAGCTCATGTTATATGGTGCCATTTATATGAAGTACCTGGAATAGGCAAATTCATAGAGACAGTGGTAGAATGCTGGTTACCAGGGGATGGGGGCGGGGCCATGGAGAGTTGTTCTCCAATGGGTGCGGAGTTTCTGTTTGGGATGATAAAAAAATTCTGGAGATGGATGGTGGTGACGGCTGCACAGCGTTGTAATTCACTTAAAAATGGTTAGAGGGCTTCCCTGGTGGCGCAGTGGTTGGGAGTCCGCCTGCCGATGCAGGGGACACGGGTTCGTGCCCCGGTCCGGGAAGATCCCACATGCCGCGGAGCGGCTGCGCCCGTGAGCCATGGCCGCTGAGCCTGCACGTCCGGACCCTGTGCTCCGCAACAGGAGAGGCCAAAACAGTGAGAGGCCTGCGTACCGCAAAAAAAAAAATGGTTAGAATAATAGGTTTTATGTTATGTGTATTTCACCACAATTTCAAAAAAGAGACAGTGGGAATAGAGACCGGCAGTGCTGCCTGCGTTCCCAGCCCCTGTCCAGCTCCTGGTATCAGCCCCCGTGAGGCCAGGCCAGCTCTCTGGATTTCTGAGACACCCCTGAATTCTCAGAATATATGTTCCTTTTTTTGCTTGAGCCCATTCACTCAGGGCTCTGTATTTGCAAATGAAAGGATCTCAGTCGAATATCAGGGGACAGTTAATTCTGGGAGGGCATCACCCTCTGTCCAAGGTTAGCCCCGAAAAAGGTCTGGTGCCTCCATACCCCAAGCTTCTCTTCCTGACCCGTAATAGAACCACCCTCCACACATTTATTTTAAAACTGCTTAAATTAGAACCACAGCCCTCCATAGCAGAAAACCTTTCTCCACCCTCCACCCTCCCCCGCCCCCTGCATTTTAATTCTAGCTTTCCCTTGTCAGCATTTCCCAGTTCAAACCTCCACCCAAAGTCAGCAGTCTTGGATCCAGAAGATTCCTTGCTAATTCCAAACACCAGACCCACCCTCAGAGGATGAATGGGCCTCCGCTGAGAACATTCAAAGTGGTGCCACAGGTTCTGGGACATTTCCAAGAGCCAAGTTCCCCTAAGAGCCTCCTGACAGGCGACCACTTTGAAGAGACAACAGTCTCTTACAGAGATAAGCGCGCATGCAGTTAGAACAAAATCAGAGAAAGAACATTTGTGGGTCACGCTCTGTTCTGCAGACTCTTCACATCAGTTGGGGAGATGCCAACACCCCAAGCTCCTGGGAGAATAGGATTCAACTTTATGCTCATCGGCTAAGACTATGTAATCATCTAGGAGCTGGATGAAACACTTTAGGTAAATCATCTTATTTAATCTCCCAAACAGCTTGAGAGGCAGGTCTTACTATGCCCATTGAAAGATGAGAAACTGGGGCTCAGGGAAGTCAAGTAACTTGCCAAAAGTCACACAGTAGAATGTGGAAGAGCTGGGGACTTCCTTGGCAGTCCAGTGGTTAAGAATCCACGCTTCCGGGCTTCCCTGGTGGCGCAGTGGTTGAGAGTCCGCCTGCCGATGCAGGGGACGCAGGTTCGTGCCCCGGTCCGGTAAGATCCCACATGCCACAGAGCGGCTGGGCCCGTGAGCCATGGCCGCTGAGCCTGCGCGTCCGGAGGCTGTACTCCGCAACAGGAGAGGCCACGACAGTGAGAGGCCCGCGTACCGAAAAAAAAAAAAAAAAAATCTACGTTTCCACTGCAGGGGGCACAGGTTCGATCCCTGGTTGGGGAACTAAGATCCTGCATGCCACATGGCGTAGCCAAAAAAAAAAAAAAAAGAAGTGGGAGAGCTGGAATTTCAATCCAGTTTTATGTTAATTTCCAGGGTCCAGGCTCTCAACCACAGGGAGAACAGGATTGGGGCTACGGAGGGCAGGGGGTAGTGAAAGAAGGGAGTCCAGATTCTGAGCCTGGGTTCCTCCATATTGGCTCCCAACCTCCAAAGCCACCTGCCCACAGTCTTGAAAGTGTGAAAGGTCAAGGCCATAACACACACTAGCCATCAGGTGATACATGGATGCAGAGTCAGGGCTCCCATCCCCACCCCATCATCTTCATCCAGCTTTTGCAAATAAGGTTGAGATCAGGGACTCTTTTCCAGGTAGAAGGGACCATGCATCTTGGAGACAGACACTATTTGCTCCCATTTGTTAAGAGACAAGCCTCTGGACTGGGCCTGGACATCAGCAACCCCCAGCTCCAGGTCTCACTGCCCTCCCATCCCCTCTCCCAGTTCATCCTCAAGGGAGGGGACATGCCCCAGTAGTCAATTCTCTCCTGTTGCTCTCTCCCAGCCCTCCAGCCATGCAGCTTTAAAGCTCCCTGCCCAGGCTTAACAAGACAAACAGTGTAGCATGAACCCCAGCCAGCCCTGCACAGATGAGGTCTATGATTACAGCAGGGACAGATCAAACAAACCCAAGTTTGAATCTAGCTTCCTTAGCAAGCCATGTGACCCTGGGCAAGTCACTTGACCCCTAAACTTCTGTTTACAGATGCTCATCTGTAAAATGGGGATAATGACACTCAACTATGAGGGCTGTTGTAAGAAGTGAATCAGCTCATTTATATAGAGCACTCATTTACATATGTAGCCTTAGCAGGCCACCGATATCTATGGAGATTGTCATGGTTATTACCATTTTTATTACAGTATCCCAGAAAAACCTTCCGTGGGCTAGGCTGAAACTTACCTTTGGATTATTTAAGCTTTAATAAGCAAATAAGTTTGTTTCCTCCAAGGCATTTATGCAATTTGTAGTTACGTAATATATCTGTGTGTTTGCTTGGATTTTATCTGTGCTCTCAACTCTGTTAGAAACTCCATGAACATAGGATCCTACCTGTGTGATTCACCAGTATCCTGAGCAGCTAATCTGGTGCCTGGCGCATCCTAGGGGGTTAAATAACATGGATTGAATGAGTAAATAAATGTAGAAATTACTAAGTGAAGTAAGCCATGTGAAATATCATATGATATCACTTCCACTATGTGGAATCTAAAAAAAAAAAAAAAAGATACAGATGAACTTCTTTACAAAACAGAAATAGACCCACAGACATAGAAAACAAACTTATGGTTACCAAAGGGGAAAGGGGGGAGGGATAAATTAGGAGGTTAGGATTAACATATAACACTACTGTATATAAAGCAGTTAAAGAACAAGGACCTACTGTATAGCACAGGGAACTCTACTCAATATTGTCTAATAACCTATAAAGGAAAAAATCTGAAAAGAATATATAATATAGATTTTTATATATATGTTTTATATACATATATAAAACTGTGCTGTAAACCTGAAACTAACACAACATTGTAAATCAACCGTACGTCAATTTAAAAAAAATTTTAAGAAAGCAAAAGTGAATAATATGGAAGCCCCATTTACATTAATGGTGGCCAGGATAATGGCAAGTGATTCTCACCTGTCATTTAAACAGACCCAGTGAAAATCTCAAGTCAATTCATTAAAAATGCATAGAAGAGGGCTTCCCTGGTGGCGCAGGGGTTGAGAGTCCGCCTGCCGATGCAGGGGACACGGGTTCGTGCCCCGGTCCGGGAAGATCCCACATGCCGCGGAGCGGCTAGCCCGTGAGCTATGGCCGCTGAGCCTGCACGTCCGGAGCCTGTGCTCCGCAACGGGAGAGGCCACAACAGTGAGAGGCCCGCGTACCGCAAAAAAACAAAATGCATAGAAGAGATTAAACTTCTCCCCTTGAAGTTCAGGCTTTCAGCTGCCCTGCCTACACTGACTGTCCTGAGATGAAAGGAAGGAGGAAGGAGGGTCTAGATGGGACACAGGTGGGGAAACCTTACCTTAAGACAGTGCTCCAAGGGGCAGAACTTGACAACTGGTATTTGCTAAACGCCTGCTCCATCCCCATCGCTGTGCCACCAAGATTCATGCCCCTAAGTTTATTACAGGTTTATCAGTGTTGCTTTGCAGATGAGAAGGTTTTGAGTCTTGCCTGTGATCACACGGAGAGAAAGAGGCAGAGTTGGGATGCGAAGCTTCTATTTTGTTCAGTTTGGGCCGATTTGGGCAAATGTCCCGTCAGAGGCCCCTCCCAGTTTGGGGTCTCGATAGCGACATCCGGGTGGTGGCATTACTCAGTGTTAGGAGGCTGGTGGCACTGCCATTTGGAGCAATCTCTTCAACTGCCTGGGCCTGGAAAGGAGGATCCAGCTCCTCTCTACCGCAAGAGACGAGCAGGGTAGGAGGCCCCGGCCCGGGGAGACTGAGGCAGCTGCCCAGGTACAGAGGACAGGTAAGGCAAGGGGGCCATGGAAGGTCTGAGCTGGCCGGGCATCAGCCAGGGTGGCCACGATGCACCCCTGAAGGGTGCCATCACATACCGCCCATCTGGTGCCCCCAGAGTCATGCAACGCTCAGCCCACAAGCCTGAAGGTGGCAGCTGTGACATCAGGTCGCCTGGCTGAAGGCTCCCCCGGGTCCTGGAAAGTTTAACGGCTGATTCACTGAAAAGTAGTTCCTTCCAGTGGCCCACCCCCAAGGCCTCCCTCTCCCCGTGCCCCTGACCTCTCTGAAGTTGGTGGGTTCCAATGGCTGCAGCAGGCTGTGCTTTCAAGAGCTGAGGCTGTTTCTTCGGAGGCTTCCAAACAGGCCTCAGGATCATAGATCAAACCTGGGAGGAAAGCACGTTGAAAAGAGATAAGTGATTTCTATCACCAACAAAGTTCCTCGGTTGGGGCCTCATGACACTCTGCCCCACTCTCCAGACAAATGCCAGCCACCAGTGAAGAGAAGTTGAGCCCCTTGGGGCCTCACTGGCCACGCCTGGAGACGTGCAGAGGCTGGGAGAGATGGAGGGCGAGCAAGGCCCAGCCTCTGCAGGGCAGGCAGTGGGAGAAGGAAGGAAAGGGGAACAGGCAGGAGTTTTCAGGGCCCCAGTGACTCAGAGTTCCAGTGTGTCAGAGCAGTGAAGGCAGGGAGGACTTCCTCACTCCACACCAGCGGTGATGCCCTCTGCACACAGAGGGTGAGGTACTCAGCTCACAGTAGGTGCTCATTCCTGGGAGGCGTTGCTGTTATCGCTTGTACGAGAAGCCCCAGATCTCCCTAGATCTCGGTGCCTCCTGTGGACCCTGGGCCTGATGCCCACCTACAATCCAACATGGCGCCCATACAGCACGAGAGGGGGCCTCGGCCAGAAGCGTGGGAAAGCACGTCATTTTGTAAAGACAAGAGGTATTTTCAGAAACCTCATTCAGCGCCCTTTTAGAGCCACTGGAGGGCAGCCCCTGGAGGCCTGCTCCTGGAACTCTGCGTCCAGTAGCTGTGATGGCCGGCACTCAAACATCATATGCTCCCCAAGCCCCCAGGTGACCCGAGGGGACCAGTGACTCAGGACCCCGCCTCCATGGGTTCTTCTTACAGCAAAACAAGAAGGCAGGTAGCTGTCTGCGACCACCGACTAAGGTGCCACATGTGTCCATAAGTCTACCTCCCAGCGGCTCCCTGAGGTAGGCATTGCTGGCATCCCCATTCTCCAGATGAGAAGGCCCAGAGTAGGGAAGTGCCTTGCCCAGAGTCAAGAGGACACGATCTGTCCTCAAGAAGCTTGCAGTCAGTCTTGAGAGGTGAGGCTTTCACCTGAGGAGAAATTCAGGAGCTCCATGGAGTTCTAGAAACTGGAGGATGATGTAGCCCAGCCCCCTGCATCTGGGAAATCCAAAGTCCAGACCAGAGACGTGATTTGTCCAAACTCACGATCTGCCCGGCTGCAAAGCCAGTGCCGGAACCCCTGCCTAGGGTGCTGCCCCAGGGGGTTCTGTGGGGCTGGCACAGCTGGTGAGAAGCAAGAAAAGCCATCAACAGCCTGTTGTGGAGTTTGTGGGCAGGGGGCCGACACAGTGTGGACATAGCTGGAGTCCCTTTGAGGGCTCCTTTCTGGGCAGTGGAGGACGAGAGAGACTACCAGAGTGTCCTCTCTTGCCACCTCCTAACCTATGGACACCAAGGGATATCAGGCGCCCCCTGACGGCCATAGGAGCATGTCCTCTAGGATGGGGATACCCAAGATGCAAGAGTTTTCACCAAGAGGCAGTGATGGGATGCTGGAGGTCAGTGCTAACCTGAGTCTCTGTACTATCCCATTAGGGTTCCACACTCTCTGTCCCAGCTTTCCATGGCCCTGGGGGACGGCCAGGTATTGATGCCCTCCACCTGGAGTTTTTAAACATGTCTGCAAATTCTTTGACTCTCCTCTCATGGAGAGAGAGGGTCTGTGCCTGAATCCAGGCAGGCTCACATAGCCAACAGAATGCAGCAGAAGTGATCCTGCTAGGTCAGAAGAGGACACGTGATCTCAATCCTGTTAGCTCACACTCACCTCTGGAGCCACCACATAAGACACCAAGCCTGCCATGACATGAGGAAGCCCAAGCTACATGAAGAGGTCCTGTGTCAACAGCCCAACTGAGTCCCAGCCACACCTGGGATCTGTTGCTTCCAGATGATTGCAGTGTCCAGCTCTCGACTCACCCCTAAGCTTTAAGTCTTTCAGCTGAGGCCCCAGACAACATAGAGCAGAGAAGCGCCATCCCTGTTGTACCTGGTCCAAATCCCTGAATCTGTTAGCATCACAAAATGGTTGTTTCTTGCCATGAAGTTTTGGGGTGTGTGTGTGTGTGTGTGTGTGTGTGTCTGGGGGAAGATCAGATGAGCTCAAGGATGTGAAAGCCCTTTGTAGCTTAGTGGTTAAAAGTGAGGATATGGGGGCTTCCCTGGTGGCGCAGTGGTTGAGAGATCGCCTGCCGATTCAGGGGACGCGGGTTCGTGCCCCGGTCCGGGAGGATCCCACATGCCGCGGAGCGCCTGGGCCCGTGAGCCATGGCCGCTGAGCCTGCGCGTCCGGAGGCTGTGCTCCGCAACGGGAGAGGCCACAGCAGTGAGAGGCCCGCGTACCGCAAAAAAAAAAAAAAAAAAAAAAAAATGTGAGGCTATGGGGCCAGGCTGCCTGGACTGCAGTTCCTCAACCATCTGTGTGAACTTGGACAGGACACTTTACCTCTCTGTGCATCTGTTCTCACTTGTGTAAAATGGAGATGATAACAGAGGGTTGCAGAGAGGTTTCAGTAAGAAAACTCTCATGAAGCACCTGGCGTCCGTGGGCAAACAGCGAGAATGCAGTGAATGATGGCAGTAGTGATGAATGGCTTTGCAAAGGGGAAGAGCCTGCCTCCAGTCTGATGGGGGTAAGAAAATCCTGAGCCTCTTAGCTCATCTGGAATTCCTCAGAGGGACGATGTACTGTGAAACCAGAAGGAGCGGGGGCAATAAAAGTGCAAAAACAGACAACTTTTTGGATTTCTGATCGTAACTGATAGGAGTCCAGGGCCAGCCTTGCCTGGCTGGTCCTGTTTATGGAAGCCTGGTCTGGCCCCTTGCCTTACCTCTGGGCACTCTCTCAAATGCCCCTTGGTCAGCCTTTGGGGTCTTTGAAAAGGGGCCACATAGTCTACTAGAAAGAAAGTGAGCTTTAGAGTCCTGGGTCCAAACGCTGGCTCTGCCACCAACCCGGAGAACCAGGCAGGTCATGTAGCTCTCTGAGCCACATCCCCCATCAGACGGAACTGAGGACTCGATGACACATGTAAAAGGCCTCTCACGGTGCCTGGCATGTAGTACGCCCTCAATAAATGGAGTTGTTATTATTCCTTCTATTAGCATTGCTTCTATTACTGTTTTGACTTTTCCACTCTCTGGACTTGAAAAGCAGGAAACGATAGCTAACATTAATGAACGTTGTTCACCCAATATTTCCGGCTCTCTCCCTCTGGTATGAAGGATGCGCTTCCTGACCCCTTGGATGCGTGGGGCAATGAGTTGTGAGTGCCATGTGTGTCACTTCCGGGTTGAGCGCTCAATTCCCAGCACAAGACTCTGTCGCGTTCTGGCACGGTGCCCGGCTCTGCACCACACGGGATGGGGAGCTTCAGCAGCCCAGGACTCTACGTGACCACAGTGAGCTAAGCCCTGGCCCACAGGCCATCAACAAGTAGCAAAAAGTAGAGTTTTGTTGTTTTCAGTCATTTGGATTTTGGGAGGTTGTTTCTTTAGGGCAGTGCAACGGGGCCCATTCCAGCATCCTCGCCATGCCGGGCACTGTGCTCAGTACTTCGTGTGCGTTTCATCCCCTCCTCATGTCAGTCCTCTGGGACACAGATTATTGTGCCCATCTCACAGAGACAGAAACTGAGGCTCAGAGAGGGCAAGCAATGCATGACAAGTGGCTCATCGGTAAACTGTCATTGCGTAACAAACCAACCCAAACTCGATGGCTTACAAAAATCAGCATCAGTTGGTGGTCAGCTGTGTGGGTCTCCTGGCCAGGACCAAACTTGACCTCAACTAGACTTGCCTTGCCTTTGGGTCTGCTGTCAGCTGGTCTAGGGTGACCTTGCTTGGGACGCACTCCTGCACAGGGCCTCTCACCCCCCGGGCCTCTAGCACACGCTTGTGTCACATGGAAGTTACAAAGGTCCAAGAGAGAGAATGTGCAGGCGGTTGAGGCCTCTTGAGTCCCTGGCTTGGCAGTCCCATGTCCTCACTTCCATCACTTTCTATAGGTTAAGAGAAGGAGTGTAAAAATTGACTCCACACCAATGGGGGAAACGAAGCATGGCGGCCCTTTTTGTCACTTATACAGTGGTTGGGCCAGGATTTGAACACAGGCCTGTCACTTCACCTTTATGACATCCTGTCTCTAATCTCGGCTCAAATCACCAATACTCACCTTGTTTGGTGTCGAACTTGAACCTCTTCCCTTTCCAGCTCAGGCCCTTGAACAGTATTCTAAGGATGAGTTACCCTTCAGCAAGAGGTTCGGAGGCATAACTCAATTACATCTATTTGCCTGGCCACCCAAGCATTTATTAGATTCCTATGGTGTCTCTCTTCTGCCAAGCTCAAGGCCACCCTAGGAATTAAATTCACAGCACAAACAGCTGGGACACAACACATTGCAGAAATGCAGAGCAAGTCAGAGAGGGGACTAAAGCCAATGGCTTGAGGAGGACCAGTTCCCAAGAGGCCAGTGATGGGCATAATGGGTCATTACCAGCTACAGTGCTGTCCTCACAGAAGTGTCTTCACAGAAGTCAGTGGTCCGCCGCAGCTGTGGCTCAGAGGGACAGCCCCGAGGGCCAGGATTCACCAGGAGGGTTCTGCCAGGTGAATGACGCCCCCTGGCGTTGTGCACAGAGCGGTAGAGTCAGGACTGGGATGTATCAAGGGCTGGACAAGTTCGGGGCAGCACTGTGGTCATGTTCTCATGCCCTCTCCTCCATCCCAGAGGCAGCCTCTGGGTCACCTGGTCCTGCAAGTGTGGATCTTCAACAAGTCACTCCACCTCCTGGAGCCTCAGTCTTCCTATCTATAAATTGGGATGGTGATGTTACCTCTCACCATTGCTATGAGGAATCAGTGAAACCATGTATGTAAAGGGCAGTGGGGGCTTCCCTGGTGGCACAGTGGTTACGAATCCGCCTGCCAATGCAGGGGACACGGGTTCGAGCCCTGGTCCGTGAAGATCCCACACGCCGTGGAGCAACTAATCCCGTGAGCCAAAACTACTGAGCCTGTGTGCTGCAACTACTGAAGCCCGCGTGCCTAGATCCCGTGCTCCGCACCAAGAGAAGCCACCGCAACGAGAAGCCCACGCACTGCAACAAAGAGTAGCCCCCACTCTCCACAACTAGAGAAAGCCAGCACGCGTCAACAAAGACCCAACACAGCCAAAAACAAATAAATAAAATACACAGGAAACCTTTTGTTATCTAACATAATAACAACAGGAAGAATAAAGCAAACACACACAACACGTATTGATATATAACATTTTCAATCCTCCCAGCATCACTATGAGGAAACTATGAGATTCAGAGAGGTTAAGTCACTTGTCCAGTGTCACACAGCTGGTAAGAAGTAGAGCCAGGGTTCAAAGCCAGATCATCCAAAATGTGGGCCTTTCTCCTGCATCTAACTCCACTGGATGAAGACGTTGCTCTGCCAGCCTGCCCTGAGAGGGAGAGAGAAGACAGGTTTTATTGTCCCCATTATGCGGACAGAGAAAGAGAGTGGTGGTCCAAGCTCCTCCTGCCCCCCACTTTGGCTGTAAGGCTGACCCAGCCACCAGCCTCCCTGCTGCCTTCTCCCCACCCCCCACCCCCTTACAGAGAGCAGGGCCTGCTCAGTGGCCCAGGGCAGTCTCGGTTTCTGTGGGGTAGGTGTGGGGGCATCCTGGGGGCACCCTGGACTCCCACTCCTGCCATGAGCTGCAGTGAGGTTCAGGGGATTCAAGTTTCCAGATACCACCTGGCACCCAAGCTCATGCCAGGAACTTCAACAGATGCTTCCCAGGAAAAGTTGGGATGATGATCTTGCCCTCTCCAAGAGCGATAGCTCCGGGGGAACATGGGGGAGCCCAGGAATGTGAGGTGGCGCAGCCTTTAATCTGGACCCATAACCAGCTACAATGGAACAGGAAAATATCGAGGCTTGGTCGTCGTCGTCGTCATCATCATCATCATCAAGGAATAATAATAATAACGGGAATTGAGTAGGTAGCCTATGAGGAGGTAGTTTAAATTATCCCCATTTTACAGATGAGAAAACTGAGGCGAAGAGAGGTGAAATCACTAGTCCAAGGTCACCCACGCACATCCTAATCCTGATTCAGGCTCTGAGTTAAGCAATTCACGTGATCATTCCGTTAAATGTTCACAAACTGCCAAGAGGCATTATTATAGCCAATTTATAAAAGAGAAAATTGAGGGTCAGATGGACGAGTCACAAAGCCCAAGATCACACAGCTAGGAATGTCTAGGCCCAAGTCCCGGCACTTAATCATAGATGACCTGGTTCTCAAAGGACTGGGAAGCATCCACTTTGCCCCAAGACCTCCTGAGGACAGGAAGGTCTGGGCTATTCATCCCCAAGGCTGAATCCTACTGGGCAGACTCGTGGTGCTGAGGCGCCCTCTGCTGGCTGCAGTGAAAAGAATACCAAAGGACTGGGGATGCTGAGATGCATCATCCCTGCCCTGATGATGCATTGTCCACAGTCCCCTCAGAGGAAATGTACCATTTATGAGTGGTAATCACACAGCTCAGAGGAAACACCTGCTGATCCTGAGTAGTCCGGGAAGGCTTCCTGGAGGAGACTATCTGCATAGAGCAATGGGTAGCCTGATTCAATTCAATTCACTGAAGACAAAATAATTTAGGTTTAATTGGCCAGGCCAATTAGGATAGACCATCTTGCCCATGACTTTAAAAAAAAAAAAAAAAAACGCTGAGAACATTATCTGAGCTGTTATCTTAAAGAATGAGAAGGCATTAATGGGGCCAGAAGGATAAGAAGAACCACATGTGTAAAGGTGCATAAGGAAAGAAGAGGAATCCAAGGCCAGATTGGGGAGGGTGGAGAAGGGTTCGGGAGCTGGGCTGAGCAGGTAGAAGTGAAGCTGCAAGTTTACAGTAGACTGTTAGCCATGGTAGAGAAAGAGAAGTAGTACTGAGCTGTGAGTCAGGGTAGCTGGTAGCAACTTGTCATCCGGGAACTTGCTAGAAATGCAGATTACCAAACAAGCGTCCCCCCACCCCACCCCACCCACTGCAGGTGATGCTAAAATTTGAGGACCACTGCTCTAAGCAATCCCTGAGGATTGCCAATTCCTGGCTGCACTTCTTATTCCCTTCAAAACCAGGTGAGCTCCAGAGAAGGAACACTGGTTGGATGGAGTTTTTGTTTTGTTTTGTTTTTTGTTTTTGGGGGGTTTTTTGCGGTACGCGGGCCTCTCACTGTTGTGGCTTCTCCCGTTGCGGAACACAGGCTCCGGACACGCAGGCTCAGCGGCCATGGGTCACGGGCCCAGCCGCTCTGCGGCATGTGGGATCTTCCCAGACCGGGGCACGAACCCGTGTCCCCTGCATCGGCAGGCGGACTCCCAACCACTGCGCCACCAGGGAAGCCCTGGATGGAGTTTTGGGAAACATGTGGCTTTATTTCATGGCTTTGTGGGTTCCTAATATGCTGACATTTGCTGCTCAGTGTTGCTGGGCTGGGCAATTCACCTACATCCTTTCAACAAGCACAGCAGTACTTCCGTTCTAAAGGTGAGGAGACCGTGTCAAGGAGTTGAAGGAACATGGTCTAGTCACACAATAAGGATTGAGCCCAGCAGAAGATTCTGGAACATGGCCCTCATCACTACATCCCACTGCTGTGGCCCTGACCTTGATCTTTCCTCTTCTGCTCTTGGTTTTCTTGTCCTTAAAATAATGGGGTGCCATCCCAATGTTCATAGCAGCATACTTACTATAGTCAAGAAATGGAGGGCTTCCCTGGTGGCGCAGTGGTTGAGAGTCCGCCTGCCGATGCAGGGGACACGGGTTTGTGCCCCGGTCCGGGAGGATCCCACATGCTGCGGAGCGGCTGGGCCCGTGAGCCATGGCCACTGAGCCTGCGCGTCCGGAGCCTGTGCTCTGCAATGGGAGAGGCCACAACAGTGAGAGGCCCGCGTACCGCAAAAAAAAAAAAAAAAAGAAATGGAAACAATCCAAGTGTCCATCAATAGATGATTGGTTTAAGAAGATGTGGTGTGTATGTGTGTGTGTGTGTGTGTGTGTGTGTATACACACACACAATGGAATATTACTTAGTCATAAAAAGTGAAATATTGCCATTTGCAGCAACATGGATAAACCTAGAGATTATCATACTAAGTGAAGTAAGTCAGAAAAGATGAATACTATATGATATCACATAGGTGGAATCTAAAAATTAATACAAATGAACTTATATACAAAACAGAAACACACTCACAGACATAGAAAACAAACATGGTTACCGAAGGGGAAAGGGAGGCAGGGGGGTATAAATTAGGAGATTGGCATTAACATATACTAACTTCTATACATAAAATAGATAAGCAGCAAGGACTTACTGTATAGCACAGGGAACTATATTCAATATCTTATAACCTATAATGGAAATAATCTGAAGAGTATATATATACATAACTGAATCATTTTGCTGTGTACCTGAAAATAACACACTATTCTAAATCAACTATATTTCAATTTAAAACCCAGATTAAAAGAAAACAATAATGGGGTGTCAAAAAGATCTTAAATCTTAAGACTTATGACTCTAAAAATAATATAATTCCTAGTGCCTGGGACCTGATAATCCAATTTTCCATTCAACAAATGTGCAGTGGAGAAGACAGGATTCTACCGTTTACCGTAAGTGCTGGAGGGGGAAATAAAGCAGGGAAGGGGACAGGTGGGGTCCCTCCCTGAGAAGGTGACCTCTGAGCAGAGACCTGAGAGGGACGAGGTCTGAAGAGTTCCGGGATGGCTGGGGGCAGCCTGTTTCAGGCAGGCGGGACCGCAGGGCAAAACTCTGAGGACAGGGCTTTTCCCAGCTTCGGGGGCAGCTGGGAGGCTGGCTGCACCGAAGTGAGCAAGGGGAAAGGGAAGAGAGGAGACACTAGGGGCATAGGGGAAATAGTGAAAGTCTCTGAAATTCAGTGAGTGCATGACCAGCTGCCCACCACCTTTCTTAGTCTGTAAGGTAACTTACAGCTCTGCAAATTGTAGAAAGCCTGATAGTGATACAAATAATTCTTATATTAAAATGTAAATTGTGCTATTTACAATAGCCAAGACATGGAAGCAACCTAAACGTCCATGGATAGATGAATGGATAAAGAAGATGTGGTATATATACACAATGGAGTACTACTCAGCCATAAAAAAGAATGAAATAATGCTATTTGCAGCAATATGGACGGATTTAGAGATTATCATACTAGGTGAAGTAAGCCAGGCAAAGACAGATGTCATACGATATCACTTATATGTGGAATCTGAAAAAATAATACAGGGAATTCCCTAGCAGTCCAGTAGTTAGGACTCTGCACTTCCACTGCAGGGGGGTTGGGTTCAATCCCTGGTCGGAGAACTAAGATCCCGTAAGCTGCATGGTGCAGCCAAAAAAAAATAATAATGATAATAGTAATACAAATGAACTTATTTACAAAACAGAAATAGACTCACAGACTTAAAAAACAAATTTATGGTTACCAAAGGGGAAAGGGAGGGGGGAGGGATAAATTAGGAGTTTGGGATTAACAGATAGACACGACTATATATAAAATAGATAGATACTACTATATATAAAATAGATAAACAACAAGGACCTACTGTATAGCACAGGGAACTATACTCAATATCTTGTATACTTAATATATCGTAATGACCTATAATGGAAAATAATCTGAAAAAAGAATATATATATATAATATATTCATATATATATATGAATCAGTTTGCTGTACACCTAACACACACAACATTATAAATAAACTACATTTCAATTTTTTAAAAATGTAAATTGTGTCCTGGGAATACAGGTGATTTAAAGGTTCATCTCACTCATGGAGTTGGGGTGGGAGCAGCTAGGGTTGCATTTAACTAGTTAGGGTTTTGCCAGGTTAGTACCATTGGATGGATGGATGGAGGGAGGGATGAAAGGGAAAGAAGGAAGGAAAAATAGAGGGAAGGGAGGGAGGGAGGGAGGAAGGAAGAAGGGGAGGGAGAGAGGATTGGCCTCTTTCAGATCTTCAGATCCAGGACTTTCCAGAAGAAAACACTGGGCCATCCAATCAGAACCTCAAGAAGAAAAGAGCCTCAAATTGATCAGCCCTCGGTGGCCAATTACTCAGGAGGTCTGGCTCACTTTTCTCAGTCAATATTTGTCAAGTTAAGAGAGAATTAAAAAACAACAACAAGAAAAAAGGATAAGAGACAACTAACCTGTTATTTTCTGTTTGGTCCTTGTTCAAAGCAACTTCTACTATTTCTATTGTCGGTGTGCTTTCAGCAAACCTGGGTGAAATTTCCTCCCAACCCCATTCCAACCTAATTATATAGATTTGTTTATTAGGAGTTTGCAGGGGGCTAACTGGCACTGCAAACCAAGGACATGGAATTTAGCTGTCAAGGCTTTCTTTAAAAGCTACCGTGTGTGTGTGTGTGTGTGTGTGTGTGTGTGTGTGTGTGTGTGTGTGTGTCTTTCATCCCCTCCAGACATTTTTAAGAAAACTTTCCAAGAACATTTGAGCCAGTTCAGCACGAAGTCATTGAATGAGCTCTCAGGCTTCCTTCCTTCCTTTGATTCTTCTTCCTTCTAGAAAGAGGCAAAGTCCTGGCTCCCAGTGCTGCTTGCACAGCATAATTATGAAACAGAAACAGAGCCACAGACATAGAGAACAGACTTGTGGTTGCCAAGCGGGAGGGGGATTAGGGGAGGGAAGGAAACATTAATTCGCCCTCACATCTACCACTGGGTAGACGATCCTTACACTTGGTTTCGGTTTTGCAGAGTTCAACATCGTGAGGCTATTAGAAAACTTGGCCATCATGCTCAGCATCTTTCAGAATTAAAACAGAGAATTTGGGCTTCCCTGATGGCTGCAGTTGTTAAGAATCCGCCTGCCAATGCAGGGGACACGGGTTCGAGCCCTGCTCTGGGAAGATCCCACATGCCGCAGAGCAACTAAGCCCATGCGCCACAACTACTGAGCCTGTGCTGTAGAGCCCCCGAGCCACAACTACTGAACCCATGTGCAACAACTACTGAAGCCCATGCGCCTAGAGCCCGTGCTCCGCAACAAGAGAAGCCACCGCAATAAGAAGCCCGCGCACCACAACGAAGAGTAGCCCCCACTCGCCGCAACTAGAGAAAGCCCACGCGCAGCAACAAAGACCCAACTCAGCCAAAAATAAATAAATAAATAGATACATAAATAAAATTTAAAAGTTTTTTTTTAAATGAAAAAAAAAACAAACGGAGAATTTGCATTTATTGGGCAGGCCAATTGCAGACCACACAGTCTGCTGGGCACCTCTCATCCCTGGGTGCATTTGATCCTCACAACCCAGAGAGGTTAAGTAACTCGCCTGAAGCCACACAGCCATCTAGAGCTGAGCCAAGATCAGATACCAGACTCTCCCTTCTTCCCTTTCCCTTTGTGGAATTGGCTCTTTCTTCACTAATCAAGACATCACTCACATGTCATCACCTTTCACTGCACTGAGGGAGCCTGCTAATTCTCAGAAGTTGCCCCCACCTCCAAGACAATGAAGAAAACAGTCTCTGAGGCCCCCTCTAGATATAAAACACGTGGCCGTAAAGTGAGCTTCAGTGTAATGATCAAAGCGATACATCTGGTTCTGGTCACCTCCCCCTGTAGGGACCCCACTCCAGACCCCTTCCAGCTACCACAGCTGAAAACAATTCTTTCCAGTAACTCGTGGTTCTCAGTTGGAGGGGAGGCGATTTTGCTCTCAGGGAACATCTGGCAAAGTCTGGAGACATGTTTGGTTGTCATAACTGAGAGGTGGAGCTACTGGCGTCCAGTGGGTGGAGTCCAGGGATGCTGCTAAATGTCCTACAATGCACGGGACGGTGCCCCACAGCAAAGACTTACCCGGCCCCAAGGTCAATGGTGCCTGAAAAACCTCTGCATTAGCCCAAGCGCGTGAGTAAGGCCTCTTCACAGACCCAGGAAAGATGACAGATTTCAGGCGCTAAGTGGGGAGGGAAATTCTTTTTTTTTTTTTTAATATTGGAATATAGTTGATCAACAATGTGTTAGTTTCAGGTGTACAGCAAAGTGATTCAGTTATACGTATACATGTATCTATTCTTTTCCAAATTCTTTTCCCATTTAAGTTATTACAGAATATTGAGCAGAGTTCCCTGTGCTATAGAGTAGGTCCTTGTCGGTTATCTATTTTAAATATAGCAGTGTGTACATGTTAATCCCAAACTCCCAATCTATCCCTCCCGCCCACATGGAGAGGGAAATTCCTTAGCAAAGGGAATGGTGTTGAGGGGAAAGAAGCTTATCCGGGTTTATCCACAATAAGAGGCAAAAATTCCTATACTCTACATCCAGAAAAAACTCTAATTTGAAAAGATACATGCACCCCAATGTTCAAGGCAGCAGTATTTACAACAACAAAGACATGGAAGCAACCTAAATGTCCATTGACAGATGAATGGACCAAGAAGATGTGAGATATAGATATATAGATATATATAATAATATATATATTTTATATATAATATATATATATTACTCAGCCATAAAAAGGAATGAAATAATGCCATTTGCAGCTACATGGAAGGACCGAGAGATTATCACACTATGTGAAGTCAGACAAATACCATATGATATCACTTAATATGTGGAATCTAAAATATGACATAAATGAACTTATTTATAAAACAGACTCACAGACATAGAAAACAAACTTAGGGTTACAAAGGGGAAAGGCGGTCGGGGAGGGATAAATTAGGAGTTTGGGACTAGCAGATACACGCTACTACATATAAAATAAACAACAAGGACCTACTGTATAGCACAGGGAACTAGATTCAATATCTATAATAAACTATAAGGGGAAAGAATATGAAAAAGAATACATATATGTATTCCTGAATAACTTTGTTCTACACTAGAAACTAACACAACATTGTAAATTAACTATACTTCAATTTTTAAAAATACAAAAAAAAATTCCTATGTTCACACCCAAACCTTGGCCTGAGGGATAGAGCAGGCCACCGGACATGTCCTTCTTCACCACTGGCTACAGACGTGTCACGCCAAAAGCATGAATGTGGACCACGAGATTGGGCAGGGAGGTCTTCCAAATCTTCACTGGGTCACTCACCTGTCCCTGGTGCTGGGCTAGGCCCCCTGCTGTTTACAGACATGGCCAGCCACCAGGGACCTGCCCCTAGGGAGGAAGATGGTCACAGACACCCTTCCTACAAGATGGTTCATGCTGTTCATGGAGAACAGAAAGGCAGATTTTATTCAGGGACTATTGCAATAGACGGAGGGGCCACTGAAATGAGGCTTTGCAGTAAGGGAGAAAATTCCCAACTCTCAACTCAGAATACAACCAGGAAAAGTGCGAATGTATCGCCAAGTGGGGACAGCTGTCTGTGGATGGGAAGTTACTAAGAGGAAACAGCAGGGGTTGGGGGGATTCTGGACTCTAAAGAAAAAACACACTATTGGGACTTCCCTGTCAGTCCAGTGGTTAAGACCCTGTGCTTCCGATGCAGGTGGGACATGGGTTCAATCCCTGGTTGGGGAACTAAGATGCCGCTTGACGGAGAGCACGGCCAGAAAAAAAAAAAGGAAAAACACACTATTGTTTTCCTCTACACCACACACAATACTCTGAACACTTCTGTACTCTGTCACCAAATGTGGGGTGTGTGTGTGTGTGTGTGTGTGTGTGCGCGCGTGCCTGGGGGCAATTCCCAAACCAAGCAGTTCTTCAACACCAGCTGAATGTCCTACAATTTAACTCCATCCTAACACTGTCCACCTAGAGTTCACATCAGATCCCACAAGTCAATGACTCAGTCCCACAAAATTACTCACCCACACACACTTCAGACGCCAACTGAAGTTCAGGTTGTTACCTGTGCTTCCGACCCACAGGCTACAGATCAGAGGTTCCCACGACCCCCTCCCTGGGTTTGATTAATTGGCTAAAATGGCTCACAGAACTCGGGAAAACATTTTATTTACTAGATCACTGATTTATTATATAAAAGGAGACAACTCAGGAATAGCCCAATGGAAGAAATGCAGAAAGCAAGATATGTGAGGAAAGGGTGCCACCTTCCAGCACCTCCCTGTATTCACCAACCCAGAAGCTCTCTGAACTCCATCCTTCTAGATTTGTATGGAGGCTTCATTACATAGGCATGACTGAGTCAACCGTTGGCCTTTGGTAATTGAACTCGATCTCTGGTCCTGCTCACCTTCTGGAGGTAGGAGGAAAGTTGAAGGGTGGGGCGAAAAGTTCCAACCTTCTAATCATGGTTGGTGCCCCTGGCTACCAGCCCCCAACCTTAGGGACTTCCCAAAAGTCACCTCATTAACATCGGTTCAGGTGTGGCTGAAAGGGGCTTGTTATGAACAACAAAAGACATCCATTTCGCTTTATCACTCTGGAGCTATTTCAGGAACTGAGGAACAAAAGTAAATATCATAACAAAAGATGCCCCCTATGGCTCTTCTATAGGAAATGACAAGGGTTTTAGGAGCTCTGTGCCAGAAACAGGAGGAAAACCTAATATATGTCTTATTGTAAATCACAATATCACACCGACCTGGCAGGATTCCTGCTGAAGGCAGGTCAGGGTGATCTGACATCACCCGGGGGTTGGTGGAGGATGAGGAGCCCATCAGATATCAATGGGGGATCCTGGCTGAAGTGCCTTAGCAGGATCCTTGCGGAGAACGCAGGACAAAGCAGAGACGAACATGGAAGCCCAAAGTCAGAGCCCAGTTGACAAGAGAATTCAGAGGAGCCTAAGTAGATTTGGCCAAGGAGAGAATCTTTGTCACCACTCAGAGCTGAGCCCTGCGCTGTGGGACATACAGTGGCGAAGACCCGGAACCCAGAGGCTGGTAAGATGGGCAGAGGACAAAGAAGGTCCAGGGATGGTCCAGTCCTGAGAGACAGCTGGCTTCCTGGAGGAGGCAGCACAGACAGGGGGCTGGGGAGCAAGGAGCACTGGACCAGGAGTCAGAAGTCCTTCAGCCCCCCTGTGTCTGAGGGAGGTCATCTTAGCTCTCTGGTGACCTCATGAGCTTGCCATGAGGTCAAATGACAAAGTGTTAGAGCCCCTAAGCCTTATTCATCATAAAAAAAATGCAATGACAAACTGGGTGTAGGAAAAGGCGCTGAACTTGGCAACCGGTGAATCGAGGTCTTCTTCCTAACTTTGCCATCAACTGGCTGTGTAACCTTAGACCAGTAACCTCCCCTCTCTGGGCTTCACTTTTTTTCCTGTGAAATGTGAGCATCGAATGGGCAGAGCTGTGAGAGGCTTTCCACAGCTATTATCTGAGATTCCATTCCTTTGAAGATCCTACATAATTTCAAGGCTTTAAATAGTATGCCTATGCCAAAACGATGACTCACATGTTTATACCTCCAAACCTCTTCTCAACTCCAGACTCTGAGAGCTAGCTGCCCGCTCAACATCTCCACTTGGTTATCCAATGGCATCTCGCGTCAGCATGTCCCAAAATGAGCTCCCAAATGGTCCCCCTCTTCTAATCGGCTTCCCTTACAGGCCCCCAACTCCATCTGCTTCTACCCAGGTGGGTCTTCCCCTCTCCTTTGACAACAATGACTCCATGCTTCCAGTGTCACACTTTCGTCTTCCCTCACACCCCACAGTCAACGAACCCTAATGGCACTACCTTCAAACGACAGCTCCATGTGGCCATTTCTCACCACCTTCCCTGTACTCAGTCCTCCCTTGGATTTTCATATTGGCCTCATAAAGGATCTCTGGGCTGCCTCCCTTGCGCCTGCCTCAACATCACAAAGACATTTTAAAAATCCCATTTAAAAAATAAGAGAATCATGTCCCTCTTCTGTTCAGTGCTCTCCAGGAGCTGCCATGTCATTTGGAGTAAAAGTCGAAGCCTTAGATGGCCTACCCTACATCCCTTACCTCTCCCACTTCATCTCCTCCCCTCTCTCCCTCTCTCCCTCCCTCCCTCATCTCCAGTCTCCTTGACTGTGCATCCTCAACACAGTAGACATGCACCTACCTCAGGGCCTTTGCACCTCATTTTCCCTTTGTCCAGTGTTTTCCCCCAGGTATCCTCCTGGCTAGCTCCCTAGCAGGGATGTCTCCTTCCCAGTCAAATCATCCCCGCCCACCCCTGTTTGCAATTGTAAACCTTCCAACGTGGCACTTTCTCCCCTTTCCCTCCGTGGCATCTTTCCCTAACAAAAGCCACAATTCACTTCTTTATCTTATTTACTCTCTATCTCCCCACAATATAATGGAAACCCTGGGAGGACAGGATCTCTGTCTGCACCAGTCACTGTTGTATCCTCAGTGCCAGGAACAGTGCCTGGCTCGATCAATGTTCAATAAATATTTGTCAGAGGAATACTCCCAAAAGGTGGTGTTTGGAAGAATGGAACAGTAGGGCAGGTGTTGAAAGGGAAGCAAGTGTAGGGGAGGAAACTTTTCCTTTCTCCCGTCCTAGGTTTTTTGGCTGGTCTAATAATTAAACTCACATAAAACAGACGAGCAGGAGAAAAAGAAATTGAATTTCGTATGTACAGGAACTTATGAAAATATGAGACTCAAAGCAGTGACCAGAGGAGGAAGCTTTTATACCTTTAGACAAAGAAACAGATTTGTGAAGAATTGACAGGACAAAGAAGCTTGGGCTTGGGCTAGTAAATTAGTGAGGAAATAACGAGGCTTGTTTATACCGCCTTCTCAGCCCTAAATTTCCTCCTGCGGTAAGATGCCATCTACCCTCCTGGTACAGGGAGCATACCTTTCACCTGGGAGAATTATTTCCTGCTTTCAGGGGGAAAAGGAAGGCAGTGTCATTCTTGCACTGACTGTTTCTCAAATAACTTTAATTCAAAATAACCAATATGCCGAAATTGCGTATTTTGGGGGTGGTATATTCTGCTCCCCATCAGAAGATCAAATTAATTCTGAGATATTCACCTTAACTCTGTTTTGTTGTTGTTTTAGTTTTATTTATTTTTTTAATTTTTAAATTCTTTTTGGCCGCACCTCGAGGCATGCGGGATCGTAGTTCCCCGACCAGGGATCAAACCCATGCCCCCTGCAGTGGAAACACAGAGTCTTAACCACTGGACTGTCAGGGAAGTCCCAATATTCACCTTTAACTCTGAACAAGTGCTTACCTTTTCACTTTGTTCTTCCACTTTCCCCTCCCCCTATCTCTGCCTCCCAGCTTCCCCTGCAAAAAAAGAATTTATATGTAGGGCCACCCCCTCCCGCATTTGTGGAAATACTCTAGGTCCATCCCCCTGACATGGGCCAGGGGCAAATAAACGTCCTCAGTAAATCAGGTGAGCTGCCCCCTCCTGGCAGGGGTCACTGTTAAAGAAAAATGCTTCACCTGCCTCACTCGGCTCCTTGGCTATAAATCCACCCTCCTGCAATCCTCCCTCCCCTCCCCACCCCCATCTGTGATGTATTCAGAGTTGAGTTCAGCCTCTCCCCTATCGCAATAGTTTTGAATAACCCTCCTTACGGTTTTTAACTAGTGTCCAGTGCAACCTTTCTTTCCTTTAACAGCACACCTCGGCACAGTCGGGTTTTACACACACACTCCTGAATGAGCTAGGCTCTGGCCCTCCTCCAAGCATCTTCCCCATGGCTGCAAAGCCCTCTGCTGGGCTATTTCTGTATCTCACATCAGCCTTTCGTTACCTGGGTCCCCACCCAGTGAAACCAGGCAGCTCCATGAAGGCTAAGGCTGGGTGTCCCTCGCCCCAGGACCCTGGAGAACAGGCACCCAGCTCAGGACCAGGCACTGCACCACCCAGGCATTTGGCCAGCCATCCAGTGAGTGCCGTTGTCCAGGGATCATGAGGGAGAGAAGGGACTGCGGGAACTTTCTGGAGTGATTGGCATGTTCGACCTCTTGACAGGGGTGCAACCTACACCGTTGTATACACTTGACAAAACTGATCAGATTGTACCTTCAAATCCATGCATTTCACTGTATGTAAATTTCACCTTGCTGAAAAGAGTCTTAAGGAAAAAAGCGGGGGAGGGAGAGAAAGATTCCATCTGAGCAAGAGAGGGATCGGACAGCAAAGGGTTAACCTCCCAGCTGGCCTGAAGGAACTGGAAGGTAGAAAAAGCTGTTTCCAAGAAGTGCTAAAACTTCTCTTAAATAGAGAGAGCGGGCATAAAATTCACATATGGACCCTGTTTTTTCCACAGTCCCAAACAAAAGGAGATCGTGGCCAAACCTACAAATACCTGTGAAGAGCCAGTGCACACAATCTCTCAGACTTTGCCAAGAGATAATCACTCCACCATGGGGAGGTAGAGGGGCCTGCGCCGTTCTCACGAGAGAGACCTGGATGGTCCCCAGGGATAGAAGCCAAACCTCAAAGGTCCCAGCTCCTGCCTGAGATCAGACCACAGTTCTGCCCATAACAAAATGGCTAGTGTTATCCATGTACAGGGTGGTTGGGAAGAGGGAGGGCTTTAGAATCTGCAAGCTGGTCAGAGGTCAGGGGTCAGGGTGAGCCAAAGGTTAACTACAGGTGGTGTGGAGGATCTGGGTTCAAGTCCTAGCTCCCCCCAGGATCAGCTAGGCTGCTTTGAGAGAGGCTCTCCCTGCTTCTCAGTTTCATCCTCTGTAAAATGGGGATGCTGATGAAAATAGCACCTACCTCATAGCGTTATACTGAGAATTGTATAAAATTATACATATGTATAGTACAGAAAACTTTGCCCAGCACCTAGTAACTGCTCAGTACATACTAGCTATCATCATCATCACCTCTGCTTTACCGAATTCCAACTGTGTGAGCTAAAGCTAATCAATTCCCCTCTCTCCTGGAAGGAACAATGCCTTCTTCCAATAAAATAACGAGTGCTAAGTACCCAACATTTCCTAGCAAAAGCATAAGAAATGGTAGCTCTAATTACGATGATTTCTCCAAACAGCTGGCCTTTGCTTGCCAGCTTTGTTTCCGGGCCCCTGATCCGCCTGTGTTTAGCATTTAGATCCCTCGGGGGCAGGAACTAAATTGTTTTCCAAGGGCCCAGCCCCAGTGCCATGGGAATTGAGGTTTAGCCCCTGCTTCTTGATCTGTTCTTATAGGTCACCACCACAACAAAATCAGCCAAAATGGTTGTGTTTAGATTTTTGAAAATAAAGGCCATCAGAGGGAAAACATTACAGTAAGCAGATAAGGTAGGGGAGTCCCCAGAGAAAGAGAAGCAGGAATGGCTTCCGGCCTAAGCCATTTTGTGATCTAAGCCTGGCCACAATCCTTACCCTCAGGTCTCAGTAATTCAAGATCTTAAAGGAGGGAATGCAGAAATAAGGGAGGAACAGTCAAGAAACAACAGTTTCTTGCCCCAGCCTTGGGGCAGGTCCTGGTTCCTCAAGGGATATGCATAATAATATATCTTGGAGTTCTGCCGGAGCTAAGACCCCCAACCAGGTAGAGGGTAGAAGGAGAATGTTGGCCCTCCTGACTTCAATCAACTAAGCTTGGACTCTGTTGACCTTTGCCCCTATTCTGTGCTGAATTCTCCTCTGCTCAAGCCCCCTCATGAATATGCATGTGCCCTTAGCTCAAAACTTCCCCAGTTTTACTGTCTGGGGAGACATTGCTTTGGGAGAGATCACCAGTGTAATAAGTCCTTCCTTCTCCCGATTTTTGTCTTGGTTGTGTCTACTGGCTCCACACCCACCTAGAGGTGAGTGTTTTGGGGTAACGTTACCTGGCCGAGTAACTAGCTGGCTGGGCAAAAGGAAGGCAGGGCAGCAGAGAAATACGTGGCATGGGTTCCTGAGGGTGGGGTCAGGGGCTTTCAGTGCTAGAAAGGGGGTTCATGGTATTCTGAGGGTGAAGCCTGGAAAACCACTGCCCTGGAAAGGCCCACTGATGAAAGTCAGATCCTTATGTTGTACACCTTAAAATTCTACCGCGCTGTATGTCAATTACATCTCCATAAACCTAGAAGAAAAAAAGTTTCTCGCCGTTCATGGGTCAGGAAAATGTCTTCAGTTAGGTCCGCTGAGTCTGGTCATCTCCTGCCATGCCAGGTACATGATTTTTCTTTTCTGTTTTGGCTGCACTACGGCCTGCAAGATCTTAGTCCCCTGACCAGGGATCAAACCCGGGCCGCGTGCAGTGACAGCGCGGCGTCTTAACCACTGGACGGCCAGGGAAGTCCTTTTTTTTTTTTTTTTTTTTTTTTTTTTTTTTTTTTTTTTGCGGTACGCGGGCCTCTCACTGTTGTGGCCTCTCCCGCTGCGGAGCAACAGGCTCCGGACGCGCAGGCTCAGCGGCCATGGCTCACGGGCCCAGCCGCTCCGCGGCACGTGGGATCCTCCCACACCGGGGCACGAACCCGTGTCCCCTGCATCGGCAGGCGGACTCTCAACCACTGCGCCACCAGGGAAGCCCCAGGGAAGTCCTTTTGATCGTTGATCAGCTTCAGCTCACTAGAGCCCCTTGCCATGAATTACAGCCATTTTGTTGTTGTTAATTTAAGTATAGTTGACCTAAATAGCAGTTGGCTTTGATGGTTCCCAGAAAGTGCTGCTGTAAATAGAAAAAATAAAATTTTTACAGAATGATGGGTCATTAGATAACCTTTCTTCTCCCTTCTTTCCTGTACTTTCAACTTTGCTTCAGTGATCTCTGTATTGTTTTCATACTTAAAAATAACTTTCAAGAAACATCATATCCATTTATATGAGAGTTGTAGAGAAGTCTAAGCCACAGAGAATGTAGAAGGACGGTGGCCAGGAGCTGGGGGAGAGAGGATGGAGAGGTACTGTTTAATGGGTTTAGAGTTTCAGTTTGGGAAGATGAGGAAGTTTGGGACATGGATGGTGGTGCTGGTTGCACAACCGTGTGAATGTACCTAACGCCCCCGCACTGTACAGTTTAAAATGGTTACATGGGGGAGTTCCTGGCGGTCCAGTGGTTAGGACTCCACACTCTCATTGCTGAGGGCCCGGGTTCAGTCTCTGGTCGGGAACTAAGATCCCACAGGTTGCATGGTGCGGCCAAAAAATTTTTTTTTAATAAAGCATTTCTGGGCTTCCCTGGTGGCACAGTGGTTGAGAGTCCGCCTGCCGAGGCAGGGAACACGGGTTCGTGCCCCGGTCCGGGAAGATCCCACATGCCGCGGAGCGGCTGGGCCCGTGAGCCATGGCCGCTGAGCCTGCGCGTCCGGAGCCTGTGCTCCGCAACGGGAGAGGCTGCAACAGTGAGAGGCCTGCGTACCGCAAAAAAAAAAAAAAAAAACGCATTTCTGGGACTTCCCTGGTGGCGCAGTGGTTAAGAATCCGCCTGCCAATGCAGGGGGCATGGGTTCAAGCCCTGGTCCGGGAAGATCCCTCATGCCGCGGAGCAACTAAGCCCTTGTGCCACGACTACTGAGCCTGTGCTCTAGAGCCTGCGAGCCACAACTACTGAGCCTGAGAGCCACAACTACTGAAACCCGCGCGCCTAGAGCCCGTGCTCCACAAGAGAAGCCACTGCAGTGAGAAGCACGCGCGCTGCAATGAAGAGTAGCCCCCACTCACCGCAACTAGAGAAAGCCCGCGTGCAGCAACGAAGACCCAACACAGCCAAAAATAAATAAATAAATAAATACGCATTTCTAAAAGATAAATAAAATGGTTACAATCGTCAGTTTTATGTTATAGATATGTATTTACCACCATCTGAAATTTTAATTGAAAAAAGGAAACATCATCCTGGCCAACAAGGTGGACTCCACTGACAGATGTGATGGCCGAACCAGTACCATACAAGCCCTCCCACTGTAAACAACCACAGAATTGGACAAAGCAGCTGCAGCAGCAGTTTTCAGGCATCGAACCGCAAGCAGCACAAGCCAGAGGAGGGAAACTCACAAGATGAGCCCCTGCCCTTTACCACCTCCCTTCTTCCTGGGGACAGTTCCCCAAACACCACACAGCAGCTGGAACCCAGGCGGAGCGCAGAGGTCCTGCCTTTGGGGCAGCAGAAATGCCTGCAGGTGGTGGGGCAGGGTGCCAAAGGGTCACTCCTCCTGGCCAAGCCTCTCACCTCTGTGTCTCAGCTTCCGCCTCAGTAAAAGGGGGATAACAAGACCATCCACTTCATAAGATCATTAGGTTTAAATAACTAAGTTAAAATAAGCAAAAGCATAAAAACCTTTATATGGCATGTGCGAAGGGCCACATATCTCCCCTTTACATATGCAATAAAGCTGTGCTGGGTATAGTTATATGCATTCCTACTTGGTGTTAGGAATTTAAAATGCATCCACCAGTGATGATGCCAGAAATCTGCACTGTTTATGGCAGAGTCCACACCATCTCTTCTTTTGGTGTGCAGTTTGCATCAAGAGCCTTAACAGTACGCATGCCCTCTGCCCCAATAATTCTACTTCTGGGAATAAGCCTGAAATAACATTCCTAAATACAAACAAGTTCTGTGATTTGCTTAGTCATTGATTCAGAACATGTTTTTAACACATGCATGAAATGGTTTGGAAAGGAGCCGTTCTCTAGAGCAAGGCGTAGTAAGGATTGAAGGAGGTCTGTGTTTACGGTTGAGGTTATTATTTCAACACGAACCCTAGGACAGGGAGATTTACCAGGCTTCTCTGAGCGGAGCTGCTGGCCAGAAGAGCTTCGATGTCCCCACCCCTTGTGCATGCCTTTCACGTGCCACCTGAAGGAACCTAGGAAGCCGTCTCTTTCATGCAGGGATTTTGCCTGAAGCATCCTTCTTGGTCCCTGGCACAGCCAGGTTGGCAGTTGGAGAGCTGGGACTGCCCCCCGCCCCATGGGACCCTGGGTTGAGGGTCATGACCAGCAAAGCAGATTTGAACTTGGTGTCTCTCCAAAGGCCTTTCCTCTTCACTTTCACGCCCAAACCCATGCCACTCTGGGGTTCCAGGACCCCAAGTGTACTGGGCTGAGCTGGGTAGGAGGAAGGCAGTGGCTTCAGGGAAGCTGACTGGCTGCAGAGGAGGTGGCAAACCCAGAACACACCATCTGGTTGGTGGAGGACTCCAGGGAATGCATAACATCTGGAGAGCTCTCCCAGTGAGGTTTCACTAGACCCCTAGGAGAAACGGACATTTCCGCAGAAGGGGCACAGGCTCTGGGATCCAGCAAGCTTAGGTTGAATCTGATTCTGCTGCTTTTTTTTTTTTTTTGGCCACGCCATGAAGCATGCAGGATCCCAGTTCACTGACCAGGGATTGAACCTACGCCCCCTGCAGTGGAAGCGCGGAGTGCCAACCACTGGACCACTAGGGAAGTCTCTCTTCTGCATATTGATGTGTGATTTCTGAGGACTTTGCTCAGCTCTCTGAGCACCAAAAGAATAGCAATGGTAACAATAATGATAACCTGCTCCTGGGATTGTTCTGAAGATGAGGACATAATTTGTGAAGCACCTGATAGGAATTTGAAACTTTTGAACGCAGACATGAGAATTTATTCATTGTTACTCCAGAAGCCGTAGAGTGTGTGGTTGAGATCACTAACTCTGAATCAGTTTGACCTGTGTTCAAATCCTCCATTACCAGCTCTTCAACCTTGGTCTACTTACATGACCCCTCTGGGCTTCAGTTTCCTCATCTGTAAACCAAGGTTGGTAATAACAGTGCCAAGTCACAGGGCTTGTGAGCAATACATACAAAAATACATTAAAAAAACAAGACCTGTTCTATAATCATCATCATCACCATCATTACTGGTAAATCAGAGAAGGCTTCTGGAAATATCTAACCTTGGAAAGGGTTTTGAAGGATGAATAGGAGTTTGAAGGACTCAGAATGGTGCTGAGCACATGACAAGCACCTAAGAAGTATTTGTGGTTGTAAGATGCAGAAGGGCAGGTTCTGCAGGACTTTGGGTGGCAGGAATGGACAGCCCCACCTTCTAGAGTTAGCCTGGTGTCCAGGAGAGAGCCTGGGTTTGGTCAGCTTTGTGTTTGAATCTGTATTAGTTAGGATTCTCCAGAGAATCAGAACCAATAGGACAGGGAATTCCCTGGCAGTCCAGTGGTTAGGACTCCGTGCTTCCACTGCAGGGGACCTGAATTCGATCTCTGGTCAGGGAACTAAGATCCCACAAGCCGCGAGGTGTGACCAAAAAACAATAGCATGTATAGAGATAAAATATAGAGATTTATTTTAAAGGATTGGCTCACTTGGTTCTAGAGACTGAGAAGTCCCATGACCTGCTGTCAGCAGGCTGGAGGCTCAGGAAAGTGGGTGGCATAGTGCCAGTCCAAACCCAAAGGCCCACACACTGGTGGGTGCACCTGTGTAAGTCTGGGTTCAAGTCTGAAGCAGAAGCACGAGTGATCGAGGTTGGGAGAAGCTGGGACGTCCCAGCTCCTGCCGAGAGAGCGATTTGCACTTTTGTTCTATTCAACCCTCAAGGGTTTGGACTGACACATTCACCTGGGTGAGGGTGCTCTTCTTTACTCACTCTATCAATTCAAATGCTAATCTTTTCCAGAGGCTTGCTCACAGCCACACCCAGAAATAATGTTTTTTCCAGCTATCTGGGCATCCTTGAGCCCAGTAGAGCTGACACATAAAATTAACCATCACAGAATCCTGGCTCTGCCTCTCCCTGGCTGCGAGAATTTTCTCTGACTCTGTTTCCCCACAGGAAAGTAGGACCCTGACAACACTTGGCCTGCAGGTCAGGTGTCTGTGGAAAGTCCCCAGTGCATGGTGGGTACTTTGTAGATGACAGGCACCGTTAGAGGGTTGTTAAAAAAATTCAACCAAGTAAATTTGAAGATCTAATTGGCTTTAGACAAGGATTCCTAAATGGGGCAACTAGAAGGGTGCTCCGGGGGTTGTACAAAATGTTAGGTTTTTATGGGAAGAAGGGTAGGGCAAGGGAACTACTAGCAAAAGGAAAGAAGGGTTTAATTTTAGGCGAGGATGGCTTCTTTGTGGGGCGAAGGGAGTGGCAAGGGTTTTACCATACAGATAGATGCCTCCTCTTCCTCTGGGGCATGGAAGGGTTCCACTGGACAGATGACCTCATCAGTGCTGACCAGAACATTCCAGAGTAGTGGATTAAGGTTACGTTTCTGGGAAAGGCTGAAACTGCAGTTAGGTCAGGTATTAAGTCTAGGTTTGGCTTCACGGGCTTTAGCACAAGTGATGCCATTTTGGACCTGGATTTCCTCCTTAACAGGGTCTTTGGGGAAACAGCAGCCTTGTCCCCACTCCTTATTAGCTGCTCACCCCCTCCTTCTGCCACACACCATCCTCCACTGCCCAGGGACACACAATCTGTCACCCACTTCCTTATCGTTTTATCTGGATGCCCTCGCATCTCCCCCAGCACTTGCATTAAGCTCAAGTTTTCCCTCTCTGCAGTAGGGGTTGGCAAACTTTTTCCGCAAAAGCCCAGATTGTAAATATCTTAGGCTTTGTGAGCCAGGAGGCACACTTGGGGATATTATGTGGGTACTTATACGAGAGAAAACAAATGTTCATAAATGCTTTATGGTTTGTTTACAAATTCTAAAATAATAATTGAATAGAATTTTTTTTAATAACACAGATCTACCAATGAGCAGAGTGAAATTCTTTGGAGAGGGGATAACATCTTGCTTACCTGGGGTTCAAATGTAAAAGCTGTTCTTCACTCCCAGGTTGAATTTTGTCTCTCTTGGAGCCTTTCCTTTTTCTTGGCTGGATCTTGTTGCAAAAAAAAGAACTGCCAGGACTGTTCATCCAAGTGCTGCTGCTTTTCTGATTAGCCTTGTCTTCTGGGGCATTACTGGGGACACAGCAGTTAGCAAGCCAAGCCTGAGCCTTCCCTCTTGAAGCTTCCGGTCTAGTAGACAGAAAAGTTAAAAGGCAAACCCCTTGACCTTTCTGAGCCTCAGTTTCCCCTTCTGTAAAATGGGCATAATAATCTACGACCCATGCCCTCTCCAGATGGCTGTGAGACCCAAGAGAGAAGACCACCGTGCTTTACAAGCTTTAAAGCATCTTACTGATGTGAGCAGGGACCTTCTGCGTTTATCATTTTTAGCTGCTTTTTTTTTTTTTTTTTTTTTGTCGAAAATAAGAGACTTTGACAAGCAACCTTCAAGGTCTCATTGCAGTTGGTAGGGACGGCAGAGAGAGTGGAGAGAGACATGTTACCAGGGGAATCTGGGCCATTCCTGATATGAAGTTAATCCCGGAGCATCCACGTGTATTTGGGGAGAGGGGGTGCAGAGGGAAGTGTTCCCATATGCCCCTCAGCCCTCTGCAACTGCTCCAGCTTCAACTGGGGGCCTTGAGTGGCAGGAATTCTCTTCCAGGATCAAAGAGCCAGTGGATGGAGGCAAGTTTTAAATTCTCATTGTGAAACCCCACACCCGAGTCCTCAGGGCTGGGTCTCTCCCTTGATCTCCAGCCCCTCATCTAAATTGCCGGCTCTTATTTGCTCCTCACAAGAGGGTTGCCTGCCTCCCTGTGGGCCCAGGCCCCTGGCCAGGGATGTCATTTGCCCCACTAATGACCCTCCAGCCAGAGAACCTGCTTTTCTGGGGAGAGAGGCCTCAGATGGTGAGAAGAAGGGGTCCTGGAGAGGCCTGGTACCCAGGAATCCCTTTTCTGGGGGACTTTCATGCTGAACTTCATGCATCACCCAAGACGTGTTAGCTTAGGACTAACTAATACGGTAATTAGAGCCAGGGGAACATCGGCATCGCCTTGCTCAATCGTTTTCAAACTATTTCAGCAGTGCAATTTTTTCTTCAAACACAATCCTACAGGGGGGCTTCCCTGGTGGCGCCGTGGTTGAGAGTCCGCCTGCCGAGGCAGGGGACACGGGTTCGTGCCCCGGTCCGGGAAGATCCCACATGCCGCGGAGCGGCTGGGCCCGTGAGCCATGGCCGCTGAGCCTGCGCGTCCGGAGCCTGTGCTCCGCAACGGGAGAGGCCGCAACAGCGAGAGGCCCACGTACCGCAAAAAAAAAAAAAAAATCCTGCAGGGAACACAAATAGATAAAGACTACAGATGACAGAGTGTTGTGGTTTTACATCCACTCTCAAAAGAGGAGGGATAAAATCAACTATACTTCAATTGAAAAAACAAGATTAAAAAGGTAGATTAAAGAAGAGGGAGTTTTTTCAACAAATGGCACTGAAGCCATGAAGTTGACCTAAACCACACACCTCATATAAAAACATGCAAAAGTTTTGCTGTACAGAGATTAACACTACATTGTAAATCAACTAGACTTCAATAAAAAAAAAAAAATTAAATTTTTAAAAACATGCAAAAATTAACTCAAAATGGATCACGGACTTAAACGTAAAACATAAAACTAAAACTTTTAGAAGAAACATAGGTGACTGCCTTTGGGATCCAGGACTAGAGTCGTCAGCAAGATCCACGAAAGAAAAAAATCGATAAATTGGACTTCATCAAAATAAGAAAATATTTGTAAACCACAGACCAGCAGGGAGTTCCTAAGAGACATTTCTGAAGAGGGTTTACAAACGGCAAATAAGCAAACGAAAAGATGGTCAACATCAATAGCCATTAGGGAAACATAAATCGGGACTCCCATGAGACATCACTACTTTGTACCTTACTAGAACAGCTAAAATAAAAAAGATAGTGACAACAACAAATGCTGGTTAGGGTATGTAGAAACTGGAGCTCTCATACATTGCTGGTGGGACTGTAAAATGGTACAGCTACTCTGGAAAAGAGTTTGGTAGTTTCTTTTTAAAAAACTAAATATACACGTACCTTATGATCCAGCAATTACACTCCCGGGCATTTATCCCAGAGAAACAAAAAGGGCTACACAAAAACCTGTATACAAATATTTATAGCACCTTTATTTGTGATAGCCAAAGACTGGCAATAAGCAAAAGGTCCTTTATTTGGCTGAATGGGGCATCTGTACCACAGAACACAATTCGGTAATAAAGAGGAACAAACTACTGATACAGAGAGCAGTTTTGTTTGTTTAATTTATTTATTTTATTTTTGGCGTTGGGTCTTCGTTGCTGCATGGGCTTTCTCTAGTTGCGGCAAGCGGGGGCTACTCTTCGTGGTGGTGCGCGGGCTTCTCATTGCAATGGCTTCTCTTGTTGTGGAGCACGGGCTGTAGGCACGCGGGCTTCAGTAGTTGTGGCACGCGGGCTCAGTAGTTGTGGCTCGCAGGCTTTAGAGAGCAGGCTCAGTAGTTGTGGCGCACAGGCTTCGTTGTTCCGTGGCATGTGGGATCTTCCCAGAACAGGGATTGAACCCATGTCCCCTGCATTAGCAGGTGGATTCTTAACCACTGCGCCACCAGGGAAGCCCCACAGGGCAGTTTTAATGGAATCTCAAGGGATTATGCTGAGTGAAAAAGTCAGCCTTAAAAGTGTGTGATTCCATTTATATAACTTCTTGAAAGGACAAAATTATACAACTGGAGAACAGATTAGTGGTTGCTAGGGGTCAGAGATGGCAGGTAGGAGGGACGTGGGTGTGACTATAAAGGGCGACACAGGGGAGATCTTTCTGATTATGGAACAGTTTCCTATCTTGATTGCTGTGGTGGTTGTACAACTCTACCCATGTGATATAAGCTGGCACAGAACTATACAATACTCGTACATACCAATGTCAATTTCCTGGTTTTGATACCGTACCACTGGGGAAAACTGGGTATAAGATGTAACCATTGGGGAAAACTGGGTGAAGGGTACACAAAACCTCACTGTACTATCTAGGCAACTTCCTCTGAAGCTATAATGATTTCACAATGAAAAGTAAATAAATAAATACCCAGGCTCAGAGGTCACTCAGAATTGAGTTTAAATCCCAGCTCCACTGTTAATTTGCTGTGTGACCTTAGGCAAAATGCATCACCTCTCTGGGCTTCATGTTCCCCTCTGTAATGTGGAACTACCTCAGGAGTTTGTGAGGGTTAACTGCATGCATGTAAAGTACCTGGTGCTTAGTAAGGACACAACAGATGTTTGTTGTTATTATAAAAAGGAATACGCTCTGATTGGAGTGGGGCTGGGGGAACTGTGGCAGGCACCTCCAAGGAAACCTCATTGGAAGACCACTTCTCTTTGTACCTTGGGTGCAGCTGAGGCCCTGGAAGTAGGAGGAACTGTACCCTGGGTCATCCAGAGCCCGTGGCGCTGGGAAACTCAGACCCAGTGCCCCAGGCTCCTAACCCCGGGCTCTTCTCACTTTACTCCTCTGTCGGCCCCTCCCATCCATGCAGCCAGAGACATTCACTCCTCAGGGTTATCCTGAACACTCCTTGTGTGAGGCCAACGGGATTCCAAGGATGTATGGACTAGAGTCTTAGCTCATGCAGGTTCTTCTTTCTCAAAGGCTCCCTCTGTGCCAGGCTCTGGGTTTGAGTCCTTGACTCCTGAGAACAATCCCAGGAAGTAGGCTCTGTCATTGCCCTGATTTGACACGTGAGATAACTGAGGTCCAGAGGAGTGCAGTATGTGGTTCACGGTCATGGTGCAAGTAGGGCTGGAGCTTTGATTCTGGCCAGGCTTTGGATCCAGGGGCTGCCCTCCTAAGGTCTAGGATAATAGCCACCCGATAGCACTTGCTAGCACCATCCTAAGACTAGCTCACTTAGGCCACAGAATGGGGCTCCAAGGTAGCTTCTGTTGTCATCATTCCCACTTACAGAGGAGGGAAGAGAGGCACAGAGAAGTTATTTAACTTGTCCAGGGTCACACAGCAATCGGCAGAGCTGGGATTTGAACACGGACAGGCCAGTTCCAGAGTCTGAGCTCTCCATCTCCCTCCCACACTGTCTCTCACTCCAGCCCATCCTTCTCAGCCTCTTCAGATGGGCCCTGCCTGCGTTCTTGGGGTTGCCTGTGCTCACTGCTGCCCTGTGAATCACTGGAAACCCCCTTCCTGCCAGACTGGTAGGTCCCCAGCGCCCTGTTCTGAACACAGAGCATTAGGTAATGACGGCATGGGAGGAGGATGCCTCTGTGTCCAGCCAAATTTCTTCCTTCCCTCCAAGGCAGGGAAGGGGAACCAGCCCACAACTCAGGCGATTTGATGAGGTTTGGTAAGAAATGCACTCTTTCGGAAAATGTGCACTTAATGATAGTTATTTAAACTACCCAGAAGATAAAAAGTAATGAGTGGTTTAGGTGTCAGGGTGGATCCTGGCGAGCAGTGAGGAGTCAGTGCAGGGGCCTTCATCCAGCTCAGAGTCCAGACAGCTCCCCTCCCCTGGGTCTTAGTTTTCTCACTCCTCAAAGGAAGGGACTAGATTCCAGCTGGAAAAGGATAACTTTCCAGAGCAGTCTGCTGGACACAGAAATGACGATATTTCCCACATACACACTAGACTCGACAGGCCGAGATCAGGTTCCCACCTGCAAGGTTCATCTTCCTTCGGTGCCAGCTTTCTCCTTCCTAAGCCCCGCAATCAGGCTCGCGTTTGAAGACGGGTTGCACACCTGGTCACATATTCAAAACCAAGAAGTTTTCCATGGATCAGGTCCAGACCTGCGTGATCCTGTGTGTTCATTTAAACAGGTCTGGGACTTCCCTGGCGGTCCCGTGGTTAGGACTCTGTGCTTCTACTGCAGGGGACACGGGTTTGATCCCTGGTCTGGGAACTAAGATCTCGCGCACTGAGTGCCACATCCAGAAACTTAACAAACAAACAGGCCCACTTTCTTGTCCCCTCTCTGAGTGCCCTTCACGGTGGATTGTTCTAGATGGTCAGAATCTGGTCCATCATAGAACTGAGAACATCAGAGGTGGGAGAGGTGCCAGAGTAGCAAATCCAAGCCTCTTAGGCCAAGGCTGTGTGTGAACCGAGTTCCCCATTTTTGCAAGATCTATATAACACCTCATTAAATCTCTTTCTTTAAATAAGCACCTATTTTATTTATTTTTAAATTCTTTTTTGGCTGCATTGCGGCACGTGGGATCCTAGTTCCCTGACCAGGGATCGAACCCATGCCCCCTGCAGTAGAAGCACGGAGTCCTAACCACTGGACCGCCTGGGAATTCCCAATAAGCCCCTATTTTAAACTGAAATGAATCATTTTGAAAAGGAAACTCTCTATCATTCATGATTGAAAACATGGATTTAATTGCTAGTTAAACAAACATACACATTTCGAAAATGCACAGAAATACACGTGTAGCAATTGGAATTTAAAAAATGTTCATCTGCGTCCCAGCTAAAACACCTCCTGGTGCACAGCCGTGGTGCCTGTGTATGCTGTGCATCCACGGACCACGTCCACAGTGTGTGTCCACCGGCACGTCCGTCCATGGAGCACAGACCCATCCCTTCCATTTTGTAGTGAGGATGCCTGGGGTCCAGGAGGTTTGCCCACAGCCCAAGCCTAACATCATCGATTCATATTCTGAGAAGAAGCCCAGGTCTCAGGGCTGAGGGGCAGTGAGCTATGGCATAAAGGGTGTGGGTTTCAGAATTGCCTCCGACCCCCCGTTTCCCTCATTAACTGCTGCAGCTTCACAAGGCACATCTCACTGGGCTGACTCCTTAAGAGTACTTGGTCTATAGTCATTCTCTTGCTCCTTCGCCACTTTGCCCAGAGGAGCAGAATGCATTCCTACCCCGGGGCCTTTGCACGTGCTGTTCCTACTGCCTGAATTGCCAAGTGAAGAGAGGATGCTGAGGCTTGTGACCCTCATGCCTCTGTGTTGGTTGTAATCTAGGGACCCAATCTAAGGTCATGATAGAGTGGGTGACACACCTGGCCTGGGGCAGGTCCAGCATACAGCAGGCACTCAGCCCACACCACAGACTTGCCAGCCCATGTGGTCCACTCTCCAGGAACAGCACAGCCCTGGGGTAGAAGCAGGGCCCTGGCATCATCCAGTTCCATGCCTGGTGTCACGGTTGCCCATAGTAGAGAGAGTATTTTAAGATGTTGCCTCCGCTTGCGACTTAAACCCACAGAACCATGTGTGCTATTGCTATTCAGGACTGCTCTGTTTGCAGCCTCAGAACCCAAGTGAGGGAATTCCCTGCTGGTCCAGTGGTTAGGACGTGGTGCTTTCACTGTCGCAGCCTGGATCCCATCCCTGGTCAGGAAACTAAGATCCTATAAGCCATGCCACGTGGCCCCTCCCCCCCCCAAAAAAAGGAACCCAAGTGAGACCCCAGTAGAGATAGCAAGATAAGGAATTAAATGAAGGGGTCATAGGAAGAGGGGGTATTTAAGAAAATGAAGGAGGGGGACTTCCCTGGTGGCGCAGTGGTTAAGAATCCACCTGCCCATGCAGGGGACACAGGTTTGATCCTGGTCTGGGAAGATCCCACATGCCGCGGAGCAATGAAGCCCGTGTGCCACAACTACTGAGCCCACGTGCCACAAGTAATGAAGCCCGCGTGCCTACAGTCCATGCTCCGCAACAAGAGAAGCCACCACAATGAGAAGCCCGCACACCGCAACGAAGAGTAGCCCCCGCTTGCCACAACTAGAGAAAGCCCACGCAGCAACGAAGACCCAATGCAGACAAAAAAATAAAATAAAAAACAACTTAAAGAAAAAAGAAAATGAAGGAGGGCATGGGGGGAGGACAGCAAGTAGAGAGCTTGTGGGGGACAGTGGAGTAAGTAGAGGAATGGCTTGGGTAGAGGCCTTGAAGTCAGCAGCTTTGAAAATAGATGAAAGTTATGAAAGTATTATATCATTATTCCTTATATTTTATCTTGACATTGTTATATCTCATATTGAATCCTAGTGAGCAACAAAGCATTAAGTCACTGCAAAACATACTAGAAAGTACTCAGTTTAAAGAATAAGGTCCTACTGTACAGTACAGGGAACTATATTCAATATCCTGTAATAACCTATAATGAAAAAGAATACATATATATGTATAACTGAATCACTTTGCTGTACACCAGAAACTAACACAACACTGTAAATCAACTATACTTCAATCAAAAAAGAAAAAGAGAGATGGTACTCAGCTAAGGTGTTGTAGTGATTGCACGACAGGGAAACTAAGACAGAAAGAGGTGGGCTCTGCCTGGCTCAGTGGATGCTTGTGGAGTGGATGACTTCCTCAGGTGACTTACTGGCTGAGCCTCACCAGGAAGGGCTGAAGAGGAGACGCACATGGTTTTAGGTGCTGTGTTGACCTAAAGCCACACTGTCCCCTGTTGCCAAGTTTCCCTTACATGGGAACAGCCCTTTTACAGTTTAGGAAGCCCTTTCATGTGCCACCCGTGGGAGCAGGCAGGGCAGGAATGGTTGGCCCCATTGAGAGTCTAGGAGCCCAGGTCCTGGAGAGGTCAATGGGAGGAGGCCAGAATCAGCTCCATCGTGCACTTTCCGTGCGCTGGGGAGCGTGTGCCTGCTGGACCTACAGCCTTGAGCGGAACCCTCTCCTCTTTGGTGAGCTGGCTCTGTTTTCCACATTTGGGGCCTGAGGTTCTCAGAGATTGCCCTGTGCCCGGTCCCAGGGCTGGGTCTGTCTGACAAACAAGAAAGAATGGGTTGGGAGTCACTTGCTGAGGTTGAAATCTCGGCTTCTCCACTTCCACCTACAAGACTGTGACCGAGTTACTTAACCTCTTTGTCTCAGTCTCCTTATCTGTAAAATGGGACTGTTATGGGATGAATTGTGTCCCCCCCACCCCCCCCAAATTCTTATGTTAAAGTTCGAACCCAAATACCTCAGAATCTGATTGTATTTGGCAGTAGGGTCTTTAAGGAGGTAATTAAGTTAAAATGGGATCACTAGGGTGGGCCCTAATCCAGTATGACTGATGGCGTTATAAGAAGAGGAGAATAGGACATAGACACACACAGAGGGAAGACCATGGGAGGACACAGGGAGAAGATGGCTGTCTACAAGCCAAAGAGAGAGGCCTTGGAAGAAACCAACCCTGCCAACACCTTGATATTGGACCTCCAGCCTCCAGAATTGGGAGAAAATAAATTTCTGAGGTTTAAGTCCCCCCAGTCCGTCATGCTTTGTTACAGCAGCCCTAGCAGACTAATACAGGGACCCATAGCGGTGGCCATTGTTGTATGAATGTTATAAAGATTAAACAGGTTTTTCTACGTAGAGCACATGGCCCGATCTCTGGCACATAGTAGGTGCTCAATAAATGTCAGAGCTTGATTCAATTGAAGACCTCTTTTCTCTCAGCCGGCTGACTCGGTCCATTCAGTAAAGGTGAAAATCAGACAGGCCGGGTAGTTAGCACAGTGGGGGCCCCCACTGGTTTGGTTTGTTCATTTTCCAAAGGGTTGTTATAGTTTGGGATGACATGACATGGCCTGAAATGCAGGGGTTCCCAACCAGCAGGGCCACCTGACATATTCAACAGGCTGAACTCCTTCTGGCTTTATCACTAACATTCCAGGCACATGACCCGAGTCTATAGCTGAGCCCAAAGCCCTGGTTTTTCTTGTCCATTCAAACTCTGTCTCTTGTCCTCACCGGAAAGTTGCCTGGCTTCTCAGCTCCATTACACAATCGATGCTGGGCGAACGTCTGTAAGGCCTGCAAGTTGTTTGTCCTTCTCTAGCCTCAAAACCACATACCCATCCTGCCCACGGCCAGGGGAAAATAGAATCTCTGCAGTAGACAGCTTTTATTTGCAAGCTTGGATGAGAGATAGCCTTAAAATGACCAGTTCTGCCAACGGGGCTCTGTCACAGGCCAGGGACACACCACGAATTGCAAACACCAGTACAGAAGCAGAGAGGGGAGGCACTGGTAGATATAAACAACATATAGACATTGATGCAATTGATTTTGGTCCTGTTTTTCCTGGATCTGAAAAATTAGATTGGACTTCCAAGGTGTGCCTGGTTTCATTTCAGATTTCTCCTGGACTCCCTTGTATGAAAGCAGGATAGCAGGACCAGCGGGGGGCTTGTGAAAACTGCTTGTGCCTTGAGGTGCAGGTGGCTGGAGCTACAAAAGTGTGAGCCCCTCAAGCCCTCAGGAAGAGAAGCAAGAGCACTGGCTCCAGGTACTGGGCATAGCAGAGGCTTGGTCAATATTACTGGAATATCTTTCAATCTTAGTTTTCATCAGCCAGCATGTGAGTCTTGGTGACTAGCATCCTATACCTCTTCAACCTGGAAATAGACTTGGAATAGCTTCTGCAGGGCACAGACAGGGAGGCTTTCCTTGAGAGAGGTGACATGACTTCAAGTGGCAGTTTTCATACTTTAACATACATAGAAATCACCTGGGGGGGAATCTTAATAAAAAATCAGGTTCAGATTCAGTAGGGCTGGGGCCGGGCCTGAGATTGTGTTTCTAACAAACACCCAAGTGTTGCAGCTTCTGCTGGTCCAGGGACCACACCAAGGGTTTCCTGAACTGGTTCAAGAGGACTGTATTCTTCTTGACTCTCCTACCAGCCGGCTCTGTGTGGCCTTAGGAGGTCTCAGTACCTCTCTGGGCTTTGGTTCTTCGTCTGGATATTATATAGGTCAACAAACATTTATGGACAGCTGACTACAAGTCAGACTGGCTGGGTGGTTGCTGGAAAAACAAAGATGAATGAATCACAAGCCCAGCCCAGGAGGGGCTTACAGACTAGGGAGCCTAAAATTCCAAAGATAATATTTAAAGACGACTTGGATTCCAAAATGTCATGGCTCATTCGTAGAAGAGGCTTAAAAGATCTTCCTCTACTAGAAAACATCTTTCCAAACACTATGACAGGGAGCCTCCACCAACTACTGTTCTTAGAATCAGGGGACATTTAATCCAGAAGTAACCCCCCGAAAATTTAGCCCAAACTATATCTTGCCATTTAACTGATGGGGGAACTAGAGAACAGAGGCAGAAAGTGTTGTGTCCTGAGCGAATTACTGGTTTCCAGCTATGCATTTTGGAGGTAGTGCTCTCCAATAGAAATGAAATGTGAACCACAAAATTTTAAATAGGTAATTAAAAAATTTGTGCTGGCCACATTGAAAAGATTAAAAAGAAACAAGTGATATTCATTTTAATACTACATTTACCTAAAGGTCAAAAATATTATCATTTCAACATGTGATCAATATAACCAAATTATTAATGAGATATTTCATACTCTTTTATGTTGTCCTAAGTCTTAGAAATCCAGTGTAAGTACACTGACAGCACATCTCAATTTGCACTAGCCACATTTCCGGCATGGCTCTCACGTTGGATGGTAAAGATCCCAGTTGTATCGTCCTAGCCTAACCCAACTGTACAAACACAGACCAGTTTTCCAGTGGGCAGTAGCATCATTCCCATGATCAGTGATTATTTTTTATAGACACCGGACCAGAAAGTTAACTGTCCAACAGGAGGTGTACCTTTCTGTGGCCACGTTGAATAGCATTCCTTTTCTGGGAGGGACCTTAAAAGTAGCCTAATTTAACTTGATGTATGATTTTATGAACACCCGGGGCAGCAAAATAGCCTGCCGTGGGTCCCAGTGATGGCAGGCTGGCAGTTGGAACCCACAATTCCGTAGTTCCGTGCGTGAAGTGCTTAGAACACAGTGCCCGACACCCAGTTAAGTGTCCGAGAAACCTCCGCAAGCTTCTCTCCTTTCTCCTCTTCCAGTTTTGCACCAAACTGGTCTGTCCCAGAGAAGTTGCTCCATTCAAGTGAGAGAGAATTCAGAGCACATCTTGGAGGCAGAAGTGTCATTTCCAGCCTGCCTGGTAGGTGCATCTCCCTAGGTGACATTCGTTACAAAGCTGCAGAATGACATACCTAACTGATGAATGTCGACCGCACACCCATTTCAGCCAGGAAAGCCACACCGGCTTCCTCCGGGAAAATAGTGGTGTGGAACTGAGGCATGTAGTTGCAAAAATTACTTTTGCCATCTGACGAGTAGGGTCAGTTCTTGGGTGTTCTACCCAAAGCGCTTTTCTACGGCAGCGTGACCTCAAGAAAAACCAGTTTCGGGGCACCACACCTAGGATCATATGATGCAATCTGATATTAGCGTCTCATTGCATCAGTGTTTTTGACGCATGTGTCTTTTGCGCAGGCAAAAGGCTTTATAATTGGGAAAGAGAAAAAAGAAAAAGACTCGCTGGCTGACATCTAAAGGTACTGTCAGTACCGCTCCTAATTGGCCACACAGGGTGTTTGGAGGATAAACACCCACCTAACCACTGCAGCTTGACAGGCATCGGCATACCATTTCCTGGAGGGGACTTGATGGCATATTTAGGTGAAATTCTTGTCTGGTTGGCTCTACTTATGTTTTATACCAAAATATCAAGGTTTAATCTCCTACATCTTTTTAAATACATGACTATTAAGAAGAGGTTTTCAAAGGGTGCTTGGCCTTTCTGAAAAATCTCTGAAATGTACCAGATGATTTCTCATTTCCAAAGTTCTTTTACATAAGTGCTCTTGGCTCCCTGGACACACATACATTTTTGACTCTGATCAAATACCTTAGAGTTAGGCCTCTTGGTTTCTCTGTCTTCCTTTAAACATTTGTTGCCTTCTGAATCCTGCTTTTTTTGTGTGTGTTTTTTGTGGCACCACGTGGCACGTGGGATCTGTGGGATCTTAGTTCCCCAACCAGGGATTGAACCGGCACCCCTTGCCATGGAAGCTCGGAGTTTTAACCGCTGGACAGCCAGGGAAGTCCCATGAATCCTGCTTCTTCCTATAGTGGTTAAGGAATTAATTGACTGCAAAAATCCTAGTACTCTAGCCATCTTCAGGAAGTTGCCTAAAGTAGGAACTTCCTTGTGCAGAATGCTTAAGGAAGAAGGAAGCCGGTAAAAATCTTTGGTAGGAGACCAAGTGATATTGAGATCATAAGGTAGAAGGGGAGACCAGGCCTGCGTCTTCAGCTCGAGTCATGTTGTTCTCTCTCAACCCCACGGGACACTTCTCCCAGGAGGCATGTCAAGACCCCTGGGCTTTTGTGTGTACAGCTCCCTCCATCCGCCCTGGAAGTCTTCTCACCCCTGTTCATCTGTTGAGTCTTACCCACCCTGTCAGTCACTCAGCTCAGATGATTCTTCTACAGGGATACCTTCCCCGACCCCAGAATAGGATGAATTCCCTTGCCATAATGGCCCTACATAAGCATCACTTTGTAATGCTTATGTAGGGGAGAAAAAAAGCTTTCCTTGACCCGGTCCCTGGCTGGGTTTGAAAATTATGCTGACGGAGACAGATTAACAGGAGAAAAGCCTACAAATTTATTTTAACCTAAGTTTTACTTGACACAGGAGACTTCATAAGGAAATGAAGACCCAAAGAAACAGATCTGTGTATCTTTCTGCTAGTTTTGCTGAAGCCTGGACAGTCTGGAGAGCTTGGAGAGGTTAAGGAGCTTGAGGCTAAATGTAGTAGACTGGGGGCAATTTAACAAGCCTTGTTTATCAGGATTCTTCTTGGTTTCCCTTTGTTTTCAGAGATAAGGATGTCCCTGTCCTCCTGGAACAGGGAGGGCACCTCTCACCTGAGGGTTTTATGACTGTTTTGGGGGAAGAAGGTCAGAATGACCTTCCTGCTTCTGCTGTTTTCTCAAAACTTCTTCAGTTTATTCAATATGCCAAGGTGGCATAATTTGGGGTAGCATGTCTTGAACCCCATCACTTACACTTGCAATTACTTGTTGAATTATCTGTCTTACCGTTAGACTGTGCATTCCACTAGGGCACAAATCTTGTTCTCCAGCTTTGTTTCCTCAGCATCTAGCACTGTGTGTCTTGCATGTACTGGGGCCTCAGTAAATATTTGTAAAAAAATGAAAAATTTCCATTAGAACTAGCCTCCAGTGCCTCCTTGGCTTCCATATTAATTCGCTAATACAGCAAACCTTTATGTATGTAACTCTACCGTGTAACAGCACCTTGCTACATACTGGGGCACATCCATAGGCAAATAAAATAACAGCTTCTCTCTGCACAGGAGAAAATTATTCAAATTGTATTCATCTTTCATTCCACTCAATTAGGACACGTCCCTTGTTGGCGGATTCGTGAGCGAAGTAACTATTTTCCAGCGAGTGTCCTCAGGTGACCTGTCTAGACATGCCCAGGAAAAACAATCTAACACTCTCCTAACCCCCAAAGTAATCTCTGACGCGCTGGACGTGCTGCGCCGCCTGCGAAACGCGCAGGACCGGGGAGTGAAGGCTGGCGGCGTGGCGCCCAGCGCAGGCTTCGGTGGGCCGGGCTGCCCCGCGGGCGAGGGCGGGGGCCGGGCCGCCACCGGGTCCGCCGGCCGGCAGGGGGCGCGGGCGCCCCGGGACCCGCGCCGCCTGCCCCGCCGCGCGTTCGCTTGCCGCCCGGCAGCACATGTGTTTCTGTTTTGTGTTGTAGCATTTGTTCTGGAAGCTTGTATTTACATTTTAAGTGTATCTGGTGAGTGGGCTGGAGACCTCGTCTGGGCTGGGGAAAAAAAAGCCCTTCGGTTCTTTTAGTCTCTCCTCTTCCTTTTTTCTCCGGTTTCTCATCACTCCACGCAGGTAGGGGCTGAAAATGAAATCGACAATGATCAGTTTGCGGGTTCTGGGAAAGTTTTTTTTTAAAGAGGAGAAAAGGTAAAAAAAAAAAAAAAAAAGAAAAAAAACCTGGGGGAGGTTGGGGGAATTGAATGAATAAAAAGGGGAAGGAAGGCGGATCCACGTGGTTTAATCGGAGACAGACAGAGATCCCATTGTTCAAAATCAATTTTAAGGAAAAAAAAAAAGCAGACAGGGCGAAGGGGCAGGGACGCTGGGGGAAAGTAGCGGCGGAGCCGGGCACTTTGCAGCCGGGATCGGAAGGCTCGGCTGAGCCGCACGCTCGGGGAGGGGCCGGGAAGAGTGTCGGTCACCATTAAAGTTTTTATTTTTCGTGTCTGTGCGAGCAGGTGTTTGGGGCCGGGGGCCGGCTCTATTGCGCCACCACCCTCCCACCCTTCTGTGGGGGGCAGCCAACCCTAAGGGATTCGGTTAGAGCCCGAGGTCGGAACCCCCAAGCTGGAGCGGAATTGGGGACTCAGGCGGGGGGTGGAGAGAACTGCATTTGAGTGGGCTTGGGGAGGGGGGTGCGGAGACAAAAGCAGCAGGTGGGGCCGCCGCGGAGGGGGTAGCTCCTTCACCAAGGTGCCAAAAGGGGGTCTTTGAAGTGTCCCAAAGCCTTCTCTAATTAAAACCTCGGGGATCAGAGACTTCCTTTTTCTCTCCCTTTACTTTTTGGGGACCTGGCTGCAATTATGATGCGATGTAGGCAAACCTAACTTGAGGATGGGCCCGGGGGGGGGGTCTCCATTTTTTTTCTTTCCCTGAGCGGATTGCAGTCGGGGACCTGGGCTCCCGTGCGGGATTCCCCGGAGGAGGCGCGCCGGGGCCCAGGAGAGGCGCGATTTCCTCCCGGCTCGCCCCCTCTCCGCCCACCCCGCGGCCGCCACTTTGGGGAGGGCAGGGGAGGAAGTGGAGGCCGGTGGCTCGGCTGGCTCCCCTCCCCCCGCGCAGTTTATAACCCGTCCATTGTGCGCCGCTGCCCCGTGTCTCCTCCAGCGCGACCATGCCCAGGAAGAAGGCGGCGGCGGCCTGGGAGGAGCCGAGCTCGGGCAACGGCACGGCCCGTGCCGGGCCCAGGAAGCGCGGTGGCCCGGCCGGCAGGAAGCGCGAGCGGCCCGAGCGCTGCAGCAGCAGCAGCGGCGGCGGCAGCAGCGGCGACGAGGACGGCCTGGAGCTCGACGGGGCCCCCGGAGGGGGCAAGCGCGCGGCGCGGCCGGCGGCAGCCAAGGCGGGCGGCGCGGCCGTGGTCATCACCGAGCCTGAGCACACCAAGGAGCGCGTCGTGAGTGCGGGGCCGGGGCAGGGGGCCGGGGGGCAAGGGCCGCGGCACGTCACCGCGCGCGTCCTGACCGGGGGCGGCGGGGCCGGCGCAGGCCGCGGGCTGAATCATCGCCGCCGCCACCGCATAACAAAAGGGCGCGGGGCAGGCGCGGGCCGGGGCCTACCCGACCCCGCCGCCGCCCACCCGCGTGGCCGTTGGCCGTTGGGGCGCGCGACCCGGGCCCCCCGCCGGGGGAGGGGCACCCGGAGCCCGCGCCCGCCCGCGCGAGGGGGTCATGGCCCCGCCCCCGGCGCCGCTCGAGCCGACTCCCTCCGCCTCCCCTCCCCCTCCCGCCCCGGGAAGGGAGACTTTTCCAAGTTGTCTCCGGCCGGAGGAGGGGAGGCGCGCACCGGGCCCGGGGCGCGGCGCAGCGTGTCCTCGGTCGCCCCTGGTCCCCTCTGGCCGCCGGTCGGCCCCGGCACCGCGGGGGAGGGGGCCGCCAGCGCGCTGCGGGAGCGGCGGTTCACGCCGGGGCTTTGAGGTTCCCGCCGCCTCGGCTCCGGCTCTCCGGGGGGGCGGGGCTTGGCGGCAGCCGCGCATGCCCCGTGCGGTCCTGCGCCGTCTCGCGCCGCCGGGGAGGCGGGGGTGGCGGGCGCCGGGGCAGGGTGCGAGGGCGCATGCTCCGGAGAGCCCTCCCCCTGGAGGTCGGGAAGGGCCCCCACACCCCCAGAGGTGTTTGGGCTTTGTTCGTCACTTGTGGTCTGAGGGAACGGGCGCTTGGTGTGGGCTCGGTGCAGCCTCCCCGCCCCACACCCCCGTGGTCTGAGTGGGCTTCAATTTGTTCATTAGAGTTCGGCCTTCAAATCTTAATTAAGATCGTGACCAATTCATATGCCTGCAAAACCCTGCGGAGCAAGAGATGTTACGTGGGTTCAGTGATGCTCAAACCCCACGGGTTTAGTGTGGAACATGTGTTTAGGGTCAAAGCTTTCACCAGATGCTCAGATAACTCCAAAAGAGTAAGAACTTGCACTCAGGGTCTGGAGTCTCACGGTCTGGAGGGATCCTTTTCTCAGTCCGTACCAGCATGATTTCCCCCGGGGGAGTTCAGACAGTATTTAAATGGTTAAAAATAATTGCACTTCTAGGTCCACTTTATAGGTGAGAAAACTGGGGCACAGAGTCTAAGGGACTAGCCCAAGATGACATGGAGCTAGATTTCCATTGGGCTCAGGGTTTTTTTCTGATGTCATCCTTAACGCCTCTGCAAATTGTTCATGTGGAGATGGCTTTGTAACTGCCATCTCAGTGGAAAGGGTCAATGTGTTAGATGGTGGAGGAGGGTGATGTTAAGGAGAGCCTGTATCACTGAAACGTGTCACCTGGGGTTGGGGACCAGGCCAGGGCCAGGGTCATGGCCGTGGCCACAGTATTGAGAAAAGGGAGCGCAGGGACTGTTTTCCTTTAACAAATGTGATCTTCTGTGCGGGACTCCAGACATTTTCCCTCCAATCCTGGTGTTAAGAGGGAACTGAAAAGAAAGGTCAGCTGGGCTCTGCCTCTGCTGCATTGTCTCTCCAGTGTTTCCAGTCAACCTTTTAGAGTAATGAGTTTTGTTATCAGGAAGTAAAAGATTCTTACCGTGATGCTGAGATTCACCCAAGGAGGTAGTCACGGAGAGAGAGCATGTGCAGTGGACTGGCCAGCACACCATCAGGAGACTGAGGGTCCAACGAATGATGCTCTTCTGTGCTTCATGGAAAGTGCACACCTCAAGCTTTAAGTCACTTTCACTTTTAGCATCCGTTGGTCCAGGGTCAAGGCCAGGCCCAGGCTGTCCCATTGCGTTCCCAATGCCTTGCCCTAGGTGGGCATTGCCCCGAGTCCTGGGTGAATCCCTGGTGCCGGGTTCCTAGACTCCAGGGGAAGCGCCTGGGAAGCAGTCCTGAGAATCCTGTCTGCTGCCACAGACCAGCGGCCGTCCCCAGCTCTTTTCAGAAAGAGACTTTTTACTGAGAGTTTCGCAAGCCTCGCTGCCGTTCAGGGCTGTTGGAAGGAGGTTTGTATGAGAGCAGCTGCCGGGAGTTGTCTGAAGCCGTGTTGCCTTCAGTTACCTCAAAGCGGCAGATGTTGGGCTTGTGAAAGATGAACCCAAGTACTTGTATGGTTGAGGGACAGAGTTGCCTTGAGGAAAAGCTGTGTATTTTTATGAAACATTCTTAGGATTTCAGTCTCGGAAAATGCTCTCTCCAAGGACCTCAGGTTTCCGTGTAGTTGTATCAGATGAGCATTTTACGACCCTCTAGGTTTGATGCAGCCCGAATTCCCTGTGAACTTCATAACCCTGTCGGTAAAGCGAGCAGCCTTGGCTGACTCCTAGAAGACAGGTGAGTGTCACAAGCTGTCCAGGTCTTTGTAGTTCTTCTAGTTTTGGGTTGCTCAGGTTTTGTGGGCCCTGAGACAACTCTGTTCCGTCTGAAAGGACCAAATAAATACAATTGAAAACTGAGCTTGAAGCCTGTCTTAGTCGATATTGATAGCCCACTAGGGAATTGTCGTTGCGGCCCTTTCTCTGAGTGGTCTTCCCTCCGCCGAGAGCGACAGCCTTCTAAATGGATGCATGTTAAAGATTGACTCTCAGCCTCGTAAATATGTTCCTGGCACTTGGGCAGTAATTCAAAAGTCGCTTTGGACCAGAAACCCCATTTTGTTGATTGAAGAAGCTCGGAGCGTGTGTTCCGGCCAGCGAAATTCACCCATCCTGTTGGGAGACTGTTCTCCCAGCTTTTCTGCCACATGATCTTTAGACATGGGCAGTATGTCTGCTGATTTCATCCAGAAAACAATCTCTTGACCCATCGGTGAAGCCCAGGTTACACCTGGGAGGGTCCTGTAACCTCTGGTGCTTGCAGGCCTGGCAGCTGTCCCTGGGGTTCCTCTGGATGGAGCCCCCGGCATCCGGGGTCTTTCCCATCTGTGGGCGGGTTCAGCTCTGTGACAAAGAGGGACATGGGCTGTGATTTTTTTTTAATTTTATTGATTTATTCATTTTTGACCACGTTGGGTCTTCGTTGCTGCATGTGGGCTTTCTCTGGTTGTGTCGAGCTGGGGCTACTCTTTGTTGTGGTGCGCGGGCTTCTCATTGCGGCAGCTTCTCTTGTTGCAGAGCACGGGCTCTAGGCGCGTGGGCTTCAGTAGTTGTGGCTCGCGGGCTCAGTAGTTGTGGCTCGTGGGCTCAGTAGTTGTGGCACGCAGACTCTAGAACACAGACTCAGTAGTGGTGGTGCACGGGCTTAGTTGCTCCGCGGCACGTGGGATCTTCCCGGACCAGGGCTCAAACCCGTATCCCCTGCACTGGCAGGTGGATTCTTAACCACTGCACCACCAGGGAAGCCCATGGCTGTGATTTTTAAGTGGGTGTTAGGAGTTCTGGTCCTTACTTGAATGTTTTATTTCATATAAGGTGGAGGGAAGAATTGAATTATAAGCAGCCTACAGCAAAGAGTTATATAGATGATAACATCTAACGTGTGAGGAAATGAGGCCCATGACAAAAACACAGTTAAGGTACGGCTTACCACCCTCCTTGGACCACTGTCACTGGAGGAAACAGTTGACCAGTGTTGATCAACGTTTCCCACAAACACCTTGTGTCAGAAGGCTTGGGGTTTTGTATAAATGCTCAGCTGGCTCGATGGGCCAGTACACATAAGCCTTTGTCCACTTGTGCAGGTGCTGGCATCTCCAGGTCACAGAGGAGACCCTGCTCGTGCCCAGGGTGATGGCAGCTAGTTCTGGCAGAGCTGCAGGTCCCGCGGCAGCCAGCAGCACTGCCGACCTGTTGCTGTGCTGAGCGCCCCTTGGTGTGGAGTGGTTTAGCCGTATCTGCCCACCTAGGGGCCGGTGGGGGCAGCCTGGCCTGAGGTCACGGCTCTTCCGGAATCCTCTCCCCACCGTCTGGCCTGGTAGCTCATCCCACGGTGCTTTGGTCCATTCTGAGTCTCTGCTGCCCCTCCACGCAGACCCGAGGAATAGTGGAGAGCAAGTCAGTATTGTGGGCAGAGACCCAGGGCTGCTCCTTCCACTGGGAACTTGACAATCCCCTGATGCTATTTGTCTCCTGCAGCAGACCTGTAGAATGTTCCAGCCAGGCCCGCCAGTTAAACAAAGAAGGGGAGATAACCAGGGGAAACTCGGCTCCCATTCAAGTAATTGGAGTCTGGGTGCTGTGGGGTTGGACTACCCCGATTAAGGTCATTCTCTGAATAATTGAAATGTGGCGAAGTCATCCTCCAGTCCTGGCTGCTTTGTCGGCCCTTTGCATTGCTGACCGTGGGTGCGCCCTGTAGATGGACCGTCTGCCTCCAGCCCTGTACTCGTGGCTGAGCGGGCGAGCATGACAGGACCGGCGGGTGGTGGGCGGGGTGTGCCCGTGACATCGGGTTTGGGTTGCCCAGAGTTCCCGAAGAAACGGAATGCCCCCCATAAGGATGTGTTCCTCTTACACATGCATGTACTGGGCTGCCAGCACGTACCGCCCGGGCAGTCACTGTGTAGGGCTTAGAATGACTGGGTTTGCAGCTGTGTGGCCTTTTTCTCCCTCAAAGCCTTCCAAGAATGCTTCTGTAAACCGAAGGAAGACTCCTCCTTTGCTTTTAACGTCCTGGGATGCTGATGATGTAAAGGATGAAAGCAGAACGGGAAGTTACTGCTTCCCTTGCCTGTGTGGAACTAAGTGGAGCCTTCAGAAGTGGATCTTTGACTAACAGTCGACTTTAAAGAGTGTACTGGGCATCTCAGAATCGAAGGGAAGGGCTGAGCACAGAACGAGTGCCACCCGGACTCAGACAGTGGCCTTTTTAAGTGGTACATGCTCCCCCTGTGACAGTGAGAGCGTGCGGCCCTAGTGATGGAGGATGGGGACTGAGGTATACTGGCGGGGCCACTGGCCATCGGTCCCCTGGCTCTCGGCCAGCAGTGAGGACGAGCCCATCGGAGGCTGCCCCATCTGATCCGCCAGCCCCACGTGGGTCTTCCTCCCTCCAGTGGAGGAATGAACACGGGGCTCTGCTGTTTTCCCCCGCGGAAGGCTCCTGGCAGCGAGGGCAGTGCACAGGGAGGATAGGAAAGTCAACCGATGGGATCGCTGTGCAGAGATGCCCCGGGCCCCCAAAGCCTTCAGGTCCATGTGTGGTATGCTGTGCTTGCAGCGGGAAGATGCAGCCTTGGCCCTGAGGACAGCGGTTTTAACACTCACTCCCTGTGTGACACAGCAGGCCTATTGCAAATACCTGTACAAGGCAGTCTGCAGAGCGGAGGGGAGGAATTGCATTTGGCTTCTTTTGTAGGCTTTTGCCAAAGATGTTTTAAAGAGAAATCAAAGGATAAAAAAGACCCTGGGCTTAACCGATGAGCTGCCGGGGCAGGTTCGGGATTGCACGTATGGAAGGGGCTGGCGAGGTGTCCCTCTGTCTGCTGTGTGAACCGCTGAGGGACAGCGTTAACAATGAATTATTTTGTTTCCTGCTGTCGTTGGACAGATGTGGGAAGCTAGAAGCAGCGTTACAAGCTAATTCTTTCTCCCTCTCTCTTTGTCTCTGTAGAAACTTGAAGGGTCTAAGTGCAAAGGGCAGCTTTTGATTTTTGGGGCAACCAACTGGGACTTGATTGGTCGAAAAGAAGTGCCTAAGCAACAAGGTATGAGAAACAATTTCTAAAGAATAGAAGACGCTGCTATTGATTGAGTGCTTCCTGTGTGCTAGGTGTCCAGTGTGATTCTGGTGACTGTCCGCAGGTAGGTATTCTCTTTACAGAAGTGCTCAGAGAGGCCAAGCGACTTGCCCAGGGCCACACAGCCACTCTAGTGATGGGGCTGGATTTGAACCCGGGTCTTGGGCAAGTCTCTCTCACTTGGGTACAACTCTGCTTTTGAAAATTCCGTTGAGATTAAACAGAAAAATATAAGTAGTAGCCTCAAATAAACCTCGACACTTTTTTTCCCATCTTCTCACGTCACTTATTTTCATTAAAATGAAGAGGCTGGTGCTGTGGAATGTCAGAATGTCCTTGATATTTGTCACGTGTCAGATGGCGAACTTGCTAGACGTTTCAAAAGAGTCCACGTTTCCTTGCAAACTGCCAGGTTGTTGCGGGAACTGGTTTGACAGAGCAAGTAGCAGTCTGGAGTGGAGGAAGCAGGGGAGTCCTAAGAAGTATCTTAGCCCCCAGATGTTTTTAGAAAATTGGTGTCTTTTCTCAGGAGAATACTGGCCCATCCAAGAGAAGTAAGGCTGGTACTTTGCCATATTTTATGGCTTCTTGATTTCATTTGGAAAGATTCCCAAAGTACTTCCCAGCATTGCCCGGTGAACAAATATTTGCACACTGACACTCCCTGGGGCCTCAGGATGGGCAGTGGAGATGACCTTAATCCATGAAAACAGCGGGCGGGGTTTCAGCGGCACTCAGGATCCAGATGAGTTAGAAATGGGTTTGAGCCATTTTCTTCCTGTTGGGAAAAGTGCCCAGCCTTCAGGACCAAGCTCTCAGCCTGAGCTGCCTGATGGCTGGTGTCACCTGGAACCTCTCCTGGGACGTGATAACATCAGTCTCCCTGCCAGCCCTGGCGCAGGTGTCGCATTGTTTCTCCAAGCTGTTCTTTAAATGAGTGGCCCACTTGCAATTAGAGACACGCAGGCCCCAAGCGGGAAGTAGATTCCAGAGGGGAACCCATGGCAGAGCGGGGCCGCCTCTAGTTGAAGGAATTTTGCCCCACTTGGGCTCATTTTAAGAGTGCCTTTTTGCCTTCTCCGAGGCCCACCTTTGCTTCCCAGGTGTTTCTCCCTCTGAATGAAGTTTTATGTAATTAAACAAAAATTTTAAAGTCTTGCAGTGTCTTTCGGCTCTCTGTGAACTAGCCAGTAGACGTAATGGGAAGGGAGGGAGAATTTGTTTTCCCACGGGTGCCAAACATGAAGGGAAGAAGGATTTCCCCTCCCGCCCTCACTTTTCCCAGTCCGTCCCAGCTGCCTTCCTTCCGAGAGCCCATCGGCTCTTGGGTACGCGTCACCGGATCTCATAAAGTCAGCAGCCTCCTTCGTTTTCAAGATAACACGGTGATTTTGTGCTCCACCTCTGACCAGGACCAGGCCCTGGGCATTAACGACCTCCAGCCAGGCCGAGCGGCCTGGGTCTGCTGCTCTGCATTTCGTATGACTAGGATCCCTCTGAAGAAGGTTCCTTGGGAGGCCCCGAGAATCCCTGCCTCTCATGAGCTGATGACATCTTGGGCACTGACATTCGTGGAGCTCATGCAGGGAAGATGCTTTGGCAGATCAGACCATCTACTCAGCCGTGAGGGGGTCCGCTTAGCCACTCTGTGTCATCCTTGGTGTCCCGTGGCGTCTCCTGGCACTGCGTGTTGTCCATAAGCATGGCACACGGCAGTCATGCCACCATGATGAGCAGACGTTAGCATAGGTGTGAAGGCTGTCGTTTCTGGTTTGCTCTTTCCCAGGAAATTGCTGGGTCTTCTTTCACCTTTCAGTGGTAGAGGAGCGTCTTCGGGTGGAGAAGCTCAGGGGTGCCCTGAATCATGGTAGGGAACTTCCCTCTCTTGCCTGACCCGCCCCAGGTAGTTAAATGAGAGGCCGCACCCGGCACCCTCTGCTGGTGGGGTGCGGGCAGGGTGGGGACGGACGGGAACAGTTCTACAGACTTTCTCGCGTGGAGCCAGGTACTTGATGGAGAAGTTGACCTCTCAATCCGTTCCTGCATCCAGGTCAGTCTGACACAGTTGATTTCGGCAGCAGCTAGCATTTCATAATAGTCACCACGGACCTAAAAATGGGCTCGTTTTTCTGTCCTTGAGAGCCCCAAGTTGAGGAAATTAAGCCCCAGATCGGCCACGCCCTGTCCACTAACAAGGTGAAGTGGGGGGTGTGATGGAGGCGGCTGTCTCTCCCCGCCCCCCCATGCCCGTGAATGCTTCCCAGTGCCCTGCCCCAGGCACAGGGAGGCCCTGGCCCTCGGGGTAGGAGGCACGGGAACTCAGTAGGATAAGTGCTGTGACAGGATTCACAGGCGCTGGGGTCCAGAAAGCAACGAGTTGAAAGGGGGATGCGGGCAAGGAAGGCTTCCCAGAGCAGTGGGTGTTTGACCTGAGGGGTGAAGAACAGAGGCAGGGGGCAGGAAAGGGCCTTCCGGGGGAGCAAATACACGGGCGGAGCTAGGGGTCATGACTCGGCCAGCTTGATGGGACTCCTGAGAAAGATGGGGTGCAGGCTCGGGCTTGGCCCCCAAGGGAGCCTCGTGGCTGCAGGCCCCCAGCCTCTCCCCATCCCCAGGTAGAGGGCTGGGAGGGAGCTGTCGGGAGGGTGAGGGAGACTGGGGGTCTTCTACCTGCTCCTCGGGGTTGGCCCCCAGCCCGGCAGGGCTGCAGGGTGGAGGCGGTGGCCCCTGCTTTTCGGCCACTGGCTGTTGGGCAGGTGGGTTCGGGCCAGAGACGGAGGTGGAGCGGTGTCAGTGCAGATGGCCACTGACGGGTCCACACCACTGGTGCGCTGCCCCGGGAGCCCCCGAGGGTGGGCTTTACGTGGGGAGTGGGGGGCGGCCCTCTGGCTGGTGACACTGGGGCAGCTCTCAGCACCCACCGGGGCTCTGCGGCCCTTTGACGTGTGTTCCCTTTGCCTTCGCAGCCGCCTACCGCAACCTCGGTCAGAACTTATGGGGGCCCCACAGGTACGGGTGCCTTTCGGGCGTCCGGGTACGGACGGTGGTGTCGGGGTCATGCGCCGCCCACAGCCTCCTCATCACCACGGAAGGGAAGCTGTGGAGCTGGGGTAAGTACCACGGGGACGCGGCAAGACCCGTGGCGTGGCCCGCGGGTGGGCTCCCGTCCCCCATCCCCTGGAGGGGAGACCCTCGTCCGCCCTCCGGGGCTGTGCTGCTTGCTGTCCGTTTCCTCTCTTCCTGATGCCCGGCTAGTCTGTGACCCGTGAAAACATCACTTCCTCCCCTCTTCTGCCAGGTTTTGGTCTGTACGTAACCCCCGATTTCTCTGAATCCTCTTCTTTAGGCAGCCTTTTCCCGAACGTTCTGACTGACTCTGGATCTGATATCGAGGTGTGCCTAGTATTGAATTCCTGTTTTAGGTGTGCTGTCCCCCCAGCACACAGCACGGTGTGACGTAGACCTCTGTTCTTGCCACTTTAAATGCCACCAGCTTTGACATCTGCCACGTGGTGACACCAGCCCGAGTCTCTGTTCCTCTGTTTCCTGTTCCATCGCCCCAGAGAGTTGAGTTTGCTCTTTCCAAGGTGATCTGCTTGCCCTGCCGCTGGACTCCCTCGCCTGGGTGCTGGGGGGCGCTGTCCTTGTCTTCTAGCCTCCCTTCCCTTTCAGGGTCCCCTGCAGAGTGCTTCCACGCCGCCTGCCCTGTTGCCTCGTCCAGAGCCTTCACACAGGTCCCAGCTGGGGCTCAGTTTCCCCCACGCCCTCTGCTGCCTCCTGGGCTCTTCTTCCCGCAGGCGGTGTTGGCGTTTGTCCTCACCCTTTGTTTCTGGCCCTTTGGCTAGCTTTGGGTCCATAAGACTGCATTTTTATTTTGGGATGTTTGAACCTTTTTTTTTTTTTTTTTTTTTTTTTGCAATTTCATGAGTGGCTGTACCAAAGTCCAAATACATTAACATCTGTTGTCTTCCCTGCACTCTAATTTTGTAATTCTGTTGAAAAAAAGCTAACAAATGTGTCTGGCCCAAATTTAAACTTCATAGTTTCTCGGTGACACGCTGACATCGCCACGATTTTCGTTTGCTGCCAGTTGGCGCAGGGTTGTGTCCCTCCCCCAAAACCCCCTTCTGCCCATCGCGCCAACCCTGAACGCAGCCTCCTACGTCGGGGTTCCCAACTTCAGGTGTCCTCTTTCTGATCTCTCTACTGAATGTCACTTTCGTGTTGCTTCTAAAAACGTCCCCTCTGCCGACCCCCTGGGCAGGGAATGATTCTAAAAGCTGTGCATCTGACCTGCCCCAGAACAAAGACGTGTCCCATGAGCAGACTCGCCGCTGTAGGGGGGATGAGCCAGTGGGAGTGTCATGAGTCCACAGTGAGTTCCTGGAAGGCTCAGGGCTCAGTCCAGCGCCCGAGAGCCTCAGTGCTGCGGCCCAGAATTCACGGGGTCTGCACCCGTTGACCACCTGGGCCTCTCGAGCCGAAAAACTGCGTCCGGTGCTCGTTCGTGCCTTTCACAGTGAACTTGGGCAGTTTCCACTAGAAGCTGGTGTCCGCCTGTCCTGCTGGAGCGCCATAATCAAAGCCTGAGGACGGTTTTCCTGTAGTAACGGCGGCTGGTCACCCCTTCTCGAGCCCTGTCCAGGACAGTTGAGGCTCATCTTTGTGGCTCTGCTCCCCCTCTTTCATGACTGCAAGGTCAAAGTTCATTGTTGGGGAAGGATGTGGAAACCTCCCCCGCTTTCCGAATTGCCTGGCTTTCTGGCCCCATAAAATCTCCCGAAATGTTCGGTAACAAGTGTGGTTCTTCTCTTAGAGGTACCTGGGAGAGGCCCACCGAGGTGCTGAGTTTGGAACCCTTGTAGCCTGTGTTGAAAACTAAGTACGGTTTAGGGGGGCCAGCCTTCCGGCCCCCCAGCTCTCCACACCTGCTTTGAGCTGCAGGGCTGTGTCGGGGCAGGACTGTGGTACAGAGGGCCTGGCAGGTCTCGGCCTCCGGCACCCCCCCCCCCGCCCCGATTCCACGCCAGCACAGCCCCAGAGGTGGAGGTCAGCCCGTGGCCAGGGAGGGCCTGTGTTCAGAGCAGGCCTGGCCTTTGGCTGTCGCTGGGGTTCACGTGGCTAAGCGTCCTGCGAAGGCTGGTCCGTGGGAGGTGGGCTTAGAGAGGAGAGAAATACAGGGTCCACGGTAGACGCCTGGGGCGCTGAGGGAATCAGACTCCTGTGAGGCAGGTGTTACCGTCTTAAAATACCTCGGAGTGAAGTGAATGAAGGAATTGGCGTCTGGCAGGTGTGGTGAGAAGTGAGAGCTGTGAGCCTCCCTGAGCTCGTCCGCTCGTGTGCACCGTCCAGGTTGAACCTGGTTTTCTTGCATTTCCCTCGGGGGCAGAGAGCTGGTGAAAGTGCTCCGATCTGTCCCAGCCACTGCCCCAGAAAAGAGGGTCAGAGCAGGTGAGGTGGTGGCTGGTAGCTGCACGCCGAGGCGACTCTGGGGACAGCCCTGCGTATCTCATCTAGTCACCCGACCCCACCGGCAACCTTGAAAGGCTGGCATTGCCTGCGGAGCCGGGCTTGTGGGTTTGGAGGGCGCCTTCTGGGAGACCCAGCCTCGCCCGGCAGCTGCTCCAGCCGCCCTCTCTCCTCCTCACCGCTTTATCTATCCTGCTCCTGACCCGCAGGGCGAAATGAGAAGGGCCAGCTGGGCCATGGCGACACCAAGAGAGTTGAAGCCCCCAGACTCATCGAGGGGCTCAGCCACGAGGTGATCGTGTCCGCGGCGTGTGGGCGGAACCACACCTTGGCCTTGACGGGTAAGGAAGGGCCGCTTCCCTCAAAATGGGGTTAGAGGCCAAATGGTCCCCCTGGGGCAGGGGGTGGGGCTGCCCCCGTGACCCATGGTCACGATCAAAAAGATGCCCAGGGAGCCCGCTGGGCAGCTGCTTGAGGCATCGGGAGCCTCGCCCACGGGTACCAGTGGCTGGGGCAGGGGGAGGGTCTCTGCTGGCGAGTGGGTCTGCGCTGAGGTATCCACCCCACCCCGTTTTGGAGAATTGTCTCTCTTGCATTCTTCCTGGCGAAGGAGCTGTTTTTATTGTTTTAGAGGCTTTGATTCCAAGCCTAGTTCTGAATACTCAGCATTACTTTCCCTTTGGTGATGAATGTTGTTCTCTCGTTCCAGAAACGGGCTCCGTGTTTGCGTTTGGGGAGAACAAGATGGGGCAGCTGGGCCTTGGCAACCAGACGGACGCCGTGCCCAGTCCCGCACAGGTGCCCGCCCTCCTCCGCCTTCAGGGCCTTTGTTTCTCGTTGCTTTGGGGTTGGATTTTCTGGGGTGAGATCAGACATTCCTCTCCATTGTTTGAGTTACTGGGTCCCTTGTAAAAGGAGGATCTCGATGCTTTGAGTGGGTCAGGTTTAGTAGATGTTCACAGGTGAAGAGCATCTCTAGAAACAGTTTTTCATTCCGACTGAAATAATTTGTTCCAGAGGCCTGTTTGCAGCCTGTTCTATTCCAAAGTGAGAATTGTTACATGGATGTGATTGGTCTTTATCTGAGAATACTCTGAGTTTTGACTTTGTAACAAGTCACCGGCCAGGTACTTAGAACACAAATAGGAGGTCGGTCGTCTCTTATTCCTGAGAAACTTTGGAGTCATTTGGAGGAGTGGGATTTATACCTAAAAAGTGAACTACTGACATAAGGCAGCAGGACGCTACAGTGAGTGTCTGACGAGGGAAGGGACTTGGGTTTCTTGGTCTTAAAAAGAGACCTTGACCAAACGTACCTATAGTTTGGAGGATTTTCGAGGTGTTGCTGTTTTGTTAGCCATTTGCTCTGCAGTGGAATGCGACGGTTCGCAGAGCGAGCCGGGGCCGGGACAGAGCCCGGGACTCAACATCCCCTCTCCAGTCTCATCGCCTTTCCCCGCGATTTCCCGGGATGTTGGTACTTCACACCCTCCAGTTCCTCCAGTCTGGCTTTCCCAGACCGATTAGTTTGCAATAGCGAGTCTTCTAAGCACTTTCTCAGATTTGTTTCCAAATCCCATGCCAAATTACTCAAGGCCTTTGCTGTCTTCCAAGTTCCTAATTTCGAACCATTATATTTCTTCTTCACACCTTCAATTAAGGCTAATTAGCAAGCGGCTCTTAACAGTAGTAAAAGAGAGTGTAAAACAGTTCATTTTACTGGTTGGCAACAACGCTTATAAAAGCTTTTCTTTTGAAAGTTGCGTGACATCAAAACTAGTGACTAGAGTGGGATTTGGGAACTACACGTGATTAGTTTTGTTTTCTGACACCTTCGTGCCCACGCCAGTCAGTTGAATTCGGCCTTCACTGGGCACCAGGACGTGGGAGGCACAGCGTGTTGTGCATTTTGAGGGTTACAAAGACCCGGGGACATGATTTGCTTGTCTGAACTGACTCTATACTGGGAGGTGTTTCTTTACATGCATCCTACGCCTTGTTGTCAGCGTTGTTGGGTCCATTAGAAGTCCTTTGTAGCCTAGTAACTGTTTCACACCAACCTGTGGGGAGGTAGAGACTTTATCAATCTTTAAAAAAAAAAAAAAAGTCTAAAAGTCTGCTGTCTTTTCTTTTCAGATAATGTACAACGGGCAGCCAATTACCAAAATGGCCTGTGGGGCTGAATTCAGTATGATAATGGACTGCAAAGGAAACCTCTATTCCTTTGGGTGCCCTGAATATGGTCAGCTGGGTATGCAAAGTACATTTTTTAAAAGCTCTGTAATCTAACTATGTTCAGAACCAGAAGTCAGTGTGGGGCTTGCACACACATGGTAGAAATGTGGGTAATTGATCGCAGATAATGGCCTTGATCCATTAAGTGGATGTCCTGTTTAGTGGACCAGCCTGTCGTAGTTCATGGGATTGTGGAGTCTGACAGTGACTTGCCTTAATGAAAGTCAGGGCTTGAGTCTGACAAAGGTTTTTTTTTCTGATTTGGGAATTCATTTTTGTATAAAAGGATATCAAAGCTTCTTTTTTTTAATCAAACCACCTTCATTCATTTTCATATTTAAAGATTTGCCTTCATTGAAAGTGAGGAAATTATACAAGAATAAGGTTGTTTTGAAAACCTCGACCTGAGCCATTATTTCAGGTATACACATGAAGAGCCCAGTATCATGAAAAAGTGGGATTGTCTTCCGGATTTTCATCCCTAAACAGAAGGGATGAAATTTACTTATTATTCATTGAGTAGAAAAGTAAAACTCAGCAGGTAGTTCTCATCAGTTCTCAGCGAGTGGAAAATGACTCTCCATCCTGACTTTACAAGGTCTCCATTTTCTTTTCCCATCTGACACCGAAGTGTTTTTTTTTTTCCCTTTCTGGCGTCTTCCCACCTTCCAGCTCCTTCCAAGTGGGAGGTGAGGAGTGGGCGCCCTCTGCTGGCTCCTGAGTTTCACGCTGCTCCGGATCCTCTGCAGCCCCTGGATCTGGGTTGCCTGGGTCTCCACGTCATTAAAAGCAGGCAGATGGAAGATAGTATAAATAGAACGAGGAGCATCTCGCTGGCCTTTAGACTTTAGGGAACAGTGACTTTGTGAAACTAAATATACCTAAGTCAGAAGTGAATAAGAGAGAACAGCCCCATGCACATTCAGCTTTGGTTGCCAGGGAGTTGCCAGAGAGTGTTGGAGAGACCGTCTCCATGCAAGTTTCTGGTCTACTTCCGGAAACGTGCGCAGCCCCCCTCTGCTGTCTGTGGCTGCCCCAGATCTGCAGACAGGCAGCTTGTCGCAGCAGGTAGGTTTTCCTTCAGGGAAATGAAATGCCCCTGGCAATGATGATGACAGCTAACATTTAGTGAGCAGTTGCCATGAACCAGTCCCCATTGCAGCACTTTATACCGAATCTCATTTGCTTGGTTTACACTTGTTTAAAGGTATTTTGAGAAGTTGGCTTGATTTATATCTACAGAGTCAGTTAATCTTCCCAGTTTATTTTAAAACCGGTTTTCAGTGTGATTGTCCAAACCCAGAGAGATCCCTTTTCAGAACTAGAACTTGACCTCGGAAGGTGCATCCCCAGCGTGCACTCACCCCCGTGCTCACTCCCACGACGTGTCAGGCAAGGCAGAGGCGAGAACGTACGTTTAACTCTGCTTCAACGACCACGATGATGTATTAGGTTACTGGTAATTCATAAAAAAGCAAGCCTGGAGGGCTTCCCTGGTGGCGCAGTGGTTGAGAGTCCGCCTGCCGATGCAGGGGACGCGGGTTCGTGCCCCAGTCCGGGAAGATCCCACGTGCCGCGGAGCGGCGCTAGGCCCGTGAGCCATGGCCGCTGAGCCTGCGCGTCCGGAGCCTGTGCTCCGCAACGGGAGAGGCCACAACAGTGAGAGGCCCGCGTACCGCAAAAAATAAAATAAAATAAAAAGCAAGCCTGGGAAAGTGGCTTGAACTTTTTTGTCCATTCTCGGCCCATGCAGGGCTCCTTGAGGCCCCCGGGTGGGGCACAGAGAAGACCATTCCTTTGGATCTGGAGCTTCCCGCTTTTTTGTCCACAGCCCAGCCCAAACGTAGACTCGCAAAGAATTTTCACAAAAGTCCTCGTTACAGATGGTGTCCTTGGGTGTTTCTTACTCTGTTCTATTCATTTTTCAAAAAAGGAAAAAACTGGTTTCAACCCACAGCACCGATTCTATGCCCCACAAGTTGGGTCGCGCCTCAGGTTGGAGAACACTACCTTGGTTGACAGGAGTCCCCACGAGGACCTGCCCAGCCTGGCTGGGCAGGTGCTCTGTGCTATGGCCGCTGCTGACGGCTGGCCCTGTGGTCGCTGCAGGACACAACTCGGACGGCAAGTTCATTGCCCGGGCGCAGCGGATAGAGTACGACTGCGAGCTGGTGCCCCGGCGAGTGGCGATCTTCATCGAGAAGACGAAAGACGGCCAGATCCTGCCGGTCCCGAACGTGGTGGTACGGGATGTGGCCTGCGGCGCTAACCACACGGTAAGGCTTGAGCGTTTCTGGCCTTTCTTTGGCTTCCAGGGTGTCACCTCAGTGGAGACCCTTGGCTTTGCAAAGCCAGGAACTGACCCTGGCCCCCTCGACATCCCGCCCTCCTCAAGGGCTTCACACCCTCAGTTGTCCCGGGGCGTCATTCTCCCCTGACAGCTTCTCCGTGGCGTCCACAGATGTAGCTGGACGTGCAGACGCTTTGGGTTGGGATCATGCAGTAAGAGTTTCTCTGCTTTTGTCTAATAGAACATCATGGATGTTCTCCCAGGTCGATAGACAATATCTCAGACGGGGTGTTGAACAGACTCAGTCATTAAGGGTGTTTCCTTAAAGGTCAATCTAGATAAACGGCAATAAAATTTTGTATGTGCATCTTTTTTTTTTTCTTGGCCGCTCGGCATGTGGGATCTTACTTAGTTCCCCGACCAGGGGTTGAACCCGTGCCCGCGCAGTGGAAGTCTTAACCACTGGACTGCCAGCGGAGTCCCTATATGTTCGTCTTTTTATCTTAGTTGCCTTCCTGTGGTTATTTTGCCTGAAAATGCCTGAGAGTCAGACTTGGTTCTCGTCTCGCTCGAAGGAGCAGGGCCGGGGCTGAGAGTTCAGAGGCAGGTCGGTCTCCTGTGTGCAGGCGACTGGCTGAGTGACCTCAGGACTGGGAGCTTTCAGTCCCTTCAGGTCCAACAACTGATTCTCCCTTGTACAGCGTAGTCAGGAGAAATAGATCTTACTTAGGCCCCTGGTGTCAAATCATGTTAATAAGTGTACATTCACATGATTCAAACATGAGACATCAGGGATGCTGTGAAGAAAAGAAGATGGATTTTTTAAATTTTTTATTTTTTTAATTGAAGTATAGTTGATTTACAGTGTTGTGTTAGTTTCTGGTGTACAGCAAAAGCGATTCAGTTATACATATTCTCTTTCATACTCTTTTCCGTTACGATTTGTTACAGGATATTGAATATAGTTCCCTGTGCTATGTGCTAGGTCCTTGTTGGTTATCTATTTTCTATATAGTAGTATCTGCTAATCTCAGACTCCTAATTTATCCCCTCCCTGCTTCCCCTTTGGTAACCATAAGTTTGTTCCCTATGTCTGTGAGTCTGTTTCGTAAATAAGTTCATTTGTGTCACATTTTACATTCCACATATAAGCGATATCATATGGTCTTTCTCTTTCTGACTGACTTCACTTAGTATGGTACACTCTGGGTCCATCCATGTTGCTGCAAATGGCATTATTTTGGGTTTTTTTCATGGCTGAGTAGTATTCCATTGTGTATATGTACCACATTTTCTTTATCCATTCATCTTTCCATGGGCATTTAGGTCGTTTCCATGTCTTGCCTATTGTAAATAGTGCTGCAGTGAACATAAGGGTGCATGTAAGAAGATAGACTTTAAATTGTTGACACGTCACTGTGCACACTGCACCTGTGACCAGGTGGAGGTCACCTGTGTGAACCCGCATGAAGGAGAATCCAGGGTGGGCGGGGCTTTTCCTCTGGGCTCTGTCTGCAGTCTAGTCAGGATTGAAATAGGAGGTAGAGTGCAGTGGCCTGCTCTGGAGATATCACCCTTGTGTTTCTGATGAGGGAAAGGGGAAGACTTGTGGCTTTAATAACAATAATTTGTTAGGGATGGAAAATGGTGTCCCTGGCCAGGAAAACATCCTCGCCATGTGGACCCGCTGCTGGTGCCTCCCCTGTCAGAGGCAGGTGTGGGTCATCTTGGGTGTTTCTGCCCTTTGCCTTCAGCCCTGGCCACAGGCTCTCAGAACAGCAGCCACCCCGCTTGTCCCCTGTCCCAGCGCTGCATCTTCTCTCTCCTGCAGCTGGTCCTGGACTCCCAGAAGCGCGTCTTCTCCTGGGGCTTCGGTGGCTACGGCCGGCTGGGCCACGCCGAGCAGAAGGACGAGATGGTTCCCCGCCTGGTGAAGCTGTTCGACTTCCCTGGACGCGGGGCGTCCCAGATCTACGCTGGCTACACCTGCTCCTTTGCCGTCAGCGAAGTGGGTCAGTGCTTCCCCGTCTGGGCCTCGGGAAGAAGGCATCCAGGGCCAAGTCATGGGTTTCCCTCCCTGGCTGTGTGCTCTGGTGGGGAGTCCCGTGACCCTTGCCCTGTTCAAGACCAGGGACCTTGACTTCATCGACCTCCCGGCTTCTTTGGACAGAGCCGCTTGTGGTCACCGGTGCCAAGCGCCGTGCCTGGCGGGTCCCGGTCCTCTTCCCTTTCTCCTTTGATGTTGCTGAGATGAGGATCCAGCTCTTGAGATGATGATGACAACGGAGACGCGTTTGTCTTTCCCAGGTGGTCTGTTTTTCTGGGGGGCCACAAACACGTCCCGGGAGTCCACCATGTACCCGAAGGCCGTGCAGGACCTCTGCGGCTGGAGAATCCGGAGCCTGGCTTGTGGGTACGTGGCTGTGTCTCCCGGTTGGACACAGCCGGGAGGCGCCTTGTCCCTTGAGGGCTCCACTCTTCCCATGGGGCATAGGGTGCACCAAATTCTAGAGTCAGGAAGGGGAGGGACCGTGCTTGGGGCAAGAGGGGTTGGGAGGTCTTAGAACGGGTGACTCGCTTCGCTGCTTCTGAGGGTTTCTTTCTTCGAAGGCTTGGTGTGCTCTGTTCATATTACAGGTTCAGATCATATTTAGTTAGGAGATTTTAGTTCCTGTGACACGGTGGGACCAAGAAGGTATCCTCAAGTCGGCGATTTTCCGTCTATTTTGAGGACACCTGTTGAGCTCCTTAGCGCTTCCTGATGAGGAGTTTGATAATGTTCACCGCCTGCCGGGTTTTGGGGAGATGACAGACAGTGTAGTTGTTGGGGCTTCAGTGTGGTTTTAATCTGAAACCTCTAGCCCTGCCCAAGTCGTCGGGCAAATTCCGCCCCCTTTGGAATAGACTCTCGCTTCATCCTGATTTGTTCTCTTCTCCTTTTCCCAGTGTGTTTATTCATCTAAAAGTGACCCCCCCGCCACCCCAAGAGCCCTAGAGCCCGAGTGGGGTGGGGCGGGGTGATCTGGGGCCCCGAGGCTCCCTGGCTCTAAGGGCTTCTGCAGTTTGGGCCTGCGCGGGACAGCATTTGGGCTTCAGAAGCAGCCCGTTGGCCCTGTGCTGTGTTGTTTGGAATGGAGTTTTTAGTGGGCCCAGCTTGATTTTAATGCTAGTAGGTCACACCCTGCAGGGGCTGCTGGGTGGGTGCGTTGCAGCGCTGGGCCGCCGCCCCCGGCGGTGACAGCCTCTGCCCATTTGCAGGAAGAGCAGCATCATCGTGGCTGCGGACGAGAGCACGATCAGCTGGGGCCCGTCGCCGACCTTTGGGGAGCTGGTAAGCTGGTCCGCCTGGCGGAGGCAGAGCCCTCTCTGGGTTCCCTGAACCACCCCTGAAAACTCGCGGGAGGAGAGTGTGTGCGTGCGTGCGTGCGTGCGTGTGTGTGTGTGTTGTTGCATGAAGGTCTGCGATATTCCCTAATGTTTAGATCACTTGAGGTTTAATGAGTTTGCTCATCAAAGAATTGTGAAAGTTCTTTCTGTCCACATTGTTAAGTTGAAATGGGGAAGTTTCAGATCCCATTTCCCCTCATGTTTTGTAAACCGTTATTGCGGGATGATGTCAGTAGGAAAGAGGATGGTTTCTCTTCCCTCTCCCCAGGAGAGTTTCAGTCGACAGGAACAGCTTGTCCTTTTAAACGGGTGGGGTCAGTTGTGACCATGCATTGAATCTTTCTGGTTTTCAGCCTCTTAGGTCTTTGGGGGACATACTTCTCTTATTTTTCCTAAATAAGTTTGTCTGTGTTCCTGCTTTTAATCTCAGTCACTTGAGTGACTAGAACCCACGGCCCTCGGATTCCCCCACACCTTTGACCTCCTCAACCAAACGTCTGATTCTTAGCTTTCTGGGGCGTGGTGAGTCCTTAACTTTTAACGTCTTCATCAAGAACAGCCGGGCTATGGAGCTCATCCTGACGGTCTACCTGTTCTACCTGCAATTTGATCGTCAGCCTGGCTCTTTTATTTCCTGCTGGGAACTCGGCCTATTTTCCCTTCCCTCTGCTCTCATGGGTAGGAGCTGATGGGGTGATGGAAGGAGGCGGGTGCTTCTTGACCCCCTGCGCCATCTCCAGGGCTGGTGGCCTGAACATGCCTTTTCCTCGGAGCTGTGTGCCCGCTTTCAGTCTGGTGGCTTCAGAGGGGGCCCCACGTGCCGCACACGCTGGGGGGCCCTTCAGAGGTGGCCCCATATGTGGAAGCTTGAAAGAGACTGAGAACCTGGCCCAGTTTTTTTTTTTTTTTTAATTTATTTGTTTATTTTATTTTTGGCTGCGTTGGGTCTTCGTTGCTGCACGCGGGCTTTCTCTAGTTGCGGCGAGCAGGGGCTACTCTTTGTTGTGGTGCAGGGGCTTCTCATTGCGGTGGCTTCTCTTGTTGCGGAGCACAGGCTCTAGGCGTGAGGTCTTCAGTAGTTGTGGCGCGCGAGCTCAGTAGTTGTGGCTCGCAGGCTGTAGAGCGCAGACTCAGTAGTTGTGGCACACGGGCTTAGTTGCTCTGCGGCATGTGGGATCTTCCCGGACAAGGGCTCGAACCCGTGTCTCCTCGAACCCTTGGCAGGCGGATTCTTAACCACTGCGCCATCAGGGAAGCCCCCTTGCCCAGTTTTTATGGGTTGTTCTTAGAGAAGGACAGATGTTCCTAGGGCCCATCAGAAATAGACTCTGAGTATCGATTTGGAGACTAGAGGGGAACGAGGGGGACTTGGGGGGGAGCCTCTCGGGTGAGGAGTTGGCGTGGCACTTGGCCGGTGGCAGCTGAAGCTCATCTGCCACGTGGGCCCCTCTTTGAGCTGAGCTGAGTGACCTGTCCACCTTGAAATCACCCATCTTCACACCACAGCACGTGACAGAACCCCCACCCCCACCCCAAGCAGTCCTTGACCGTCCCTTCCATCTCCGGTGTCCTGGAGTCATTGCTGATCATGGACACAGCTGGGGACGGGGGCAGCCGGCACTCCTTGTGACCTGGTGGCCCTGAAGGGCCACAGTTGCCATTTCTTCCTGTCCTCGCCATGGTGTCATCTGACCAGTGACTCTCCCTAAATGGTGTCCTCATCACATAAACCCCTATAGCTTACGTCTTAGCGTCTCGGGCCTGGGGTTAGGAACCGGTCACCTGCTGGCACCTGTGGATTCTTGTTGCTGCCCGGGCCTGGCTTTGGGTATGAGACGGCGGGGCTCGGCCACAGAGGCTTCCGGGCCCGTGGGAGGTCCAGCCACATGGTGAGGTTCCCTCTTTCTGACTGGCGTTAGTGACCCGGGTTCTGTGAGCATCCCTCTGTTTGCCTCACCAGGGCTATGGGGATCACAAGCCCAAGTCTTCCACTGCAGCTCAGGAGGTGAAGACGCTCGACGGCATCTTCACGGAGCAGGTGAGTGAGGGGCCCTGGGCCCGGGGCGGGGTGGGGGGGCGGGGGGAGCAGAGAGAAAAGAGCAGAGTTGCATCGTGCCTCTTCCTGCTTCTGCTCTTTGCAGCCCGTTTGAGCCGCATCTGACATCTTGTGTAGCTTTCCTGTGCCCCGTGCTAGAGTTTTCTGCTGGGTGACGGGGAAGGCACAGAGGTGTGCCGGCTAGGCCCCGCGGCTGCTGTCAGCCAGAGGGACACCGGCCAGAGTCCAGCCACAGCAGATTTGCTCCAGGCCGAGTGCATCACTCACGTCAGCTTGGTACCTTCACCCAAGACTCTATGTACCATTAGGCTGTGGGCAGCTGGTGGGGCGAGGTCTCTCACCAGGCTGCCAGCCCTTGTCACCGATACGCACGTGGGGCTTGTGCCCTTGCACAAGGCAGGGCTGTGGTGCAGAGAGGCGCAGGGAACAGGGAGCATGGTTCCGAGTCCCCGCAGCCTCTGCAGGCAGTCGGCGTCCAAACGCTGCTTGCGGTGGGGGGGGGGGGGGGGGGGGGCTCCTTCCACCTTGTCTCCTGGGGCCGCCCAGAAGGCAGGCTAGCAGGGCATTGGTGGCAGGTCACGTTGACACTGGTGGTCCTCAGCAGAGGGCGGCTTCTCTGAGCTTTTCAGGATGCCTCTGTTTTGACCTCTGTACTGACCCCCGTTGGCGAGCCCAGCTTCCCTGTGTCCCGTCGTCTGCGTTGGGCTTGTCGGCCCCAAACTCTGCCTAGCCGAAGCACCCTTGCCCACCCAGCGCTGCTTTGTCCCCCAGGTTGCCATGGGTTACTCACACTCCTTGGTGATAGCGAGAGACGAAAGTGAGACGGAGAAGGAGAAGATCAAGAAACTACCAGAGTACAACCCCCGGACCCTCTGATGCTCCCGGAGCCTCTCCAGCTCCACACCTCTCGCGGCAGCTGTCATTTCCACGTGCACTGGGACGGGAAGTCACACGAGGAATTTTCAAAAGCAAAAGTTGACCGAAGGTGCATTTTTGTTGAGACTCCCTGAGGTTCCGTTTTTATAAGTGATTCAACGTCAACTACCTTTCCTGTATGCTTTCCAAAGTGTTTTTTTTTTTCCCCTCTTGATGATTAATTAAAATATTTGCTCATCGTTGACTTACCATTCCTACAAAAGAGGCGGAAACTTTGAGCAATCTAGGTTTGTTTTTTGTTTTTTTTTTAAGTTTTCCTTTTTTACCCCCCTCCCCTACATACACTTGTCAAAAACACCCTTCCCGGTTGTGATTAACATTGTGAGCCCAGCGGGTGCTACCTGGGAGAGGAGTCGCCACACGCTCAGAAAACAGTGTCCCTGGCGGGAGCCGGCAGCATCTAGGCAAAGACCGTCCCTGGTGGTCAGTCTCCATCCAAAATGGCGCCCGTGTGCTCGGAAGCATCCGGGTCACTTCTCTCCTGCTTCTCCCTTCTAGCCCGGCTCAGGCCGTGTGTGTTCTGCTTCTCCCCTTGGCTGCTTCTAAGCCCCCCGCCGCCTTTTGGCCGCGACATTAAGAGAATCTGCCGTTTTCCCCCCTGGTGGGGGATCTGTGTTTAGCCATTTATATCTGCTTTAGCTGTAAAAGAAGTCCAAATGAAAATCAGGTGATGGTGGAACCAGTGGGGACTTGCGGGGGTGGGCAGATGTGGGGACAGTGTATGTGGTTCCAGATCCGGCTCGAAGGCTCCTCTGAGCCGGGGCCGCCTCGCCAGCACTCGCTATTAGAGATTGACCAGCCAGCAGTAAAAAGTGCATTCTGGAGTCCTTGCAAAGAAGGATCAGTCCTTTGTGTACCAGCCTTTATCGCCTTTGTGCTTCTGTCTTTATTCCGAACCCCTTCCCCCCGCTGGATCCTGCTGGAAGGGGCCCGGTCTGTTTCTGAGGCCCGGGTTCCTGTTCCGCTAACCCAGCTCTCTAGTCACGTTTGCTTGGCTGTGTAACCAAATAGTTGGGATCACGGAAGAAGTCCCCTTCCCTGCGTGTCAGCACAGAGGCTGTGACTGCCACCCCGGCTCCCCGCCAAGTGCCCTGTGCCCGAACCCGTCCCTGGCGTCGCGCTGCGTGAGTTATGAGGTGCCTTTCCCAGAACCCTCCTCTCGCTTGGACCCAAGAGAGGCGACAGCTCTGGCTGGGGCTCTTGGTTTCGAGAGGGTCTGGACTGGTTTGGGTGCTTTAAAATAGATTTTTTAGTTCAGTGGTGCTTATGGGGGAAACGGGGATAGAACTTCAGTGTGAGACTTGGGTGATGGGAAAGTTAAATATTGGTCTTTTTTATTATTATTTTTTGCTTTGCTATTGTTACCACTTTTGTCTCCATGTTAAAATGCCAAAAATGATCTAGTCGTTGTTGCTTCTTTCCCTACTCGTCCCCCCTGCCCTGTCGCTCGGGACGGTGGCTTATGCCTTCGCAGGGCGTGTAACGGTATCTGTCCTGGCCGGTCCCAAGGCCTTGCGGGAGGAGGCCAGCCTGCCTCTTTCTAAGATTTAGTCTGACTTTGTGCTCGTCTCAACTGTCCTGTGTTTATAGTCCAGGGGAGAAGCTCCTGCAACTTCAGAGCTTCTGCTAAACTAACCTGATTTGTCCAAATCACCCCCCAACTACCATTGCTGACTCGAGCTTCCCTGCATAGAACCCCTCGGTTTCCTGACAGACCTCTTTCCTGGAATGGGCTTCGGCGCACGTGCTCCTTGTACCCGTGCAGCCTCCCTTGGGTTGTGCAGTCAACTAGAGGGTCAAGGGAGCAGTAGCCGGGGTCCTGGCCTTTGCAGGAGCTGCCCTTGGCCTAGTGGGGCTTCAATCTTCAAGTGGACTCACCTGAAACCCACCGCCAGCCCGCTCTCGGGCCCCCTGCCAGGGACTGGAGCAGGAAAGGGATGTCCCTTCCACGTGGAGACTGCCCTTTTCTCCCACGATCACTCCTTTGGGCTTAGAATTTTAAAATGAACTTCCTAAGGGGGAAAATCCTTTAGAACAACGAGTAGGGGGAGACGGTCCTGCGCTCCTAGAGGAAGGGCCACAGCAGCGGGGCTGGGGTGCGCTGATCCTTCGGGCTCCAGACGTGTCTTCCAGCTCAGGAAGGTAGACTGGACGGCTTAGCGTGAAGGGGAGAGTCCAAGGAGAGGTTGTGATTTGGTCGAAGGTGCCTGGTTTAGTGCTGTAATTGTCTTTTTTTATATATATATTTCTTGGAGTAAACATTTTAAATAAACGACATCATTGTTTACTCTGTTTTGGCTTCTGCACTTCTTTTTCAGCGGAGTGAACGTAAGAACACGGAACGGCTTCTTGCGTGAGCCCTTCCTGCCCCGGCCCGGGCTCCCACTCTGGGCCCCAGGGAAGCGCGGGTCGTTTTAGCTTCTAGGCTTGAGCCCTGCTGGGGTTGGGAGGTGAGTGGAGCTCCCAGCTCTGTTGCTGGAAATGTGTGACCCTCAGGGAGGCTTCAGCACCCCACTGGCCCAACTCAAAACGTGGAGTTTTTCATATCCATCGCATGTCATATTCCTGGGGCTTTGAGAGGAGGAGACGCGGAAAGCACCTGAAGAGGGCTGTACAACGTGTGCCTTCCCCACCCTCCTCCACCCACTCCTCATAAGGGAGCCCTGTTGTCACTTCAGCTCTGGTCACAAATGTGCCCCTTCCAGGCCGTGCTGGCCCCTTACTGGCAGTGTGGCGAGCTGTCCACCGGGGGGCACCAAGCAGCCAGTCGTGGGTTCAGAGGCCCCAGGCCTTCTCTGTTCTACCCAAGTCGACAGCCTTTGCTCCAGTCACCGGCCACCAGCATGCCGACACCGGTCCAGTTTCTGGAGCCTCTGGGATGCCGGCTGCTTTATGTCATCAGATCAGCCTCTCCCATAGGCACTGCCCCGTTCCACGTACCTGGACCGCTTGGAGCTTCCCGTCGGCAGGAGGAGGGGCAGGGTGGGAGCAGCTGCGGTTAAAACCTCAGGATCGTTTGACTTCATAGCATTTTTGTGCCATAAACGTAGGGGTGGGCAGAGATGACAGGCAGTAGGCAGCTTTGGGTCCTAGAGTGGGTGTTCGTTTCCTCTCCCCTGGACACTTCGGGCTTAACAAGGGTCCATGCAGGCCTGCCTGTCGCAGCTTGCCCTTCAGAGTCTTATACCTGCTGACCAAGAAGACTAGAGCCTCTCCCTGCCGATGCCCGCTGTCCACAAGGCACGGGAGTCACTCTTCTTCGGGCCTGGCCTCCTGTAGCTCCTACCAGGCCGAGGGGGAGTCCTCTCCCTTCCCCAAGCCTTCAGCTCCAGCACCTACGTCCAGCTCATCAGATGCTTGAACTGGAGAAGAATTTGCGTGATCCGAGCCCAACCACTTCCCACTACACGCAAAGACCTTGAAGACGAGGGACAGCAACCCCATGGTAGCCTGGGTCCCCTGCCCCTCCCAGTGGGACAGCCTGACCACAGGTGTCCCAGCTGCTCCGCTTTCCATCCTTAGCCATTACCCCCTGCCCGCGAAATGAGGAGGCCGCGGCCAAACTGCAGTGAGAACGACTAGAGCTTTAATGGACATTCAGTAACTTCTCAGTGACCACTTTCCATCTTTTTCCAAGGGCCTCAAGCTGCCAGTATTGCCACCCCACTGAATGCTGAGGGACGGGGTTGGGCAGGGTGAGTAAGGGCTGTAGAACCCTGACTCCAGGCCCCTGAGCAGGGCAAGGGTCAGACACTGTTGAGTGGTGATAGTGGGCCATTCATGCTGGGGCAGGGCTGGCAGCGCTAAGACGGGTCTAGGGCACCATCCTCCACCATTTGAAGGCAAAGGGCACCCGGCGGATGTTGGCACAGGAGCAGAAGTCTCCGATTTCAGTCAGGTAGCAGTCAAAGTCGTTAATGAAGGTGCACTGGAATCCCAGGGGCTCTAGCAACTGGCGGATCTTTTCCTCCAGGCAGCAGGCACCATTGATCTGGGGCCCAAAAGGCTTGGGGATGCCCAGGTTCTGGCCCATCACGACCATCTGTAGCTGTCAGGGAGGCAGTTAGGATTGAACAGGGGTCAGAGCCGTGGAAGAGAGGCCCCCGTCCCTCTTCTAAGGAAGGAAGGCCACTGGGCTTATTGCAAGGGAAAACCCAGCTGCCTCTGTGGTTGGGCTAGACCAGGAAAGACAAGCACAGGGTACCCCGACAAGCACAGGGTACCCCTCCTCCAAGCCTGTGCTCAGACAGACATGGCCAATCCATCCGAGCAAACTCCACCCCGCAGCACAGGGTACCCCTCCTCCAAGCCTGTGCTCAGACAGACATGGCCAATCCATCCGAGCAAACTCCACCCCGCTCTGCTTAACCCTCCAGTGACTCCTGATATATTTCTCAATAGCAAAACCGAAATCTTGCCCAGCTGAGGTCTGCCAACTTCCCTGTTGCGTCCTCTGCTGCGTTTCTCTTGTCCTGGCCTTCTAGTCTCGTTTGTGCCATAATCTTGCCTACCTCTACTGGAATGCTCTCTACGCCCGGCTTTGCCATTGGACTTCTGTCCGTTTTTCACATCTTAATTCTAGCATCTCTTCTCATAAGCAGCCTCTCCCACCGTTACCCATGCCTCCCTACTCCCAGGGCCTACGTAGCCTCCTACTGCATGCCCAGAGGGCCTCACTGGTCTTGTAGAAGAGAACCCTGTGCGATTGAACGCAGGGCCTGTGTCCCCGGGGCTCAGAGAAGAGGCCTGCAAGTGTTTAAGGACTTGATGAGCCCAAGTGTCTCAACTCATTCTAAGCACCTACGTGAGGGCACGGCGGTGAGAGAAAGGTCAGATGTAGGCCACGGTTGGAAGGCTTGGCCTTAGCAGCGGTCTCGCATATACCCACACCCCCAAATTCCCAATTCCTGTTCTAAATAGGGTGCTGCCCAGATACATGGACAGGAAGCTGAGCCCATGGTCTCATGGCCAGCAGACAGCTTTACCCCCTCCTCTCTGGTGGAGCCTAGCGTCCCCGTCTGTGAGGTGGGCCCTTGAAGTGGGTCCCTGTTTGGCAAGTCGTCCAGCCTGGGCCCCCGCCCACCTGCTCCCTGGAGGGGTCTCCTCTGACTGGGGGAGAGAAGGGCTTTCACCTCTCTTCCTCTCAGGCGCCACTGTCTGCTGGGCCCCGCCTCCGTAGTCTAGCACCGTGTCTGTCAAGAGACTGGCCAGAGTCGGCCAGACTTCCCCCAGCCCGGGGACACCCAGCCAGCACCCTGCGCCCCTCACCAGGTCAGGGAAGTAGGGCCTCGCGTAGAGTTTCTCGGTCTGCTCGCTGGAGGGGATGTTGGCGATATGCTCCAGGCAGAAGAGCTGCGGGATGTCGATGATGTCCTGCTCCTCCAGGCCCAGCTCCCTTTTCAGGATACTGCGGTTCAGGTCGATGCACTTCTGCGGGGCGGGAAAGGGCTGGGAGGGCAGCGAGTTTGTCGGGTACCGGCTACCAGCCCGAAGCAGCTGCATCTCCTCGGCACTGACTGCAGGCAGGGAGCCATGCAGGGCGGGGGCCGGCGCTCTGAAGTCGGGGCTCAGAGCAAAGGCCTGGTCTCGAGAGGCCGTGATCCCTCAGCCCATCAGCGCCAGGGCAGCCCCTAGTCCTAATTCTGCAGTAGCATGGGGCCCCTTAGCCCTCAGTCCTGGCCAGAGTGGGGGACCTGGGCAAGGGCAAGAACAGGTCCTCAAAGCCAGGCACTTGCTCCCATCCTGAGGAAGGGACACCAGCAGTGGACTCCCGGAGCACTTCCCAGCCCAGACCAGCTAATACCCAATGCCTGAGCATCTCCTTAGGTCTTGACATAGGGCTCATGACCTCACACCCACGGTGCATGCCACCAGGGCTCAGAGATGCTGTTCGGACCCCCCACCTGGCTGCTGCCCACCCTGCCGTGCCCGGAGACCTCCCCTGTTTCAGCAAAGGTCAGGGCACAGAGCTTGCCTTGGCCGGGAGCCATAAGGACTCAGCGGACCAAGCGATTTTGTGCTGACGGGTGACCTTGGGCCTGCCATCGTCCTTTCTCCAGGCCGTGGCTTCCCCGCTAGAAGGTATTTAATTTCTGGAAAATTCGCTTCTCACAGCCTGTGATTCACATTTTAAGGGACCTGAGGTGCTGGGTGATTCTGACTCTGAGCTGAAGGGCCGCTCAGAAGTGGCCCTGATATGTTCTCTGGTGCCCAGAGCTTCCTAGAGAAGCCAGGGTCGGGGAGGTCTTCTGTCGGGAGGTTGAGCTACAGCACTGTCTTCAGGTCCAACACTAGGTGACCTGGGGTTCAAACCTGGTTCCCCAGTTCATCGGCTCAGGCTGGTGGCTTTCTTCTGAGCCTTGCTATCCTCATAGACAAGGTGGGTTTACTTCATAGGGTTATTTTGAGGATTAGAGTAAGGTATCGTGTGTGATGCTTAGTCATAGTTATTGCTCAGTTAGGGACCCGTTGCCAAGGCGATTCCTGCCTCCCCCTGCCTTTTGGAGAAGGTCCCCAATCCTTGGCCCCTACCTCCACGTAGGCGTTCTGCTTCCTCATGTTTTCATCAGCCAGAAGTTGATTGATGGTATTGGCCTCCCTCCCTGTAGGAAGGAGGAGAGGGCGGGCAGGCCTGTGGGCCAGGGGGCGGGCCATGTGGTCCAGGGCTGGGCAGACTCCAGTCCTGGGCACAGATGACTGGGTATATTCTCTGGCCAGTGATGACGGTGGGTGGCCTGTCTGGCCTCCAGGGACCCATTCTAGGTCAAACGTCACGTGGGGGGACTCAGCAGGGTCCATGAAAGCGCAGGAGGACTTCCACCGCCACAACCGGCCACTAGGTCCCGGGTCGGAGGGGAGGAGCCTGGGATTGGGTCTGAGGCGGGCAGCCTGGACCAGGTGAGCAAGTACCATCGGCCCCCACTCACCCGGGCACCTCCATGCCTTCTGTGTACAGCCTGGCTACCTGCCACGTATGATCTTGCCCGGGTTATTTAACTTTGTTCTTCAGTTGCTCCACTTGGCCATCAGCTGGGATAACACAAGGTCTTTGGTGTGTGACAGGTGGCTCATACTCAAGGTCGCCTTCCATAAGCCCTCCTAGAACCATGAGATCCTGGGCCCCACCTCAAGATTTGATCTGAAATTCTGCATTTCTCACAAGCTCCCAGGTGATACTGAAGGCTGGTGGTCCTCAGGCCACACGTCGAGAACTTCACCCCCTCCCCCACACTCCCTTTCTAGGTCTCCAGAAGGTTTAGAACAGAACTGCTGTGGCACCAGGCCCCACAATCTCTGCTTGTCCACTTACGTCTTCCTGCGGGGTGACCAGGAGACCCTGAAGTCCCAACACCCAGGTACTTAACCCAACCTTCCCCGAAGACATCCAGACACCAGTGTTGGTAGCATCTGGTTTGTCCCCCACCGCATGGAGCCATCCATGTGTTAAGTTCCCCTTTGCATATATTCTGGCAGCCTCTCAGCCATCCCAGAATTTCTTGCTGATCTGCCTGTCCTGTCCCAGTACCACCAGAATTACCCTGAAAGAGAACAAGATGTTCTAATACGGTACATTTCATGCTTTTATGCTTCCCTAAGATCCTTTTCCATCAGGAGGAACCAAGTAGAAATGGTTCTCTAGAAAGAACATCTGGGACCAAGGAGCTGCCCTCTATTGCGGAGTGTGGGGGGGGGTCCCCTTACCATTAGAAAGGAGCTGATCTTTTCTAATCCCTTCAAACAGACGTGCGTCTCCATAGCCTTCCTTCTGTTTCTCCTTGAACAGTTTGTAGCAGGAGCTGGGGCTGGCCAGGAGCAGCCAGAAGTCCTGGGAATCAAAGAACTAGGGTCAGATTCTAGCTTCCCTTCCAGAAGTCTCTGAAAGAGGGTGGGAGACATCCTCACCAGCCCCCAACACAGACCTTTTTGTCCTCCACCTTGTACTGTGCAGGGATGAAGCACATGAACTCATAGGCATGGCCGATCATCAGCCAGTCGGAGAAGAGTTCCACTGGGGCCTGGACTTGCTGGGCATAGAGGAAGTCCCGGAGGGTCTTGCTCAGGTTCCGGCAGTCCTTGCTAAAGGGAAGATGGAAAGAACAGCCCGTGAGCTGGCATGGCCCAGGTTGGCTGCCAACAACTCGGTGAGTGCCAGGCTACCTTCGGGTAACTGGCTGCTCTACCCATTGGCTGGTCCATAGGGGGGTGGGGTGGTTATGAAGGATCCCTTACCACTGTAGAGCACAGGGAACTATATTCAATACCTTGTGAGAAATCATAATGGAAAAGACTATGAAAAAGGATATGTATACGAGTATAACTGAGTCACTCTGTACAGCGGAAATTAACACCACATTGTAAGTCAACTATACTTCCATAGAAATTTTAAAAAGAATCCTTTACTCTGGCTCAACTCAGGACTGAGCCATTGGATTCTGGATAAAGACTGAACCCTGTATTTCCTGGATTTAGATGAGCGGCCACCAAGAAATCTAGCCACACATCTTGTGGCAGCAACATTGTGTTGGATCGATAGGCATGCTTCAGTGTAAACCCTGGAATCACCGCTCCATGAGCGGTTTGTCTGCTTTTTCTACCTCTAGTCTCCTACACGAATCAAAGGTCCTGACTTGACGGTTTAAGGTCCAGAGCAGATGACCTGCTGGGTCAGGTGGGAATCAGGTGGGTCCAGGTGAACTACAGGAGTCCCTCCCTTTGGTTTTAAGGCATCTGGCCACTACCTGGCCTCTTGCCTCACCTGGGGTAAAAGCTGCTGCCAATGAGGATCCTGCCTAGAGGGTATTCTTTCCCTTGGGCCTTGACAGGTGGGGACACCATCAGGTTCCCAATGGAATCTATGCTGGCCACCGTATGGTCCTGGGTGCGTTGGGTCATGTAGCCAACCCCAGGGCTCTGGAAGGAGACCCAGCAGGGGCAGGGTGTTAGGAGGGACAGGCGTTAAGCCTCAGTCTTACCCCATTCCAGACTCAGTAGATTCCCACACCCCCTTCCCCCAGAGGCCACCTGGGCCCTCCCCCCTGGCACCCATCACTTCCAGCAGGCACCAGGCCTGAGAGGTTGGACCAAGTTCAGATCAGTCAAACCGAGCCCCCACCAGTGAGTATTTCATGGGGAAATCGTCGAGCTTGGGGAGCCGAGGGGTGTCGAGGACCAAGGAAATAGTCTTGTGGGGAGCCTGGGTATAGCAGAAGGCCATCTCATCCTGGAGGACACAGGGAAACAAGTTGTGAGTTTCTCTCGCTCTATCAGCTGCTTTCCCGCATCCAGTTTTCCAGCCACAAGTGCTCCCTGTACACGGGCCACCTCCAGAAAGCAGGTACAGGGAGAACCCCCTTCTTCCTGCCACCTTCTGCTCAGCCCTCAAAACCCTGCACAGGCATCCCCCGCTTCTTGGGGATTTTCCCTGGCCTGTCCTTCTGTTCGTCAGGTTTAAAACCTGATGAGCCACCTAAGATTCTTCCTCCACTCGTCCCCTGCACCGAATCCATGAACAAGCCTTGTGGGCTTTATTTCCAAAATATGTTCCAAGTGGGCTCCTCTCTGGTACTATTCAGGGGAAGCCACCTGGGGAACACCACCTCTTCCCCCTGTGACTGTCAGGCCCTCCAATCAGCATCTCTTCTATTCCTGCCCCTTCCTAAGGCTGGCGCTCTATTTCTCAGCCAGAGGGTCTTTTTAAAACCTAAGTCAGGGGCTTCCCTGGTGGCGCAGTGGTTGAGAGTCCGCCTGCCGACGCAGGGGACACGGGTTCGTGCCCCGGTCTGGGAAGATCTCACATGCCGCGGAGCGGCTGGGCCCGTGAGCCACGGCCACTGAGCCTGCGCGTCCGGAGCCTGTGCTCCGCAACGGGAGAGGCCACAGCAGTGAGAGGCCCGCGTACCGCAAAAAAAAAAAAAGAAAACAAAACCAAACCTAAGTCAGAACGTTCAACTCCCCTGATTCATACCATTCAATGTCATCTTGTTTGGTTTTGTTTTTGCTGCACCGGCCCGGCTCGCGGGCTTTTAGTTCCCCAATCAGGGATCGAACCCGGGCCCTTGGTGGTGAGAGCACAGAGTCTTAACCACTGGACTGCCAGGGAATTCCCCTCGTCTTGCTTGGGATTGGTTTCTTCTCTTCCTTACCTTTGTGTAAAAGGTCCCCGATAGATAATTTAGCTCTTACCTGCCTCTGACGGTAGTTCACTCTGATCTGGCCACACCAGCTTTTCTGTTCCTCACATGGTGGATCTTCAGTCGGCCGTTTCTGTGCCTGAAGGGCTCCTACTTCTAATCCACCCCCAGCCCCAACCTTTGCACGGCCAGCTCCTTGCTTCCCGCATTTGAAGACGTTCCTGACCACGCAAAGCGCCGAGCTAAATCTAGTAACTCACTAGATCATATCATTTTCTTGCTTTCATGGTACTTAGAGTTCTATCACGGCAAGATCAAGGGCAGAAGTCGGCCCCTTTCTCCTTCATCACTACTACTTAGGTCCTCGTCATTTGTGACTACAGACCAGACCTCAAAAGACTGGGCTCGACACTTCCTGCTCAGCCAGGGTCAAGCTGGACCCTGGGGCAGTGCCCCGGGCCTGCCAGCCTGTAGCTGGAGGCATCAGCCCCTCAGACACCTGGGCCTTAGGGTTAGGTGTTCTGTGGTCTCGAACGTGTACATTTTGGAATGGGAGGAGGTTGGACTCTAAGCGTTACCCCTTAGTGGCTAGGACTTGGGCAAGTCATTTCATCTCAGCCACCACTGACCTCCTAAGAACAAAGCCGCCCCTGGTTAGTCTTAGCTCTGCTGGAAGGCTGAACAGAAGCTGGTGAAGTTTGTTGTATGTGCCACACATGGTGTCTCCCCCACCCCTCCCCCACAGGTAGGGGATTACCTGGAGCCACCTGCCCAGGCGGTTGGGGTCCTCGTAGACAGATGCCACCTGGATGTTACTTCTCTCGCTTAGCTCCATCACTGTGTTCACGAAGCCCTGGACCTGCAGCTCTCTGCCACGGGAAATAAGCTGGCTGTAGAAAGGCCTCCAAGGCTCCCCAACTGGTCATGACCTCTCTGTCCCAGGGGAAGGGGGAACCTCCTTCTGGTCAGGAGAAATGATGCCCCTGCCCATGAGGTAAGCAGAGCTGCTGTCCCCCCACTTCATGGAGCAGCAGCTGGTAAACTCAGGGTGTGCCTTGCCCGGAATCACTTGGTTTAGCTCATGGCAAAGTCAGGTCAAGAATTGCTAGTGTCTCCTTAAAAAACTAAAAATGGAACTATCATATGACCCATGATTATGGGTCATAATTATGATCATAACTCAAAAAGATACATACACCCCAATGTTCATTGCAGCACTATTTACAATAGCCAGGACATGGAAGAAACCACCTCTGTTGTCCCATCAACAGAGGAATGGATAAAGAAGATGTGGTTACATATATGCAATGGAATATTACTCAGCCATAAAAAGAATGAAATAATGCCATCTGCAGCAACATGGATGGATCTAGAGATTGTCGTACTGAGTGAAGTAAGTCAGACACAGAAAGACAAATAGCCTGTGATATCGCTTATATGTGGACTCAAAAAAAAAGGGTACAGGTGAGCTTATTTACAAAACAGAAGTAGAGTCGACGGTTGCAGAAAACAAACTTATGGTTACCAGGGGGGAAAGGGGAGGAGGGGTAAATTGGGATTGACATATACCTGTTACTATAAGTAAAGTAGATAACTAATGAAGACCTACTGTAGAGCACAGAGAACTCTACTCAACATTCTGTAATAACCTATACGGGAAAAGAATCTAGAAAAGAATGGATATATGTATAACCGAATCACTTTGCTGTACACCTAAAACTAACAAAATTGTAGATCAACTATACTCCAATAAAAATTTTTTTAAAATTACTAGTGTCAGTCTCCACTCTCATGTCCTAAGACCCTGCTTGTCCCTACTCTGCAGTCACATTCCACTCCCTGCCCCAGTGATCTAGGAAATGCCCCAGGCTCTCCTGCCTTGATCTACCCAGAGGGCTGACTCCTCTCACCGCAAGAGGGCTGTACTTTTCTCCCGAGAAGCCAAGAAGCCTAGTGCCCCCTTGAGATGGCCAGCAAGGTTGTCATATTCATATGGCTGGCAGGGGTGGGTCTTGAGCCCTGAGGTCTTAGTGCCATCATGTATAGCACCAGGCTTACAGGTCCACAGTGTACATCCATTCCTTGTTGGAGAGAAACAGTGATGTTTGGGGCTGATGTTGAGACCACCCATTTTACCAACAGGTCCTCATGAGTTGAATGCCAGCAAGGTCACCATTGGGAAGTGTAAAGAATTTGGATTCTAATCCGGGTCCAAAACTTGAAGTGCTATTCCATTCTACTGTTCCAAAGAACCTATTTTTCGATTCTACACAGACAAGACTGCAGGGAACTGGCCAGCCTGATAAGGCCTGAAACAGTCTGAGATGTGTGCTGGGGGAGGAAGTGTAGCCCCAGTCTGGTACACCATCTGTGGCAAAGCTGGATCAAGCCGTGCCTGAATACCACCCTTATGGGAGAGTCTTAGAAGATCAGAGTCTCAATAGATGCCTCCTGTGAGTGAACTTCTGTCTTCAGATACAAAAGACAAGAAAGATCTTATACCTGGATATCAGTTGTCAGCAAAATCCCTCAAGCTCTTCCCTTTTACCTTCTCATTCTGAAGCCTGGCATTCCTCTGTGGACCCAACTCCCTAGCAGCCCTCCCGTGGAAGAGCTATTTCTCTTCTTTCCCTCCACTGAGTCTGGAGGAGGGATGGACGTACTCCTTGCCATGAGGTGCTACAGCCAGGCCACCGTGACCTCTTCAGATCCTTGACTTGACAAGGTCTTATTATTTCTACCCTCCCATCCTGATGGTCACACCACCTCTAAGATCAACTGTCCAGTTCCATCACCTCCATCTTCCCTGCTCACTTTGGTCCCTGGGCCAGCAGCTTGATATCACTGTGATGCCTGGCCCTCAACTGCTTTTATTCCCATCACCCCGTGTCTTTTCTTTCCTCCTTATCTAACTTTGAGTCTGTGACACATCATAATTATACCCTTATCCTTCCCCTTGGCCTTATCTGCCTGGAAAAACTACAACCCTGCTTAGATTCAGTTCTACATTTCTTCTTCCCTAGAGCTCATTACCAAAAATAGTTGGAGAAAAACCACAGTGACGGTCCTCTAAGTTGGCAACTTCAACAGGTCCTTAGCACCAGACAGCATCCTACCACCAACAGTTCCTCTAGTCAATTTGCTCCTGGAAAGTGGGTGAGCTGCCCTACCTATTAAGGCCAATGTGACCTGTTTGCTTTTTCCCCACCAAGTTTCCCCCTTCTCTGCTGGATCACATCCATTAGCATTATTCTTTGCTTCCCTTAAAAAACAGCCTTCCCTTTCCCAAATCCCCTTCAGACCACTTCTCTGGCGTTTTGCAGAGTACTCCCCTCCCATTCATTCCTTCGACGCAATTGTGACCCCACCGCACTTTCAAACCCACCACTCAGGATCACGCTCTGCACGGTGGCCTCCATCTTGCCAAACCCAGTGGGCACTTTATTCTCCTCGGAATTTCCCATGGTTGGCCTCTTACCAGGTATCACCCTCCCCTCACCTCTGGGTCTCCGCTCTCCTGGTTTTCATCTGAACTTCTTCCTTCTCAGGCTCCTTTGCTAGGTTCTTGTCTGGAGCCGAGGGTTCGACGGTTCTAGAGCTCACTTCTCAGCATCTTCTCAGCATCTTCCCAATATATTCCCTCCTCCTCTGAGCTCAGCTAGGCCTGTGGCTCTGAATACCCACAACGTGCCAGGGCCCCCCCATCTCCAGCTGCCAGACTTTCCCTTGAGCTCCAGACACTTAGAAACTTAATGGGTGTCTCTAGCTTTATGTCTCTAGAGCCAAAGCACCAATTGACCTCCCCCCGCCAAGGCAGGGTCACCGCCATTCATCTTGTTGCATACCCCAAACCCAGGGGACACTCCTGTTTCTTTGCATCCCATCCCTCAGCTAACTTGGGGGCGGGGGAGCCTACCTTCCAAGCAATCCTGAATCTAACCACTGCGCTCCCACCGCCCCGGCCCGAGCCATGGCTGCGTCTGGCCCACGTGATCGCAATGGCTGAACTGGTTCCTTTTATTTGTACCTCTGGTTTTCCACGTGGCTGGAGTGGTTGTGCAGGACCCTGGATGGTTTCCCACGGGTTTTACCTGCCACAGTCTTTTCTCCCCTCCTCCAGCCGCATAGCTAGAGGTCGTTCCTGGCCTCCCTGCCAGTTAGGTGTGGCCTGCGCCTCTTCAGGCCATTGGCACGTGAGCAGAGCAATTCAGGAGCCTTCCAGACTCCAGCAGCGACAAATGGGGGTGGCTTTGCCCGGACTTTGGCTCTTCCCCTTTCCTAGGGGCCAGGCCTCAGAAGTGCCTGTGCTCAGCCTCCATCATAAAGATGAAGCTGTGGCCCCAGGGGAAAGCATTATCACAGCCTGAAAGGAACCAGGGCCCCTGACTGCCACCGTGGGCATCTAGGTGGGAGAAAGTTGACTTTAAACCACTGTCTGGGGGTCCGTTACAGTCCCGGAGGCTACGCCCTAATACGCCGAGGCCCTGCTCACCTTGCCCTGTTGCCCCTCCCCCTCCTCCTGCCTGCTCTCTCCTGGTTCTGCAGGCTTCCCTGCTGTCCCTATAACAATCTCATCCTTACCCCTACATCCTTTTACCTGGCTTTATAGCCCTGGATCCTACTCGAAACCATGCTGTTCGTCTGTCTCCCCTTAAGACCAGAGGGGGACTGCCGTGGTCACGGCTCCAGCCCTAGCCTTGTAAGTATCCAAACAAGCATTGGGTGGCTGCCTCAGGTGGAAGGATTTCACATTCCTGGTGAGAAGTCTAATCATCTTTACCCACCCCGCCGACAGACAGGAGAGCCAGCCAGTTATAGAAACGACCTGGCCCAGGCAGCCTGAGGGTTTCTTACCTGCACAGGTACACCTCTAGAGGCATCTGGGTGCTGGAGACAAAGACGCAAGGAGCTACCCGGAACACCACGGTGTCTTTGTACACCACGGTCTCTGGAATCGACTGCGATGTAAGACGAGGTGCTGCTGGTGACCTGGTTCCCCATCCACCTTCTCCCCCTCCCCCACACCGGGCCTCCAGCTGCTCAGCCCAGCCCACCTCCACGCCCTTACCTGTCCTCTACAGGGCTCTTACCCGAAGGTGACGTGACACCCTAGCTCCACCCACTGTGCTCCCATTTTCTGCCCAGATGTGACAGGTCTCCCTTCCCCCACAGTCCCTGCTCTGAGGGCCGCTCTTCTACCCGGGGATGTACCAAGTCTTGAGACTCTTCCACCAGGGAGGCCGAGTAGGAAATCAAGCCCGAGAAGCTGGCGGATGGGAACTCTAAGGCTTCAACGTAGAAGGTTTCCTCCAAGTCATCCTCGACGGGGGCCAAGTTGTAGGTGTGCTGGTCAGGCCCCAGCACCAACTCGAAGGTGCTAGAGCAGTCTTCTAGGAAGGAGAGAAGGATAGACCGGCTGCTGAAGGAGGCTGGTGCCCATCACCACACCCAATGGCACGTTCCTCAGGTCAGAAGTCGGGCCGGGAGTCCCAGGAGAGCGGGGGCCAAGACGGCTTTTCAGCCCCTAGGTTCCTGGTGTTTAGGGCTTAGTGGACAGCAGGTGTTTGTTCACAAACGGGGGCCAGTTACTCACTCTTCAAAGACCTGTCGGGAGCCGGGACTCAGATAAAAACACCTGCCTTCAAGAGGTGAAGGCTCATGGTGGTTCTACGCTTTGGCCAGACTTGAGGAGAATATCATAAGCCTTCAAGACGAGAAGCTGTACAGAGATAGGCTTGGAAGCCTCACCCAAGAAGTCCGACACAAGCTGCGGCCATGGCCTGCTTCACCGGCCCCTTGCTCTGGGTTGCAACACAGTGATCACCCGAGGGGGGCTGTGGCTCGCCTCGCAGACTGGCTCCAGGCGGTTCTGCAGAAGAACCTCGTCGCAAGGGCTAGGGGTGCTGGCTGCAGGCTTGGCCTTAGCGTGCGGCAGGGCCAGCTGGACAGCCCCAGCGCTGGGGATGTACCTATGCGGCCTCCTGCTTCTAGTCTGCCTGGAGGCTTCCTCGCTTGCCCTGAGCCAGACCTTGAGGGGGCGAGACCAGATGATCACCCCTTGCGTTCCTGCAGGGCCCCCGCCCAGGGTTCGCAACAGGCGTGCTTGGCGTGCTGTGGGGCTGGACAGTGACTGCCCACCACCTGGTCTCCCTCCAGCTGCTGGGGGCCTTCTCTCGTATCTAGTCGCTTGCGCTTAGGCACAGTTAACGTTTCTTGTGGACTTACTACGTGCCGGCACCTGGGGTCGGGGCTCGGACTCATTTGCGGCCTCACCATGCTTTGGGGCAGGTGCTGTAACGATCACCCCCACTATACAGAAAAGGAGGCCAGGAGGACCAGCCACAACACAGTTACCTTTACCCAGAAGGCCCTTTCTGCCTTCGCTCAGCTTGACTTAACCTGAGCTCTCACCACCTCCACTCCCCAAGCCCCTGCTTGGAACTTGGCTGTCTGTCCATCTGCCCTAGGCTTTGAGGGCAGGTAATATCCTTATCCTTCTAGAGCAGGAGCCCCGGGGCACAGAGGAAACACTCCCTTGAACTGTGCTCCTTTTTTCTACCTTCTATGTACCCCGGGCTAAGAGGTAGGGCAGGTGCCCTTTGATCTTTGATGGCACTTCTAGACCATCTCTTCATTCCTCAAGAATCCTGTCCCTTTGAGGGACACGCTATCAGATAATGCCACCTGCCCGCTTCCTCGCTGTACCTGACTACCACCCTTACCATCCTCCGTGGATTGTTCTAGAACTGGCTTGTCTCCACCACTAGGGTGCTGGGTACCATTTACACCATAGACCAGACCATCCAGTCTGCTTCTGCGACCTTATTTCAATGAACTTGAGTTCTGCATCATCTTAGACGCCAATGTCAAGGCTCATGGCTCGGATACCACCTCCAAGACAGATCTGGCGTCTCTTCTTTCAGTCTTTCCAGCTCATCTACAATCTCATCCCAGCCCCAAACCTTTCTACACGGCCGATTCCCACCCTCCACCCCCACTCCCCTTTGCACCCTCCTCACGTTCCAAGACCCATTACCTGACCCACTACCCTGCACACGCCGTCAGCTCCCACACCAAGACCTCAACCCTGGCATTCAAGCAGCTGGAGAAAGCCACACTTTCTAGATCTTTTTAGATCTTTCCTAAAAGAAAGATCTTTTAGGGTATGATCAAACCTCAGAGGGGGCCTCCGCTGTACTTGGAAACACTATTTTGTGGCCATTAACTCTCCCTCTTCCCATATTCTGAGCACTGTGTATCCATTCCTATAATTTTCTCCCGAATCTATTTCACCACCTCTGTTGGATGGGTCCCATCTGCACATGGATATGCTGTGTTCTACCATCTTCAGATACTGTTCCCCACCCCCACCCCATGCCCCACCCCGTTATTACCGACACATACTTCCCTTTATGGCAGACTCCTTCCACGGTCTATGTTCACTGTGTCTGCCCATTTTACTCTTTTTTTTTGGCTGCACTGCACAACTTGCGGGATCTTAGTTCCCTCAGGGATTGAAGCTGGGCCACCGCAGCGGAAGTGCTGAGTCCTAGCCACTGGACCTCCAGGGAACTCTCTACTCTTGTTTATCCCCACTGTTCTTTTTATCCCCACTGTTCTTATCAAGGTCACTAATGACCAGCTTTGAAAACCAACTTTCCCACTGATCTGGGCATCTTAGTCACTCAACAGCACTGGTCATAGTTGATCACTGCTTTCATGCAAGTGTTTTCCTTTTTTTCCTCGAACCTTACGCTCTGGCTTTCAATTTCTCCGGAAATTTCTTAAATTCCTTTGCTCTATCTTTTAGACTATGGCTCTCCAACTTCAGCTCAACTCAGCTTCACCTGGAGGATATGTTAACACAGTGTACTGTGTTGCCCTACCCTAAATTTTTGAATACTTTAAAAGGCAGGTAGGTAGCTTGAAGTATGGCATCTTGGGCGGGTACACACATCCCTGGCCTCCTGAGCAGGCTCCAAGGCCCATCCAGCCCAGCCCACCTCAGAGTTGCCCGAACATAGTTGGGTTTCATAGGACCAGAACAGCCCTCATGGCCTGAACCAGGCCTAGAGCCACAGTTTCTAAGGCTCATTTCTAGCCCACATGTCAAAGGACCACATACAACCTGGGCTGCCTTTTCTGCTAGTCCCAGGTCACTTCCAATCCAGCTATGACCTAGGTCTGCAGAAGAGATGGAACAGCCGCCTCGGAGCTGAGGCCCCCGAGCATGGGCAAGGAGGGAGCTGTGGCACGCTCCCCCACGCTGGACACAGAGATGGCCCACCGCAAACCACACGCTCCCCAGTTGCCCAGCTGGGGCTAGACTTGGCTTTTAAAGAAAGTAGTGAAGAGTTAAATCTTGAGAGGCACTGAATACTGAACTCGTTTAGGGAAATCCAAAGACTTGTCTGTTGAAGGGTATTTTGCTGGAGTCGGGCACATCCACTGTCTAAGCCAGCAGCCCTCCCCGCTTTCATCTGTAGAATAGGGACATGCCACCTGCCTGCCACACGGTACCCGGGCTGTGTGGTACCTGGGCTGGATGTGCTAGCATAGCTGCCACTCTGGCTTCCCAGCCTCCGAATTCTCAAAACCTAATACAGCCAAGTCTCGGTTAAGAAACAGATGGATTCGCGTGGCAGGAATACTCGGGAGAAGACGCTACTCTATACAAGGCTATAGCCACCATTTCATCTAATGCCCACCTCTCTTCATCCAGCTATGAAACTCCTGTAGGAGAGGCACGATCATCGCCCCCACTGGGGAAAGTGGCGTGGAGGTACAATGACTCACCCACGTGTATAGACTTACTCCATGGTGAAGGTGGCAGCCAGAGGATCCCAGGGACACAGGTCCGGCTGTAATAGACCCTGACCTGTTGCTCTCGGTCCCCAGCTGGCTTCTGACGGGGACACTGCCGGGAGCAGGTGTGGCCACAACTGGCCCTGGCATGTGGAGAAACACTCACTTTGTGGCCGGTAGACTCTTGCCTTCTCCGACTCTTCCTTGGAGGTGTGGAGAACCACCCGGCATTTCTTTAAAATGCAGCTGGGTCCCTGAACTCTCAGTATCATCTGGGACAGACTCTTTGTTTCTGAGAAAAAGACAAGGCAAAGATTCAGGGGCTTCTGGAGGCCAGCACTCCAGGGATGGAGGGAGCAGTAGGGTCGGGGTAGAGGGGCTTGTATCCTGGAGCACCGAGGACACTGTGCCTCCCGCTCTGGCCTAGGCCTGCATCATTGTCTCTGCTACTTGCTGCACATATGGCTACAGGCAACTTGCCACGGCTGGGGCCCACTCTGAGTGAGGGTGGCATCTACCCCATCAGTTGTAAGGGGTAGATGGTCCCCACAAACACCTGGAACAGGGCCTGGCACGGTCAGTTCAACGTGCGTTCCCCTCCAGCCTTGGTGTGAACCAGGAAATCCCATTCTACTGCTGGGACCTGGAATCTACGTCCAGACCACATGTCAGGACCAGATCCAAGAGGGCTTTGGCTAGGACACTCAGGGTCCTGCCCTAGGCTACAAGAGGGTTTTTAGGAAGGGTCTCGCCTACCCCTTGTGTGTCTTCATTTAGTCTTCTCAACCACCTGTGATGTCCGTTTTATCATCCCCATTTTACAGATGGCAAAACAAGACCAGGGAAGTTAACATACTCAAGTTCATGGCCGGGAAGTAACCTGACATCAGAGCCTGTGTTCTTGCCAAGGGGCCCCTTTCTGCCCAGTTACACGCTTCAAGCCATTAAGCCATTGAAAAGAGACTTGATGGGCCCAGAGCAGGGACATCAGCCTGGAATCTGGGTTTGCTGAGGGGTGGAGAAGTGAAGCCCCAGGGGAGGCAGAGCCCAGGGAGGAAAGTGGGTGATGGTCCTTGGTCAGCGGCCAGTTCTCACCCTCTGTAGAGAACACCTTGCTCTTCCTGTCCACGAGCTGGTGTGCGTCAGCAGGGCAGCAGTTCACAAGAAGGATGGCACCCCAGCCCTTGGGGCCCCAGACCCAGTTTTTCTGTAAAGAAGACAGGGATGTTGGTTCAGGCAGAAGCCAGGTTAAGTCCTTGGCTTTGCAGATGCCACTCCACATCAAGGGCAGAGTCAAGCCTTTCTCCAGGGCGACAGGGACCTCTAGATCAGAGTTTGCCCACTCAAGTACCTACAGGGACAGGACAGTAACATCAGCTAAGCGGGCTGAGAGGAAGGCGGAGATCTAAATGTGGGTTACCAGTTTCCTACCTTTGCTCAGTGTCAGGGGAGGGGGGGTCTGGGGCAAACTGGAGGAGACATGTCCCATCTGAAGGGGGCAGCTGACCCTCCGGCCTTGTTGGTTACACGACCAGGCTAAGATGGGAGACTAGTGCCACCAGACATTCTAATATTTTGAAAGAGCTAGAAATTGACGTCATCAGTGCTGATTTGTATCGTAGCCGCTTGACACTATGAAGGCCAAGTTGAGTCTGTGGGCCAGACCTGGCTCCTGGGCCCCTGGCCCGCTTCCTATCCCTGGCAGCCTCACCTTAGCCTGTTTGTCATTTGTCTCGAAGTGCCCACTGCGGTAGACATCCACGTCCAGGGAGAGCTCTGCAACAGGAGGGAGAGGTCTCAACCATCTAGACCAGCTGGATGCAGCCTTGGAGCTGTAGGTAAGTCCCCAGGGCTGCCTAAGGCTGGTATCAGGGTCCTCCAGCCTTTGGGGCATGCTGCCGGCTTGGAAGAAATTCCTCAGAGGCAGTGTCTCGTGAGCAAGCCTGGAGAGGCCCAGGTATTCACGTATCTCCCCCAACCTCCTGGGAGGCCACAAAACAAGTCCACTGTGGTCATGACGCCACTTGTGCCTCTTGGCTTCTTCCCAGGTGATTCCTCCTTGGAAGGCCCTCCTCCCCAGCCTCTGGGAAAGCTCTTGGCCCCCTAGGACACAGCCAGGGCTCAATACACGGCGATTCCAAGCCCCTTTAGAGCTTGAGGATCTAGGCTTCTGCCCAAGTCTCACCACAGAGGCTCCTTCTGGGTCTTTACATCCCACCTTCCACCACTCCCCACCCTGCTGACCACTGCGTGGCTTCACCCTGCTCGTATTTTTGTTCATAACTCTTGACATTCAGCGTGCTATTTCTCAACTGGAATGTCAGGGCCAAGGGAACAGACCTCGTTTACTGCTGTCCACTCAGTACCTGGCACGGATGCTCAAGGATGCCCGTCACCAAGCAGGTACTGTTCTAGGTCCTAGGGATACAGCAGCGCACAGGACAGGCCCTATCTTCTTTGATCTTAGGATGTATGTGTGCGTACTCACACACACATGTGCCAGTGGCAAGGGGTGAAGAAATAAGTAAAATACACATTATGTCCAATGGTAAAATGCCACAGGGAACAAGGGGGTGGAGGGGGTGTCTCAGTTTTGGATCAGAAAAGTTCTAAGTGTGAACAGAGACCTGCAGGAGGCAGGAGAGTGACCCATATTAGTATCTGGGGTAAAAGCAATTAGAATAGGAAGTGCATGGTGGGAAGTTCAAGGGTCAGAGAGGCCAGTGTGCCTAGAACAAGATGAACAAAAGAGAAAGAGGCCGTGGGTTAGAGGTAGCGTAGGGGCCAGCTGAGGTAGGTTGTGTAGGTAACGGTGATGTCAGCTTTAATCTGAGGGTGGGCAAGCGGTAGGAGGCTTTGATAGGGAGAGACGTTATCTGATAGCCTTTTAGAGGCCTCTCTGGGGGCCGAATTGAGACTGGACCTGTAGAGGATCAAGAATGGAGGAGGGAACCGCACTAGGGACCTGTCGGTGACCCAGGCAGAGATGACCATGCCTCGGACCAGGCTGAGAGCTTTGGTAGTGGCTGGTGGCTGGATTCGAGCTAGACTTAAGGCAACACCGACAAGATTCATGATCAACACGGGCTAAGAGAAAAGTAAGGGCGACACCAAGGGCTTGGGCCTGACCAGCTGGAAGGATGGAGCTTCTAGCACGATGTGGGAGACTACTAGGAAAGAGGGAATCAGGTCAATTTGGGGTGTATTAAGTTTGGTTCAGACTCCACGCTTCCCATGCAGGGGCACCGGTTTGATCCCTGGTCAGGGAACTAAGATCCCACATGCCAGCGGGGTAGGGCCAAAAAAATAGATAAATAAAATTACAAGGAGAAATGTCGATCTGAAAATTGCATATCGCTTTCTCTGAAACACTCTCCTAGGGTAATTTGATCTGGTTTAACATATAGGAAAACTGCCTATCACTCTACGTATTCAACAAATGTTACCTGTTATTATAAAAAAAAAAATGTTTGAGACATTGGTCAGACACTCAGGAAGCTAGGGTGGTGAGTAGACCCCCAAGTTTATGGGCGATGCTGGGCTAGAGAGTTTTGCGAGTCACCTGTGGGCTGTGTGTAGAGCCACGTGACCGGCTGCCTGAGCCCTGCAGCACTGCGCTGACAGGCGGGGTCGGAGCGTGTGGCCAAAGCATCCAGCGCAGGGATCTGAGAAGGAAAGGCCAGCTGCAGAGGGACAAAGCTGAGTGCAGGGTCCCTAAGTGGCTCAAGAAAGGACCACCAGTGTTGTGAACACCGAGGACAGGTCGAGGAAGAGGAAGAGAATAGACCACTGAACTGAGTGCAGTGGAAGGTGTTCAGGGGCTCGACGAGGACAGCATTGGTGGTAGGGGTCTGGTCTGAGCAGGTTCAAGGGAAAGTGAGGAAAAACTGAGGATGCAGAGAGGTGGGGGAGTGGAGTTTGAAGACTACATAGAATCAGGTCTAAGAACAGACACTCTAGCTGGTTCCTTAAGAGAATAGGAATAATAACTTGTTCCTATTAAGGGAATAGATAGTTTGTTCTGGAACAATCTAAAGAGGAGGCAGGAGGGGTAGTGGCTTCCTACATCAGTGAGAACTGCTGAAGGAATGTTATTGAATGAGAGGGGAAAGAGTCTGGTATGGTTAAGATTAACTTGGGACCAGACACGTCATCCATTGCAACAGAGGAAGCGGAATGTAGGACCCTGACACAGGTAGGTGGATGACGTGAACACATGGGGTCCCGATGGCCTCTGTTCTGGTCAGAGAATGAGGTCAGCAGTGAGCTTTGAGGGACCATGGGAACGGGTACTGTGTGAATCCATCTGTGACCCACGGGAGGCATCTCGTTACAGGCAGAGCCCCCTTCAGCCCCTCTCGCCTCTGCAAAGCCCACCCCTCCTCTCCAGGGCTGGGAGCACACTCACCAATGCTCGTGAGGTAGAGCACAGCTGTGGCCATGGGGACATCCTCATTGTGCTGGTAGTAGGAGACCGAAACCTGTGGAGACAGCACCCAGCACCCATGGGAGCATTAGAGGGCAGGGGGGCCAGAGCAGGACCCTGAGCCATGTACCTGTGTCTGGCCGTTTGACCTTGGTCTTGAGTTACAGTTTCTGAGCTTCCGGTGCCTTGCTGTGAGCCAGTACAGAGTCACCGTACTGTAATAACCCCCGTGTATAACATGCTGTGACCCTCCAGGCCCTTCCACACCGAGGCCTCACAACAACCCATCCAGGTGGGCTCTACCCCCAAGGGCAGAGAGATCGAGGGACTAAATCATTCAGCCAGAAAAAGGGGTGGCATAGCATTTACAATCTTGGCTGTCCAGCTCTAGAGATCAAGCTTTAAGTCACACTATACATCCTCCCCACTCTACCTGCCCCTCCTGGGACCCCACCTGTTGCCCCATGAGATGGGTCATGAGGATGTGGGGCCTCCAATGGGTTAAGCTGCCCAAAAGGAAGCAGGACACTGGGGCGGGATAGTCTTTCCTGTGCCCCACACCAAACTCTGCTTCCAGAGGAGTCTTTAGACAAAGACCTGCCTTTCAGCCACTGGCCTTGACCACAGGCCTTCACCACGAACCACGGAACTAGCCATTAGCTGGGGCCAGGAGTAAGCATCTCACTGTCGACGGTGCTGGAGGCTGAGCCCTGGGCAGAGAACACGTCTCAGCTCCTCTAGGCTCAGCTGGGCCACATCGCAGCCTCCACCCTTATCTGTGAGATGCTCAGTCTTACCTAAGTGTACCGCCTGCCTGTTAGGGAGTTGCCTGCCCTGCGCACAGAGTGTAGAGAGGGGTGTGTACTGCCCTCAGCCAGCCCCACTTAGTCCTCTGCTAACTACCCTCCAGAAAGTTCTGCCAACACGAGTCCCCTGGTCCTGAAAGTGCTTCCTCAGCTGTTCTCACCCTCAGCCTCACATTGGAGTCACCTGGGAGCTGTGAAGCCCCAGAGGTTGATTTGATGGGCAGGGGGTGTGGCCTGGGCATCAAATGCTTCTAATCACTCAGAACCACCACTAACCATTCAGACTCTGATGAGCCTGTTTCACGAGGTGGAAGGGCACCTCTCCCTCACAGGGGCTCCGTTGGGGTGACAGCCTGCCCAGGGGAAAGGGCACGGACTTGGGCTTAGATCCTGGCCCTGTCCCACGGTAGTTATGCTATTTAGGTTTACAGGGGTCTCTCTAGCTCTGTTTCCTTGTTGTGTAAAAGGAGGTAATGCCAGCCTCTGGAAATTCAACTCACGACACCTAGTGCTCAGCGTTGAACTCAGCGTAGCTCTTGAGGTTCATTAAGAGGCTGGGAGATCAGTCTTAGCCAAAAAGCCCATTTGAGTTGTGCTGCTGAAACCTTTTAAGCCAGACTTCAAAAGCAGCTAATTTGGAAGCTGGTGTCCTGGTCAGAAGCACATATGGAGGAGACAGACATGCTTGAGCTTGACTCCCTGTTCAGCTGATTACTGGCTTGGGCAGAGCACTTCCCTCACTCGGTGCCTCAGTTTCTCCGTCTGTAAAATGGGGTCACGGAGTGCCCACCTCACAGGTTTGCTGCAAAGCACTGAGTAAGGTCAGATGTGCAAAACATTTGGCACTGAATTTCTCATAGACTCAGAGCTCAGGAAACGTCAGCTGTTAGAAGGGAGACCCCAGGGGTCGTGTTAGCTCCATCTCCTGGGGGAGTCCCCCTCATCTTCCCCGCCCAAGACCTACCTTGCCCTTGTCGTTGGCAGAGCTGGGGGACGTCATCCCCACCAGCACGTTCGTGGGACGTGACAGGGGCCACCAGTTCATGGCAGCCTCCTCCCCGATCTTTACTGGGTCTGTGCCGTAGATTTGGACCACGACTCCCGGAGAGCTATCGACGGTGAAGGACTCGCACTGCTGCGGGGCACACCTAGGTAGCCCGGCAAGGAGACAGGAGTTGGGGCACAAGAGCCTCACCTTCTCGGCCTGGAGTGCAGCTGGTGTGGAGGGGAGTGCCCCCCCAGCCTCTCGGGTGCTGAGACACCCTAACTTATGGTCAGGGCAGTTTTGGGGTCCTAACACAACTTCAGCCTTACTCTTACCATGCCCTGCTCCAAGGACCCCCATGTCCCCCCTCCGACAAGCTCCAGCCCAGACCCCATCCTCCCACCAACACTCTAGAAGTTACCAAGCTATTGATACATCTTATTTATAAACTCCTGACTTCCAAGGTGGGGAGAGCCACTTGTCTCAGCCACGAGGGATCCCTACAGGGGAAAAACATTGGGAGGTCTGTGCCGTGACCTGGGGGAGACATGGCCTCGTGAGTCACCTCCCCACCGAAGCTCCAGCTCACGGGAGCCTCCCTCACTCAATCTTCACGGCTGCCCTGGGAGCCAACCTCACCCCCATTTCACACGTAAGGGGACCAAGAAGGGGCAAGGCTCTTGCTTCTAAGGCCCCACAGCCCATGAGGGGCAGAAGGAGGACTGGGGGGCCCTTAAAGACCCAAACTGGGCTCCCTGAGATGAGGCAGGACAGCAGGGTAATATACGGAGAATGGAGGTAACCCCCAACTCCCGCATAATCCAAGGGCAGCCTCAGGAGGGCAATGAGGCACCAGCCCGGCCCCGCCCCCAGCTCCTCACCCATTGACATCCAAGTAGATTTCCATGCCCTGCACACAAATGGCATGGGCAGGGCTCTCCAAGGACAGATGGACAGTGCTCTGGAAGGACATGGCACGGCCCTCCAAGCTGACCGCCCCCAGACCTGCTCAGCAGCCCTCACACACCGGCCTCGAATAACCCTGGGGCTCCCCCATCGCCCAGCCCTCTTATGGGCTCAGGGCCTCTCCAGCCCGCCCCCTTGTTAAGCAGCTACCCAAGTGTAACTGATTTTCTCCATGCAGGTTTGCTGGGAAGAAGGGAGGTGCCGAGGAGCAGCTGGGGTCAGAGCCCATGCAGCATGAACTTATGAAGCACCTAGTGCCTGCAGACCCTCGGAGGCTGAGGCTGGCTGCCTACGTCTCCAGCCTCCAGCTGGGAGCAAGAGGGGCTCTGGGAAGCTGGTGCCTGGGACTGGTCAACCTGGCCATGGCGCTGGAGGCTTAACTCAGCTGGAAGCTCTTAGGAGCAAATATCTGTAGGGGGTGCATGGGGCAGTGGTCAGGAGGGGGGCATGTGGCAGCACCTCTAGGCTCTGGGGCCTGGATTCTAAGGTGTGTGTTTCTTGGAAATTGATGAGTGCTGGACCAGTGGTCCTCAGCACTCTGGTGGTTGCAAAAATGATCCGGGGATGGGGGCTTCTTTTTTTTTTTTTTTTTCGCGGTACGCGGGCCTCTCACTGTTGTGGCCTCTCCCGCTGTGAGCACAGGCTCCAGACGCGCAGGCTCAGCGGCCATGGCTCACGGGCCCAGCAGCTCCGCTGCATGTGGGATCCTCCCGGACCTGGGCACAAACCCGTGTCCCCTGCATCGGCAGGTGGACTCTCAACCACTGCGCCACCAGGGAAGCCCTGGGGACTTCTTAAAGTTGCACATTCCTGGGGTGTGGTCCAGGAAGCTGCCCCCCCTCCCCAGGTGATTAGGGGGATCCTTGACCATAGCTGTGTCACCAGCTCCCAGCAGGGGCCGGGCAGGTATTGGTGGAATGAATGGATGAAAGAGCCCCGCTGAGCGCGTCACCAGCTGCTCCCCATCTCTGCTGAGTTCACTGAGCAAAGAAACGAGAACACCTGTTCCAGCCCACCAGCCTTACCAGCTAGCTTTAAAACTGTTCATTTTATGTTTTAAGTGTGGGTTATAGTTATTCGTGAATAGCTATGACATTCATGGGTCCAAGTTCAAAAGGGGCTTAGCAACAGTTTCCCTCCTCCTGTCTCTCACCCACTCAGTTCCCTTACGTGCAGGCAGCCAGAGGCATCAGGTTCTTCCAAGTCTTTCCAAATAAATGTTATGCGTCACCAGGCCGACATGAACCTGTCTCCTCCCCTTTCCTGCATTTATATAAATGGTGATATACATGCTGCATAGTATCCCGTGCCTCGCTTTGTTCCCTTCATTGTATTTATAACTCAGAGAGGAGTTCTTCGGATCAGTAGGTAAAAAGCAACCTGAGCCTTTTTGATGGCTGTGTAGTATTCTGAGGAAGGCTGTACAATCATATATAAGCGTTTGTGTTCAGTCTTTTGCCCTGGCACACGATGCCGTGATGAGTAACCTGTGCGTAACTGCCTGGGGGACATAAGTTGGGTACCGTGTGAAGGCTGCCGGTGAGTCAGGCTTGGTGACTTCGAGATTAAAAAGAAAACTAGCCCTCCTTGGAGGCTTTAAGCATGCAGCATAACTGCAGGAGTGGCTTTTTGGGGGGGCTCTTGGAGGCAGGGGGTGGTCAGGAAGACCCTAACTGCCCCTCTGGTAGGAGGAACCCATCATGTGTATGCTCTCACCCCAAATGGCTCACCCGCACCCATCCACCCATCTGCTCCCACACAAGCCAGCCAGAGCCTGGCTGGAGGAGAGGGATGGTCTGACTTGGGAGGGGTCGAGAGGGCTGGACTCAGGGTTCTGGAGCAGAAGAGCATGGGAGTTCTGTCCCTCCCACCTTTGGGCAGCTCTGCTTTGTGCGGGGCTCTGAGTATAGCGGGGAGGGGCACCCTCGGCCTGGTGCATGGAGAACCCTCAGGGCATGAGAGGGGCTTGGAGGGATCTAGAGCAGGTCCTGCACCCCCTCTAGGGGGATTCCTGTTCACCACTGACTCTCCAGCATCCACAAGAGTCGTGGACATAGTAGGTACTCAATAAGTTTTTGTGGTCCAAATGACTAAATGACCCCCAGTCCCCGCAAAAGATAACCCAGTGGGCTTCCCCACGTCTCTCCAATGAAGCGAGGGGTTTGTAACCATAAGGCAACTTTTACATGGATTCCCATGTTTCCTCACATGCCGATTCAGTGTAGGAAGTCCTCCCTCAGCTCCTCAGTGACGTTTCCTGAGACAATCAACTCCCATGGTCACTTTGGGTCACTGGTGGACATTATGGTATGCCACCTGACCCCCTCTTCAGGGCGGAGGCATTAATTCCCAGCTGCTATGAGTGTTGGCTTCCGGCTGCTCACAGCAAGTCCCTTTCCTGGAATCGTCTACTGCCAATTCCCAAGGTTACAGTCCCTCCTTGGGGGCAGCTACATCCAATGTGGGGAGACAAAGGGCAGGCTGCTTGTCTTAATTCAGGACAACTCCGAGGGCCCAGCCCCAGAGCATGCCAGGGGATTTCCCAGAACCTTTGTGGTCACTACATCCCAGTTCATCGTCTCCCACTGCCGCCCAGACTCCCTCCCACCTATGGTTCCTAAGAGCACCCTCCCACCATTCCCCCCACCCCGCCCCCGGCCCAGAAACCTCCTGTGGGCAGAATCTGTTTCCGGGAAACAGACATAAAACAGTCACCAAACAATCTCAATTCAGAGGTTTGAAAGTTGAATCCCACACAAAAGAAAACCCCTTAATTTGCTTTTATGAAACTAAATCTATCCCCCCACAAAAGGTGATGATTATGTGATGGGATAGAGGTATCAGCTAACACTACAGTGGTCATCGTATTGCAATATATAAATGTATCAAATCAACACGTTTGTACACCTTAAACTTACACAACGTATATGTCAATTATATCTCAATTTTTAAAAAGTTAAGTCTTTCCCGTTAGGATTTAATGCAGCTGCAAAACTTAGAACTCTGGAAAGGGGATGCTTGGCTTCTTTCTTCCCCTTCTATCTGTCCAGCTGGCAAGTGGTGGTTCCTAACCTATAGTAGGTTGAATAATAGCCCCCGAAAGATATCAAGGCCCTAATCCCTGGAACCTGTGTTATCTCATATAGAAAGAGTCCTGGCAGTTGTGACTAAGAGTTTTTGAGCTAAGATTATCCTGGATTATCTGGGTGGGCTGTAAATGCCATCACAAGTGTCTTTATAAGAGAAGCAGAGGGAGTGACATACACAGAAGGAGAAGGCAACGACCACACAGGCAGAGACTGGAGCGATGCAGCCACCAGCCGAGGCATGCCGACAGCCACCAGAAGCTGGAAGAGGCAAAGGGTGGATTCTCCCCTAGGGCTCTGGAAGGGACCCGGCCTTGCGGACATCTTGATTTCAGCCCATTGAAACTGGTTCTGGACTTCTGGCCTCTAGAACTGTGAGAGGATAAATTTCTGTTGTTTTAAGCCACCAAGTTTGTGGTAATTTGTTAGAGCAGCTGCAGAAAACTAACGTGATTGCAGGAGAAGGGAGGGGAGATGGGTGTGAGGGAGGGAGGGAGGCAGCAGGAAAGTTCTTACTCCTGGGCGCCACCACAAGATGCTCTACAGGGCTGGCAGGACTTAAACTGGTGCTTTCTCTCACTCGGGCTCCCCTGGCTCCTTTGCTGATGCCCCACATCCCCCATGAGCGGTTGGAGGAGGCTCACTTGCACTTAGCTGATGCAAGGGCCGCTTTAGCCGTCAGCTCATCTCTCCAGCCTTTTGCAGCTCTAGGAATCTGGCAAGGGCTTCAGCTTTTGTCTACTGAGCTCATTCACTGCTCCAGGCTGCCCTATTGGTCAGGTGTGGGGACAACCTCACACCAGCTCCCCTTGTGCACGGCCCCCTTCTGTCCACAAGAAACACTCGTGCATCTTCTGCCTCAGCAAATTCCAAGCGGGGTGGGGGTGGGGGGAGCTGACTCTCTTCAGAGAAAGAAGCACGTGGTGACCGGGTTTATGGATCCCTTTCTCCTTAGTCTGTGTGAGGGCAGACACTCCGGATGACCATCTTTTTCCACCATCATGTTCTCCACGACCCACCTGAAAACAGCATCTCTGGGTGTTTTCTGAGCATCTCAGGCTCTATGGAGCCAAAATCTGGCCTCAATCATCAAGACCTCAAGTCACCAAGTTTTATTTTCTTCAGGGGAATCTTAAGTCCTAATGTCAGGGCCATAAAAGAAAACATATGAAAAGGACACAGGGGGGACTAACAACCTCACTCCACGAAACCCATGGCTCCTATTCTGCGCCACGTCCAGCTAGACAGAGTGTGGCACAGCAGAAAACAAGAGGGACAAGACTCTGCTTTAGAGGGCTTTCTAGCTGGTGGAACGGAAATGACAAATGGGAGAGACAATGAGAATTTGCTGATGTCTGAAACGTTTGCGTGTTTGAAACGACAGTCAGTTCTCATGTCCCCCTTGGGTTCTTGCATTCCACGTCTGTTGCCTTTTTTCCAAAGGACAATGTGACCAGAAATCAGGCTGCACCTTTGCCCTTGAACCTGATAAATATCGCTCTGTGGTATCCGGAGAAGCCTGAGGCTGACACGACTTCATCTCTGCTGCTCTTTCCTGCCGAGTGTCCCTGTGATCCAGTCAACTTTTTATAACTTTATTTTTTTAATCATGAAATACAGAGGAGTGCAGTTAACATACACACACATTAAAGCAAATAATCAAATGAGCCTCTGTATACCTCAGGCAGTTCACCTGGCTGGCTGTTTGGAAACTGACTTCAGTGCAGCTCTGGGGATGTGCTGCACCCCTGGGGGGGCTCAGCCCCCCCTCCCCCCTCAGTCTCCCTCAGAGGCTCCTTGGGAAGATTAGAATCAACTAGGCTCAGATCATAGAAAATTTTATAGACCCAACGTATGCCCGGGAAAGAAAGACATACGCAGGAATGTTGGCCTTCAATGTATCCCGGTCGAACCTTCAAGTTTGTAATATTCAATTCGACCATGACAGTGAGTGAATGAGTGAATGAATAAATGAATGAATGCCAGGAGCATCAGCTTGACCTCACATACAAAGCGACTGTAAAACGTCACTGCAGGGGCTTCCCTGGTGGCGCAGCGGTTGAGAGTCCGCCTGCCGACGCAGGGGACGCGGGTTCGTGCCCCGGTCCGGGAAGATCCCACGTGCCGCGGAGCGGCTGGGCCCGTGAGCCGTGGCCGCTGAGCCTGCGCGTCCGGAGCCTGTGCTCCGCCACGGGAGAGGCCGCAGCGGTGAGAGGCCCGCGTACCGCAAAAAAAAAAACAAAAAACGTCATTGCGGCGTCTCACAGCAGAAGTGAGTTTTCAATGCCACGACCATGTTGGGGTCCTCGGTGAGGATTTCAGGGGCTGGGGCGCAGGGGAAGGAATCAAGCCACTGCCCAGAGGGTGATCCTCCACCCCTCCCCGGGAGCCAAAATGTCCCCAAGAGCTCCTGCTCTGCCTCACTGCAGGGGACCAGAGCCTCTGGCCAGGAGCTTCCGGGGGCGGGGGGCGGGGATGGGCTCAGGGCACCACGCACCACCGCTTGAAGGAGAAGGGCTGCCGGCGCACGTCGGTGCCGCAGTGCACGTCCCCCTGCTGAACGTGGTAGGTGTAGAAGTCATCGATGAAGGTGCAGTGGAGGCCCAGCGGCTCCAGCAGGGACCGCACCTTCTCCCCCAGGCAACAGCGGCCGTTGATGATGGGCCCGAAGGGCTTGGGGATGCCCAGGTGCTTCCCCAGCAGCAGCATGTTCACCTGCAAAGAAGCGGGAGCCCAGGTCAGGGGCGGCAGCGTGCAGCCTGCGGCACCATCTGAGTGCCCCCTTCCTCTTCTGACCTTTGGAAATAACAGCCCCACTTCACAGATGAGCAAACTGAGGCCCAGGCCGGTAACGTGAGCTACTTCAGGCCACCCAGCGAGTCTAGGACTTATACTCAAATCTGTCGGACTCCGGGGTCCACATTCTTAACACTGCTCTCTCCTTCCCCACTGCCACCCTCTGGAAAACTCGATTACTCAAGGCCCAGCTCAAGTACCACCGCCTCCGTGAAGCTGCCGGTGAGTTAGTCATCTTCCTCTGTGTTTCCATAGCTCCCAGCACAGTGCCTGGCACAGAGTAGGCACTTAATAAATATCTGTTGATATGATCTGGTGAATAAGTGACTACCTATTTTGGGGCACCTTCCACATGTTATACCTTATGTAAGTGACTATGTTTCCTCCATTATATTGGGAGGTGGCCTGGTGAGATGAAAGGATGAGGATTTGGGCTCCAGGCCAACATGGATTTGAATCCCAGCACTACTATTATATAGCTATGTGGCCTTAGGCAAGTCACTTCGCCTCTCTGAGCCCCATCAGCACAAAGAACCCAAACACATTTCCATTGCTGTGACAATTGGATAAGAACCTGTATGCAGAGTCTGTGCCAGCTCGTAGTAAGCACGGAGTCAGTCTCCAGGGCTTACGAGTCACTGAAGGGGCACCTCACCGCTCAGATGCAGCCCATGCCAAGTGCCTGGCACTCCTCATTTCTCCGCCTTTTCCACGCCCAGGCCCACGCCCCCACTGCCCAACACGGGGCTCCTGGGAGAGTCATGGCTCAGGCTCCAGCTCCCTCTGGAGCCTCGCACAGTGGAGGTACGAAGTCGGCCCTCAGCATAGCTGATTACTTCATCTGAGATGCCTCATCCCCCATCTGTCAGCATCAGCTTTCTTGCCTGTCTGGGCTAAACTGGAGAAAAAATGAAATGCTTGGGGCCAATTTTATTCCAGGGGTTGAGAGGAGGGTGCCCCCTCCTGTCTCATTTTAGCCAAGGACCCTTTATTCTGAACAAAATCCTCTGCAGCACTTCAGTGCGTGAAACAGAAAAAATCTAAACCACTGCATTCGAGGTCCTACCTTGGAAACCCAGGGCCCTGGAGAACCCAGTTTGAAGAGCACTGTGCCAGGGACTACAGGCCCTTCCCTGAACTGTGATCCACAGCCGCAGCAGGAGACGGGGCTGAAGGACCCCATAGAATTGGGTGAGGTTTCTGCCTGGCCTTTGGGTATTCTTGGAAGAGACACAGCAAGAGGGCAGAGGGACGGGAAATATATACCAGGTGACTTCAAGATGGTGCTGGGGTCAGTTAAAAGTTCTCGACAAAAGTGGATCTCCCTCAAGTTCACCCTTCAGACAGGTGAATCCCACTTAGCCCAGGCAGCGCCAGCCTAACCTCCTCAGAGAGGCCTTCCTGGACCAGTCTGAAAAGGTGCCCCACCTTTATTCCCTTCATGGTACTTAATTCGACCTGAGAGCATCTTGCTTGTCTCCGTCCCCCAGAACCTGCCCCATTCCTACCTCACCCGCCACCGAAAGTCCACAGGGGGTAGTTCAGCCAGACCCCAGGCTCTGAATCCCAGCTCTGAATCCCACCTCTTGCCAGGGACCTGGTCTCCCTGGGCATCATCTGTAAAGTGGGGGCGATGATAGTCTTTGACCCCCAGGTGGTTGCCTAAAGCCTCTGTAAGGCGGATAGGGCCGTGCAAACCCCAACGGGTGAGGAGACAACCAAGCCTCCTGGACCCAGTGCCCAGCTGGCCTCTCTGACTTAAGGCTACTCAGAAGGTCACTTCCTCACCATGTTTGGGAAAAAGGCTTCCACCTTGAGGGTCCCTTTGAAGCCTTTCTGGAGCTTGAAGAGCTGGGGGATGTCCACGATGTCCCCTTCCATCACGCCCAGCTCCTGTTCCAGTTGATGCATTTCTGGGGGGGCGGGAGGAGGGGGACGGCGGTGGGCGGGGCGGGGCTAGCACGGGGCGGGGCGCGGGCTGCCGTGGGGGAGGGGCAGGTGGGGCCGAGGCCCGGCCAGGGGAAGGACCACGGACAGGGTCAGGAAGGCGGTGATGGGCACCTCCTTTTCCTCCCTCCTTCCCTCCCTCTGCTCAGTCCCTCTGCCTCTCTTTTCTGCTTCTGTGTCCCTGCCTTTCCGGTCACTCCAACGCTTGGCCTCTCTCCTGCCTCTGTCCCTCTGTTTCTGAGAGTTTCCCCCATCTTTCTCCAGCTCCAGCTTTGCCAATTCTCCCTCTTCCGTGCATCACCTTGTGTGTGTTCCTGTAGTGGTGACCGAGGTCTCCTCTCTCTCTTTCTCTCTCTCACACACACATTGACCCAAATCCCAGGGCTGTTCATCACGGAGCCCGTGGAAGGCTCTGCCTTGGGCCTCTAACCACAGGGAAGGGGGCTGGAGGTGGGGGTGGGAGTGTCGGGTCTGCCCGGGATATGGCATCTCCTGGGCAGCCAGGCTAGTACCTCCACATATGAATTATGTTCTCTCAGTTTCTCGTTTGACAGAATGTCCTTTATTTTCTGCTGGGTTGTGTCTGTCATGGAGAAAAAGAAAAGAAAAAAAGCAGATGAATTCAGAGGTCCATTTTGCTCTTCCCAGCAGGTCCAGTTGGGGCTCAGTTTTCCCATCTATAAAATGGGGGCAGCAATGATTCCTAAAATATAGGTTTATTATGAGCATCTGGGAGGCAGATGACTTTAATAAAATAATCTATCAGGGTAAGTTCTCATTAAGAGTTTTACCTTCGCTCCCTTAAATTCTCTTATCTCCAAAGGGATCCCGTTTCTGGAGGGGCAAACAGAGGTCTGACCATTGCCTGATGCTACAGGACATATACAGATATTAGGTGAAAACTCTCAGCCATGGTGACTTCAACCTCTGACTGTGACCAGTGTCTGTGGATTTCACTGAAAAAAAATTTCATTCTGTGCTCCACCCAGACTGAACTTTTTTCAGGTCCTCAAACACATCTTGCGTTCTCCTGCCTCTGTGCCTTTGCTGTTCCTTCTGTCTGGAATATCTCTCTTCCTTCCATCCCACTGCCCCATTTGCCTGGCCAACTCCTGCTCATCTCTCACGCTCATGCTTGATCTTCGCCTCCTCCAGGAAGCCTTCCTTGAGCTCCTCTCAGACACCCCTCAATGCCCCTGTGTTTAGTTGTTTCCTTGACTCACTTTGCCCTGGACTCTGGATCCTGAGGGCAGGGAGCTATTCTGCCCTGTTCATACAGCATCCCCAGTACTTAGCACAAAGCCTGGTGCTCAGTGGCTGCTCAGATGTCTGTTGCCTTAATGATTCTGTCTGGCAATAGGAGACCATGTGAAGGCAGAGGAAGTTTCCCAGGTAAAAGAACAGGCACAGCCATCTTACTCTTGACCCCTTGGAACAGCAGAGCCTCCCCATGGCCTTCCTTCATTCGCTCCTGGAACAGTTTGTAGCAGGACCTGGGGCTGGCCAGGAGCAGCCAGAAGCCCTGGAGGCAGAAACCCTGGGGTCAGAGGTCAGCTTTGCCCCTGGGTCTCCTAAGGAGGAAGGCTCTGCTGAGGGTACGGGGAGTGTGGGTTTGGACCTGGGCAGGCCGCCTTTTACATGCCCCCTCCTGGGGGTGAGGGAAAAACAGAGTCAGGAAGGTAAGGTCAGTCACCCCCAGGCAGAGGCAGAGCTGTGTTTGGAAACCCAAGAAGAAGGCATGTGGCTTCCTCCAGGGAGCCCCCCGGACTGCACCTTCTTGTGCACTGGAACGAAGCTCAGGAACTCATCCACATGGCCCACAGCCAGCCAGTCGGAGTAGAGTTTCACAGGGGCCTGCACCTGCTGGGCACTGAGGAAATCCTGCAGGTCCTGGTGCGTGTCCTGGCTTTCCTTGCTGCCAACGCAGGGTTAAAGGAGTGTTATGGGGAGATGGGGGTGGGGGAGCCAACAAAGGTGGGGATTAACAAGGAAGTCTCTTCCGGACTGGGACTTGGCAAAGAGGTCAAGGTTCTCCTTCAAGGAAGGGATTCAGGACCCTGGGATACCTTTTTTTTTTTTTTTTTATTACATCTCCATCTTCATGAGAAGACCGGGCAGGTGACACACCTCTCATCCCCGTATTAGTTTCCAGCTGCTGCTGTAACCCAATTCGTGGCTTCAAACAACACACATTTATCTCTTACAGTTCTGAGGTCAGAAGTCTGAAATCAGTTTCACTGGGCTAAAATCAAGGGGTGGCATGTTGGTTCCTTTTGGAGGCTCTGGCAGAGAATCCATTTTCTTTCCTTTTTCAGCTTCTAGTGGCCACGTTGGCTGGTCACCTCTTCTTGCATCTCTTCAATGCCCATCACTCCAACCTCTGTTGCTGTCATCACATGCATTTTCCCACCGCAACCCACCTTCCTCCCTCTCACAAGGAGCACTGTGATTACATAGAGCCCACCCAGATCCTGAGAATCCCCATCTCAAAATCCCTAACTTAATCACATCTGCAAAGCCCCTGTTGCCATGTAAGACAGCATCTGCTTCTGGGGATTAGGCCGCATTTGAGGAGCCATCATTCGGTCTACTTACTGCACCTATAACTCGGCTTCCTACGAGTCGATGGTCTGTACCCTGGGGCTTCATGGGGGCCACAGACTCCCTGAAAACAGATTCCAAATAGTGAGCTTGGGTGCATTTTTCTGGGAAGATGACTAGTCTCAAGGAGGTCTGTGATAGCATAAGTCTAAAAACCATCATTTCCAAATCGTCCCTTTCTCTCTAAAACCCATGCCAACCTGACTTCCTCCCCGGCTGGGCCGTCAACACTGCTCCCTCGAGGTCTTCGTGGTCACACAGCTAAACCCAAGGGCAGTGCCCAGGCTTCCTTGTCCATTAGCAGCATCCGAGTCAGCTGGTCACCCCCATGTCCCTTCCACACTTTCTGCACTTTGCTTCGGCCATTGCTCCCTCTCAGCCTCCTGTGCACTGGGGGCCCCAGACCTGGTCCTTGATTCACTCCCTCCTTTGACGATCTCCCCCAGTCTCATGAAATACCATCCACGTGCTGACCATGCCCACGTTTATATCTCGGTCTGTATTTCCCTCCCAAACGCCGTACACGTTGTACAATGTCTGACTTGGATGTTGACTAAATATCTCACATTTGCCCCAAGCAGAACTGCTGATCCCCGCTTCCCAGCTCCTTGTTCCCTGTTCCTCCCTCAGTCCTCTCATCTCAAGGGATGACATCTGCCACTCACAAGGGTCAAAACCTGAAGTCATCTAGGCTTGTCTCTCCCTCACAGCATCAGGAAATCCCATTGGCTCTGTCCTCAAAACATGTCCCAAATCTGGCTGTTTCTCACCTCCTCCCCTGCTCCCCTTGTCTGCAACCCCATCATCTTTCCAGTTACAGCACCAGCCTCATCCCCACTCTCCCTGCTCCCACCCTTGCCCCACTGCCGTCCATTCTCAGTGGGCAGCCAGATGTTCTCTTTAATAACATCAATCAGGTCATAATCATCCTCTGTTTAAGACTCTGCAATGATTCCCCAGTTTCTCAGATTCTAAACAAATGGCTTTACGATGGCCAAGAAGCTCACAGGATCCATCTCCCCACTACACCTCATCCCCGTCACCTCTCTGCCTCTCCTACCACTTTGCCTCTTGCTCACTCAGCTCCACCCCTTCAGGCCTCCCCGCTATTCTGTGAACATGCCAGGCGTGCCCTGCCTCAGGGCCTTTGCACTGGCCGTTCCACCGCCCAGAACACTCTTCACCAAGATATCTACAGAGTCAACTTCTTCACCTCTTTCCTGTTTTTGCTCCAGTGTCAGCTTCTCAAAGAGGCCTCCCCTGACCATTTTATTTAAAATTGCAATCCAGTCCCCCCACCACTCTGGCACCTGTGAGCCCCTTGATTCTGCTCTTTCTTTTTCTGTAGTACTTGATTTCACCTCCCAACATATAATGTAATGTCTTTATTCATTAAACATATTGTTCCTTGTCAATCTCTCTGGGCTAGAATGTCAGCTCCATGAGGGCAGGGGCCTTGGCATTGCTCACCAATAGATTCCAAGTGCCTAGAACAGGGCTGGGCACAGAGTATGTGCTCAAATAACATTTGATGAATGAATAGCAAATTCATCCAAGTCACTGCCCTGGCTGTCGCCATGAGAAGAAAGCTACCTAGGCTGCAGGCTTGGATTTCTGCAGGCGAATGAAGGGGTATCCATGGTCTGGAAAAGGGCCCCCCAACCCAGAGCAAGATGTGCAGGAGATGCTCACATGTGCTACTTGCTACAGATTCCAGCACAGGCTTAGAATGTGTCCAAGTTCTCCTCCAGTCTTTCTGGTTCATCAAAGATGAAGGTCCCAGAGTGGCTGATGCAAATCCATCCTTAACACCTGCTAACCTCCCGTCTTAACAAGCGGAGGGTGAAACCTGATTCGGAGTTTTTGCAGTCATTTGTGTGGAGCTGGATTTAATAGCACTCTTTTGTTTTCATTCTGTTTAACTTCAAGGTTCAATACTTCTACTTATGGCAAGTGCTACTGGTGTTCCACTGACCGGTTTAAAATGTACTGATGTTGTCTTGTGGGAGAACACCCACCACGTGTAAGCTACATGCTAAGTGCCTGGTGTACAGTGATGGGCACTACGGCCCAGGCGTGCCCTTGTGGTGCTTCCAGTCTAGCAGGGAGACAGAGGATGGAAAGTAAACAGTCTGGTGATTTATAACAGAAGGAACCAGCAGTGCTACAGTGGAGAATGCCAGGGGCGTGGATGTGTCCTTCAGTACCAGGATGGCCTCACTAAGGAGGGCATTGAAGCTGAGACCTGAAGGTGGAGAAGCAGCCAGACATGTGAACCGGGAAGCTAACCGGGAAGCGGGAACAGCATATGAAAAGGCCCTGGGGCAAGCACAAGTTGGGTACATTTGAAGAACAGGAAGGAGGCCAGTGGGGCTGGAGCCAGGTGAGGGACAGGAAAAGTGGCCCATGACGGGGTTGGAGAAGCAGATGGGGCCGTTGCCTGGTGAGGAGTTTGACTTTTTTTTAACATCTTTATTGGAGTGTAATTGCTTTACAATGGTGTGTTAGTTTCTGCTTTATAACAAAGTGAATCAGCTATACATATACATATATCCCCATATCTCCTCCCTCTTGCATCTCCCTCCTTCCCACCCTCCCTATCCCACCCCTCTAGGTGGTCACAAAGCACCGAGCTGATCTCCCTGTGCTATGCGGCTGCTTCCCACTAGCTATCTATTTTACATTTGGTAGTGTATATATGTCCATGCCACTCTCTCACTTCGTCCCAGCTTACCCTTCCCCCTCCCCATGTCCTCAAGTCCATTCTCTATGTGTGCATCTTTATTCCTGTCCTGCCCCTAGGTTCTTCAGAAACATTTTTTTTTTTTTTTTAGATTCCATATATATGTGTTAGCATACGGTATTTGTTTTCCTCTTTCTGACTTACTTCACTCTGTATGACAGACTCTAGGTCCATCCACCTCACTACAGATAACTCAATTTCGTTTCTCTTTACGGCTGAGTAACATTCTATTGTATACATGTGCCACATCTGCTTTATCCATTCATCTGTCGATGGACACTTAAGTTGCTTCCATGTCCTGGCTATTGTAAATAGAGCTGCAATGAACATTGTGGTACCTGACACTTTTTGAATTATGGTTTTCTCAGAGTATATGCCCAGCAGTGGGATTGCTGGGTCGTATGGTAGTTCTAGTTGTAGTTTTTTAAGGAACCTCCATACTGTTTTCTATAGTGGCTGCATCAATTTACATTCCCACCAACAGTGCAAGAGGGTTCCCTTTTCGAGGAGTTTGACTTTGATCCCAATTCTTTTCCTGAGTGATTTGAATACCCCAGATGAGAGTGGCTAAGAGACCGTCGCAGCCCCCCTCTTCCGAGGCTGTCTGTGGGTTGGGTGAGGACACCTGTGCTGCGGTGTCTGTCTGTCTGCCTGGCAGCTGGCTTGTGACGTCAGAGAGCCTAACCTTCGTCACTCTTGGAGACGTGGCCACGGAACACAATAGGACTAAAATCAGCGAGAAGGGCCAAAGTCTCAGCACAGCAGGCAAATTCATCCTGTTGCTCCTGAAACAGGATTAACCTGATTCTGTGGCAGAGAGACACCAGTGACCCCAACTAAATCCCCTCATTGTCACCACTCAGCACAGGAGAACAAGCGAGTTAAACTCAAGTTTCTTTTCAAAGCCTCCTGTGTGGGCAGGGCTGTTTCCTTTCCCCTTGGGGCACAGGGTGCTCCTTGGAAAGCCATTCACCACAGCAAACCTTGCACCCCGCACTCTTTCCTTTGTTTTCCCTGGTGCCTGAGGTTAGGGGGCTGTCCAGGCTCAGATCGCAGGCCTGGGGTCTTACTGGGAAAGCAGGGAGCAGGGTGCTCATGGCCCAGTTCGAATTCTAGCTTCACTCTCTTTTTGTGTGACTTCAGGAAAGCTGCTTCACTTCTCTGAGCCTCAGTTTCTTCATCTATAAAATGGGTCTAGGGCTTCCCTGGTGGCACAGTGGTTGAGAGTCCGCCTGCCGAGGCAGGGGACACGGGTTCGTGCCCCAGTCCAGGAAGATCCCACATGCCGCGGAGCGGCTGGGCCCGTGAGCCATGGCCGCTGAGCCTGCGCGTCCAGAGCCTGTGCTCCGCAACGGGAGAGGCCACAACAGTGACAGGCCCGTGTACCGCAAAAAAAAAAAAAAAAAAAAAAAAATGGGTCTAGTGATAGCATCTACCTTAGAGGTTGTTAGATTAAATGAGTCAGCTCATGTAAGAATCTAGCCCTGTGACTGCCACAGAACGCATGCTCAATAACTGTAGCCATTATTATTACTATTATCATTATTATTCTTTGCTGAGTTTGCCCGAAACTGCCAGGTTAGTCAAGCATGACTCACTAATATGTCACCCTCGCCCCATCCCCCAAACACACGTAGAGACCTTGGCTGATAAAGTCACACCGAGGAAGTGACCACTCTGATCCTGAACACCCCCATGTCCCAGAGGGAGCCCCCCAAAGACCAGCCTCCCACCCAAAAGACAGAGCCTCCAGCTGGACATTGGGGAAGGTTCTGGTCCTGGCCCTACCCTCGCCTTCCAGCAAGAGCGTCTTTTTTTTTTTTGGCTGCACTGCACAGTATGTGGGATCTTAGCTCTCCGACCAGGGATGGAATCCATGCCCCCTGCAGTGGAAGCATGAAGTCTAATCCACTGGACCGCCAGGGAAGTCCCAAGAGCATCTATGGAGAGGACTTATGTCCTCGGCAGGGTTTTCCTGAGGACAAAGTGAGCTCATGGCCAGAAAGGGCTTTGGGAAGGGAAGAGCCAGATCTCATCACATCACAAAAGTTCCCCGGCCACCTGTGTGGTGGCTCCATCCGAAATTGCCATTCTTGGAGGTAAAAAATGGTGGCATATCAGACACTTCTTCTGGTTCAACCCGATTTAACACAGATGGAAGGATGAGAAAGGAAGAGAGGGTATTATTTGGAGGTTTAGAAGAAAGAAGAATGAATTCCCCCTGGAAGGATTGAGGACATTTACGGAGGAGATTCGAGCTGGGATATGACGGGACTGATTTGGACGTGGGGGTAGGAATGGGGAGGGCGGCTGGAGAGAAGGAACAGGGCTATGGGATGGGTTGGGAGCAGGGCGGGCAGCATGGAAGGAGAGGCACGGAGGCTCAGTCAGCCCGCCAACTGCCCACTGGCACCACCCAATGCCAGGTTCTCGGTGCTGAGCTGAATGAGACTCCCTCTCTGCCCTCAGGGGGCTTATGGCACGACGGGGTGGAGGGGGAGCCTGGCACAGAGACGGAATGGTGATCCAGTGTGGCTGGTGTGGGACAGCCAGATTGAGAGGCAAGCTGCGAAGGAGGAGATGGGAGCCATGGAAAGTGCTGGAGCAGGGGTGTGGCCTGGCCTGGTGGCCGAGCCCGGGAAGGCTGGCTTGGAGGGAGGCTGCTAGGGGGAATGGTTGAGCTCCAGCTCCCTGAGCTTTGCAGCATCTCCTCAATTTCCTGAAGTTGCCTGAGAGTTTTCAAGCAGGAAGGTGGTCATCTTGGTGACCACAGCGGGCATGACGTGGCCACAGTAGATGTCAGTGGAGTCACTTGCCTGAGCCCTCCGTCTGTGAGGACCCTCAGAGGCTCCTAACTCCCTGCCTGTCTGAGGAAGGGTGACCAGCCAGGTGCTCGGCCGAGCCCTAGGAGCCCAGGTCCCCGTGTCCCTTGACCCTCAGGGATGCGCCTCCTGTGTGCCCGGGCCACGCACCTGCATCCACCGGTCATTCATGCTCTCTTCCTTGGCACAGACCATCAGCCTGCACCTGGCTTTCTTGGCCAGAGCAGCCACTGACTTCAGGAAATCCTCATTTTCAAATAACCTAGAAAGAACAGAAAAAACAACCTCCTTAGTGCCCTTGATTCAGCAGCCAGTGGCCTTGGCTGGCCTCCGAGGGGGCAAGCTGGACCCCCTGGGGTGTCTCTAGGGATGGAGCAGGACCTCAGGGCTGGATGGAGGAGGGGAGGGGCACGGTGGGTGCTCCAAGGCACCTGGAGCCTGGACAGAGACCGCAGCTCACCCTGCCTCTCTGCTCTTAGCAAGCATAGCTCACTGAACTCTGGTAACAACCCAGGAGGGGAGCTAGCGATCAGCCTTCCACAGAGGAGGAGACAGAATGAGGAGGTCAGAGCTCAAGGTCACGCCACCTGGATTCGAGCCCAGGCCTTGCTGGCTTCCAGCCTGCATCCCGACCACGGGGTTACATTCTCACCCCTTCTGCCCCAAAGCAATGGGAAGGGGAGAGGGGAAGGTCCCCCTGTGACCCCACATGGTTAGCAGGGGCTCTCAGACTGTGGGAGGGATGCCGAGCCTCCCCCGGCAACTTGTGAAAGCACAGCTGGGCCCCATCCCGTCCCCAGAGTCTCGAGACCCAGCAGTTCAGAGGTTGGCCCGGAACGTGCATTTTAAATGAGTGCCCAGGGGTTTCCGGTGCAGAAGGCTTACAGGCTGCCCTCTGAGGAGCCCTGGAGGCCTCACCCAGGGACTCAGGGTTCTCATCTTCCAGGTCTGGCAAACTCTAGAGGCCCCCAAGAGCTAAAGGAGCCCTTGGGCTGCCTCAGGGCGGGATAGTGACACGAAAACACCACCTATAATGATTTTCCCGACCTTTTTATGGTTCTTAACAAGCCTCAGCCCTCAGCAAGTCATAGCACAGATACCACTTTTCCCCATTTACACAGCAAGTGCATGATGGGCTCTCCCTGGGGGTGTGTCTGTGCCCCGCCCTCAGCCCTCCAGGGCCCCTCACCTGCACACATACACCTCCTCGGGGACTGAGTGTTGGGGGTCATGATCCAGGGGGCCACACGGAAGACCACGCTGTCTTAGAAAACCAGGGCCTTGGGGGAGCTCCTGCAGGGGGAGGGACAGGGGAGGAACTGTCACAGCAGCCAGGGCCCAACACCTACTGCTTCCCTGTGGCTGTTTGGAGCCCCCTCCACAGCTGGGCCAGTGCCTGGAAGCCCAGATCCTCCTTCTTGGCCTACCGGGTTGGACGTGTCCAGCAGGGAGACATTGAGGGAAATGAGCCCTGGGAAGCTGGCGTCTGGGAAAGCCAGGCCCTCCACATAGAAGTCTGTGCTGTGCTGGCCACCCTGGAGCTCCAGCAGGTGAGAGGGATGCTGTGGCCCCAGGATCATGCCATACCTGGAGGGCTGTTTGTCTGCTGGGAGAGAGCAGGGGAGGCTCAGGTCTGCGTCCCTACTTCTGAGACCTTGTCTTCTTGGTGTGTGATGCCTTCCCAAGGCCGTGGCATCTCACCCCTAAGGACCCCTCACAGCTGGATCTGGCAGGAGCCTCCCCTTAGGAGGAAGGGACTAAAGGCCCTGCCCTCGCCCTCCCAATGGAGGTCCAGGAATGGAGCGATGAGGGTGCCTGAGTCATTCACAACTTTGCAGAAAGTCCAATATACGTTATAGCTCGTTCATTCATCCATCCATCCATTCACTCCCTATCACCTGCTCGCAGCTGACACCTGGAAAGACCAGGGTGACAGACACTGTCCTGGTCACCAGGGAGTGCATAATCTCCTGGGTAAGTAGGGAGGAGCAAAGACAGTCAAAATTACAGATAGTAGTAAGTTCTGGAAGGTCAGGGAAGGCTTCCTGGAGGAGGTGATACCTCCATAGAGGCAAGGAGTTGGTTTGTGGCCAAACCAATGTCAGTCTCATCGCTGAGGTTTGAATGGAAGTCAGATCAAGTTGTGCCTCTGCACAGCCCTCAGATGGCCCCCCACCTCCCACAGACTAGCCACAGTCATTTCCTGCCTCCCTGACCCAGCCCCTTCCCCTCTGGCCTTTCTTCTCCACCCTCATCCCCCCCCACCCCCTTAACCCTTGCATTATGCACTCCAGCGGAGCCAGCCTCCCTACATTCCTCAAGCCCATGGGCACATCCCACCTCAGGGCCTTTGCACCTGTGGTTCCCTCTGCCAGGAGTGTCCTTCCCCTGGGTGTTCCCACACCTCTGTCTGCTCAATGACACCTTCTGGGGGAAGCCTTCCTCGGCCCCCCTTCCCCACACCCCTCGTTCTCTTCCTCTTCACTGTTGCATCCCTCTGTGTAGCATTTAATGCCGTCTGAGGCACTAGACACTTTACTTAATGATTTTACATATCATTGCTCTCAACCCGCTGAGATGAAAGTGACATGAGGGCAGAGACTTTGTTTTGTTCTTTGCTCCGTGCCCTGTGCCTAGAACCGAGCCCAGCACTCAGTGGCAGGTGCTCGCAAGCCGCTGAGAAGTTACTGATGTCTCTGATCACCAGGTTGTTGGAGAACAAATTATTACATATTACAGTTATTATGTACAGTCAGCTTGGATTCAGAAACCTCTGTAAACAACAGTCCTGTGTGTGTGTGTGTGTGTGTGTGTGTGTGTGTGTGACAGAGACAGACACACAAAGAACAGCTACCACAGTCCTTAGGAGGGAGGTCATTTCCTTCTCAGTGCTCATCCAGCTCATCATCTCGTTTGCTGCATTTTGTCTGTGCCCTTTCTACAAGGCAGTGGGCAGAGATGTCCACCGTGCTTACTGCGGCATCCTCAGTTCTTAGAACCTGGCACAGGGTAGGTGTTCAGGAATTATTCACTGAAGTGTGTGTGAAGGGGCTGAATCCCATTGGCTGGGGTGGGAAGGGGACACCAAGGTGACGGCCAAGGGCGACTCACCATTGGCTCGAAACTCCTGACTTTATCCATCTCAGACTTGGCCACATGGAGCACCAGCTGGTGCTTGCTGACGTCCCTGGGGGTCTTCGTGCTCAGGGTCACCAAGGACATGTCCTTCAGGTCTGGAATGAGAAGGGCATGGCCTGAGACGCAGGCCCCTGAGACTACGCCCCCCCAACCCAAGACCACCCTTCATCACGTCACCTGCTTTATTTTCCTTATGCTCTTTCCAGTATTTAAACAATATTTTTCATTTTAGAATTAAAGGAATGCAAGGTTTTGGTCCTCTCCCACTAGGATGAACTTAGGATGTAAGCTGGCCAAAGCAGAAATCACATTTATCTTGTTTGTTGCTCTGTTCCCAGCTCCGAGAAGCATCTAGAACAATGCCTAGCACAAGGCAGGTGCTCAATAATTATTTGTGGGGTGAATGAGTGGAAAGGTTTCTCCCCGGGGCCTGCGTGGGAAGTGAGCCAACCTGAATAGTGGCTGGCAAAGGCTTGGGGAGATTGAAGATGGACGAGAATCAGAGGCTGGACAAGAGTCACGTGGTCAAGGGCACTGGAGTGGGCGGGGTTTGAACCCTGGATCTCTGTGGGCTTGGGGAGGTACTTCAGCTCTCCGTCCCTCTGCTTCCTCGTAAATACACAGGGCTAAGCGCAGAGCGCACACGGAGGGAAGGGTGCAGTCATATGTGTAAAGCACATATTATAGCGCCCGGGCTGTTTGATTATTACTGTGTGCCAGGCACCGTGTAGAGGCTGCTCCCTGGCATCAGGCCAGGCCAACTCCATGCAACTTTAAAATGCATCCATTTCTAGGCCATTCTAGCAACTCCCCAGGAAGGCGGCAGCTGCTGCCCTGGCCAAATGATCCTGCCCCCCTCAGCGCCCTCCTCCAGTGCAGGTCTTCCACCCTGGCCATGCCTCAGAGGTGTGCCAGCAGGGACCCTGCGCCCAACTTGTGCCCCTAAACCTGCCCTGGTGTTGGGATGCCTGGGTTCAAATCCTGAGCCTGTGACTTACTAGCTGTGTGACCCAGAGCAAATTGCTTAACTTCCCCATACCTCAGTTTTTCCATCTGTAAAGTGGGGGTGAGGACCATACATACTTCTGAAACTTGAGCTGAAGGATCAAATGAGTTAAGAATTCTGAACTGGTCCGAGCAGTGCCCAGCCTATGGCAGGGGCTCAGGGCTGCTCTGGCATGAATTTGGGGGCTCTAGTCAGGCTTTCATTTTGAATTATTTTGGGCCCCAGGTTTGACCCAAGAGCAGAAGTTTGGGTTGGTTAACGGGCTGGGGATGGAAATTGGGCCCTGGAGGAGGTATTGGGAGACTGAGCGTTGCTCCCAGCTCTTCCCTGGCTGCTGTGTGACCTTGGGCAGGTTACTTGCCCTCTCAGGACCCCTGTCCATTCCTTCACCTACATAGCAGGCATGCTAAAAAGAACATGCTTCAAATAACCCTGGTTTCTGAGGGTTGTTACAAGGCTCAGGACAAAAGGCTTCACAAAAAGGCAATGCTCTATTCCCATTGGTTCTTGGGGGGTCTTTACCTTTGCTGTCAAGCTGGTCATCCTTGCAGTCCACAGTGGAAGATTTGGGATTGCCTCTGTCACAGTTCACTAGCAGGATGGCACCCTGCCCATGAGGGCCCCAGGTCCAGGTCCTCTGTGGACACCCAGCAGAGATGAGGCACACTTAGGAACCTGTGTATGCCCCTCCAACTCCTGGGAAAGCCCAGCCACCTTGCCCTAACACCTCGATAGCCTTTTGTGATTTACACATCTTGTTCCCACATCAGGTAATTTTTTGGTCCCAAGAGTGGATTTTTACCTGCCCCAAAAGTCATAAACAAATTCCACTCATCCACTTAAAAAAAGGAGCCCAAGACAGTAAAATTGATTTCAACAGCTTTTAAAAACTGTTGGATTAACAAACCAAACTGCACTAAATATTTGTGTCTAGACTCAAATCTAAATAGCTCCTCTTCTGAGAACTCTTAATTACTCCTTCACCAAAGTGTGGGCACTATTCTTAGCAGTTGGTTACTGTCTGCCCAAAGATGAAAGCAAATTGAGCAGCCCCTCCCAGCAGGAATCTAATAGTGATGACATCTTCTGTTTGTAGGAGAGCATTCTCCCCCGGGGAATGACTGTGTTTTGGGAGGCACCCAAGGATGAATTCCACTCCCAGAGCTGTAATTCTTCCCCCGACTTTTGACTGACCCCACAAAGGGATATTAATTTTTGACAGGTCATATCATCTTAACGTGCACACCAGCATATGGAGAATTCCCTGGCGGTCCAGTTAGGACTCGGTGCTTTCACTGCAGGGGGCACGGGTTCGATCCCTGGTTGGGGAAATACTATCCGGCAAGCCACGCAGTGTGGCCAAAATAATAAATAAATAAATAAATAAATAAAATACAGTGCCCACCAGCACAAAAATGTGCAGGCAGCTTTGGGGTTTCAGGGACACCCTGAGGTTTATCCATGGACCCCAGTTAAGACGATTCATCACCTGTGTACGACATCACCCTATATTTCTGCAACATACATTCCCTCCCCCCACCTGGCTCCTTCCCTCCTCTATCCCCTGCCTCTTTTCTTTATTATTCACCTCATGTGAACCTCTCCCACCAGTAGCTAAAGTCTAGTATAGGGGATTTTTTTTTTTTTTGGCTGAGCTTTGCGCTTGCGGGATCGTATTTCCCTGACCAGGAATCGAACCCGTGCCCCCTGCAGTGAAAGTGTGGAGTCCTAACCATTGGACCGCCATGGACTTCCCCATAGTATAGGGAATTTTTGAGCCAGAGTTGAGACCTGCCTGCAAATTTTCTCTCTGCTGTGCGTGAACTGGATGAGTCTAGTTTCCAGTTTGTGGGACAACACATTCTCTGAACCCACAATTATGAAAATCTAGTTTTGTAGAATAGATGGGACCTATGTAAACCAAAACGGTAATGGTATTCGTGATTTTAATGTTCTTTTTTTTCCTGTTCTTAAATTTGTTTCGTTTACTATTAACATGGGTACATGAGACAGACCGCTGTTCACCTCATCACCACCAGGGGGCGCGCTAGGAGAAGCCGGTGGAGTTACGGGAGCATTTGGGGTGCCGGACAAGGTCGAGCCATACCTGGTCCTTCCTGCCTCCGGTGGACTTCATTTTGCCAGTGCGAGTGAAGTCCGCGCTCAAGGAGATTTCTGAAATCCCGGGGAGTAAGAGGAGAGGGATAGTGAGGGTGCAAGGTGGGAGCACTCAGTCTGGTCCCAGATGGACAATCCTTTCCCCAGGAGACCTATCTGCACAAAGGCTTCTTTCTCACTGGTTCAGAGGAGACACAGGTTCTAAGACACCCCCATGTCTCCCAAGAAGAAATCTGGTTGCAATTCTGACAGCAGAGCCGGGGCTTCTAACCACACACATTCCCCTCTCATGGAGGACCTGCCACAGCTGTGATGCCAACCAGACCCTGCATGTCTGGCCATCCCCAAGGGTCTCAGAAAGAGTTCCCGGTCACCCCAATGGATGTATGGTACGAAGCCCCTGCAAGGACACCTTGCCAGGCTCTCAAAGGCCTCTGGCCCCAACTCCAGCCCCAGTGACTTTGGGGTAGGGGACACAGTGGTTATTCCAACCCCACCTGGCTCTTCGTTCTGTGTACCGTGACTGCACTGGGGACAAACCACAGCCCCAAACATACCCTGCTCTGTCCAAATGGCATGGCTGAGAAAGCATATGTTCGCTTCTGAATCCTTCCCCTCTCATCAGAGCGCATGACTATACGGTCATTCCAATGACATTGTGTAGCGACCCCATGAGCTCACAGAATGACCTAGATGACCTAGATGACATTTTAAACATATCCATAGCCATGTATTGATGTTGGGCCACAGAGCATAGCGCTTGGTGGCCAGAACTTCCTGGCTCCTTTGCTAACCAGCTGTGTAATCATGGGCAAGTCCCTTTACCTCTTGTACCTCAGTTTCTTCATCTGTAAAATGTGGTAATAATAGTGCCAATTTCATTGGATTGTTGTAAAGTCTTGGCACCCTGCCTGGCATAGAGTAAGTGCTATATAATAATAAAAACAACAATAATAATTATTATGAAAATGTGTATTAATGAAATAAATGAATGAAATTCATTAATGAAAAGAAACCTGGAGCTTTCACATGCTGTTCATATATTTAATGTATGTTTAAATAGTAATAATTATATTATGATACTATTGTCCAAGATGAGGTCAAGTTAAAAATATACTTTATTTAAAGAAGAATACTAAATAAATATGAGTACAAGCAGATCACTGATGTGGCAAAAATGGTGAAGATGGGATGTAAATAATGGAATTTGGGGAACACTGGTCTATATTATTGCGTAAAACAGTCTCAATGGGCTTCCCTGGTGGCGCAGTGGTTGAGAGTCCGCCTGCCGACGCAGGGGACACGGGTTTGTGCCCCGGTCTGGGAAGATCCCACATGCCGCGGAGCGGCTGGGCCCATGAGCCATGGCCGCTGAGCCTGCACGTCCGGAGCCTGTGCTCCGCAACGGGAGAGGCCACGACAGTGAGAGTCCCGCGTACCACAAAAAAAAAAAAAAAACAGTCTCATCATCTACTTTTTCTCATAAATATTTGAGGTTTCAAAAAGGTATAGAGACTCGTATGTTGAAAATCCACATACCACTTCCTAAGCTGAGAAAATATTGAGATGTAATTGAAGCTTCCTGCAAATGCCCTCTCTCCCCAGCTCTATTCGGGGTTCACTGACTGGGGAAGGAATACTTATGAACTACCAGATGCATGACTGGCTAGAAATTATCCTTTTCTCTGCTCAGTCTAAAGTAAGCTTCAGGGTGTAGTTTCTCCTGGAGAGATGCCTTGCATGGGTGTGTGTGTGGAGGGAGAGGGGTGGTGCTCCAAGGTCCCTGGTGTCACTTACCGACCCCGGTGATGTAGAGCAGGACTTCAACTGGAGTGGTCTCGGGTCCATAGTATGAAATCTGAACCTATAGGACAGAAGCCAACCACTAACGATTTCCCTTAGTCATTCAACAAACACTAACTGGCCTGCTATGAGCCAGCTCAGAGCAGGGTGCTGAGGAGACAAGGCTCAGGCTCCCAGCCTGTTAGGAACACCCCAGCTGGTGGGAGCGGAAGGGGAGCAAAACGCTCAGGTGACTATGGTGTACAGAAGAGGGTCCTTTGGGAGACCAGGGAGGCAGCGGCTTCCTCTGCCTGTATGGTGTCAGGAATTCAGCAGATGGGGATGTGGTGGAAGAGGCATTGGAGGGAGAGTGGCAACACCAACTCCCGCTGCCCAAGGTTAAAAATCCAGGAAGAATCCATCTGATTGGCCCAGCCTGGCCAGAGGAGGGCCGAGTGTCAGGAACCACACTTCTAAGCAAGATGACGGAGGGGAGTTCCCCAAAGCAAAACCAAAGAGCTGCCACCAGAAGAAGGGGAGCTCCTGAGGGTCGCACTGAGGTGTCTCGACCTGTACTGCAGATAGTGGGAATCCAGGGAAGTGTCACAGCCACTGTCACCTTGCATCTGGACCACAGCATCAGCCTCCTGACTGGTTGCCCTGCCCCCAGTCTGCTGCCTAGATCTAATTGACTCACTACACTGCAGCCAGTGGGTCTTTCTAACATACATATGTGGTCTTGTTACTCCTGGATGAAAGGTTGTCATTGGCTTCCTGTTGTCCTAAGAGAATGAGGTCTCTGATGCCAAACCCTCTAATAGTGGCTCCCTCTCTCCCTCACCTTCCCTTCTACCTTCCTTTCTTTCCATACAGCTCTTCCTCAGCTTCCCCAACACACATCTCACCCTCTCTTATCCAGAGTGTGCACACAGGCCACATCCCCTGTGTGGAGCTCTCGCTTCTCTTTTCCTCTCTTAAGCAGGTCATTGATACCATCCATCAGCTTGCCACTTCTCCCAGGAAGCTTTCTCTGATTGCACCCTTGCTGACCGGCTTTGATGCCCAAGGTCTGTATTCTTAGAGCAGGCAACAACTCTGCCCCAGGAGGTATCCCGCTTGGCCTGTCCTGCTGGGAACAAGAGGTTGTTGTCCCAGATCCCTGTGGGAATCCTGGGGGGTCCTGTTGAGTCCATCTATAGTCAATGCGGCTACAGTGGGTTGAATGGTGATTCCCCAAAAGATACATCCATGACCTAATCCCTGGATCCTGTGAATGTGACCCTATTTGGAAAAAAAGATCTTTGCAGATGTAATCAAGGATCTTGAAATGAGATCATCCTGTATTGTCCAGACAGGCCTTAAATCCAATGACAAGTGTCCTTATAAGAGTGAGGCAGAGGGAGATTTGACAGGTTGAGGAGGAGGTAATGGACCACGGAGGCAGAGATTGGAGCGATGTGGCCACAAGTCTAGGAATACCAGCTGCCACCAGAAGCTGGGAGAGACAAAGAACTGATTCTCCCCAGAGCCTGCAGAGGGGTGGGGCTCTGGGTCAATTGAGTGGCTGACCTGTTATGACCTGCTGACCTCCTCCTACACAACCCAGCCCACGGCTGCCACACTCACCTTCCGGTCACCTGTGCTATCGCTGGCAGCTCTCATCTTCAGGCTCACCTCCAGCCCAGGGTCCAGGGGCCACTTGGAGGAACCTGCGAGATTCTTCTTGGCTGGAGGGCGGTGGGCAACATCTACGACCACTCTTGGGGAAGCATTGATGCTAAAGGATGTGCAGTCCTTGGGGGCAGAGCTGTGGAAGAGACAGATGGGGAGGACAGGGGGACACGGTGAGGCAGTGCCTGGCCCACTACTGCTCTCCCCACTGTTCTTCCTTTCCCCACCAGTGTGGACACCAGAAGGCAGCCAGACTGACCCTGACCGTGGGAGTACGTACTGGTAGGTTGTCAGGAGGGAGTGAGAAACAGAAAGAAAATCCCCTGACCTGGAGAGGTTACACTTGAACTAGGAAAACACACACACACAGAGATGTATGTATAGAGTGATGTGCGTACCCGAGGTTTATATTACACACACACGCACACACAGCGCTGTACACATATGAAGAATCACACGAACAGTACAGACAGTACTCTGAAGGACCTTCCCTTACGAAACAACTGGATCATGGTTAGAATATATTTATTTATTTATTTATTTATTTTTGGCTGTGTTGGGTCTTCGTTTCTGTGCGAGGGCTTTCTCTAGTTGCGGCAAGCGGGGGCCACTCTTCATCGCGGTGCGCGGGCCTCTCACTATCGTGGCCTCTCGTTGGGGAGCACAGGCTCCAGACGCGCAGGCTCAGTAGGTGTGGCTCACGGGCCTAGCTGCTCTGCGGCTTGTGGGATCCTCCCAGACCAGGGCTCGAACCCGTGTCCCCTGCATCAGCAGGCAGATTCTCAACCACTGCGCCACCAGGGAAGTCCTAGAATATACTTTTCAAAGCATTGCTGAGATGTGAAAAGGGAAATTGCCAAGAATTCCCTTCTCTGCATACACACACACATACACACACACAGACACACACACAGACACACACACATCTCACTGTGGTTAAGAATACCAAAGACATGGGGCTTCCCTGGTGGCACAGTGGTTAAGAGTCCACCTGCCAATGCAGGGGACACGGGTTCGTGCCACGGTCCGGGAGGATCCCACATGCCACGGAGCGGCTGGGCCCGTGGGCCATGGCCGCTGAGGCTGCGCGTCTGGAGCCTGTGCTCCGCAACGGGAGAGGCCACAACAGTGAGAAGCCCGCGTACCGCAAAAAAAAAAAAAAAAAGAATACCAAAGACAAACAGATCTTAAAGGTATCCAGAAAGAAGAAAAGTCAGGTCACCTATAAAAGAAGAATAATTATCAATAGATGGAAAGTAGACTTCACAACAGCAGTAATGAAATCCAGAAGAGAGTTGAATAATATCTTCAAAGTATCTTGAAAAAGTAACTATTAGCGTAGAATTGTGTACGTAAAAAATTATATTTTAATAAAAACATTTTCAGATGAAGAGAAACTGATATTCTAAAACCAACACACTTTCACTAAAGCAACTTCTAAAGACATTCTTTAAGAAGAAGATACCTAATGTCAGAATCATCTGGATGCAAGAAACAATGGTGAACAAATAACATGGCAACTATTTTGGTAAATCTGAAAAATATTGTCTGTATAAAAAAATGTTTATAAAAATATCAACATTGTGAGATTAAAAAAAAGAGCAGAATGTAAACTGGGAGAGGTAATGAGAGTTAAAATGGTATGAGGTCTTCAACTGGAGAGAGAATTAAGATAGTGTTCACCAAAAGAATAGAAATGGAGTTCATAAATTTCTACACATGGAGAAAATGTAATAATTTTTTAAAAGAATGGATAATTCCATTCAAAAAGGTGATTACAGAGAAAAAGGCAACATAGAAAAGAATAGACAACTAAAAACTAAAAAGCAAATGGTAAAAGCAAACTCAAATATATAAATGATCAAAATAAATATAAATAATGTTACTAGTTAAAAGAGAGTTTGGGACTAGATAAAGAAATAAAATCCAGCTCCATGCTATTTATAAGAGATGAACCTAAAATACAAGGATCCAGGAAAGATGAAGTTTAAAAAAAAAAAGGAAAAAAGATACATTAAGCCAATATTAGCCAGAAGAGAGTTGGGATGGATATATTAATATCAGACAAAATTAATTTTTAGACAAAAACCACACTATTAGCATATAATTTACAATAGGAAGAAATACTATAAAATACCTAGGATAAACCTAACAAAAGATGTGTAAGGTTTTATGGAGAAAAATGATCAAACCTTATTGAAATCCATTAGAGAAGACCCCAATTAGAAGAAAGAAATACCATGAACATGGTTAGGAAGGCTTAATATCATCATGGTATGAATTCCCTCCAAATAGATTCATATGGTCAGAAAAATTCCAGGGTTTTACTTGAACTTGACAAGTTGATTCCAAGGTTTACTTGGAAAACCAAGGGGCTAAGATAGTCAAAGTACCTTGTAAGAAAAAGAAGCAAAAGGTGAGGGACTTGCTCTACCACGTATGACTTACTGTAAAGTCATGGATTGCATTGTAATGGCTTAGGTAAAGAAAATGACAGATGCAACTTAAGAGAGATTCTACTTGATCTATGACAGAGGTGGTCTTGCAAATAACTGGGGAAAGTGAAGAGTGTGTAATAAACGGTGCTGGGACAATTGCTTATCCATATGGAAAATGAATACATTGAATAAGTAATTAAAATGATCCCATCCTCACACCATATACTAAAGACTTAAGAAAGACAGAATTTTGCATCTTTTTAAAAAAAAAGCTCATTTTCTAGAGAAGTTTTAGGTTCACAGCAAAATTGAGAGGAAGGTACAGAGATTTCCCACGTATCTCCTGCCCCAACTCATGTATAGCCTCCCCTATTATCAACCTCTTTCCCCAGAGTGGTACATTCATTAGAATCGATGACCCTACATTGACACATAATTATCACCCAAAGTCCACAGTCTACATTAGGGTTCCCTCTTGGTGTTTTACATTCTGTGGATTTGGACAAATGTGTAATGACATATATCCACCATTATAGTACCATATCAAGTAGTTTCACTGCCATAAAAATCCTCTGTGCCGCATCTAAAGACGAGTTGGCTATATCTATGCGTGGCCGTTTCTGGTCTCTATTCTATTCCATTGTTTCCTTTGCTAATACCACATTGTCTTGATTGCTGTAGCTTTACAGTCTTTAAGTCTTTTTCTAAAAATAATTTTTATTCGGGTATAGTTGATTTACTTTACAGTAAGTCTTGAAGTCAGGTAGTGTCAGTCCTCCAACTTGTTCTTCTTCAATATTCTGTTGGCTATTCTGGGGTTTTTTGTTTGTTTTGTTTTCTTTGTTTTGTGTCTCCATATAAACTTTAGAATCAGTTTGTTGATATCCACAAAATAACTTGATGGGATTTTTTTTTTTTTTTTTTTTTTTTTTTTTTTTTTTTTTGCGGTTCCGGACGCGCAGGCTCAGCGTCCATGGCTCACGGGCCCAGCCGCTCCGCGGCATGTGGGATCTTCCCGGACCGGGGCACGAACCCGTGTCCCCTGCATCAGCAGGCGGACTCTCAACCACTGCGCCACCAGGGAAGCCAACTTGATGGGATTTTGATTGGGATTGCCCTGAATCTACAGATCAAGTTGGGAAGAACTGACAATATTGAGTTTTCCTACCCATGAACATGAAATAGCTCTCCATTTTTTTACTTCTTCTTTAATATCTTTCATCAGAGTTTTGAAGTTTTTCTTGTACAGACTTTATACATATTTTGTTAGATTTATACCTAAGTATTTAATTTGGGAGGGGTCAAATGTAAATGGCATTGTGTTTTTAATTTCAAATTCCATTTGTTCATTGTTGGTATACAGGAAAGCAATTGACTGTGTCCTGCAGCATTGCTATAGTTGCTTATTAGTTCCAGAAGTTTTTTTGTCAGTTCTTTGAGTTTTTCTACATAGATGATCATGTCATAGGTGAACAAAAAAAGTTTATTTCTTCTCAGTAGGTATCCCTTTTGTTTCCTTTTCTAGTCTTAACCATTAGCTAGGACTTTCCATATTGTGTTGAAAAACAGTGGGAGAGGGAACACATTTGCCTTGTTCTTGACTTTAGTGGAAAACTTCAAGCTTCTCACCATTAAGTGTGATGTGAGCTTTAAGTCTTTTGTAGATATTCTCTTTTTTTTTTTTTTTTTTTTTGCAGTATACGGCCTCTCACTGTTGTGGCCTCCCCCGTTACGGAGCACAGGTTCCGGACGCGCAGGCTCAGCGGCCATGGCTCACGGGCCCAGCCGCTCCGCGGCATGTGGGATCTTCCCAGACCGGGGCACGAACCCGTGTCCCCTGCATCGGCAGGCGGACTCTCAACCACTGCGCCACCAGGGAAGCCCTTGTAGATATTCTTTATCAAGTTGAAGAAGATCTCCTCTATGCTTAGTTTACTGAGACTTTTTATCATGAATGAGCATTTGTATCTTTCAAAAGTTGTTGGAGACATCTTAATGCCCGTAATTAAATAAGACACAAAATCCATAAACAAGAAAGAAAAGATTGATAAATTCAACTAGATGAAAATAAATAACTTCTATTCATCAAAAGACTCTATACAGTGAAAAAGCAAGCATAATCTGAGAAGAAGATATTCACAGCATAAAACCTACAAAGCCTTAGCATCCGTAATATTTAAAGAGCTTAGGTTACTCAACATGAAAAAGACAAACGACTCAATTAAAAAAAAAAAAAAAGCCCAGGGCAAAAGATACAAACAGGCCTTCACAGAAATTGAAACCCAAGTGGATGATAAACATCTAAAGAGGAGTTCCACCTCACTAATAACTAAGGAAATGAAATATTAAAGCCTTGAGACAGGGTTTACACCTATTTGTTTGGTAAAAAACAACATCGTAGACTATATGGTTCAATGGCAACTTTAACATACCGCTCATGGGAGTGTCAAGTTAAGCATTTTGTAAAAGAACTTGCTGTTATCTTGTAAAGTCAAACATTAGCCCACCCCAAACCCAGCAATTCCACTCTTGGAGAATCTTTTGCACATGTACACCAGGAGACACTTTCAAGGATGTTCAGAGCAGCCCTTTCTGTGACAGTGAATGACCCACAGACAGTGAAATCCTCACAGACAGGGCTAATAAATTGGAGCAGATTCAAACCATAGTGGAAACAACTTAGAGAGGCAGCCCTCACTCCATAATGTCACAAGACATGGATTTTATGATTACACTTTTCATTTTTATTTTTGTAATAAAGTTCTTTGTCTCCATATTAAAAGCTGTAGGTATCCCTTATAGAGAATTAGGGAAATACGGGAAAAGTACGTGGCAGGCAGGCTTCTGAGATGTCTCCAATAATCCCCACCTCTGGTGTTCATGCCCTTGTGTGACTCCCTCCCCTTGAGTGTAGGAAGTCTCCCCAGAGACTTCCTTTCAACCGACGGAAAATGGCAAAAGTGATGGGCTGTTACAAAAGACCTCTTTCCCCACCTCTTTTTCTTTCTCTCTCCTCTCTCTCTCTCTCTCTCTCTCTCTCTCTCTCACCTTCACTCACCTTGATGAAGCCAGCTGCCATGCTGTGAGCTATGGAGAGGCCCACATGGCAGGGAACTGGGAGAGGCTTCCTGCCAGCCACGTGAAGGGAACTGAGGGCCTCAGTCCACAAGCCCACGAGGAGCACAATTCTGCAAGAGCCACATGACTGAGCTTGGACGCAGGGCTGCCCTGGTCAAGCCTCAACGTGACTTTAGCCCCGCTGACACCTTGATTGCAGCCTTTGAGCCCCCAGGGCAGAGGGCCCAACTAAGCCACACTGGATCCTGACCCACAGAAACTGTGAGATCATAAACGCTATTGTTTTGAGCCAGCACGTTTTAGGGCAACTTGTTACATGGTGATAGATAACCAATACAGCATCAGTCCTTGACAAAGACACCATTCCACTTGTGCTAAACTCTAACAGCAGGTGTCCCTGTGTGCTCCCTGGTGCAGGCGCTGGCTTTCCCACCTGCCCCCAACTGCTCCCAGCACAATAGTGGCCGGGTAGCAGGATGGCTGGGTCGTCGTCCCTGGGAGGCACTGACTGTCTGGGTCGGGGAGACAGCCAGGGTCAATGTGGACGAAGTATACAAACTATGCCTGCCACCACATCGAATAGCCCAGGGGCCAGTCTGTCTACACCAGCTGGCTACGGCACGTGCCTGTGGATGCGGTGTCTGCAGCCGGCTGGGGCTCTTTGTGATCAGACACTTGCCTGCAGACTAGCAGGGACGCAGGGGCTCAGCTGCCCATGGGAAACCTCTCCCAGGCCAGCCCGGGAACAGCAGGCAGCCTCAAAGAGCTGGAGAGTGGCGATGGGCTTGGGCCACTTCTGATAGGCTGTGTGACCTTGGCCTAGGCACTGACCCTCTCTGGTCTCAGTTTCTTTCTCTGTAAAATGGGAACAATGTTTACTACGATGATGCTTTCTACGATGTTGTGCAGACTGAAGGGCCCATGTGTGGTGCTCGGCCCTCTTCAGTAGCTAGGTAATAATATCAGAAATGAAGGGATATCATGGTAACAGTAATAATAAGGAATGCATGGCCCTTGCTGGAGGACAGTTCACGTCCAAGGGATGGTACAGCAGAACCAGTGCCCCTCTGCTCAAGTGCCTCAGTTGACCCTACACCTCCCTGTGGCCAAACCAAAACCTAAGAAAGGCCCTGGTTTCTCTGCCAAAGCCCGGAGGCTCCTTCCCTGCTCCATGCGCAGCTGTTTGCCTTCAGGCTCACAAAGCCGGGGTGGAAAGCCAGGCGTCCCCAGCCGCCCAGGTGCTGTGGCAGGAGGACGGGGATGGGAGAGGGACACGCCATGTGTCTGTTACAACAGGAGAACTAGAAAGCGGCTCAAAGAACAAGGGGGAGACAGAGACAGTGGGGGACAAAGCAGGACGCGGGACCTGCCTGTGGGGCGGTTCCCCTCGGCTCGCTCCGCCTGGCATGGCTTCCTCTCCAGAACCCAGAGAAGGGCGTGGACAGATGCCACCTGCTGGGGCTCTACAGCCATCCCATCCTCTCTGCCAGATGCGAAGCCAAGGCTCAGAGAGGTGAGGCCCTGCTGGGAAGTGGCACCACTGGGATTTGATTTAGGATGTTTTCCAGACCCTCTCAGGTCCCAAACAAGGGACTTTCATAAACACACAAGGGTTTTTACTGTGTTGGGGGCTGGGGGACCCGTGTGTGCTATTATAAGATAACCCAGAGCTGAATCTTCTAGTCACTTCCAATAGCCTCCATAGAGGCAGCACCAAGAACTTGAGCCCCAGACAAATGACATCATTCCTTCAGCTCCTGCATCTAACATTTCCTTACAACGACCACCAGATGGGCAGCAGCGTCTGCAACACTCTCACGTTCAACAACACATGCAATCCTTACGGAAAAGGGGGACCACTCTGCCAGACTCTTGGCATGCATTGTATAATTTAATCCTCACTGCAACTCAGCAGGGTGGGTGTTAATTTCCCCATCTTACAGATGAGTAAACTGAGGCTCAGAGACACTAACAATCTTGCCCTGCTCCCCACTGTCACACTGAGTGGTTTCCTGTTGAGAAGGAGGCGCCAGAGGAAAAGGAGTACCCCAGTGATTGCAGCTCCAGAATGCCCACGGTCCTCCGTGGTTGCCACCTCCTGGAACTCACCCCCCCACCCCTTCTGGATCTCTCAAGCCCTCTGGAAGCTCTACCAGCCAGGCAGCAGTGCCTAGCAAGGCCAGACCCACAGCACTGGGAGGCAGTGTGTGCTGGGGAAGCAGAGGGAGTTTGGGGGTCAGACAGCCCTGGGTTCAAATCTCCTGGCTTGGACACCTTTAATTTGGGTGACCTTGGGTAGGTGTTTTCACCTCTTGAGGCCTCAGTTTACTCCTCTCTAAAATGGGCATGCCAATAGTGTTTACCTTGCAGAATTTCTGTGAGGATTAGAAACCAGGAACAGAAGGGCCTGGCACGTGGTAGCTGGAGTCAAGATCCCTCCCTGACTCCAGCTGCAAGCATCACAGAAAGCCCTCGACAGGTTTCAATATTCATCTCAGGTCAGCGGAATTTTGTTTGAATATAATCAGTATATTTCCCATTGCAGACAAAGTACTTTCCAAACTCAGAATGAAAATCATAAGCAGAGCTTGTCAGAGCAGCTCTGGAAAGGCACCCATAGCCTGTGGTCTGTTCCTCTACAACCTTGTCTTTCTAAGCCCTGGGACCTCTGAGTCCAGCTGCAGGGACACAGCTTGAACAGAGGTACGGAAGCTTGTGCTGGGAGGGGGTCAAGGAAGCAGTGCTGGGGAGGGGGTGTTGCCAAGCCCATCTGTGGTTTTGGAAGGGAATTCAGGCCGAGTGAGGGTGGTGGCTGCATAGGACATGGGTGCTGGCAGGGAGCTGCTGTGAAGGGCAGGCAAGAAGTGACAGGAAGGGCTGGTCCGGGGATGGAGCGGGAGAGAGGAGGGTCCCAGAGCCAGGCTGCCTGAGTTTCAATCCTGGCTCCCTTACTAACTAGCTGTGTGGCTTCAGTGGGTTACTCAACTTCTCAGAGCCTCAGCTTTCCCTTCTGCAAAATGGGAATTACAGCACTGCCTACCTCATAAGGGGGCTGAATGAGTTGTGTGTACCAAGTGTGATGTGAATATCAGCCATTATTGTGTGAGAAACCATACATCACAAGGGCGCTTGAATACAGGGCTCAATACCTCACTAATGGAAGGGGTGTCTCCTGGGAGTCGGGTGGCCTCAGATGACCGTCAGCCTCTTCTTCCTCTACTCCTCACCCTCTCAGTCTCTGCTGTTCTCCTACTGCTGGCTGGGGGCTGGAAGCGAGCGACACTTCCAAGGAAATGTGCCAGACACTCCTGTGGGCACCATTCTAGGACCACAGATGCTCAGCCTGGAGCATCTGTGGAAGATCAGATGGAGGAAGCCAGGGGCTGCCACTACTATTACTGACAACAGCAATGACCCCAACCATGCCCACCAAGAGCGTTCCTAGACCATCTTGTTTAACCAGAGCCTGGCACAGGGCTTGGACATAATAGGTATTCAATCGGTATTTGTTGAATGAGTGAATTAATGGATGAACGAATGAACAACTACCAGGGGTAGGCCCAGCACTGTGCTGAGTACTTAACAAACATTTTTATGTTTTTCACATTTAATCCCTACAAGCACCCTACGAAGTGGGTATAATCCCCATTTCACAGATGAGGAAACTGAGGCTCAGTTGCCCAAGGCAGCCCAGCTAGCCAATAGCAGGGCCTGGTCTCCTCCTCGGCCTCTCCATGCCACAGCCTGTCTCATCACACCCACGCTATTACCCACCCACGGAGGGAGGCTTGGCTGAGAGGTGTAGGGCAACAAACTGCAGGGGGATCCAGGTCTGGGCTATGAAGTCCAGGGTCCAGCCTTGCTTCCAGGGCACACTTGCTGTGTGACCTTAGGTAAGTCACAGACCCTCTCTGAGCTCCCATTGCCTCAATGGTGAAAGGATATGGTCCTGTTTGCCCTATAATAATGCATTTGTGTTGGGCTTCCCTGGTGGCGCAGTGGTTGAGAATCTGCCTGCCAATGCAGGGGACATGAGTTCGAGCCCTGGTCTGGGAGGATCCCACATGCCACGGAGCAACTAGGCCCGTGAGCCACAACTACTGAGCCTGCGCGTCTGGAGCCTGTGCTCCGCAACAAGAGAGGCCGCAATAGTGAGAGGCCCGCGCACAGTGATGACGAGTGGCCCCTGCTTGCCACAACTGGAGAAAGCCCTCGCACAGAAATGAAGACCCAACACAGCAAAAATAAATAAATTAATTAATAAACTCCTGCCCCCAACATCATCTTTAAAAAAAATAAAAAAATAAAAATAATGCATTTGTGGTGAGGCCCTGGGGAAGACCCACTTGTTCATGGCAATGAACTCACTGCCTTGAGTCCACGCACATCCCAGGGCCACTCAGGTGTTAGCTCTCTAGCTTCTCCCCTGCCGGTGGCTGCAGAGGCTGGAGCCTGAAGCTTGAGGCAAGCACACGTCTTGTGTCAACAGAACCTGCTCATCCAGCATCACCAGACCTGCCCCCCAACCCCAGAATGTCCCCTGCTCACCCATAGACATCCAGCTGAGTCTTGGTGCCCAGCACACACACAGCATAGGTGGGCTGCTCTGGGGCCACATGGATCACTGTACCCTGGGCCATCATCTGGCCAGCTCGTCCCTCTGGCTGTAGAAAGCCACAGGGCTGGTTCGTTCACAGCGCCCAGTGCCCAGTGGAGGCCATGAGTCAGCACCTGTGGTTTGTGGCCCAGCCCCTCCCCACTCAGGTCCCTGGCATGTCTTCTCAGCCCCTCCTCTGCCCTGGAGCTTCCCCCTCAGACCAGGACCCTGTTTGGTGTTGATGCCAGAATCAGTGGCAGCCTGGATCGTTAGTTTCCTGGGAAAAGCCGAGGGATCAGGAAGCCTGGGGGTAGGGGTGCAATTCTGAGGCCTCATGCCCACTGCCCCATCCCTGCCTGGGACCATGAACTCCTGGATTCATCCAACCTTGCTTCACTGTGCCAAACAGGGTATCAGAGAGGAGAAGGCAAGAAAAGTGGGGAGGCTGAGAGATTTTAGGCACAAGGTCACAGTCCGGGCTGCACATTCAAAGACTGATCTGGCTCGGGCCAGGTCTCCCCAGGCTGGGTCACCCACGTGACATCCCACGCTTCTGTATTTTCTGTGTGCCGGGCACCTTTCTCTGGCCGTCTTGTGGAATAACTCACTAAGGCAAGCCTGTGAGGTAGGTACTATTATAATTCCCTCGGTTCATTCTCAGCATCTCTCTGAGGTCAGTACAATTATTATCCCCAATTTCCAGAAGAAGAAACTGAGGCACAGAGAGGTTACACAGCTAGAAAGCAGTAGAGCCAGGATTTGAACCAAAGGCATCCTGCTCTTGGGGGTATGAGATGTATCAGCTGCCTGTCCACGTGACATGAGCTTTTCAGACTTTAACACATCTACTTCTTACGGCAGTACAAGGTCTGTATGGGCTTGTTATTACTACCCATTTAACAGGAGGGAAAACAGAGGTGCAGAGAAGAAAGGTGATGGGCCCAAGGCACCATAGCTAGTATGTGGCAGAGCTTGAAGCCAGAGTTCCCTGCACACGTGGGAACGCTCACTCAGCCACAGAGCCATGGGTGTGGGCCACTGGTGCTAGGCGCTTCCTGCTAGTCGGGTGATGGGTGAGGGGTTGGAGGGACAAGTCCCAGAGGGAACACCCAGAGGAGGCGCGCACAGGGATCTGGAGTGAACAGCATGTGTCTTGGGGGTTGGAGATTGCATGTGTGTTTTTTGTTTTCTCCGGCTTTGAAACAAGGCATTTGCCTCGTTAATTAAGAGCCAGGCTGTGGGATTAGACAGGTCTGAGTTCCAATCCTGCTTCATACCAACGTCCCCATGAAGTGGGTCCTACCACAATGCTCACATTATAGTGAGGCTTCAAAACATGAATTGGGGTTGGGGAGACTCAATTCAGTCCATAGCACTGCGGGACGTGAAGGCTGTTTACAGATTTTCTGTATCATGAACCACTCTGTGGTGCCTTCGTTGTGCCCGTGTCTGTGGTTACCGGCAGGGACTTTGTGGGTTTACCTTTGTCTCTCTTTATTCTCTTGCAGAGCATTTGCTTCTTTTCCTGAAATTTGCCACAGCTTGTCATTGTGTGTGTGTGTGTGTGTGTGTGTGTTTAAATGTCTGTGCCCCAACTAGGCGTGAGAGCAGGGCCTTTGCCAGTTTCAGCTGCACCCTCAGTGCCTAGAGCAGCTCCTGACTTGTAGTAGGTGCTCACTAAACCCTTGTGGCTGAAGACCGTGGTGTTCTCCAGCACCCAGCACCCAGCCCAGCACTTGACCCACGGTGGGACCCCTGAGGGCAGTTTCCTGTGAGAACCTGGCCTGGCCCTGGGCTGGCCGTTACCCTCACAGAAGACATTACCCTTTCAGAGCCTGAAGGGGGCTTTGGGGTTTGGGAAGCAAATCCTCTTGCACATGAGGGCATCTGGCTCAGAATCCAGGCCAGAAACCCCAGAGGAAGGGGCCCTCTCTTTCTGCTGAAAGGCAGAAACACCAGCCCAGCTGCTCGCCAGGAGGAAGCCAGGTTGTGCTGAGGGTTGCCTGATGCTCTCTGGGCGTTTGGGGCCAGGTCACTGGGCACCTGAACTGATGCCCCAGTGACCAGCCTGGCTATCCTCCTCCAGGTGATTGTGATGACATCATTCTGGGCAAAGGAACTGGCATCAGGGATCGTTCCCAGAGGCTGCGGGACTGAGTATGCTGCACAGTTGTGCTTGGAGGAGATGGCCGGGCCATTCCTTGAGTGTTCTTCATACATAGATAACGCTCAGCTTCATTTATTTAGCTCTTCACCCAACAAATATTCATCCAATGCCTCTCAAGTCCCTGGCGCTCTCTTAGAGGCTAATTAGGCTTTGTCTAAAACAGATTTACAAGGACTAAGATGATAACAGAGACTCCCATCTATTAGACATCCACCATGTGCCACACTTGCCACCAGGTCCTTGGGCTCTATTCTTTCTTTCTTTCTTTTTTAATATTTATTTACTTATTTATGTGGTTGCACCAGGTCTTTTTTTTTAAAAAAACAGTTTTTATTGCATACATTTGTATACTATTTTTTAAAAATAAAATTATTTATTTATTTATTTATGGCTGCATTGGGTCTTCATTGCTGCATGCGGGCTTTCTCTAGTTGTGGTGAGAGGGGGCTACTCTTCATTGCAGTGCGCAGGCTTCTCATTGTGGGGGCTTCTCTTGTTGTGGAGCACGGGCTCTAGGCACGCAGGCTTCAGTAGTTGTGACATGCGGGCTCAGTAGTTGTGGCGCACGGGTTTAGTTGCTTTGCGGCATGTGGGATCTTCCTGGACCAGGGATTGAACCTGTGTTCCCTGCATTGGCAGGAAGTTTCTTTTTTTTTTTTTTTTTTTTAATTTTCTTCATTGACTTTTTTTTTTAACATCTTTATTGGGGTATAATTGCTTTACAATGGTGTGTTAGTTTCTGCTTTATAACAAAATGAATCAGTTATACATATACATATGTTCCCATATCTCTTCCCTCTTGCGTCTCCCTCCCTCCCACCCTCCCTATCCCACACCTCCAGGCGGTCACAAAGCACCGAGCCGATATCCCTGTGCCATGCGGCTGCTTCCCACTAGCTATCTACCTTACGTTTGTTAGTGTATATATGTCCATGCCTCTCTCTCGCCCTGTCACAGCTCACCCTTCCCCCTGGCAGGAAGATTCTTAACCACTGTGCCACCAGGGAAGTGTCTGCACCAGGTCTTAGTTGTGGCATGTGGGCTCCTTAGTTGTGGCATGTGAACTTTTAGTTGTGGCGTGCATGTGGGATCTAGTTCCCTGATCAGGGATCAAACCCAGGCCCCCTGCATTGGGAGCATGGAGTCTTAACCACTGCACCACCAGGAAGTCCCTGGGCTGTATTACTTCTAATTCTCACCATAGACCAGTGGGCAGGACTTATAGTCTCATTTCTGCAGAGGCATGAAGCACCGTGCTCAGGGCCACATGGCTTCTAAGTGGGTTTCAAATCCAGCTTTGTCTAACTTGCTCTGCTTTCTGGTGTGGTCCTTACCTGTGCCAGACGGCTGACATGCATCATCTCTAATCCTCACAGCAAAATTTGTCTGAATTATACTCTCCCCATTTTCCATATGAGGAAACTGAGTCTTGCAGGGGTTAGGTAACTTGCCCACGGTTGCACAGACAGGAAGTGGTGACATCTGGATTGAACTTTACCCCTTGTCCCACTCCATGCAATGTGCAGCTGCCTCCTGGTCAGGTCCCTTTGGCCAATGAGCTCTGAAGTCCCTCTGAGCACAAAGAACCCCAGCCTCTCCATAACTTCAAGTAGAAAATTGGGAGTGTATCTAGATCATCCAGACTGGCCAAAATTGGCAAGTCTCCCCTTCTTACTAAGGTGTTCATCTAAGAGCCCTGTGTCTGCACTTTCTTCTCTTTCTGTTCCCACAGCCCTGCCCCACCCCCAGCACCTCTCCCTGCTCTCCTTCATATAACCCATCCAGGCTCTGGAAGGATTTGGGCATACAAGAGCAACATCTGACTCTAAGATGTGCCAGACCCTGCCCTGCACTGTTCTTATTGCACCCACTCATGTGAACCCCACAACAACGTGATAAAGGGAAGACCTGTTAGTCATTGACAGTGAGCATTACTTCAGGGGCAGAGACGGGAGGTGGACTACAGTTCTGTCTGCATTGAAAGCCTGTGACCTTCCACTATGCCATCTTTGAGAAGGGGAAGGGGACCTAGCAAGAGGAAGGTCAATGCCCCTGCATTCCTTTTCTGGAGCTGGCTCCTACCCTATCTTTGACCCCAGGTGCCCACTTTCCTTTTCTAGCATCCAGGATTTCTCCTGGGGAAGATGACCATGAGAATGTCAGCACCACAAAAGCAGGAACTTTCCTTTGTTCATTGCTATACCCTTAGTGCTTAGAATAGGGTCTGGCTCAGAGTAGGTGTACAAGAAATATTGTATTTTATTAAATAGAAAACACCATTTATTTTAAGATACATCCTTGCTCCATCACAATTTGTTGAAAAGACTATCCTTCCTCCATTGAATTGCTTTTGCAATTTTGTCAGAGAATCAGTTGGCCATACTTGTGTGGGTTGTTTCTGTGTCCTCTATTTCATTTACTTGATCTATGTGTCTATCCACCAACCAAACACAGTTTTGACTACTAAAGCTGTATCTTGAAATTGGGTTGACTAATTGCTCTCACTTTATTCTTCTTTTTCAAAAATGTTTTAGCTATTATAGTTCCTTCATAATTCCATATAGTTTTAGAGTAATATTACCTATATCTACAAAAAAATCTTTCTGGGATTCTGATAGCAATTGCATTAAATTTCTATATCAGTTTGGGGAGGATTGACATTTTACTATGTTGAGTTTTCCAATCCATGGACATGGTATGGCTCCCCATTTATTTAGATCTTCTTTCATCAGCCATTTGTAGCTTTTAGCATACAAGTCTTGTACATTTACACATAAGCATTTCATTTTCGGGGAACGATTGTAAATGGTATTGTAGTCTTAATTTTGTCCACCTGTTCATTGCTAGTATATCAAAATTCAATTGATTTTTAGGTATTAATCTTGTAACCCACGACTTTGCTAAACTCATTTATTAGTTCTAAGAGTTTTTCAGTAGATTCCTTGGGATTTTCTATGTAAATAATCATGTCTTCTGCAAATAGAGGCAGTTTTATTTCTTCCTTCCTCATTTGCATGTCTTTTATTTCTTTTCTTGGTTTATCACACTTGCTAGAACTTTCAGTACTAAGTTGAATAACAGTGGCAAGAACGGTCATCTTGTTTCATTCTCAGTCTTGTGAGGAAAGTGTTCAGGCTTTCACCATTAGGTATGTCGTTAACTGTAGATTTTTTGTATATGCCCTTCATCAGGTGAGGAAGTTCCTCTCTATTCTTAATCTGCAAAGAGTTTTAATCATGAATGACTATTGGATTTTTCAAATGCTCTTTCTTCATCCATTGATATAATTTTTCTTCTTTAGCCTATTAAAGTCGTGGGTTACACTATTTTTTGTCAAACAGAACACCAGACACCAACAACCAGTGCTGGGGGAAGACTCCAACTACTTGGAGGTTAGCAAGATCATCACAATGCCAGACACCATGAAGAGAAGTCCAAACACTTCTGCCCACTGCACCTTGGTATCAAAGTTGCCATGGAAACACAACCCAGTCAAGCACTGGATGGAAATGCTTTTACTCACATAGAGAAGAGAGAGCGGGATCAGCTGCAATAGTGTTCATCAGTCCCTCATGGTTAGCAGGTGCCCCCGGCAGCCATGGCAGGGCAACTGGCCTGAGTGCACCCCTCTAGTGCCTCAGGAGAACACCACCTCCCCTCCCTCAAGGAGTCTGAAATACTGAAAGCTGAGGGTGCGCCTCAGAGCCGTTGGGTACATGTTTTAACAGAATGCTCATTGAGCCTAAAATAGGGAAAATATTCCTGAGCAAGGTGACAAGCCTGGCACAGGCTGTATGGGCTCATTATCTCTTAGTAAGGACGTATTCCAGGCCCAGGGCCTATTCTTACGTGGTCTAGGGGGAGCCTAAAGACTGTGCACATGAGACTGCCTGTACCAACAGTCTCGAATGTTATAACAGCCTTGCATCCTTGAAATAAACCTCACTTGGTCAAAATATGTAATTCTTTTTATATATTGCTGAATTCTATTTGCTAATATTTTGTTAAGAATTTATGTCTATATTTACAAGTGATATTGGTCTGTAGTTTGGGATTCTTTTGTGTTGTTTTTTGACTGGTTTTGGTATCAGGGTAATACTTGCCTCTTTAAATGAGTTGGGAAATATTCCCACCTCTTCTATTTTTCTGGAAGAGACTATGTAGAATTGGTGTTATTTCATCTTTATATGTTTAGTAGAATTCTCCAGCAAACCATTTGGGCCAAGATGTTTCTTTTTGGGGAGTTTTAAAATTATGAATTCAATTTCCTTAATAGGTGTAGGGATATTCAAATTTTCTGTTTCATATTGGGTAAACTGTATTCATTTGTGCTTTTCAAGAAATTTGTCCATTTCGTCTAAGTTGTCAAATGTATGTGTGTAAAATGGTTTGTAGTATCCTCTTATCATACTTTGGTTGTCTTCGGGGCCTGTATCGATATCTCTATTACATTCCTGATATTGGTAATTTGTGTCTTTTCTCTTTTTTAATTTGTCAATTCTTGCTAGATGTTTGACAATTTTATTGATCTTTTCAAATAACCAGATTTTTTCATTGATTTTCTCTATTACTTTTGTTTTCAATTTCATTAATTTCTGTTTTTATCTTATTTCCTTCCTTCTGCTTGTTTGAGTGTCTTTTGCTATTCTGCATCTAGTTACTCGAGAAGGGAGCTTAGAGTATTGACTTGTGATTTTCCCTCTTTTCTCGTGTAAGCGTTTAGTACTATAAATTTCCCTCTCAACTCTTCTGAGCATCACCTATTTTGATATGTTGTCTTTTCATTTTCACCCAGCTCAGTGTATTTTTAAATTTCCCTTGAGATTTTCTCCTTGACCCATTGATTGTTTGGAAGTTCATTGTTTAGTTTCCAAGTGGAGTTTCCTGTTATTTCTCTGTCATTGTTTTCTAGTTTGATTCCACTGTGTCAGAGAACACACCCTGTATGATTTCAATTCTTTTAAATGTGTTGAGGTTGCTTTATGACCCAGGATATGATCTATTTGGTGTAAGTTCTGTAGGTACTTGGAAAGAATGTTTATTCTGAAGTTCTTAGGTAGTGTTCTATGAATGTCAGCTCAATTCTGTTAGTTATGGAGTTTTTTTAGGTCTTCTACATCCTTGTCATCTAGTTGTTCTCTCCATTGTTGAGAGAGGAGGGTTGAAGTCTCCAATAATTATTGTGAATTTGTCTGTTTTTCCTTTCAGTTCTATCAGCTCTTCACACCTTTTGCAGCTCTTTCGTTTGGTGCATACACGTTTAGGATTGCTATGCCTTGTGGTGGACTGAAACTTTTAGCATTATCTTATGTCCCTCTCAGTCCCCTGTAAATATTTTGCTCTGAAGTCTACATTATCTGATATTAATAAAGCTATTCCTGCTTTCTTTTGGTTAGTATTTGCATGGTATATCTTTTTTCATTCTTCCACTTTCAACCTACTTATTTCTTTACGTTTGAAGTAAGGTTTTTGTAGACAGTGTATAGTTTTAAAATTCATTCTGCTAATCTCTGTCTTTTTTTTTTTTTTTTTTTTTTTTTTTTTTTTTTTTTTTTTTTTTTTTGCGGTACTTGGGCCTCTCGCAGTTGTGGCCTCTCCCGTTGCGGAGAACAGGCTCCAGACGCGCAGGCTCAGCGGCCATGGCTCATGGGCCCAGTCACTCCGCGGCATGTGGGATCTTCCCGGACCGGGGCACGAACCCGTGTCCCCTGCATCGGCAGGCGGACTCTCAACCACTGCGCCACCAGGGAAGCCCAATCTCTGTCTTTTTATTGGTGCATTTAGACAATTTATATTTAATGTAATTATTGATATATTAGAGCTTAAATTTGTCATTTTATTATTTGTTTGTTCCTGTTTTCTTTTTCCTGCCTTCTTGAGGGTTACCTGAATATTTTTGCGGATTTCATTTTGATTTATCTATAGTACACTTAAGTATATCTCTTGTAGTGGAGGATGATGGTGGGAATTCTGACCTCAGCTGATACCATCCTGGCTGGAAGGCATAAGGATACCTTGTTATTACTCTCCATACGGTCTCCACTAGCACTGTGTGTGTAAATGGGTAACCTCATTGCCACTGGGTAGTCATGAAAGTCCTGACTCCCCCGCTGGCCTCCTGTAAAATATAGGAACAGTTTTACTATCTCAAGAAAATATCAACCAGATGTGTTTTGGGGGCAGGGCCATGAGACATAAAATGATTCTCTCCTTGCCATAGAAGAACCACAGAGCTCATGGTTTTTAGTCACTATGACAACAGGGGACTCCAAATCCATGTCATTTAGGGGGGTGACAGTTTATCCAGTTTCAAGTTATACCTTCAAGGTAATTCTTTCATTTGCTTTGAGTCTGGAACCCTCTATGGGACTGAGGCTAATTTTTTTCAACTAATTGCTTTGCTGCCTCATTGAATTCCAGGTTCTTTCATTCTCTTCCTTTCTGGTTTATAGTTATTTACATTATATCCAGTTGGATAATGCAGAGCTGAAGCACTTGTCTGGCACTGCCAGGGATTTGAACAGGGATTTGGACCCAGGCAGGCTCAGTGCTTGAGCCATTTTTCCTTCAGCACTGGACAGTTTGATGTAAGGGGCATGCAGCAGACATGTAAGAGGGGCTTGCTTGGTGCTGGTCTGGATGGTGGAGAAGAAGGGCCCGATCTGCTTCCCTCTTTGTGGGGAGGAGGCTTCCCCACCTTGGCAGGGATTCATTCAAAGGATCAATTCTTCTCATCTTTGGGGAAAGCAACCGGGTCATTATTTGAGAGTTTAAAATGGACACTTCCCCCACCCCCATAGTCAAGGTTCTCTCTGTAGCTGCTGGAAGAAACTCAGAATGCCTCCAGGGTTGGAGCTCTGTATCCTGCTGATGGATACCCCCAAGATACCCTACCGTATTTCACATGGCAGGATTACCGAGTTCCATAGTCTCCATTTAAAAAGTTCATGGGACATTTCCCCTTTCTTACTACAAGTGGCTGATAATAACAAGTTTGGGGGGGAAAAGTCTAGTTGGAGGAAACATATAAAAATATTCCCTGATTCCATCAGTCACTTCTAGCAAATAATTTTATTTCCTTCCATTTTTTTCATATATAGAATTTTTAATTTCATATCTTATGGATCCTTTTCTGTTCTTATATAGCTTTATTTATTTGTTTTTTAAAATGTCCAGTTCTTATAACAAAGGTAATATTTTTTAAATAGAAAGAGAAACTCCTCCTCACCCACACCCCCTCATTTCACTCCCCACTGGTAACTTCTGTTACCAATTAAGTGTGGATCCTTCTAGAATTTCTTCTAGAGCATTATAGATGATGAGATTATGCCAAACCTACTGTTGCACAACCTTTTTCACTTTATAGGTCTCAGGCAACTTTCTATCTTGTACATATAAATCTGATTTTTCCCTCTTTTTTCATACATTTAAAAGATGTATTCAAAGCAAATCGTGCCCAATTTAAACCATTTCCATAGGTAGTGATTGCTACAACCACTCCCACTTATCCATTTGGCATTTTGCCATTTCACAGGTCACTTCCTTTCGTAGCCAGATTTTTTCACCTAACAAAAAGGTATTTATCATATTACCGTAAAGACCTTGCACGTTTCATATAATCCATCAAATGGAGGTACCACAATTTTCCTACCCATTCCCAAATGCTTTTACATTTTGACCAAGCGTTATTCTCATTTTCTGTTATTATGAATTCCAAATAAACATTTGTCTCTGAATAGGGTTACTTCCTTGTTTATTTTCCTGGACGTAGAATTCCTAATATGTGAAACTGCTCTCCAAAGGATTATATAAAATCACATCTATATAAGCAATTCACGCAACTGCTCACTTCATCCTGGCTTTCCCAGCAACTTTTGTTTTTGTTTTCATTTCTGCTATTTTGATTGTGGTATTTTGTGTTTAGTTCTTAATGAGACTGAAAAATGTTCCAGATGTTTGCCATCCAATCTGCCACCCATGTTCTCATTGTTTTAGAGCAATTTTGATCAGGAAGGATATTAGGAAGGGAAAGGACCAGAGCCAGGAGCTGGAGCCCTGCAGGCAATTCATCACCTAACAAATTCATCGCTTTGTTTTTCCTGATTAGACTATGATTGCATTTCTCCAGCAGCAACTAGAAGTTTGAACCTGGAGCTACGTTAAAATAACACTGCCATACAAACTTTTTTTAAAATATAAATTTATTTATTTTTATTTATGTATTCTTGACTGGGTCAAGGGTCTTCGTTGCTGCACGTGGGTTTTCTCTAGTTGTGGCGAACGGGGGCTACTCTTCGTTGCGGTGCGCGGGCTTCTCATTGCGGTGGCTTCTCTTGTTGTGGAGCACGGGCTCCAGGCATGCGGGTTTCAGCAGTTGCAGCACAGGGGCTCAGTAGCTGTGGCACGACGACCCTAGAGTGCAGGCTCAGTAATTGTGGAGCACAGGTTTAGTTGTTCCGCGGCATGTGAGATCTTCCCTGACCAGGGATCTGAACCCGTGTCCCCCTGCATTGGCAGGCAGACTCCTAACCACTGCGCCACCAGGGAAGCCCTGCCATACAAACTTGAACCAAGCGCTGGTTTAAAATAACACTGACGCCTCACATTCTTCTCAGCCAGGAGGCTGACAGGCAGGGCTGGAGACTGGTGTTGCCGAGGTCTAGGTAGCGCATGCCTGTCTGGTGGCTGCCTTCTCTAGCACTCTTCTTCCTGGGTGCTCCAGACCTCACTGTGCATCCCTGTCACTAAGGAGGGCTGCCCGGACATCTTCAGCTGCCACTCAAGGGCCCTGTGAGTGTAACATTAACATGCCTCTTTGTCCTATAAAGTCCAGGGCTCAGAAGCCATAATGGAGGATGATGAGACCTGGGGCTGCCACTGTCCTCACGTTTAGGGCTCTCGTCCTGTTTTTCACTGAGCAGGGCCTCCAGTGGCTGCATTATACTACCTGTGCACCATCCTTTCATGCAATTACTAGGCATTCACTATGTGCCAAGTCCCCTTCCCAAGTCTTAAGGAATCCAGGGAAAAAGCCTCGATTTTTCTGGGATATCCTGCTTTCAAGTATGGTATCCCAATATACGTCTTCTTAACTGCCTTTGTGCAGAGAATGTTCCAGTCCTGTGCTTCCAACCAATAGCATCAACTAGCAGGTCCCGGGCTCCAGGCAGGCGCCAGGTGAAGTCCTTGACACACACCAACTCACGTGATCCTCATATCAACCCCAGGAGGAAGGGGTTATCACCCTCGTTGTGTAGGCAAATAAATTGAGCCTCAGGGAGGTTGAAGGACTTGAACAAGATCACACACTAGTGGTAAAAGAAATCAGGACCTAAACCCAGATCGAGCAATGGCAAAGCCTTAACCACAAGGCTTTACTGGCCAATTAGGAGGGAAAATAAAAGACCCCAGACACACTGGTCTGCTGACTTAGATTCATTCACAGACATCTGCTGAGCACACCTCTGTGCCTGGTGTTGTGCCAGTTATTAGGGACACAGAAGATAGAAGGGTCCTTGCCTTCAAGGGACATGAAACAAAAGTCAAAGAAACAGAACCAACAGGAGATTCTCTCTCTCAAAAAAAAAAATATATGTATATATATATATACACTGTGTGCACATGAGAGAGAGAGAGAGAGATTTTAAGGAATCAGCTCGCATGATTATGGAGGCTGGTGAGCCCCAAATCTGCAGAACAGGCTGGAGAGAACCCCAAGGAGGAGCTGATGTTGTGGGTTGAGTTTGAAGGCAGTCCGCTAGAAGAATTCCCCCTTCCTTGGAGGATGTCAGTCTTTTTTCTCCTAAGGCCTTCAACTGATTAGATGGGGCCCACCCACATTATGGAGGGTGATCTGCTTTACTTAAAAGTCCACTGATTTAAATGTTAATCTCATCTAAAAATACCTGCACAGCAACATCTGAACTGAAGTTTGACCAGATATCTGGGTGTCATGGCCTAGCCAAGTTGACACGTAAAATTAGCCATCACAGAACACATAGTTTAGGACAGCTGTTCCTTTTTTCTCCTTATCTTTCAAAACAGCTTTGCTGAGCAGTAATTGACAAATATAATTGTATACATTTAAAGCGCACAGCATGATGACGTGATGTGCATATACATGGCAGAATGATTACCAAGATCAAGATAACTAACACATCCATCACCCGACACAGTTAACGTTCGTTAACTCTTGCGTGTGTGTATGTGGTAAGACCGCTTACAATCGACTCTCAGAAACTTTTAAGTATGCAATACTGTTATTGACTATAGTCACCATGCCGTATATTAGATCCTCAGAACTTATGCTTCTTATAACTGAAAATTTGTACCTTTTGACCTAAATCATCCTATTTTCCACTCCCCCGATCTCTGGCAAACCACCATTCTATTTTCCATTTCTATGCAATGGACTTTTTTCTGTTGTTTAGATTCCACATGTATGTGATACCATCCAGTATTTAAGACAGATGTTCTCCTTTTTTTTTTTTTTTTTACTTTTTTAAACTTTTTATTTTGAAATAGAAGATTCACAGGAAGTTGCAAAGATAGTACAGAGAAGCCCCATTCATTTACCCTTAAATAAGTTTGCCCCAATAGTCACATCTTGGTAGTCACAATGTCAAAACCAGGAAATTGACATGAGCACAATGTGTGTGTATTTAACGTCATTTTATGACACGTGTAGATTACTCTAGCTATCACCACAATCAAGATACAGACTATTCCTTCACTGCAAAGATATCCCTTGGTGCTATCTCTTTATAGTCACACCCACCCACCTACCCCTCAACCTTTCCAAACCCCTGGCAACAACTATCTGTTCTTCATTTTGAAAATAGGATGGGTGTTCTTAACGCATATGGGTCACTTACCCTTTTGAGCATTTAAAGGAAGCAATAGAGATGCCCTTAGCTTTCCTCCCCTTGCGGATGGGGAAAGTGAGGCTTGAGGAAGAGCTGTAACTGGCCTAGGGTCATGGTCAAGTGGGTGCTGAACCAAGATGTGAGTCTCTCTTCCTGACTCCCTGTGAGCGTTCTTCATCTTCTTGGGGCTTCTTAGTTTGGGTTACCCCAGGGGAGACTCTAAGACAAGGATCTGAGTGTAAGTCGTTTATTCGGGAGGCGCCGGATACACTGGGAGGGAGTGGGAAAGTGAGACAGGGAGGGAAGAATCAGTGAAGGCATATTAGTGAGCTGGTCACCACCTGCGGGCGACCGGGGAGCCCTGGGAAGTGGTGCGGAGCTCAGGCTCCAGAGCGAGCCCTCCCAGGAGCAGCAGAGCCAGGGTATTAATACACCCAGTCCCATCAGTCGTTGGTTAAGGGCTGCTCCTGGGGGGCGTTAGTTCCCTGCACTTTGATGGGCGGGCTCTGGTGGCCAGAGAAAACCTCAAGCAGAGTGCAGGTGCTGGCACTCTCGGGCTGGACCTCCATGAACCGAAGAGGGAGGGGGTAGGGGGGCACCGACAGCATCTGTTACAGGAGCCGTGTCCTCAGCCCTTCAAGGAGCAGGGCACAGCTGGGGACACATTTCCCCTGAAAAATGCATATGGAATATTTTGCCCACAGTTTGATGGGTTCACAGACCCCTGGGGATTCTGCTTGACGATCTCCATCTCCAGGGACTCTTTCTTCCTCTCCCCCCCGCCCCGACCCGGAGATGGTCAGGGCTTTACTGACACAGCTGTCCTCTACACACACACACACACACACACACACACACACACACACACACGCTCAGGGACTCTCCCGGGGAAAGGGGGCTCACTGATGACATGGTAGTCTGGTCACCCGTCTGTGGACGCCCTCCTATTCCCTGAGCTTTGGAGCAGCTGGCCTGCTTGCAGCCCACCCCCAGAAGCCCTTCCCGAGGGTTGGCAAATCCTCCGCCACCTGCCACTGGAGGCGGGGTCTGCTCTTGTTCCGGCCAGTGTGAGCCGTGTTGATGAACTTGAGCCACTCATGCATGCTTTCCGTGGTTGCCTTTATATCCGTGTGCACTTCTTCAAACTGCACAATGTATTGTACATTTGGAGGAGCCTGTAACATGCAATCATTTTAAGGAATAACAACACAGAGAACACCGTGGAAACACCACCCAGGTTGAGGAATAGAAAGTCTTCAGCACCTTTGAAACTGTTTGATGACACCTCCCTCACTCGTTCCCCCAGGTGCAGAGCAAACAATGATGCGAACTTTTGCCATCATCAGTCTGTTGCTTTTCTTTATGGTTTTTACTTTATTGTTTAGTTTTGCCTGCTTTTGGTCTTTACGTAAATGGAAGCACACTTTATTCCTCTGTGACTTGCTTCCTTCCCTTAACGTGGTGTTTGTGAGATGCATCCATGTTGATGTGTGAGCCGTAAATGGTTCATCTTCATTGCTCTCTAATATTCCGCCATATGAATATACAACAACTGAGTTATCCATCCTACTGGAGATGGGCATTGTTTCCAGTTTGAGGATAATTTGGCAAATGCTGCTATGAATATTCATGTCTCTTCAGGTAGCAGTGCAAGAGTTTCTCTAGGTATATACCTAGGGAGTCAAGTTTCTGGCGTAGGGTGTGGGCATTTTTAACGTGCTGGGTAGTAACTATTTTTCAAAGTGGTTATACCAGTTTTATCCCCATCAACAATTTATATACGAGGGTTCTGTTGTTCCGTATTCTCACTAACAGTTTTACTTTATGTATTTATTTATTTTTGCCCATCTGGTGTGCATGTAATATTATACCACTATGGTTTTCCTTCATATTTTCCTGATTATTAATGAGGTTGAATATCTTTTTCATCTGTTTATTGGAAATCTGTGTTTTTTGTTTTGTGAAAAGCCTCTTCATAATTTTATCGTATTTTTCTAGCAGTTTGTTTCCCTTTTTCTTTTTCTGTTTTTTATTGAATGGTAGGAGTGGTTTATACATCCTAGATACTGGTCCACAAAGAACAAAATGATAAAGGAAAGGAAGGATAAACTTAGTTACACTAAAGTGAAGAACTGCTATTGACTAAAAGACAGATTAAGAGAGTAAAAAGAAAAGCCACAGCCTGGGAGAAAATATACCTGTAATACATGTAAATGGTGACAGGTCAGTATATAGGATTTATAAACAACTTCTCCCATGCAATAATAAAATGTCTGGCCCTCTGTTCTGTGTAAATGGACTGTCTATCTCTGCATAAATTCTACATTGTTTGATTTACTATGGCTTTATAATAAGTCAACACCTGGTAGAGCAAGTTTTCACACCTTGTCATCTTCAGGAGTGACTTAGCTATTCTTGGTTCTTAATACTTCTATATACATTTTATAATCAGCTTATAAGTTCTACACACACATACACTGTAGCTATTCTAATTGGGTTTGCATTAATTTACAGATCTTGGGGAGAATTGGCATTTTTTTCAATATTAAGCTTTGAATTTATAAACATGGTAACTCCCTCCATGAATTTAGATCTTCTCTAATGTTTTTCAGTACAGTTGTATAGTATACTCCATAAAGGTTTTACACATCTTTTGTTAGATTTGCTCTTTGGTGTTTTATTTTGTTTTTCTTTTTTATTGCTATTATAAGTGATATATTTAAATTTAAAATTTTTTTCTATTTGCTGTTGGTATATAGAAATCCAATTGATTTTTGTATTGGTTTTGTAATGATAGCCTTGCAAAACCCTCTTATTGATTCTTGTAGCTTCTTTTGGATTTCTACATATATAATCATTCTTTTCTGATCCTTAAAACTTTTATTTCTTTCTCTTGCCTTACCTACTACATGAACTTTCTTTGTTCAGTGCTGAATAAAAGTGATGATAGCAGACACTCTTGTCTTATTCTGATCCTAGAAGGAACGCTTTCAATATTCCATCATTAAGTATAGTTTTTGATGTGGGTTTCTTGGTTGTCAAACTCTACCAGCACTAGAGTTACCTGGAGAGCTTATTGAAACAGATTACTCCCCTACCCCAAACCCCAGAGTTTCAGATTCAGTAGGTCTTGGTGAACCCTGAAGGTTTTCATTTTGGACAAGTTCCTTGGCAATGCTGATGCCCTTTGAGATCCACCATGATAGATATTCTTTATCAGGTTAAAGAAGTTCCTTTCTAGTCTTAGTTTTTCTTGTTTTGCTTTTTGTTTTTTGCGGTATGCGGGCCTCTCACTGCTGTGGCCTCTCCCGTTACGGAGCACAGGCTCCGGACGCGCAGGCTCAGCGGCCATGGCTCACGGGCCCAGCTGCTCCGTGGCACGTGGGATCATCCCGGACCGGGGCACGAACCCGTGTCCCCTGCATCGGCAGACAAACTCCCAACCACTGAGCCACCAGGGAAGCCCTATTCTTAGTTCTTTATTTTAAAATCATAAATGGAAGTTTTATCAACTGTTATTTTCTGATTTATGGAGAAAATTGTGTAATTTTTTTCTTTGACCTGTTAATCTATTGAACTGATTTTCTAAGATGAAGTTTGCATTCCTGGGATCCATTTAATTTGACCTGGTATTGTATAATCTGATATTGTATCCTTTTCGAATGCAGTTTGCTAAGAGTTTTACTTAGAATCTTTTTGTTTCTGGGTTCATTGCTGTGTCTATAGGTTTCCTTTCTCATGCTGTTCTTGTCATGTATAGTACTTAGCTCAGATTAAGTGCCAAAAAATGGGAGCCATCATAGTTATTATTATTATATGCCGATTATTATTACTATGGCCTTATAATCGTATGTACCCTGCCAGGGTAAGTATTATTATGCCCTTATAATAATAAGTATTAATTAATAAATAAAAATAATACTTATAATAATAAGTCATTCACTGCTATATCTCCAGAATCTACCATTGAGCTGGACACATAATAGGGATAATTGTGCCCATATAAAGTAGGCATGAGGATTAAATAGCTAGATAATAAGGAACCTATAACTATAGTAAGGCACTAATCCTGTGGGGAGTGAGTGGGAATAGAAAGTAAAGAAATGAATTTTGGTTGGGTGCTTACGGCCTGCCAGGGGCTGGTCTAGTCCTCAGAGAACCCAGAAAGCAAGCAGTCCTCACATTTTACAGATGAGTAAGCAGAGGCCCTGCCCCAGGCGGTCTCTCATCAGGTTTTTGCTGCTACAAGGTCGTCGAGGACCCTGACTCCTCCACACCCTTTTACAAAGGTCTGTGTGTGGCAGGAATCATTTGGCATATTGCCTTCCTTCTAGTAATGAGAATCTGATGCCTAACTCTGGTTCCCTTCTTGCATGGGCTGCTGGGAAGCTCAGATCCTAACTCTGAGCTTAACCACAGGTGCTAGTTCGATCCTCATGGTCATAGATATGTTTGTCCTTTCCCATGGCCTTTATGTCCGAGATTTTTCCTGCTTTGACGTCTTTATGTTTCTCTACTTTTTAGTCACCTGCTTGTTGAATATTTCCTTATTATAAGTGGCCTGGAGTCTCTTGAGAAATGTGTCAAGGAAATAAAAAATTAAAAATAGAGAATAAGGGGCTTCCTTGGTGGCGCAGTGGTTGAGAGTCCACCTGCTGATGCGGGGGACATGGGTTCGTGCCCTGGTCCGGGAAGATCCCATGTGCCGCGGAGCAGCTAAGCCTGTGAGCCATGGCTGCTGAGCCTGCGCGTCCAGAGCCTGTGCTCCGCAACGGGAGAGGCCACAACAGTGAGAGGCCCGCGTACAGGAAAAAAAAAAAAAAGAGAGAATAAGTAAGTATAATGACTGAGCTGTCCAGGAGCCTCTTCGGTCATGTTACTCACATGAAAACTCCTTTCTGAATGATTCCCTGCCCAGCCCTGCTCAGGTCCCTGCTCGCCCGAGCCCTGGAAACTGCCCAGGACAGCTATAATTTCTGCGATTAGGGTAATTAAGATGTTCCAATTGTTATAATTAACACTGAGATGCTGTTTCTCAAGATGCTGAGACTCATTTAAAGACCCAAGACAGGTTCAAAAAAGAAACTATGGAACTAACTTTACTGCAGGCCTTAAACCCTTCAAAGACAGCTCTGCTTCAGGGAGTTATCAATCGCGCTTCGTTTGCATCCACTGGTTCATGACACACACGTCAGATGAGCACCCACACCGACAGCGCTCACCCTCGGCTTTCCAAGCATGCGTTCCTTTCTAGGAACTCCAAGGGTGACTCCTGCACCCTGACATCCTGTCAGCAACCATCCCAAATCCTTGCTACCCAACCAGGAGACCCAGGACAGGTGCCCAGAACTGATGGGAAGGACTTGGGGGAATAGAGTCCAGCCCCTCTCCCACGCTGAGCCTCATGAAAACCTGCCCAATGTTCGTTTCAGCTTCAGGTCGTAAGGGAGTGGCCACTGACACATCGCAGTGGGCAGACGGGAGACACCACTGCCCACCCCCAGTGGACAGCAAACGCTTACGCTTGTGGTCTTAATGAAGGCTTTGCTGTCACCTGACTTCTTATGTGTCCGGCTTCTCTTTTTTTTTTTTTTTTGGCTGCGTGGGGTCTTAGTTGCCGCACTCGGGATCTTCACTGGGGCACGCAGGATCTTTAACTGCAGCGCGTGGGCTTCTCTCTAGTTGTGGCGTGCGGGTTTTCCCTCTCTGGTTGTGGTGCCCAGGCTCCAGAGCGCATGGGCTCTGTAGTATGTGGCACGCGTGCTCTCTCGCTGAGGAGCGCGGCCTTAGTAGCTGAGGAGCGCGATCGTAGTAGCTGCAGCGCGCAGACTTTGTTGCCCTGCGGCATGTGGGATCTTAGTTCCCTGACCAGGGATCGAACCCGTGTCCCCTGCATTGGAAGACGGATTCTTTACCACTGGACCACCGGGAAAGTCCTTGTCCGGCTTATCTTAAAAAATATTTATCATCAGAAAAAAGCAGGCAAGATTGGTGGGAATGTAAATTTATACAGCCACTATGGAGAACAGTATGGACGTTTATTAAAAAACTAAAAATAGAACTACCATATGACCCAGCAATCCCACTACAGGGCACATACCCTGAGAAACCATAATTCAAAAAGACACATGTACCCAAATCTTCACTGCAGCACCATTTACAATAGCCAAGATGTGGAAACAATCCAAATGTCATCAATCGACATATGAATGGATAAAGAAGATGTGGTACATACAATGGAATATTACTCAGCCATAAAAAGGAACGAAATTGGATCGTTTGTAGAGACGTGGATGGACCTAGAAATTGTCATACAGAGTGAAGTAAGTCAGAAAAAGAAAAACAAATATCGTATCTTAATGCATATATGTGGAATCTAGAAAAATGGTGGAAATGAACCTATTTTCAGGGCAAGAGTAGAGACGCAGACGTAGGGAATGGACATGTGGACACGGCGGGGGTAAGGAGAGGGTAGGACGAATTGGGAGATTAGGATTGACATATATGCACTACCATGTGTAAAATAGATAGCTAGTGGGAATCTGTTGTATAGCACAAGGAACTCAGCTCAGTGCTCTGTGGTGACCTAGATGGGTGGCATGGGTGGGGGACTGGGAGAGAGGTCCAAGAGGGAGGGGATATATGTACACACATAGCTGATTCACTTCGTGGTACAGCAGAAACTAACAGAACATTGTAAAACAACTATACTCCGATAAAAAAAGAAAATTTTTAAAAAAGCAGGCAAGAGACTCCTTAGGTGGCAGTGCAAAAAAAAACGAGGCTTTGGAGCCAAACCTACCTGTCTTTTTAGCTTACTCGGGTAAGTTACTTCAAGTTACTTTCTCCCTGTCACTGAGCTGCAGTTCGCTGAGTGCCAGGCCCTATGCCAATCACCTACCCGGATCTGTCACACTGCTCACAACACCGCCCTGAGATGGGTACTGTCACTATCCCCATTCTACCAATGAGCAAAGTAAAGTTCAGAGAGGTTAAGCAATCAGCCCGAAGTCACACAGCTGGCAGTGGCAAAGCTAGGAAGCACACCCTGGCAGCCTGGCCCCGGAGCCCAGGCTCTGAACTGTGCTACAGTCACTGTCACTTATTGCCTGGGTACATAGTATGTGCTCAACAAATATTCACTGGATTAAATGAAAATATGTTTGAGAGTCCACTCCTGTTTCCTTCCCATCTGCAGAGCTCTTCCTCATGAGCAATGGCAGGGACAGTTTCGCAGATAAATCTCAACCTACTTCTGTGTTGGCACACCAATTGCTCCATGGCCACAAATAGGGAAGCAGAAAAGACAGAAAGAGACACTTCCCAACACGCTTTCATCAGTCCCCAGGCCCTTCCTGAGGCCCTTTGTCAGCTTCCCTTGCAGAAACCCTTGACTCATTAATCTCTCTCCAGGAAACCCTGCTTGCAGTGTCTCTTGCTCAGTGAGCGAGACCCAGAACCACAACATGAATGGGCCCGGGATGGGGTGAGGGATCAGAGAGGAACCTACAGGGGTGGGTCTGTGCTGTCTGGCCACCACTGTGAGGAGAAGGCTGGCTCTGCATCCCTAAGGGTAGGACACGAAGTGAATAGAAGTGAGACTTGAGCCGAAAACTGAAGGATGAGCCCTGGCAAGCTTCTCGCCATGAACGAGGTTTTTCTCCTGGCCCAGTGTCCTTCTCCTCTGGGCTCGGGGTGGCTAGGGGTCAACGAGGAATTCCTTCCCCTCTGGGTTCAGGGTGGCTAGGGGTCAACGAGGAATTCCTTCCCCATCGTCTATAACGTGGACCCGACTCTGGAGGTGGCTGCCCAGCCAACGACCACATTTCCCAGAGTCCCCTGCATCCACACGTGGCCACTGAGTTCTCCCTGTTGGACTGTAAACGGAAGTGATGTTGGGCCCTTCTGGCCTGAGGTGGTTCAGATACTGGTGTGCTTTCTCCGCCCTCTCTCTTCTCTTTTCTGGGGACTCAAGGTCAATGCCCAGAGTGAAGCCAACAGAACCTCCATCAGCCTGGGTCCCTGAGGGACGGTGTGGAACAGAGCTCCCCCACTCCACCCCAACACACGTACTTACCATTCAGACCTGAACCACCTTAGACTGTTGGCCTGAGCAGGAGATAAACACAGGCCGTGTCTGAGCCATTACACATTTGTTATGCCATTTGGCATAACAAATGGCTAACATTTGTTAGCCATTATTTGTTAGAGCACCTGGCCTCCCTGAATGCTTACTTCCTCCCAAACGGCTCCTATCCCTTTTTCCTCCACAGCATCACCATTCTCCCAGTTAATAAAGCTAAACACCTTCTAGGAATGTATTCTAGAGAGACTCATGAATGTGTACACCAGGAAACGTCTCCAAGAATGGTGAGAGCCCCATTGTTATAGCAAGTGTAGGAAGAACCCAAGACACTGTGACAGAAAGAGGTATAAATAAATCTCATTCACAAAATGGAGTACTACACAGCAGTGAAAAGGAATGGATTATGGTGACCAGCAACATGAATGAATCTCACCAACACAGTGGTGAGTGAAAAAAGCAAGTCACAGAATAACACAACAAATATTGTTCTACGCATATAAATTCTAAAAACAGGCAAAATGCAAGAGTAGGTCGTTCAGAGATACTGAGATAGGTGGTAAAATTATAGAGAGAAGTAAAGTCATGATAAACACAAAATTCAGATTAGCGAGACCCCTGGGTGTGGGAGAGGCGTGCGAAGGCTCACCCACAGGACTGTGGAGGGGTTTGGAATGTTCTCTTTCTTAAGGAAATCAGTGCTGAGTACACAGGCTTTTCACTTCCTAATTATCCTTTAAATCATTTAGCAACATCATAAAAACTTTTTTGTACCCTTGATCTACTTCATAAAAAATCAATAAGTAATAAGTCTGGAAACCTGGCAGCTGACCCCACCTCTCCCCATTCCCACCTCCTGTCCATCAGCAAGCCTGCTGCTTCCTGTTTTCACACAAATGGAGAGTTGAACAGGGTCACTTCTCTGGCTGAACTAACGTGCAGCCCTCTGACCTGTGCCTTTGCCCCCATCCCATTCCTTACCCCCAAATCTCACGCTAAGCTGTTCCACGTCTAGAGCAATCTTTAAAACAACGTAGACCAAATCACATCACACCCTGCTTAGAGGGGTCCCCACTGCATCGGAGTGACAGCCAAGCTCATCACTGTGGCCTACCAGACCCCAGAGACCGGGACCTGCCTTCTCTACTACCATCACCCATGCCACTCTCCTCATTCCCTATGCTCCCCCACTAGAGGCCTTTGGGCAGGTTTTAGAACATGTCAGGCCAGTCCCCACTCAGGGCTTTGGCACGGTCTCCTCTCTCCACCTGGCTCCTTCCCAGCCTTCCAACCCAGTCTGAGATGCCACCTCCTCAGAAGGCCTCCCTGACCTCTTGTTGAAGGTAGATCCCCTGTGGCTCCCAGCCCCATGTCCCATTTATTTCCTTCCTGATCCGAGTATCACTTGGTGCTGGGTCACTGCGGGCTCCATGGAGGAAAGGGCTCCCTGTGGTCTGTACTGTGACAAGGGCTATCTTGTCCTTTATACTCTCTCCAGGACTTCGACCTGGACTTTGATTTCCAAGGGTTGCCACGGTCTTTGGCCCAAAACACAGCTCATTTTTATTCTTTTTATAAAAAGCTTTTATACATATACACACCAATGTAATTAAAATAAGTAAATCACATGTGTGGCCAAAACGCACCCTACTTTTAAGCTTTTTTTTTTTTTTTAAGCCATTGTCTGTCTGCTTGGCTTCTTCCTGCTCCGTGCCACACCCATGCTAACATCTGGGGTGGACCGGTCCATGTTTTTTTCCATGATCATATAATCATCAATCGATACACACACACACACACATACACACATGGGGGCGGGGGGGGGGGCATGGCTCTGAGGTCACAGTGACCACGCTGACATCATAATGCACAAACTCTTTTGTGTCTTGTCTTTCTTACTCGATACTTTGTGGAAATTTCTCCAAGTCAGTTGGGATACTTCCTACTGGCTCTTGTTAAATGACAGTGTAACAGTCCAAGGTGTGAAATATACCAGAATGTGTTCAAAGGCACCCTCTTTATAAACGTTCACTTTGTATCCAGGAGTTTTTGCCACGATGAATAGGAAAGGGTTGGGGTTTCAACCCAGGTGTGCATCAGAACCATCTGGGAAGCTTTACAATATACAGTTGCCCAGGCCCAGGGATTTGGCCTCCGGAGGCCTGGCTGGAGGGGTTGGGGGCCCAGGAATCTGTATTTTTAATGACTCTTCCAGGAAATTTTCTGTGCACTCTGTTTAAGAACCTCTGGCCCAGCAAGAAAATTTGACTGTAGCAGGAACTGTCTGGTTGTTGAAGGTGCCACCACAGCCTGAGTGGCTGCCACAAAAGGGGAACCACGACCCCCTGAAACTGCTGATTCCAGACTGGGGGAGGGGTACCGGTGCAGGGGCGGGGCAGAGATGCTTAGGAGGACAATATGGCAGGGGTCGTTGATACTCCACGCTGGCCACAAGGCACAATCACCGGGCAACTTTTTACAACATCCCAATATCCAGACAGGATCTCCAAGGGGGAGGAGGACTCTGCTAGGTTTTCATTTTTTTTGAGGTGGGACTTTGTTTTGTTTTGGTTTGGTTTTTGGCCACGCCTGTGGGATCTTAGTTCCCCGGGTAGGGATTGAACTCCGGGCCCTCGGCAGTGAAAGCGCAGAGTCCTAACCACTGGATCGCCAGGGAATTCCCTTTTCTTTCTTTTTTTTTCCTGCTAGGTTTTAAGAGCCTTCCAGGTGATTCTAATTTGAGAACCACTGGCGTGTCTGGTTGAGAACCCCAGCTATGGAGGTCACCTGTCCAGGCTCACCTGCCTCCCCCACTTCATAGCTCTGTGACCCGGGCAGTTTCCTTGTCTATACAGTGAGGCTAATAATTGCAACTACCTATTAGCCTGTCATGAAGAGCAAATGAGATGATGCGTGTAAAGTGTCTCTGGTACACGCCCAGCACACAGCTCACACTCACCATCATTCCGCTGTAGGAGATGTGGATGACATTGACCCTACAGGAAATGACAGTTCCATTGACTCGGTCCAGTCGTCCAGAATTCCTTTCCGGCCACCCTACCCTGGAGCCCCAGCAATCCCACCTGACACTCCCGCCCTCCAGGGCTGCCGGGGAAGGGGCAGGAGACCACAGGGTTGGGCAACCTCCTGAAGTTACTTATTCCTAATTCTGAATAAAGCATGAGTCAGGCGGGCCCAGTGCCACCCAAGTTGTAAATCTCTACAAGAAAGACAGGCTCTCACTCCTCTCCGGGCAGGAGCCTCCTCCTGGGTCAACCTCATGCAACTGAGCCCAGCAGGATATGACCTGAGAGTTGCCAGGACAGCCTTCCCTTCCCTTCCCTTCCTCCCAAATCTGACCTCTGGGTCTCAAAAGGTCTTTGTCCCCTATTTGAATGCAGAAATTAGGAGTATATATGCAGAGCTATCATTTGGGGATGGTCCAGGGGGGGTTATATAACAACAGTGATCTTTTATCAAGCACTTACTACGTGCCAGGCACTGTGCTACTAGGCACCTCACTTAAACCCCACTCAAGCTCTGTGAGGCAGGCACAATTATCATGCCCATTTTACAGAGGAGGAAACTGAGTCTCAGAGAGGTTAAATGCACAGCTGAGAAGTGTCAGTTCAGCGTCAGGTCATCTGACTCCGAGGCACGTGGCCTTTCCACTGTGCCATATTGCTTTGTCCAGGAACTCTGTCGGGCGGGCAGAGTGCCTGGGCATGCTCTGCCTTCTCCTGCCCACCCCTGAGTCAGACCCTGGAGAGGGGGAGTGGAGAGGGACAACATGCTTCAAGATGGGCGTAGTAGGGCTACAGGAAAACAGGCCTCCTCCTCGTCTACTCCCTCCACACACCCCCATCCAGGGCTTTTGGTCCTGCCTCTGCTGCCTGTGCTCCCCTACTTCCAGGCCTTTGCACAGCAGTTCCCGGTGCCCAGAAGCTTGCTCCCCTGCTTACCCGCAGCTCGGTGTCATCCTCCAGTCTCAGCTCAAATGTCACCTCCGTTGAGAGGTGACAATTATCCTGCTAAAGCAAGTCCCTAGCCCCTTTATTCCCTGGCCCTCGCTTCCTCCACTTAATGGCACTTAGCTATTTGTGTTTCTTTTCTTGCTACCTCCCTAGATGTAAACTCCTGAGGTTCGAGATTTTTGCCTGGCAAAACCCAGCCCTAGGGCCGGCTTGAGTTTTTATGGGTTTTGCATCTCTGGAGAGAATACAGGGCTTGGAAGGGACAAGCAAAGAGAGCGATTTCCTGGGGCTCTAGAGCAAGCCCGCCGGGGCCTTCATGGGGTGCTCATGGCCTCCCCATGGGCAGGAAGGAGGATGTCTCTGAGGGCACATGGCAGGCCTCTCCATGCTCCACATACACTGGCTTCCCTCACTGCCACACTCATGATGGAACCTTCCAGCCACAGCCCAGACCCTCACCCCGCCGTGCTCACGTGGTCCTGGCAGCCTGACATTTGACCTCTGGGCTTGCATTTATGCATCCGTATCAGTGCAACTGTCCACGGCGGCCCTAACTCATCCTGTGGCCAAGCTGGAGCAACCTCACAGTCTTACCAAAATTTGGGCTTCTCAGCCTCACCTTCTTGGGGGTCAGGCAAGCAAATACTTCAGCCACAAAAAAACTTCTCTGTTCTTGCTGTTGTGTTCTAAGCCCAAAGAAGGGCCCAAATTAGACTCAAACCATTTGTGTTTCTGTAGCTTTATTAGCCAGGGATGGAAACACAGCTGGACCCACACAACACACATGTAACTGACACACATCTGGAGAAAACCACCCAACCCCTCCCCCCACTCCCCTGCACTCAGAGCGCTTCATTCCCAGAGTTGCCCCCTTGTGAGCCGTCTCGGTGGGTCCGGCCCACCAGGCCCCCCTCTCCTGAGGCGGAGCAAGATATGGAAATATTGACCGGGAGTCAACAGAAAGCCTAGGACTGATTTTACCAGGGCTCTCCCCTCCTGCAGAGAGGACCCAGGGCCACTGATGCACCCCATGTATTATGAAGGACATTTTTCACCCTTGCACCCAGTCTTGCCAATCTCCGGGAATTCCCCAGATATTTTCATCTCCAAGAAATTCCAGGAGGTCTTAGAACCAAGTCAGGTTTCTGAACATCAGATGATGAGATGTTTCTAAGGCTAAGTAAGGGGTGACTACCATTGCTTCAACGTGTGTCTAGAAGCACCTACTATGTTAAAGCTCCTGCTGGGCACTGGGCAGGGGTGGCGTTCAACACCTGGTCAGGAGCCTGGGAGCTGGAATGCTGGTCCCGCCTCTGCTCCTTTCCTGTGGGTGAGGCTATGGGCTGGATCTCTCTCCTGTGACTTTAGGACGTTAGTTCCCCTGTAGCTCCAGAGGCAATCAGACCAAAGCAGGATTGTGGGTCCTTCCTCTGTTAGGACACACAGGCCAAGAGGGCAGAGGAGATGCATGGATGTTTCTAGACCCCAAAGTGAATTAGGCCCCATACAGAGGATTTGGGGCAAGGGGGGAGGGGGATGTTTGGAGGAGTTCCCGTGGGTCATGTTGATCCGCATGAGAGGCCACAAGAAACGAGGTCCTTCTTATTGGGAGGCCAAGGGGAATCAAGGCTGAAAACCAAATAGGTTGCAGGTGAGGCGTGAACACTTCTAAGGAAAAGGCTTCCAAGAGGGTGCTCCATCTGGAAAGTCGGAGTCTCTTGACACTTATTGTTCAGAGGCCTGTCTCAGTCTCCATCACCCAGGCCGACATCCCACCCGGGGGGTAAAGGATGGTGGGGGGATGGGCTCAGGGTACCATGTTCCACCACCTGAAGGAGAAGGTCTGCCGGCGCACGATGGTGCCGCAGTGTACCTCCCCGTGCAGCTTGTGGTATAGGGTGAAGTCGTCAATGAAGGTGCATTGGAGGCCCAGCGGTTCCAGCAGGGACCGCACCTTCTCCCCCAGGCAGCAGCGGCCGCAGATGATGGGTCCGAAGGGCTTGGGGATGCCCAGATGCTTCCCCAGCACCAGCATGTTCACCTACAACAAAGGGGGAGCCCAGGTCAGGGGCAGCACTTCATCATCGGCTCCCACCCCAGCACCCTCACTATACCCGGCAGGACCTGGGTTTGTCTTTGAGGCAGGCTTGCAAATAGCTACTCGCCTCTCCAGGCAGTGGGAGAAGAACTTGGGCTGCTAAGAAATCTGGCCAGCTGTGCATTGCCATGGGCACGTCTGCAGAGTTCACAATGACAACTTATTTCTCTGGTGACTGCCCTCCTTATTGGTGGATCATGGTGGTTGCCATGTCTGTGCTACAGAATCCCAAACTCCTAGGCTGTAGCCAATTGGACCAGGGTAGACATATGACCCCAGCTGGATCAATCAGATTCTCTCCTCCGGTGTTTGAAGTTGATATGGTGGGAGAGTTGAGTCAATCTCTGCCTGTGTCTATACTTATATGTGGCCATATTAATATTCATCCCCAGGGACAGAGGAGCAAGGGAAACCAAGAAATGGAGGAGGAGAAGCAGGGAAGGAGAGGGATGAATGATGTAGACGCAGAGACAAGAAATGGTTCCACGCGCTCCTGATGTCCCCCACAGCTGCCCCTGGCTTTCCTGGGGTCCTTATACTAAATCTTCTGCTCTGGCTGAAGCTGGCTTGGGTGGTCCTCCTGCAAACACAAGAATCTGGACCAGTGCACAAGCTTCTTGGGGGCACAGACATAATTGCCAGGCCTCCTTAGATATGCAGGAAGGAAAAGGAGTGATGAGAGGCTTTACAAGTGGGGAAATCAAAGATGGCAAAAAGCCAGAAAGGGGAAGGAAAAAAGGAGGGATGAAGCAATGGTGGTGTGGACAGGCTCCCTGCAAGCCTCTGATGATGGGCGAGTCTAGTTCCTCTGGAGGATGGAGGTGTAGAGGGTTTGAAAGGGTAGGGGAAAGAAGAAGGAGGAAGCCGGGTGATTGACAGCAGTGATCTCAAAGTGTGGTCCTCAGAGAGCAGCAAGCATCACCTGGATGCTTGCTTGTTAGAAAGGCAGCAGTGTCTCAGGTCCCTGCTAGATCAGAACCCCTGGGGTGAGGGCCCAGTGGTCCATGTGTTCCAGATGCAAGTTCAAGTTTCAGAGGTAAGGCCCTCAGGGCTCAATCAAAGGCCACTTCTTCCATGAAGCCCTCTTGGATCTCCAGTCCTACCTCTTGTGCCGGAAGTGATTTGTCCCATCTCTGAACTGCCACATCACTTTATTATACAAAGTAGATTGTTGGGACACATCCTCAGAGAGGTGAAGAGAGTTTTCCCCTGAACAGATTTGACCGGCAGCTCCTTGGGAGCAGGGAGCAGCCTTAATCATCTGTGTATCTCACACAGGGTACCCTAAATATGTGGAGGATGGTGAAGAGCTATTTACTGGGAGAAAGAGAGCAGAATGGGCACCTGAGCTTCCAGTGGATACTACATGCTTTACATGCACAGCCTCATGCAATCTTTCATTCACTCCACAAATATCAAGTGGGTCCCTGGGAGGAGAGAAGAGCCCTTCCCTGATGGCCCCTGAGCAAGGGCTTGGCCAATGAGCATTTCATAGTGACCATGACAATCAGCCAAGAAGAAGTCCTTCTGCTGGGCACCATGGGACCTCTGATTCTCCCTGCCGCCGCTACCAGCCACCACAGTCCCAAACATGGCAGCGACCAATCGTCTTGCCCACTGGGGAGCAGAGGCTCAGAGCTTAATTTGATGAAACCTTAAATCACGGGTGGTGGCCTCACCAAGTCAGGGAAGAAGGCCACCACCTTTCTCCTCTCCATCTTGAAGAGCTGGGGGATGTCGATGATGTCACCATCGGTCAGGCCCAGCTCCCGCTTCAGCACCTCCCGGCTCCAGTCGACGCAGCCCTAGGAGAGGAGGAAGGAAGAGGTAGGAGACCTTGCCCGTATTGGAGGGAACCCCAGGGGTCATGTCTGGTTAAGGACGGGCAGGATGCCCAGAGATCAACTCTCCACACAAACCTTCTCTTTGTACCCCTTCATCAAAATATACCTGCCCCGTGTCCCACCCCTCATAGTCCTATCCCATTAGCCAGGCTCAAGTGAGAGTGTTCCAGAGTGTTCCATCCTTGACCCTCTCCTTTCTCTAGATCCTTCACTCCTTAGGGGATCTCCTTCAGTCTTTTTTTTTTTTGGCTGCGTTGGGTCTTAATTTCGGCGTGCGGGATCTTTCGTTGTGGTGTGCAGGCTTCTCTCTAGGTGTGGCACATGGGCTTAGCTGGCCCTCAGCATGTGGGATCTTAATTCCCCGACCAGGGATTGAACCTGAGTCCCCTGCACTGGAAGGCAGATTCTTAACCACTGCACCGCCAGGGAAGTCCCTCTCCTTCAGTCTTATGGTTTAAAACACCAGACACTGACAACTCCTAAATTTCTATCTCCCAACCGCTTTATAGAGCCCAGCCTCTTTGCTGAGCTCAGACGTGCAAGCATAACCAGCACTTTGCATCTTTACTTGGGTGTCTAACGGGCACATCAGATGTGACGGGTCCAAAGACAACCTCTTCATTTCCACCCATGCCCCCACCCCGTTCTTCCACTCTGTGAATGGACCCATTGCTTGGGTCAAAATCCCTGAGGTCATCCTCGATGCCTCCCTTCCTCTCACTCAGCATCCATCATCAGCCAGTCCCGTGGGCTCTACTTCCAAAATATACCCCCGATCGGACCCCTCCCCACTACTTCTACCCCTTCCACCCGGGGGAGAGGCCTCCCCGCCGCCTGGCTGCCGGCAGCGGCCTCCTCACTGGCCTCCTGGCTTCTTCTGGTCTTGCTTCATGTGGCGGCCATAACAATGCTCCACGAAGACCTCCAGCCATGGGAGTGGAATTGACCGAGGGCCCAGCTGCCCAGATCCAGCTCTGAAATCCTTCCTGTGCTGGCGCCCGCCCGAGGCCACACCTCCCACCAGCTGCTAACAGCCAATGGCTGAGCTCCGCAAGGATACTAAGGCAGACAGTTTCTGGGAGCCGGGACCCTCTGATGGCTGATTGGCTTGCAGAATCCCGCAGTTTGGCCGAGCCTAACTTGACCGTGCGGCAGTAAAGGATGCATCCACCCTTCCTTCCCTCTCCTTCCCTCAGGACCAGCTCGCCCAGCCTCCTCCAGCTCCCTTCCTCTTTCCCTCCTGCAGCATTGCCCCTAATAAAATCCTTGCATGTTTAACCCCCATCTTGGCATTTGCTTCTTGGAAGGCCCTGGGCTGGATATTCTGTTTGCTCTACTGGACCCACTGTCACCCATCTTATCTGCTCTGTGCCCTGGGAGGCTGCCCCTTGGGAATCAGGGGCTCCCCTACCCACAGGCTTCCGGTTGGGTTCAGCCAATGGGGGCACTGGCAGAAGGTGGGGGGGGCTGGTAGGAGAGTGCGGTTGGGATCTTTGTTCCCCCAGCTCCCTCCCTGTCAGGTCACTGTGGGTTGGCTGTGAAGTCCCAGCTGCTGTCTCATAGCCTCTTCTTGTAGTGACCCCTCCAGGTTCCAGTAACATCTTCCTTGCCTAATTCCTCCAGGCCCAGGGGTGGTGACGGCTCCCCTCTTTCTACCCTGGGGATATGGGGCAGGCCTTTGTTGATTTCCTCAAATCCTCCCTATGTCTTTGTAAATATTCTCTTTGTTAAACTTTTCTACAGTTATCCGCTTCAAGCGCCATATGTTTCCTGCTGGGACCTACTGTCACCACCTCCCACCCCTCGCCATAATAGAAGATATATTCTCAACACAGCAGCAGAAAGATCATTTCAAAGCATAAGTCCTCTGCTCAAATTCCCCAGTGGCCTCCAATCTCACTCGGAGTCACAGCCAAAGCCCTAGTGATGCCCTACAAGGCCTTATGGGACCTGTCTCCCCGCACTCCACGTGGGCCTCCTGGCTTGTCCTTAAACACCCCAGGCCCCTCTGTTCCTCCTCAGGGCCTCGTCTGTGCTGTGCCCTCTGCCTGGAATGTTTGTCCTCCTCACATGCGCCTGCTTACCCCCTCCTTTCTCTCGGGTCAAAGTCAGGGTTTAGGGGCCCTCATCTGGGCCTGCTCCAGCCTAAGCTTTCATGAACTGTGAGCTTCAGACCCCCGTCCCCATCCCGGTCCCCAGCCACACCCAGCTCCCACTCACAGCCCACGGCCCTGTACCTGGACAAACCTATTGTAACTGATGAGGTTTTCACCGGAGAGGACCTGGTCGATGGAGATGGCGTTGATCTGCTGATTGCCTGTGAAGGAGAGAGAGACACGAAGGGCAGGGCGAGAACAATGCCAGCAGGGAGGGCCACCTGCTCTGGGAAGCAGCCAGACAGAGGCCAAGTTCGCAGGTACCGGTCTTGCTGAGTCAGCAGCTCCCCGGCCTTTCCGCTTGGCCACTGTGCGAGTCTGGGCGTGTGAGGACGGCTGGGGCAGGTGGCTGCAGTGCCATGAACTTTAGACCCTCATCTGAGCACTTCGGAAGTGGCGACACCTTTTATTGGAAATGTACAGCCTCCCCCTCTCCCACCGGGGCACTGGGTGATGATCGCTCTTTTTTGGCTAGTGGTGGGTCAGGGAGCTGGGTCACCCACCTGCCACCAGTGCCAGCCCTGACGGACACCACTGGACCCTGCCCCTGACCTCCAAGAGGTGACTGCATGGCAAAGGGGCTCCCCCAGGCCCAGCTTTCCTGCAGCCTTGATGAGGTGCCCGTGGAGACGGGCGTGACAGGGGAGGTCAGAGCCAATGGCTCACAATCCTCGTGGCTGCCATTTATGAAGCTCTTACCCTGTGCAGGCCCTGAGTCCAGCGCTCTACACTCAGCACTTCATTTAGGCCTCATGGTAACCCTACAAGGTATGCATCATCACCCCCACTTTACAGATGAGGAAACTGAGGCTCAGAGAGGTAAAAAGACTTGCCTCAGGTCTTGCAGCTAGGAAATGGGGGTGCTTGTGATTCAAACCCAAGCCCAGTGCTCATGAAGGGGTGAAGCCTTGACCAAGGGAAAGGAGAGGGCTTGCTGGCCACCCCCCCCCAGGCTTGACATCCCCCCCACCCTAGTTGGAATCCAGACCCAGCTCCACTGCATTCTTGCTGAGGCCTCTGGGCCAGCGACTTACCCACTCTGAGCCTCATCTTCTGACGTGTGAAGCAGAGTGACAGTAAGCCTCACAGGCTCTCCTGAGGTCAAATGGGGTAAACTGCGTGGACCTCACAGCCTGGGGGCTGGTACACAGTAGGTGACCACTGAGGTGTGCTGGACCTCCACGGCCACCACCCTGGGTATCAGCTCTCCAGTGCCACACGGTGGCTATGTGTGGTCTGACAGCTGTGAATTCCCTCACTGTCCTGCTCAGGACACTGCTCCCTGTAAAGCGGTACTTCTAAGAAAGATGAAGATAGCTTTCTCCCTGCCTGGTACATAAAATTTGGATTTGAGGATTTTTTCAGGTTTCATCTGAGCTCAAAGGAGTCTATTCGTGGTCCTTGTGGGAATGATGGGTTTGGGGGAAATTGTATTTCTTCCACTTTATAGCTGGGGCTTCCGGGTGATGGTAGTGAGGGGTGGTAAGGGGACGTGGGAAGTTATACTCGGGAGCTTCTAAGTTCTATGGAAGCTTTTCTCTCAGAGAGAGGTGTGGTCCAGGGTGGGACTGTTCATGAGCCCAGGCTCCAAGCCCCCAAAAGATGCTCCATTGATCCATCAGATTTTGCTCACAAAACACAAATTATTAAGATTTTCAAGACAGTGAAGGGCAGAGCGTCAAATCCCAAGTGCTGGACCCTTCTGAGCAGAGGGCCCTGTATGACTGCCCTGGTCACGTGCCCACAAAGCTGGCCACGTCTCCACTCTGTCCACACCCACCACAAGCCCTTCATCCATCATGGAGCTCCCTGCCAGCTCTGCCCCAGCCATGGAGAGTGGTGTCTCGTGGAGCAAGGGATCTCACACCTGGGAGGACAGCCCTGTTTTAAAATGTGCCCTTCCTCCCTCAAGCCACGACGTGTCTTAATTTAGGTGACAGGGGTGGGAGATCTGTGATGAGGGATACAGCACTGGTACCCACCAATAACCCCTTGGAACAGGAGGGCCGTGCCGTGGCCCTGCTTCTGCTTTTCCTGGAAGAGCTTGAAGCAGGCGCTAGGGCTGGCCAGGAGCGTCCGGAAGCCCTGTGTGGAGAGAGCAGATTCCATTGAGCTCGCCGGCCTCGGCATGGCTCCTTGGAGCTCATCCCCTAACCCAGAGCTATCTCCCGAGTCCTTACCTTCCCATGGGGGGCAGGGACAAAGCTCAGAAACTCATCCACACGGCCCGTGGCCAACCAGTCCACAAAAAGCTCCACAGTGAGCTGCACCTTCTGTGCGTGAAGGAAGTCCCGAACCACCTGGGTGACCCTGCGGCCTCTTGACCTGGGGCCCAAGGGGTTAAAAAACAAAAGTTAACTAAAATTATACATATATGCAGAAATGGAATGACAAGAGTTCAAGATTTCTGCAACATCTGCCCCAAAATGCATTGCTTTTGTAATCAGGGAAGACAATAAATATATATTTAAATTGCACTCGGGGCTTCCCTGGAGGTCCAGTGGTTTAGAATCCACCTCCCAATGCAAGGGACACGGGTCCGATCCCTGGTGGGGTAACTAAGATCCCACATGTCGTGGGGCAACTAAGCCTGCACGCTGAGACTCCTGAGCATGCGAGCCACAGCTAGAGAGAAGCCCGTGCCCAGCAACGAAGATCCCGCGTGCCACAACGAAGACCCAAGGCAGCCAAAAATAAAAAATAAATAGGCATGGACTTATATATACTACCAAACGTAAAACAGATAGCTCGTGGGAAGCAGCCGCATAGCACAGGGAGATCAGCCGGGTGCTTTGTGACCACCTAGAGGGGTGGGATAATGAGGGTGGGAGGGAGAGGCAAGAGGGAGGAGATATGGGGATATATGTATACGTATAACTGATTCACTTTGTTTTAAGCAGAAACTAACACACCATTGTAAAGCAATTATACTCCAATAAAGATGTTAAAATAAATAAATAAATATTTTTAAAATATATATATATAATAAATTACACTCCAGGTGAGTTCTCGATGAGGCAGACACAGGACAGGTCAATCACACCAGGTCAGTGACCCACCCAGGTCTCACCATCCAGGCAAATCCTCAGAAACACCCTCAGGCCCCATCCTCACATTCTCCAAGAGACTGATTTCACCCCCATATTCAATCACCGGCTGGGCAGTGCTTTGTAGAGTTTAACGTACATCTCTCTTGCTGCAGCCTCGCCTTCCTGCATGTCAGTGAGGGGAGAGGGTGATCTTTTCTCATAGCCCCGGCATATTACGTTCATGAATTTAAACCCCATTCTTCTCTTGCCTTCTGAAAAAGTATCTAATGGCATGGCCCCAACTTCCTCTTTCTGTGAGATCATGTGTTTGAGGGCAGGTAGTCCCCTTCAAAGCTTCTTGTTTCACCTGTTGTTTGATCACAAGTCTGTTCTAACTGCTTTGCTGAATTTGGTTGGCTCAGTTTTGGTCTATTCCGTAGCAAATAACCATTATCATATAATTCCTTTTCTTTTTCATCAATATCCCTGTGTCACATATTGAACAAGACATCATCAGTTACACTCTCTCTTTGTGTCACTGCTGTCTCAATTTTCATGTCCTATACCTCCCTTTTGCTCTCAGGACAAGGTCTGATATTAGTCATTTACATCATAGTGTGAACAAGCATTGATTTAAATGTAATTTCTCCTGGGACTGCTGAGACTTAAAACTTTTTCATCTATAACTATTAATTGATGTCAACATCTATTTATTTTCTGAATCAGAAGACCTAAGTCTAGTCATAACTTTGCAGGCTATGTGACCCTTCCCAGGTCACTCACCTTCTCTGGGCCCACTTATGAAATGAAAGCGTTGGACTGAAGGATCTCTTACATCTCTGCTTGCTCCAGTCTTCTCAGACTCCCCAAGGTAAGTGTGGACAGTGTCTGGAGAACCGTCTTCTGCTCCCACCCCCCCACATCCAGGTCTACAATTTCATCACTGATTTTTTCTGGTTCTCTTCCAGGAGTAGAATGGCCCCTCCCCCAGCCACGATCACCACCCCACCCTCAGTCTCCACCCCAGGAACACCTCTTTCACCCAGGCAGGTTGCCACCAAAGAGGATCCTCCCCAGGGGGTATTCTTTCCCATTGGCCACCACTGGGGGACTGACCTCCAGGTTCCCAAAGGAATCCAGGCCACTCACAGAGTTGTCTCGTGGTTCCCAAGTCACGTAGCCGAAATCTGGACCCTGGTAGGGGAAGTTGAGTCAGGCTGGGAGTGGGGAGGCTCACCAGGAAGAGCTTGAGCCTACCTGTTGGGCTTTGAGCTCCTTAGAGTGGGAGTGACCACCCATTCTTCAGATGGAAATACTGAGTCAAAGATGGGGATCTGACCTAGCGGTATTTTATTCACGTCTGCCAAGGCTGGGACACACACAGCCCACTGACTGGCCCCGCTGCCATATTAGAGAACGTTATTCCCCATGGTGATGGGAAAACAGCAGAGAGGGCCCTGGCTGCTCCAACACTCCCCATTAGACACTGAGCCTGAGGCCATGGCCTCCCCCTTTACCCTCTGCACGGCCTTCCTGCCAAGTCCAATCCAAGGCAGGTATCTGGCTGCTCTAGAGTGGCCTACTTTGGGGACAAATAGGCTGTTCTCAGTTTTTCAACTGAGACTCAGTTTTTCAACTCTGGAAAAGGGGAGAACTTCCCAGGGCCATCTCTTAGAAGGAATTTAGACAATATCGAGGGCCAGGGGAGAGCTCCTCCCACCTTTGTGATCCAATAAGGTGCTGGAGAAGTCTTCCGTTCTCTTTGGCACGAGGGAATCTCCCCTCTTTTCTCAGGAGAGGTAGATTAAGACACTTTTTTTTTTAATTTTATTGAAGTTTAGTTGATTTACAATGTTGTGTTAATTTCTGCTGTACAACAGAATGACTCAATGATACATATATCTCTTCTTTTTCATATTCTTTTCCATTATGGTTTATCACAGGATATTAAATATAGTTTCCTATGCTAGACAGTAGCACCTTGTTGTTTATCCATCCTGTATGTAACAGTTTGCATTGGCTAAGCCCAAACTCCCAGTCCTTCCCTCCCCCACTCCCCCTCCTCTTTGGCAACCACCAGTCTGTTCTCTATGTCTGTGCATCTGTTTCTGTTTCATAGATAAGTTCATTTGAAGACACCCTCTTTATTACCAATAATCATATGAGCAAACTATGTTGTATGTTTTCTTCATGTAGGCATGGAGAAGCCTCACAAACACCTGTGAGGCCAGGGCTAACATATTTTTACTGATGAGGAAATTGAGGCTCAGAGAGGGGAAATTATTTATGCACGGTCACACAGCATGTGAGTGACAGAGCCAGGCTGTCTGGCTCCAAAGCCTGTGTTCTTAACAGCTGCACCGTCCTGCCTCCCTTTCCCTTCTCGGGCTGCCAGATTTAGTAAAAAAAGAAAAGATACAGGATGCCGGGCTTCTAGTAAAAAAAGAAAAGATACAGGATGCCGGGCTTCCCTGGTGGCACAGTGGTTGAGAGTCCGCCTGCAGATGCAGGGTACATGGGTTTGTGCCCCGGTCCGGGAAGATCCCGCATGCTGCAGAGCGGCTGGGCCCGTGAGCCATGGCTGCTGAGCCTGCGCGTCTGGAGCCGGTGCTCCGCAACGGGAGAGGCCACAACAGTGAGAGGCCCGTGTACCGCAAAAAAAATAAATAAATAAAATAAAGATACAGGATGCCCAGTTCAATTTGAATATCAGGTAAACAAATATTTTTAGTATAAGTATATCCCATGCAATGTATGAGATATACTTATACTAAAAGTTACTCACTGTGTAGCTGAAATTCAGCTTTAACTGGGCATCTCCTATTTTATCTGGCAACTCTACTCCTGTCCCTAAAGAACATAGTTCCCAGTCTGGCCCTTGGGGTAATGTCTCTCAGCCCTCAGGCCTAGGCTGTGGCCTTGACCACTCACCAGGATTCTTTTGTAAGGGAAGTCCTGCAGTTCTCCATTCCCCGGGGGAGTCAAAGACTACTGGGAAGGTCTTGTGCGGTGCCTGAACATAGCCCAGCTCCATCCCATCCTGCAAACATGAGGTCGCCAGCTGTGGATGCTCAGCAGCTTCCCCTGCTTGCCTGGCACTCAGCACCTTGGCGAAGACTGTTCATGGGAGTTCTGTGCCGCAGGCCTGCTTTGCCCTTGCGGGGGAGGGGCCGTGATGTCTGCTAGCTGGGGGAGGGGCTGGAGGCTCAGAGAGGGGGTCCCCTTGCCTAGGGTCACACAGTAAGACAGGTCAGGAATGAACGAGAACATGGCCTTGGGGTTGTCCCTGTGCTGTGTCAGGGCAGAGTGGATACAGAGACGGGTTTGGGTGGCCTGCAATGGACAAACAGGCTGCTGGGTACCAGCCAGCACATCTGGCCTCTGCACGTGGTCATGAGGGATTGACGGCTGGACAGGGCTGAGGGGACCTAAGGAGTACAGATCTGCCTCCTTTTCTTTTTGTTTTGCCACGCTGCATGTGGCATGCGGGATCTTAGTTCCCCGACAAGGGATCTAACCCATGCCCCCTGCAGTGGAAGCTCGGAGTCCTAACCACTGGACCTCCAGGGAAGCCCCAGGCCTCCTTTTCAAACACGTAAACACACCCAGGTCAATTCTGAGCCCTCTGGCTCCGGAGGCAAAGATGACCCATCACTGATGAACTATGTATCCAACAAGAAGCTCACGATTATGGGCCCGGCCCTGCCTTAAGCTCTTTACAAATATTAACTCCATCAGTCCTCATGACATGCCTGTGTGGAGGTGCCATGATTACCCCATATCACCGGTGAGGAAAGTGAGGAACAGAGAGACCTAGTTATTTGTCCAAGGGCACACAGCTGGCCAGCAGCATAGCCAGGATCCAAACCCAGCCTGTCCGGCTCCAGAGTCCTGCTCTGAACCACCTCATCGGACGAACCTCCAGTTGAAATGAAAGCTTCTTAGCTGGGCATTCAAGGCCTCCTACCTCAACTCTTGCCCTTCAAAGAAACTGGGCCCTGGCCAAAGAGAATAGATGACATCTTTTCTCATGCCTCCCACCTCTGGTCCTTTGCACATACCAGTCTTCTGCCAGGACCACCGTCCATTGAGTCTCAGCACAGCCCTTACCAGATCTGTGGCCCTAGGCATTTACTCCCCTGAGAGCTCCTTCTTTATTGACAGGGCATTGTCAGGAAGATGAAGTGATGCTACACACGGCCAGCAATGAGTGCTCGATAAACGACACAAATCATCATCCACTCGCCAAATCTGGTCCAGCTCAGATGCCCCCTCCAGGCAATCTTCGCTGATCCCCCAGACAGAGGTGATGCCACACGCCTCCAAACCCTGCTGGCACTTTGCCAGTACCCCTGCTACATCTTAGATTGCTGGGCGGGGATTTCTGTCACAGTCATTCTCTACATCGGGGCTTCTAGCCTCGGCACTCTTGACACTTGGGACCAGATAATTTTTGTCGTGGAGGCCGTCCTGTGCATTGCAGGATGTCTAGCAGCACCCTCGGTCTCTACGCACTGGAAGCCAATAGCACCACCTCTCTCAGTGTAACGACCAAATGTCTCCGGATGCCGCCAAATGTCCCCTGGGGGGACGAAATCACCTTCCATGGAGAACCACTGGTCCAGGTTGTTGAGGGCAAGGAGCGTGTGCCCTGCACCTCTGCCATCCCCTTCAGGTTCAGCCCAGTGCCTATGCCAGATCCTATGGGTGTATGGATGTCAAATTCAATGTCAGTGTTCTTGAGCCTCCAGAAGGTTCTGGAGAGAAGGGGAGAGCTCTAGGTCTAGAGTTAGAAAGAGCAGTGCCCTGGGGAGGACGAGAACAGCCCCGTTCCTCCTGGATATTCCCAGCAGCACCCGCGTTGGGATAGGCCAGCCTCTCCCTCCAGGCCAGTGTCGGGTGAGGTGCTGCCCAGCGGCCGTGGTACCTGGATCCAGCGGTCGTTGCGGTTCTCGGCCTGTGGGCAGATGGTCAGCTTGCAGCCGGCTCTCCTGGCCAGCTCCGCCACTGCATCTGCAAAACACGTGTTGTTCCTCACACTGCAGACGAGCCCAGGGAGAGTGGCTCAGGACAGAGCCGGGCCTGGGGGTGGAGAGAGGGGCCACCAGGGTCAGAAGGACACCCAGCACCCCCCGGACTCACCGGCACACGTACACCTCCAGGGGCGGCAGGGTGCTGGGCGTCATAATCCAGGGAACCACACAGAACACCACGGTGTCAGTGAAGATGGGGGATTCGGAGAAATCCTGCAGGGGAAGACCAGAGGGAAAAGAAACTGGCCTCAGGGTCCAGAGCCTGGATGGTTCAAGGACCACCGTGGACTTGAGCAAGCCGCTTGCTCCTTACTTTCTAGAGGGGCACCAGCGGGGTGGTCGGGATCTTTCACGCCAGCGTCAGGGAAGGAGAGGCCCTCTACGAAGAAGCACTCCTCATCCCCGTGGAAGCGGGGCACCTGGTACGACGCCTTGTTCTGGCCCAGCACGTGCCTGTAAGCCTCTCATGAGCCCTCGGGACCTGGGAGGGGACAGAAGGGGTGGCCGTGGCTCCTGAGCGGGCCTGGGGAGCAGGAAGGGCTGTGTAGCCTTACCAACAAAATGTAAGCCAGACAACAGCTCATGCCTCTTACCTCCCACTGGCAAAGGAGAGAAAGATGCCTAATACCTGGCATGGGCAGGCCTGGGTGGGGGCAAGGGAGGGCATTCCTTTCTAAAATCAGTGCCCAGATCTTTCCGAGGGCAATTTGGTGGCATCTAAGAAGGTAATGTTGGGACTTCCCTGGTGGTGCGGTGGTTAAGGATCCGCCTGCCAATGCAGGGGACACGGGTTCGAGCCCGGGTCCAGGAAGATCCCACATACCGCGGAGCAACGAAGCCCGTCCACCACAACTACTGAGGCTGCGCTCTAGAGCCCACGAGCCACAGCTACTGAGCCCACGTGCCACAACTACTGAAGCCCGCGTGCCTAGAGCCCCTGCTCCACAACAAGAGAAGCCACCGCAATGAGAAGCCCGCACACTGCAATGAAGAGTAGCCCCCGCTCACCACAACTATAGAAAGCCCGCGCGCAGCAACGAAGACCCAACACAGCCAAAAGTAAATAAATAAATAAATTTATTTAAAAAAAAAAAAAAAGAAGGTAATGTTTACCCCTAACCAGCAATTCCATGGCTAGGTATCTTTCCTAAAAAATACATGTACAAGGGTGTTCACTGGTTAATTATTCATTCATTGAATAAATATTTACTGAGCACCTACTATGCACCTAGGAGGCATAGTTCTGGACTCCGGATATGGCTGTGAGCAAGGTCCCTGCCCGCCAGGAACCTAGATTGTTGTAAAATCAGAACACTGCAAAAACTGTGCCTTCAGGGGACCAGATAATTTACAGCAGCTCCAAGCTTTGGAATACGATGAAGCTGTGGAGGAGACTGAAGCGGAGCTAAATAAACACACAGGGAGATGTGTAGGATGTATAACTCAACGAGAGAAACCATTTGGAAAGCAGAGTATGTACACACACACACGCACGCACCCACACACCATGCACACACACACACCATGCTCATCTAGTGCACATAGAGAAAAGTCGGGAAGAACACACACCAGATTGTTAACAGTGAACACATGTTAAGGGTCAGGTTTTGGGGTAGGGATAGCAAACTCTCATTTTTTATTTTACATACTTCTATATTTTTTAAATGACCATATTATTACTTGTATACATTTGTATTTTTAAAATGTAAAAAATTTTGACGTTATATACTTTTATTTGTGATAATGGAATTGTGGCTATGTAAAGCAATAGTTTGGGTTGTTTTTCTTTGAGTGGAGTGGGGAGATACAGACTGAATTATTATAGAGGCAGACAGCCAGGGTGTCTGGGACTGACTTTAAAATACTTCAGCAAACCGAAAAGGATAGATGAAGTAAGAGAGGCAAAATAGTGATCACTGTTGAATCTGAGTGGGTGGCACATGGGGGTTCATTACACCATTCTCTCTACTTTTGTGGATGTTTGAAAGTTGTGATAATAAAAATTTCTAAACGTGCTTAGAACATATTTTAAAAATTCAGTCATCCGGTAAAACCACCTGAGGCACGGCTGTGTCAGGGATGCCAGCCAACCGGTTCTGGAGCTCTCTCATCTGATTCTTCTTCCTCTGACCCCCAAGGCAGCCCAGGAGCCAAAGCAGAGCCTGCTCTCTCACCCCAGGTGGGGAAACTGAGGCCCCCTTCGGCAGGGCAGGATGGGCATGAACTCACCACAAGCACGGAAGAACTGTGCCCACTTGGCGTCACAGCTGGAGGTGTGGAGGACAAGTGTGTGATCGTCGAAAAGAGCAACGGGGCCTTGGGTCCGCAGGACCATGACAGACATATCTTCCAGGTCTGGGGAGCCAGACACAGGGCGGCAATTCAGGGGGCCTCCGACACCCCAGCTCCTCCGACTCCTCCCCGTGCCCTCCCCAGGGCAGAAGGTGCCGAGACTTGGGTCTCTGAGCCCCAGCTCTGCCCAGCCTGTGGAAGCACTGGGAGCCATCAGGAGCAAACCACAAAGATGGCTGTAAGCATGTGACATGGTGAGCTACTTCCTACCCTCTCGGAGCCTCGGTTTCCTCATCTGCCCAGAAAACCAGGAAGTATAGAGCAGCCAGCCCGGTGCCTGGCACACGACAGGTGTGCAGGAGAAGCATGTGTGGTAAGAAGCCCACCTGGGCAGCACGAAGGTGAAGGCCCCTGTCTCAGTCCCAGAATCGCTCACTGCTGCCCTGGGCCAGCCCCTCCCCGCCCCAAAGCCTCAGCCTTCCTGTCTCCAAAACAATCATGCCAACTTTTAGAGTAGCATGGGCATCTCATGTGTGAAGCCCCTGGCCCACACCAAGGATGCTTCTGCAGCATCCTTCATGGGGCTGTGCATGTGGTTCAGGATGGATTTAAACGTGGGCAGGGCTTCCCTGGCGGCGCAGTGGTTGAGAGTCCGCCTGCTGATGCGGGGGACGCGGGTTCATGCCCCGGTCCGGGAGGATCCCACATGCCGCGGAGCGGCTGGGCCTGGGAGCCATGGCCGCTGAGCCTGTGTGTCCGGAGCCTGTGCTCCACGGAGGGAGAGGCCACAACAGTGAGAGGCCCGCGTATCGCAAAAAAAAAAAAAAACGTGGGGCATCTCTGAAACCCAGACCAGCGATGCCAGGGAGGAGGAAGAGGCCGGATTTCGGGTTGGAATCAGAAGGCTTGGACCTGCCACAGGCTGGCTGAGTGACTTTGGGGATCTCCTGACCTCTGAGCCTCAACGTCCTTGTCTCTAAATTGGGGCGATGTTGCCCTTCTGCTTCGATGGTTAAATGAGAATTTGGGTAAAGAGTCTGGCACATGACGGGTGCTCAAATAATGTTAGCATCCTCTACTCCCCTGGAGGGAGAGAAAGGTGAGTCAGCTCCTTTCCAGAGCTCTGCCCCAGCCTGCGAGTGCCCGCTGGCACTGAGGATGGGGAGAGGCAGCTGCCGGCCTGAGACAGGTTTTAAGGAGCATCAAGGTGTATACAGGAGCTGAGACTCTGGCCCTGAGCTCTGCCTTCAGAGCTGCCTGTGGGGGTCAGAATCCCTGCAGGGTAGCTGAGCATTGACCCTGGAAACCCAGGGACACAGGCTGCCCCGGTGCCCCCCTCGCCTTGCAGGCAGCGCACGTGCCGGTCACAGTTGTCCTGGTCATCACAGTTCAGATTGTCCCTGTCACAGTTCACCAGCAGGATGGCTCCATACCCACTAGATCCCCAGACCCACTGCCGCTGCCAGTGGCAAAGCACAGCTGATGACGGGGGCTCAGACCAGACCTGTGCCTCCCTCCTCAGCAACCTCCTGGCCAGCCTCCTAACCCATCCCTTCCTTTTCACCCTGCCCTGTGATGATAGGTCCACTCCTGCTCAAGAAACGGCAATAGCTCCCTACTGCCCACACCATCAAATTCAAATGACACAGCTGTCTCTCATGGCTGCCTGTGTTATGTCTCCAGCCAACATCCTCTTTCCGATAGGCAGCTTCCTGATAAGATCCATTCCTTTCTCCAGGCCTTAGCTTCTGCTGTGCCCTCCACCTGAAATGCCCTCCGTCTTGCATCGCTTTGGAGCCCAGCGCACGGGGACTTCAAGGGAAGTCTTTCTTGCTCACAAAGCCCACCTTGCCCTTCTCCTCTGAACTCCCAACGCATTAAGTGCCACCACAATTCAGCCCAAAGTTCTTTTACAGTTTCAGCCTTGGTAGATTTCCCTTTTCACCTAGATTAGGGGGTCAGCACACTACTGCCCGTGGGCCAAATCTGGCCCACTACCTGTTTTTTTTAAATAAAGTTTTATTGGAACACTGTCACATCCATTTGTTTCTGTACTATCTCTTTCATTCTACAATGGCAGAATCAAGTAATTGCAAGAGAGACAGGATGACTCGCAAAGCCTAAAATATTTACTATCTTGCTCTTACAGAAAAAGTTTGCCAACCCCCAACCTAGATTGAAAATCCAGAAGGACTTTTCCCCAGAAAGGAAGGCCTAGCCCAGGGCTGGGCACCTGTGTGCTTGAAAACTCTTGGTGATGATTTTTCTCCCAGAAGATCCCCAGCCATGCCTGGTTCCTATCTGGCTCCACTGGCCTTGACATCAGCTTGGAGGCAGGGGGATACCTATAATGGTCTCCCTCCTCTTAACCCAGCCTAGAGCAGCTCCAAACTCCATGCCCGTTTCTGGGCCCAGAGATAGCCTACCTTGTCCACAAAGCCCCTATCCCGTCTGCCTTCACAGTTCAGGTCACAATCCAGGGTGATATCTGCAAGGAGAGGGCAGAAGGTAAGTCATGACAGTGTTTCCAGGGGCCCAGCACATTTTAGCCTCGGTCTTGGCCCATCTGGCAAATGAAAGTCATTTCCAAGGAGACACTGCCCAGAGGTGGGAGCATCTGGAGCCTCCCTCCCTGGGCTGGGGAAAGAGGCCTTGGGGAGGAAGCAGGGTCAGAGCAAAGACCCAGGTCAAATGCTGCCCCCTCCAGGAAGCCTTCCCTGAACTCTCCCTCTCCTGCATCTCTACAGCCCTCGCCGTCTGGGGCACACCCTGCACTGCGCCTGGGTTGCCCTGGACATTCTTGGTCTGTATGAAGCTGCCTCGTCTCCTTGAGATGGGGCAGTGAGCCTGGACTTTGGTGTTAGATAGTCATGGATGTGAATCTAGGCTCTGGCACCTACAGGCTATGTGGCTTCTCTGAGCCTCAGCTTTTCCCTAAATCCCAGCCTCCATCCCACTGTCTTAACCTTTCTCCCTAGAAAGTTGGGGAGATTTTACAATACAAATGAAACCTTCAAGGGAGAGAGAGAGAGAGAATTTGAAATGATTTTTAAACATGTGAAAAGGCACCCACCCACCATGCAATAAGTGCATGAAACTCACAAAGCTAATATGGGGCAAAACAAGCCCAACTCCAAAGGACGCGTACAATAAGATTCCATCCAGGGAGAATTCAAAGATAGGCAAAAATAGACTGTATTATTTGGGTGTGCCTATTCAGATGATAAAACCATAAAGGAAAGCAAGGAAATACTTACCACAAGATAGTGGTTACCTCTAAGGGAAGGAGGGAGCTTTGATCAGAGAGAGGCTCGGTGGCAGGGGGCACTTTGGGGTATTGACCACGTTCCCTGTTCTATTTCTTTTTTTTTTTTTTTTTTTTTTTTTTTTTTTGCGGTACGCGGGCCTCTCACTGCTGTGGCCTCTCCCGTTGAGGAGCACAGGCTCCAGACGCACAGGCTCAGCGGCCATGGCTCATGGGCCCAGCCACTCCGTGGCATATGGGATCTTCCCAGACCGGGACACGAACATCGGCAGGCAGACTCTCAACCACTGCGCCACCAGGGAAGCCCTCCCTGTTCTATTTCTTAACCTGGGTAATGGTTGCTCAGGTGTTTGCTTTGTAACTATTCCTTAATGTGTGTGTATTCACACCCATACTCTCACACACACATACATACATACGTACTTTGCTCTATGCATATTTTCCAAAGAACAAGGGTGGGTGTGTGTTCAGGGAGAGGAGGTGGGGAGGTCCCCAACATCAGTCCTAACTAAAGGGAGGCAAATTAAAGCAACAATGAGACAGCGACCTCTCAGACTGGCCAAAAACAGAAACGGTTGATAATGTACAGCGTTGGCAAGGCACTCCCATACTCCCTGCTGTTGGCAGGTGTATAACGTGGTACGGTCTTTTCAAAGAGCCATTTGGCAATATCTATCACAATTTAAATGTACCTTCCCTGTAACTCAGCAGTTGTGCTCCTAAAAACGCCTCCTGCAGACAAAGCATTTTCAACTTTCTTGCTAACTTTCTTGTTCTCCAAGTGCTTGTACCAACGCAAACCCCACCCCCGGTAGAAGGAGTTTCCAGTTGCACATCCTTCGCAGATAAGTATCTTCTAAGGTAAGTATCCTTTCATTTGAGCTCTGATCATTGGGGCTTTTCTCATCTGTGGTTTGCTGGGGTTTTTTCTTTTTTGTTGTTATTGTTGTTGCTGTTTTGTCTGTTTCTATCGTTTGGTTTTTCTTTCTTATTGATCGGCATTCTCCATTACCCATAAGCACTGAGTCAGCTATATGCATTGCAAAGCTCTTCTCCATAGTCTGGCTTTGTACTTGTCCTCCACTGTACAGAAGTTTTCGATTTTAATACAGTCTAATTTATCAGTCTTGCCCCTGAAGTCCTGTGCTTTTGTTTTGCCTTGTTAAAGAAAACTTCTGACTGCTTTGATGTTGAAAAGATATTCTCTTCTAAAAGCTTTAAAATTCTGACTTTCACCTTGAGATTTTTAACCCATCTGGAATTTATTTTTGAGTATGGTATGAAGTTGGGCTCCAAGTTCATTGAGTTCATTCAATGGGTCTGGGTTCTGGTCCTCTATTTGTTCCGTTGGTCTGTATTTAACCCTGCACCAATTTCACACTGCCATTGGCTGAGGCCCCGGACTTACCCACACAGGTGAGGTAGAGCAGCGCATAGGCCAGAGGCTCTTGGCCGGAATGGTAGGAAATCTGAACCTGTAGAGAGATGGGCCCCAAGGTCAAGTTGGCTGAAGCCAAGAGCCCTGCCCCAAAACACAGGTCTTGAGGGATCTGGCAAGGAGGGGAGGAGTTCCCAGGAAACTCTGTACACTAAAGTTGAGTTTACTAACCCAGCTCTTCCTTTAGCCTTCTCTGTGCCATTTATTTTTCCATGCCTCAGTTGGCCTATCTGTAAAATGGGAACAATTTGTGAGGGATTCCTTGGACACGTGTGTCCCGGTGCTGCCAAGGACTACTGTGTGCTTTTGGCAAGCCCCTGCTCCAAAGAACAGGAGCTGGGGCTCCTGTTTTTGATCTCAGTTTCGCCATTCCTAAAATGAGGAGTTTGGACTGGGCAGGCTTTAGGGACACTCTCTTAACTCTGGGATTCAGACAGGCCTAGACTTGAGCCCAGCACCTCTGGGTTCTGTGACCTTGGCCGAGGCCCTTCACCTTTCTGAGCTACCTCAGTTTCCTCATCTGCCAAATGGGCTTTATATAGGTCCCTACCTCAGAGGATTGTAGTGCGGATTTGAAATGATCCATGTAAAAGTCTAACCTTATAGGAAATACCCAAGAAATACCAGCTATTGTTATTAGAGGGCAGGGGCTCTGATGTAAGAGTCAGTGCAGAGTTCTGGAGTCAGATGTCCTGGGCTCAGATTCTGGATCCACCATGTGAGAATATCCTGGGAAAAGTTGCTGTCCTGTCTGGGCCTCAATTTGCTCAGCTGTAGAATGGGGATAATAATAGTTCCGTAGGACTGATTATAGGCTATGAGGATTAAAAAAGGAAAGCACGTGACATTCGTGACGCGGTGCTCACAGCACACGCCCAGCAACTGTCAGAGGTGAGGCTGAGGATGGTGGTGACGATAAAGCAATCCCAGGCTGATGTATCAAACCCCTCTGACCCACCGCCCTCCACTTGGACCTTCCCTTTTTGGCTCTGATGTTCTCAACTCGGCCAGAAGGTTCAGGATTTTATAGAGACTCCTCAGCCCTCTGTCCTGGGAGCCCCTAAATCCTGCAGTTACTGACCCCTATGTGTCAAGCCCCGCAATGATGCTCACCTCAGGCATAAACTTACCTGGATCCCGGGCAAAGGGGGGGAGGGGAAGTAGGGGACACTCTGATGACCCTCTTCAGTCCCTGCGGTCCTCGGTGTCAGGGAGCTCAGATTGGGGAGGTATCCACACAGCCTCTGACTCAGTGCAGGGCAACCAGGAGCGGCCCCTCACAGGATGGCTGGTCCTCCTGCCCTGCCCCGGGGGCCTCTGTCCCGACTCTCACCAACTCCGCTACTTACTAATCATGTGACTTCAGGTAAGCCACGCCCCTTCTTGGTCTGTTTCCTTGTCTGTAAAATGGGTTCATTCTGCCCCACCTGCCTCACGGAACTCCCTGGATAGGATAATTCAGACACATGGATGGTAAAGATGTGGGGGTGATGAAGGGAGCCTGTATCCAGGTGTCGAGCGGCTCTGACACCTGAATTCTAGCCTTCCCACTGATTGGCTATGTGGCTCCAGGACAGTTACTCTGAACCTTGGTGGCCCCACCTGTGAAATGGGGATCAGACCCTGCCTCTCAGGGCTGCTGTCGGGGCCGGTCACGGCTGCCCCAGGCTGGGCGCGTGGTCAGTGCTCCTTAAAGGGCCAGTTTCCCAAAGTATCGCCCCTGACATGGAGTGGGGACCTGCCACCCACACGACAAGGCCTGGTTCCCATCACCCCTTTAGGGGGCGTCCCCTGTGCCCTGTGTCGAGGGACACCCGACTTCTCCCACTTTTTTTTTTTTTTTTTTTTTTTTGTGGTACGCAGGCCTCTCACTGCTGCGGCCTCTCCCGTTGCGGAGCACAGGCTCCGGACGCGCAGGCCCAGCGGCCATGGGTCACGGGCCCAGCCGCTCCGCGGCATGTGGGATCCTCCCGGACCGGGGCACGAACCCGCGTCCTCTGCATCGGCAGGCGGACTCTCAACCACTGCGCCACCAGGGAAGCCCTCTCCCACTTTTTAAATCCGCCCCCTGCCATGGGGCCAGAACACTGCCTCCAGCTGGGTCTTGTTAAACTCAAACTTAATGGGCAGAGAGAGGAGAGGAAGGGGAGGCATCCGGCCTCTGAGAAGTGAATGGGGGTCAGGAAGGGAGTGGGTTAGGGGAAGGTGAGGCCCCTGGGGAAAGGGGTCTCCCCAGGCAGCGGCTTCCCTCCCCCATCTCTGCTTTCTCTCCCTCATTCAGAGTATCAGAGACCACGAGTCAACCCTCAGCCTACAGATGGGGAAACTGAGGCCCGACACAGAAGAACTAGGACAACTCCTCCCTTCACAAGGGGTCCTGGGAAGCAAGAGAAGGAGCAAAGGCTGGCTCCTGTTCAACACTAGGAGGAAGGTGCTATGATTATCCCCATTTTACAGTTGGGGAAACTGAGGCCCAGAGCAGTGATGTGACTCACCAGCAGACTCACAGTTTGTGTTTGTAAGTTGCAGAGCTGGCTGGCTCCAGGGCCAGGCACTTACCCACTCTGCTACCCTGCACTCTGGATAAAGAGAGGGCCCTGGGCCCTTGTGGAGTGAGATCACTGCCTCCCCATCACTCCCTCAGACCAAGGGACCTGCTTACGTGACTGTCGTTGAGGTCGTTGCTGGCAGAGTTCATGACCACGATGGTCTGCAACCCCACATCAAAGCACCACCGCCCGGTGTCTGCATGTTCCCAGTCCCTCTCCACTCTGGGAGAGATGGAGATGTCCACGCTGGGGGTTCCGTAGACCTCAAACATCTCTGTTCCCTCAGGTACTGACCTGGGAAGAACAGGGAGCCACGGGAAGTGCTAGAGGGCAGCTCTTGTTCAGATGCTTGAGCTCTGGCTCAAACTCTTTCTTCCAGGAAGCCTTCCCTGACTACCCCAGGCCTCTCAGATTCTCACAGCAAGCTCCTGGAAGTCAAGCCTGGACCTCACACACAGATAAACATTCTCACATTCTAAGGTTCTGTGTTCATTAACGTTTCCCTTGTGAGTTCTCCAGGCATTAATTGTAGGGTTAAAAATTCCATGCTGTTCTGTGGCCCTGGGACCTCATTTCCCCCACTCCAGCTAGTCTGGGAGTCCTGTTTGAAATCAGTCTGTTCATCCTCTGATTGTCTGCGGGGTGCCTACTGTGCATGCTGGCACTGCTGGGCTGAGGAAGATACACCTACTGCCCCCGAGCCTTGAGTCTGGCTAGGGAGCTGCGGACAGCACTGCCCAGGGCAACCAGATGGGATTCAGGGTGATGGGGTCAGGGGTCAGTGAGATCCCATGTAGGGAGAGACCACTGTGGGCCAGAGGAACCGGAAGGCTTCCTGGAGGAAGCAGCACACACATCCAGCTGGGAGATAACAGTAGCTGACTTTGGTTGAGCCCTTGCTAGGTGCCAGCCCTATTTGACTTTCTTTATGTGCCTTATGTCATGTAATCCACTCAAAAACCCCAGGAGGTAGCGACTATTATTGTCTCCCGTTTTACAGGTGGGAAACTGAGGTTAAAGTAAACTATCCAAGGTCATGGAGCTAGTTAGTGGCAGGACTGGGGTCCTTCTGGCTCCTGAGTCCACATTCTTACCCAAGAGTAATAACAGCAGTAATCATAACCCCCAGGGCTCCCACCCCCTGAACATTTACCATGGCAGGCTTGGCTGAGACTTTCCGAATATCAGCTCATCCAGTCCTCAGCACGGCCCCAGGAGGAGGGGATCATTACTCCCACTTAACATGGGGAAACTGAGACTCAGGAGGGGCAAGAGGCTTCCCCAAGCTTGCAGAGCTGGCCACAACCACTACCCAGGCCCTTTCCCTTCCCTGTCTCCATGGGGAAGAAAGCAGACCTCCTGCAAAGCACCCTCGTCACTCCTCTTCCAGCATGAGTCTGACACTTCTCGACACGCCTTTCCTTTAAAAAAAGAGAAATACGTGAAGCCTAAGTGTACTCCACCAGGCGGGTCCCACTCCAGGGCTTGGCCCTGCTGGGTATCCTCACCAGGTGGGAGGGGCTGACACACCTGTGTCTCCTTCCAAGCAGGGCTGCCAGATTTAATAAAATACGGAACACCCAGTCGGACTTGAATTTCAGATAAACAACAAAAAATTGTTTTAGTATAAGTATGTCCCATGAAATATCTGGGATATACTTACACTAAAAAAGTATTCATTTTTCATCTGGATTTCAAATTTAACTAGGCATCCTGGATTTTATCTGGCAACCCTACTCCCGAAGCTGTCATTTCCAGGGCTCTGTCCTATTGTGCCCTGGGTGTGTGAGAATCTAGATAGAGAGACATGGGGACACAGAGACAGTGACAAAGGGACATGAAAAGATATGGAGAGACAGAGACTCATGGAGACAGACCCGGGTATGAAGGGCCCCCAGCCTCCTCCCCCCAAACACAAGCTAGAGCGGATCGCCTTGGGTGGTCCTCCTGGTACGAAGCCCACCCAGTTCCCAGGCCCCAACCTCTGGTTTGGGGTATCTCAGCCCAGCTCCCCTGCACCTCCCTGGCCCGGGGCTTGTATGAGGCACCAGGGGACCCCTGATGAAGATAGAAGTGCCCCTGCCCAGGAGGGGGCCAAAGAAGCTGAGAGCTTGGTAGTGCCAGGACCAAGATCGAGAGTCAGGGTCTAGCCTGGGCTGGGTTGCCCATCAGCCAGGTGACCTTGAACAAATCACCTAGCCTCCCCGGGCCCTGTTACCTCACCTGTAAAGTGGGATAATGACACCTACTGGGCCATCCTCACAGGCAATTGTGAGGCTCAAGCACGATAATAGATGGGCAAGTCTTTTGGAAAACCACTGGCCCAGGACTGGGGAAGGGGTTACTAGGGTAAATTAGGGCACAGGAAATGGGTGGATGGGAGCAGCTTGAGAGGGTGTACTGGGGTGTCTGGGGAAGGCTTCCCGGAGGAAGGCAGGTAAACCGAGGACAAGGAAGAGACACATCTAAGGGGAAGGGGTTTCCACTGCAGAGCCTTAGGAGGTCAAGTGCAAACTCAGGCTGCAACGAGCTCATTTTCATTTCACCCCTATGTAATGGGAAGCCAGCGATGGTTCCTGATTAGGAGAGGCAACACAGTGGAACCATGATGAGGTGGCTAAGCCTGTGGACTCTGGGGGCAGGAAGCCTGGGTTCAAATCCCAGCCCCACCACTCACTAGCTGTGTGACCTTGAGGAAGTGACTTGGCCTCCCTGTGCCTCAGTGTCTACATCTATAAAGTGGGGTGATGAGAAGACGAAAGGAGTGTGAGTAAACACTGGGGATGAGTAAAATTTGGAGGCACCTGAACCCATGCCCTCATTTCACTGCTGGGGAAACTGAGGCCCAGAAGAGGAGAGACTAGAAGACAGGGCCCTAGACTCCCAGTCTCGTACTCATGCTCCATCCTGCAGCCGTGTGTTAGGAAGATCAAAGGGGAGGCTTCTAGGCGGAGAGCCTGCGTCAGGTACAGGAGGATCTGGATTTCCCATTTCCTGGAGGACAGGGAAAGTGGCCAGAGGCTCATGAGGATGAAGTTCTTCCTCCAGCCAGGCCACCCCGAGTGCGGCATGCTGTTCTAGACAGTGTCCCCAGCCCAATCCTGGGGGCACTTCTGGCTGGGGACCTCGTCCTCTCCCAACGAGTAGGACAGTCCAAGACCCTCCCCAGCCCTGAGCCCTTCTAGCCAGCCCAAGGGCCCAACTGATCCAGTAGTACAGCCAGCCTAGGAGCTGGTGCACATTGAGAAAACATGATGGGATGACCAACAGTTCTGGTTTGCCAGGGACTGAGGCATTTCCTGGGGTGCAGGACATTCCATGCTAAAACCTAGAAAGTCTTGGGCAAACTGGGACAGCTGGTCACCCTCACAGTGGTCAACTTCAGATCTAGCTCTTGAAAATGCAGATTCCAGAACCATAAGTTCTGCAGTCAGAGCTCCGGGACCTGCATTTTATTTTATTTTATTTTTTTAATTTAATTTTTTTTTTTTGCGGTACATGGGCCTCTCACTGTTGTGGCCTCTCCCGTTGCGGAGCACAGGTTCTGGACGCGCAGGCTCAGCGGCCATGGCTCACGGGCCCAGCCGCTCTGCAGCATGTGGGATCCTCCCGGACCGGGGCACGAACCCGTGTCCCCTGCATCAGCAAGCAGACTCTCAACCACTGTGCCGCCAGGGAAGCCCATGGAACCTGCATTTTAAACCACACTGATGCCCAGTGACGTCTGAGGACCATGGCTAAGGATGGACTGTCTCAGAAACAGTGCACCCTAGTCCCCCGGGAGTGTGGGAGTGACTCAATGGGAGCTCACGCCCTCCTGGGAATCAAGACAGGTCAGGTCTTCCTTTAGAGTCGTGCCACCCCTTCAATGGTGAGGATGATGGTGGCGACAAGGGTGATGAAGACGGCTCTCCTAGTCATAGGACGTCAGTACTATTTCCCCCACTTTACAGATAAGAAAACTGAGGCCCAGAGATGACAGGTGACTTGCTCAAAGTCACACAGCTGGTGAGTGACAGAGTTAGGACTCACAGCCAGTTCTGTCCCCACTCCCTTGCAAACTGAAACCCACTCTCTCCCTTCAAGGGCTCAGGGCCTCCACCTCTGGGAAAACAAAATCAGACATTTCAGAGCCATGAAATTGACAGCAAAGGTCTTTGTGGCTGAAAACAGGAAAGTTGACAAGCTGACCACCAAGGTCCCCAGCAAATTGGCCCATAGGAGCCGAGGAGACCAAGGTCCCAACAGCTCAGGCTCTGGGTACCAGCTGCCCCTCCCTCTTCAGTGAGGCTCCCAGATCCCCGACTGCACTGGCCTCACCAACAGAACACAGTTCAGGAAGTCACTGCCCCTCCTTAATTCTACGTCTTCCTGCCCCTGGAAAATGGCAGTCACACAAACACTTTTTACAAAGTTCAAGTAGTTAAGAGAGTTAAAGATGCGTCCACCTCCCAGAGCCCAGCTCTTTGCACAGGCAGGTTGGAGCTTTACAGCAAACAAAATCTGGTAGAGACAGGAGGGGAGGTGCTTTGTCAAATCAGGGAGGAGGCTCAGAGGCCTCCATGAGCAGAGCTTGAAATCCACTCTTCTACACCAACCTCCTCAGAGTACCTATGGGGAAACTGAGGCCCAGGAAGGAGCAGAAAGTTACTCAAGATGACATAGCAAAGGGTGAAAGAGTTAGGGCCAAAACTCAGGGTTCCTGGCCCCCAGTGCCCCAAGCCTTTTCTTTCTATTAGACCACCTCTGCTGAGCAAGGGGTGAGCTGTTTGCCCTTCCAGCTAGGGCAGCGGTTCTCAACCCTGGCTGCACATCCGATGCGTGGCTCAGCACACCTGTGTATTACCCCTCCTTACCCTCCTCCCTAAGAATCCCTATTCAGGGGCTTCCCTGGTGGCGCAGTGGTTGAGAGTCTGCCTGCCGATGCAGGGGACATGGGTTCATGCCCAGGTCCGGGAAGATCCCACATGCCGCGGAGCGGCTGGGCCCCGTGAGCCATGGCCGCTGAGCCTGCGCGTCCGGAGCCTGTAGTCCACAACGGGAGAGGCCCCAATAGTGAGAGGCCCGTGTACCGCAAAAAAAAAAAAAAAAAAAAAAGAATCCGTATTCAGGAAAGCAAAACCCCCCACCAAGTCTGGGCCATCTCCAACTCAGTGGAAGGAAGACAGGGTTTAATCCACTAGTGATCAGAGAGCCCCAATGGTCTTGCTCATCCTGCAAGGCTCTGGTTGGTGCCCTTTCTCCAGGAAGCCTGCCCTGACTGCTCAGCCTGTGTTAATTTCTCTTTACTCATTTCCTCCTTCTCCCAGTACAGCTCAGAGTTTGTTCCCCAGCCGTCTTGTGGATGGCAGGTGTGGGGACGCTTGAGGCTGTCTAGAGACCCAGGAAGGATACTTAAAATGATGATGATGGTGGTTCTAATGGTAGCAGTTACCATAATCGAATGTTCACATGACAGCCATCGCCTATGTGCGCTACATGCACAATCTCATTCAATCGACCCAATAGCCCTTTGAAGTGAAGGCCAAAGTGCTCGGGCTGCATCCTGGCTCTGCCTCTCCTCACTGGCTGTGTGACATGGGGCAAGTGACTTAGCCTCTCTGTGCCTCAGTTTCCTCATCTCTGCAATGGGGATGAAGACAGTACCCATCTCACAGAATGGCTGTGAGCATCAGTTAACATATGTTAAGCCTTTAGGGCAGTGACTGGTATGGAGCAGCCTCTAAGTATCATTGCTGATATTATGATGACCTTCATTCTATAGACGAAGAAAGAGCGACTTGAGAGATTAAGTGACTTTCCCAAGGTCAGACAGCTGCTAGATCACAGAGCCAGGACTGAGCCACCACGCCCAGTGCCCTTTCTCTTGTTGGCCCACAGTCTGAGCACCAAGGATTCCTAAAGCACTGTATCTCCGAGCCGGAAGGGACTTTAGAATTAGTCCAGTCCCGTTCCCCTTGCAAGACAGGAATCCTTTCCACAGCACCCCTGCAAGGCGGTCCAGCCTCTGCTAGAACTGCAGGACAGGGTTCTCAGAGAGCAGGGACCACGCCTGCTTGCTCACCATTGTGTCCCCATGCCTGGCACGCAATAGACCCCCCCCAGATACTTGATGCATGTGTGAAAGAACAAACTAGGAGCTCTCCCCCATCCCCAAAGTGGTCTGGTCATTGGAGGCCCGAGGGTCCCCCGTGTGAGGGTGCCAGAGGCTCCACCCCCCACCCTGTGACTGTCCCACCCACAGCTCCTTTGCAAACCCCAAAGTGGCCCATCTATCCACAACACCCCAGGATACTGCTGCCTTTGCCTCTCATGGCCCAAATCCTTCCTCCATCCTCTAGGAAGGTCTGCAGGGAAGGAACCAGCCCCCGGGCTTCCTGGGGCAGGTCAAACTAGAGACACATCTGCCCCATGGGCGTGAGGAAGCCAGGGCATGAGGCAGCCGTGGGCACACAGCCCTGGAGGAGGTGGTGGTGCCAGCCGGCACAGGTACACCTGTCCCTCATCACCCCTCTGTGGCTGCCCCCTGCTTCAGGATCAGCTGAATCCCCTTCCCACTCCTCACTGCCCACCCACCCTCAGCTGGACTTTAGCTCCTCCTACTAGCTTGGAGGCCTTGCTCCAGACTTGGTTCCCTCCCGTGACCAGCTCCTCACCCCCTGTCATCTAATGCCCTGGGACCAACCCCATCTCTGCTTCTAAGTTCACTCCAATTTTTAAAGTCTTAGTCTGAGACACTGGTTCTCAACAGGGTGTGATTTTTCCCTCCAGGGCACACTTGGCAACGTTCGGAGATGTTTTTGGTTGTCATAAGTCGGGGTGTGCTACCAGCATCTAGTGAGTAGAAGCCTCTCTACCCCCATTCAGTCTCCCACACTTAACACCCCCTAGCAGGGGTTCTTTAAGAAGCCTGGCTGAGAAAGACGAGGACCCAAGCTTCCACAATTGGCAGCTATGCCAAGGCCAAGGCTCAGGAGAGGGCAGCCAAGTCAGGCCTGAGCCTTGAGGAAGCCCCACACAGCTCGCAGGGAGAGCCCAAGAGGTCAGCACCAGGGGCCTGCAAACCCCCAGGCTTCTGGCTCTTACCCATAAATGTCCACGAGGGTCTCCACGCCAGCCACACACACAGCACCGGTGGGATGCTCCAGGGACACTCGCAGGATCCTCTGCAGAGACATGCTAGCCTTGGGCTGGGCTTGGGCCACAAAACCCCTGGCATGTGGTTTAAAAGCCTTTGTTATACAGCGGAAACTAACACACCATTGTAAAGCAATTATACTCCAATAAAAATGTTTAAAAATAAATAAATAAATAAAAGCCCTTGGCCTTTCCCTTCCAGCCCAAGATGCTAATTCATTGGCTCCAGTCCTGGAAGCCCAGCCCCTTCCCAGAGCCAAGAGCTCAGGATTGGCTGGAAGGAACCCAATATTTGCATATGAACCTGTTGCTCCCACCCAGGCACAGACAGGGTTAATTTCTCACTTTAAGGGGAGCAAGTAAGTACCTCGCCAAGGCACCAGGACCCTGGGGGGCGTGCAGAGATGCAGGGTATGGATCAGGGGACCTTCCTTGCTTTCCACACTCAGCCTCTTCACCCCTTTTTCTGCATTTTCAGAGATCATTGCTTTAGTGGGGAGTTTCTCTATCCTGATTTTGGAACTGATGAAAACGCAGATTCCCAGGCCCAGCCTCCAATTTGATAAGCAGCCTGGTGTCTGGAGTCTTTTTTTTTTTTTTTTTTTACAAGCACCCCTATAGCATTTTGAGGCACTTTGAGGAACGCCAACTTTTTTCTTAAGAGCATGGATTTTGCAGGCAGGACTGGATTTCAGCCCTGCCTCAATTACACCCTGACTGGGTGACCAGGGGCAAGTCACTTAATTGCCCTGTGCCTCACTTTTGGCATCTGAAAAATGGTTGTTATGGGGGTTAAAGGGGAAAACGTGGGTAGAGCTCTAGTGTGGAGCTCGGTACTCTTTTATTATGGTTGCTTTTGTTATTGTTATTATTGTTAGATGCCTAAAGCCTCTGGAAGGAGTTAGTGATAAGGGTGAAAACCCTCTCTGGCCAGGAGCAGCTTAGAATGTCAGAGTAGGAAGGCTCACTCGTTAGGTGGGGAAACTGAGCCCAGAGGGGCATTCGGCCACCTGAAACAGAAAGAGCGAGGGCTCTGGGGAGAGGAGTCTCAGGTTTGGACCCAGGGGCCACCAGGCACTGGCTGTGTGGCCTTGGGGGTTATGTCCCCTCCCTTGCAGCCTTGGTGTCCGCATCCGTAGAAAATGTGGCTACTCACCAGCCCTGGCAGAGATAATGGTGGGACACGCCCCGTCCAGCAAGGCTCAGAAGGTGCTGAATAGAGGTTTCCTCCCTCCTCCCCGGTGATGCTGACAATCTGAGGCAGGGTGAGGACCAATATCTGCTCCCCCAGAGTCCCCGGCTAGTACATTCACACCAATTCAAGGATCTCAGCAAGACTCTAAGACTGGCATCCCTATATCCCAGGTTCCGGTAACGATGTTCTTAAGGAGAGCTGCTGGGCTGCTGGATCCAGGGACAGCTTCACTTTTTTGGCTGTAAAACGGCTCGGGGGCTGACTCAGCTCTGGGTAAGAGTCAGAGTTCAGGAGGAAGCCTCAGGCAGGCTCCATAGCCTGTTTGTGGGCACAGCTGGGGAACAGATACAGAAGCAGGGGCATTCCTCTGGGCACTGGCCCACTGTGATGGCGGCAGGATAGCCTCCAGCTCAGAGCCCTGGATCTCCCTTTGGAAGTAGACTCATGCTTTCACTTCTCCCCAGTTACCACATGCCAGCTTTTAGAAGGAGATTGGTGGTTCATTCAGACTAAAGTATCCATGACTGATGGGCAGCAACTTTTTGCCTCTTAGTCCACAACAAATCTAAAATAAAGTGAATGAGTGAGTGAGTGAGTGCCAGGGGAGCCATCTGAAGCAGCACCAGGTGTGTAGGATGAGAGGGGTGATAATTTCGGGTCCCTGAAATCAGACCACTGAGGCTGGGTAGCTTAGTAGCTTTAGAGGCAGGAATTCAAGGGAATTATATTGGCCTGTGGCCCTGGGCACCAGTCCTGCTGGGGACTCTCCCACTCTGCCAATAGGGCCCAGCCTGCCTGCCCTGTGAGAGATGGAGGAGATAGACCAGGGAAGGGAGAGGAATGAAGAGATAGAACCCACCCTCTCCCGATAGCCATCTCAGCAGGGCAGGCAGCCTCACGGCAATGGGCGTGTGCCAGCCATCCTGCTGCGTCCGCCTGCCTGCCTGGCACTGGCCCTGGGGGCTCTCCCAGCTGGGTAGGAGCTCCCCATGGCCAGTGGAAGTTGAGCCAGGGAGCTGGTAGCATTGTGGGTGGAACTGAGAGCACCTCTCCCCTCCGCTTCCCTCCCCTCCCCCCCACGGCCCAACGAACAGAAGCTAAGGAGGCAGCCACTTGAAGAAATGCATGTTGACATTTTTATTAATCAGAAAGGAGGTGACCAGTCACCTGGAACATTCTCGGAGGGAACATCAGCAACCCCCCCCCCAAACAGCCCAGCAGCAATTCCAGAGCTCCCCACACTCAACGCCACTCCCCTCCCACCCGCAGCGCCTTCCCTGGGGAGCCCCAGCTGCACACCCTTGGCCGCCGAAGAGATCCCTTCTCCTCTTGGCTCAGTCTAAGGGGCATAATGATTATGAGCAGAAAGTGCACAGGCTAGACCAGGGGCTTGCAAACGGGGTTCCCCAGAACCTTCTGGAAGGGGAGGATCCTCGTACACCACCCCCGCCACCTTAAACCAGAGCAGTTCCGTTTTCATCAGTTTCACATGCTGGGTCTCCGTGGTAGCCTCTGATGGCTAAGTGTTCCACAGCTAATAGAGTTTAAGGGCAGATGGCTCAATCTAAATCTCACCGAGAGCCAGGGAGAAAACCCAGAAGGTAGAGGCCCAGAGGCTGTGGGAGAGGAAGGCCGGCTGGTTCCCTCCTGCCCACGCTTGTCTGGGGCAGGGGCCACCTCTCGCCCTGCACCGGCCAAGCCAGCTTGCCTGTGCATGTCCCGGTGACCTCACCTGGGCCCAGGCTATTAAATTCCGTGGCAGCTCTGCCTTGCCTTCTGTGGGAGGGGACACAGGCCTGCCACAGGGCTTTACTCACAGGTGAAACCCAAGCTACATGCAGGGTCTCTGAGTTGCTGAGAGAGACTGGGAGAGCCTTCTCTCCCACTGCCGGCAGAACGAAGGGGAATAATGAAAGACTATTAAAGGAAATTAAACCCCACCCTCAAAGATAACCTAATGACCCCCCACCCGCTTCTAACATCTAGGCCCCCTCTCCTTGCTGCATCTGGAACAGCCAGACCCCATCACATCCAGAGTCCAAAACTTAAAGCCTGGGAGGCCTAGGGCGCAGAGGCCAGGTCCCAGGTTTTATCCCCGTGCCTCAGCCTCCTCTGCCATCCTGGCCTCCTCGCCTCCTGCCCAGCCTTCCTCCGTGCGCCCTCCTCGGGCCTCACTTTGGCCTCTCAGTGTTTGCGAGCCGGAAGCAGCCAGCACGCGTAATTAAAGGCTTTCCAAACAGGTAACAGGCACCCTTCTGAGGAGGGAGTCAGGTATTAAAGGGGGGTTGTTGCTTTTTCTTTTTAAAACAGTAAAACAATTATACTCTAATAAAGATGTTTAAAATAAAAAGAAACAGGCCATCAGATGCTGAGTTTTCCTGCCCTTATTCGCCTACATAAATATGGCTGAGGAGTGCTAGGAGATCACAGCCTGGGGGCCCCCTGAAGGAGAAGATAGCCAGAAAAGGAAAAAGGGACCCAAATCCCCCTTCCTGGTCTTACAAGAGCCACCGGTGGCCTAGACCCAGGGCTCTCACCCCAGGCCCCAGGCCCTGTAGGCCACGCCAGAGGTGAGGGTGTGCAGTGTCCATCCCTGTATCCTGGTACCCATGGTGACCAGCACACTTGCGGGCACACAGAGGGAAGCGTCCAAGGCTCCCCCAAGAGGATGGAGGCCAGGTGGAGGTTCCTTATCCTGGCGGAATTCCCTGGCAGGCGGGGAGAGAGGATGGCATGTGGGGAGCAGGCTCAGGGCACCATGTGCCACCACTTGAAGGGAAAGGGCTTCCGGCGCACGTTGGTGCCGCAGTGGATCTCTCCACCCAGCTCGTGGTAGGACGAGTAGTCATCGATGAAGGTACAGCAGAGGCCCAGAGGCTCCAAAAGGGACCGTACCTTCTCCTCCAAGCAGCAGCAGCCGTTGATTATGGGCCCGTAGGGTTTGGGGATGCCCAGGTACTTGCCTAAGACCACCATGTTCACCTGTAGAAGAGACAAGGCAAGAAAGAGACCCGGTTAGCTGGGGATGCTCTACACCTGCGGCCCCTTCTGGGTTCTGGCTCTGGCGGACCCATCCCCAGGGCCTGTCCCATCTTTGCCAGCATCTCTGGGCCACTAAGGCTGGCACTCGCTCAAGAACTAAGGTCTATGGAAGCAGAAAAGACATAGATCCGTAGTTGGAAGAGAGGATGAATAACAGGCAGGGCTGCCAGTAACATACATGGGAACTTCATATAAATAAAAGTCACCCCTTCCTCCAACACTTTCCTCCACCTATCAGAAAAGTAGATTATAATGACTTCGTTAGAACAAGATTTTACCGTTATCTGCCAAAAACTTGTACAGCAAATGTATCCATCTACAAGGTCCACGGTGTGAATGTCACAGGTGTGGTGCATTTATTTGTGCAGTACACACCAAGCTCAACTGTTCCTGGAAGCCCTGATAATTGTTACCGTTTATTGAGCATCTTCTACGTGCCAGATATCGCATCCGTAAACCTCACAGCCTCCCTCTGAGGCCATAGCGTGGACCGGTTAAGTAATATAATTAAGGCCACACAGCCAGAGAACAGGGAGACTGAAATTTGACTCAGGTCTGACTCATGCCAAAACTCGTGCTCTTTCTACTCTGTCAGAGTGTAGCACTGTGGCTGCCTGGGGTGCTAAGGAGTTGGGGCAAGGGGCTGGGAGTCCTTGGGGGCACCTGGGTTTATCTCCAATGACACTTCTGCTTCCCTGGCTGGGGGACCTGGCAGGGGGCCCTAACACCAGGGAAGGGAAGTCTGCCCAGTGCAGGGTATGGAGGCTTCTTAGAGGTAACTTCTGGCCCAGTAGATGGCCAGAGGAGCTGTCCTTGGTGTTCAGAGGGGACACTCTGACGCACTGGGTCATCTCAGTGTTGGGTGGGCTGCCCTTACACTCTCCACGCCCCAGCCCCTCACCCCCAAGTCTGCCCCGCAGGGCCGTCCACGGCTGGGACCAACATGGAGCTGGAGGGTCCTGTGGGGGTCAGTCACATGGCCTTGGCCCTGACCTGCTTGGTTGCCCACTAATGGGCCAGAACATGGTGGGAGTGAGGGCACACAGAGGGACAAAGGGCAGGGAGAGGAACAGAGAGCGGTATTCAGGACCATTGCTGGCCTGGCTTTGCCTCCTCCTAGACGAGGACTCAGGAGACTGGAGGTCGGTCCATTTGCTCGCTGGAGACCTCAGGCAAGTCAACCACTCTCCTCCGAGGGCCTCTTTCCCCTTCTGACAATGAGGGTTAACTGAGTGTTCCCTAAGGGCTCTCCAGTGAGAACATGCTGGGATCCTCTAGCTGGGCCTGGTCTGAAGCTGAGAGATTCCCACGGAGGGCTGTGTGTTGGGGAGGGGCTCCCAGTAGGGGAGGGCAGGGCCACAGCCCAGGGCTGACCACGGTCATGGGCCTTCCCCCACGCTCAGTCAGAACCGGAGGCAGGTCACCCCTTAGAGCTTCACTGTCTGATACGGTAGCCGTCCGCCACATGTGGCTGCTGACGTTAAAGTGAAAGTAAAACTTCCGTTCCTCAGTCACACTGGCCGCGTTTGAAGCGCTCAGTAGCCGCATGTGGCGGCGGCCACGTCATATTGCACAGATGTAGAACATCTCCATCACCCGAGAAAGTTCTGACAGCACTACCCTAGAGCAGTGGTTCTCAACCAGGGCGATCTTGCCTCCAGGCATTTTGCAGCCATCCTACGATACACAGGGCAACCCCCAGAGCAAAAGATTCTTTAGCCCCAAGTATCGGTAGAACCGAGGTTGTGAAGCCCTGCCTGCGAGGTCTCTGCAGGGGCCTCACAGCGAGGGGTCAGGAGTGAATGCGACCCTGGCGGGGAAGCCCAACCCTACACACTGGCCTCCAATCAGGACCCAAGGATTCACTGGCTGGTCCAATGACAGGGATTCGAGTAAAGGCCCCAGGCTGAAGAGGGAGGGTCTCCCATCCTAGGGAACCACCCCTCATTGCTGCCAATGCCCCGACATCCTTTCCCAAGGGGTTACTGGGCGCTCTGGGCAGGGCTGTGCCGATAGCATCGCTCAGATCCCTCCCGGGGGCCACACTGGTGAGATCACATCTGCTTGTCAGGTGCCTGAGTTCATGACAGCCAGGGTGGCAGCTGCCACCCCTGCACAACTCAGGATGCCTCTGGGGAGCAGACAGTGGGGTGCCAGCCTGGGGAGCAGAACAGGCAGCTGAGACCCAGAAGCGAAAGCTTGAAACATTGGAACCAAACCACGCTTCCATTTTCCATTTTGAGGGGGGGAAAGGCCTTAGTTGTGGGGCTGCCCTGTGTACTGTAGGATATCCAGCAGCATCCGTGGCCTCCACCCACTAGATGCCAGTAGCACCCTCCTCGTGTGGAAATCAAAGTGCCCAGGGCGGGGGTGGGGGGAGGAGAAATCACCCTGGTTGGGAACTACCGATGGAGATTTTCTATATCTGCCCCAAAAAGCGAACACTGGCGAGGTCCGCAGGGCCCGTCCCAGCCTCCTTGCCAGTCTGCCCCCGGATAGGGACGGCTTCTCCTCTGGACCCCCAACTGACCACCCAGCAGGACCCCGCCAGGCACCAAGGATGGAAATGACCCGTCCTCCCTCCACGCTCTCACCATGTTGGGGAAGAAGGCTTCTGCGTGGGAGTCCTTCAGGTAAAAGAGCTGGGGGATGTCCACGATGTCCCGCTCAATCAGGCCCAGTTCCTGCTTCAGCACCTCCCGGTTCCAATCGATGCATCTCTGAGGGTGGGAGGAGGGGCACAGGTACCCAGGGAGCCAGGAAGGAGCCAACGTTTCTGAGCACCTGCTACGTGTCGGGCCCTGTGCACCCTTTAGCTTGTTTGATCCTCATAACAGCTTTGTGCCATTGCTACCGCAGATGGGGAAACTGAGGCTCAAGTGACCTGCCCAAGGGCACAGAGCTAGGAAGTAGTCGACCTGGGGTTTGGATCCAGGCAGCTTCTGGTTGCAAAAGTGCTTGCCGTCACCACACACCACACACCAGAGCCGGGCTTACGTTTCTGCCCAGCTCAGCTGTTTAGGAGAAAAGCGTCGGGCACCACTGGGGAGAAGCATGGGGCCTCCTCCCGTCTACTGAGTAGGACTCCATGCCAGGCCTACACCAGGCACGTGGCAGGCGTTAGCTCCGCCCCTTCCTGGGACCTCCTTCCACCCCATCTCTTCACCAGGTCACCCTGATTCTCACGCACCCCAGCCCTCGCCCCTACAGGGCCCCATTTCCCCACCACATCTCTCCCATCTCCCCAGACTTCTCGGGGAACTCAATTCTACTTCCGCTGAAACCCATCATTTCCCCAGAATGGGGGCAAGATGTCCCCCACTGGACTGGCACGGCTGTGTCTCTTCCATCAGACTGTGGGTTTCCCAAGAGCAGGGGCCCTGCCCAACTCACAGGTCTCAGCAGCCCCCAGGAGAGTCAGAGGCCCAGGGCTGAACCCCTCACCCCCACCCCGGCAGTTCCTGGGGCTGCTTCACCCTCCACCCCCCTCACCTGTGCATAGAGGTTGTCACTCCTGAGAAGTCTGTCTTCCAGTATCTCATTAATGCTTCTCTTCACCTGGTGATTTAACCCTGCAAGAGAAAGAAGACCACAGCCGGCTCAGGGAATGCTGCCTGGGGCCACCTCAAGCCTGGGCTTTAAAATCCGGGCCAGGATTTTTCTCCCACCTCAGCGCCAGGGTCTGAAGCAAGGACTGAGAAAGCCAGAGACTGGAAACCCCGATGGGACCAAGCTCTGGCTGCAAGTAAATCCTGGTGATGGATTATAAACTCCTTGGGAAGGGACGCCTGAGCTCAGAGCCTAATAATAACAGAAGAGCTACCGTTATTGAACACCCATTATGCTCTGGGCCTCCTATTATATTTAGTATTGATCTCTAAAACAATGCTAGGTCAGGTTAGTTATCACCCCGCATTCAGAGAAGAGGAAATGGAGGCACTGAGAGGTTCAGAACACATCTTTGATCTCATAGCCAGCAAGTGGCAAGGTCAGGATCTGAATCCAGGTCTATCTTTGCTGAAGGCTATGCCACATCCCTTCCAATGCTCCATTCCTCAGGTGAGAACACTGCGATCCCTGGTGGGGAAGGGGGAGGTGCTCAAGGGGGCCAACCAGGCCCTTGGAGGGTCTGTCGATTCCCCAAGGAAGGTCCACAGAGGGGCCCCGACCACCCTCCTGGCTTCTCACCCCTCTCTCTTGAGCCCCTGGCCCTGCTGCTTCCTGCTGCTTAGCCCTGGGCAAGCCGCTTCCCCTCTCTGAGCCTCAGTTTCCTCCTCCAGGAAAAGGGATAAGGAGAAGGGGGTGAACAATCTGATTGGGCAAGAGCGTGAAAGTGCATGCTCCGGCAGGCACGGGGGAAGGCTCACGGCTTCCTGTTCCTTTCTTCCCCTGGGGTGTGGCCAGGAACAACCCAGTGTATGGAGGAGGCCACCCAGGCTTCCATCCCTGGCCCGAGAAAGGGAGAGCCCTCATCCTTTGCTCCCATATGAAGTGTTGGGAAAATCAGTGATGGATTCTGAGCTGAGAGCTGGCAGACAAATGGCCTGTAAGCAGAGCACAGCCATGTCAGGCATCAATGGTGCCCAGGGCTGGCAACGAGAGGGCATGGTCTGGCAGGGTGATGGGCTCACTGGCACTCACCGTCAAACTGGGCCGCCTCCCCGTAGCCCTCCTCCTTCTTCTCTTGGAACAGTTTGAGGCAAGCGCTGGGGCTGGCCAGGAGCAGCCGGAAGCCCTGGCACAGAGGATGGGAGAGCAGCTCAGTGGACAGGTTCTCCCCCCATGCGGGAAACCCCAAACTCAGGAGGGGTCTGAGTCCAGAGGCCAGACTGCACATGGCAGCCCCCCTCAATCCCTCCCACCAGCCACAAAGGACTGTCTGCACCTCCCCGAATCCTCCAAGCTGGTTCACACCTGCAGGCCTTTGTCCATAACCTTCTCTTTTCCTGGAAGCCCTTCCCCACTTTGTACACCAGGGGACTCAACTACTGGTCACTAGGAGGCCTCCCCTCCCAGGCTGCCTGCTCCCTGCGGGCTGTACCCTCCCTGATCGCCTCTGCAAGGTGGTGAGTGGTTAACATTGCTGGTCCAGAGCCCACCATCTTGGTCTGAATTTTACCCTACTAGTTAATTGCCCTTCTGAGCCTCATTTTCCTTATTTATAAAATGGAGGAAATGATAATAGTACCCACCTCATGGGGTTGCTAGAGGATTAAATGCATTAAAACACATACATCTCACAGGTGCTCAGTAAATGTTTCCAATTATTACCAGTGTCAGTCCTGGGTCTTGACTGAGAGGTCTGGATCAGAACAAACACCCAGTAAGTGTGAGAATGAGTGTATGAGAAGTGAGCGAATGAGTTCCCATCTGGGCTCTGACCTCCTCCAGGAAGCCCACCCTGATTAACACCACCTGGCCCAGAGGGTACCCTGACTCCAAGCTCTCTATGGACCGAGGTGGTGAGCTAGTTTCAGGTGCCTTTGCCCTATCCTGACCCATCAGGATAGGGAGGGGCAGAGGTAGCTCAGGCAGGAGGAGAGGGGATGTACCTTTTGGTCGGAGGTGGGCACGAAGCTCAGGAACTCGTCCACGTGGCCCACCCAGAGCCAGTCAGAGTAGAGCTCCACAGGCGCCTGCACCTGCTGGGCCTTCAGGAAGTCGCGCACCACCCTGGCCATTCGCCGCCCGCCAGACCTGGCCAGGGAGGGAAAGAGCAGGGTCACCTCGTGCGTGTTGTGTGCTGGTTCCCTGCAGGCACTTCCTGAGCCCCTCCCTGCCCACTGTCAACCCTCTGAATGGGTCTTCTTTGGTCCCTGCTTCCTGGCCCCAGCGCCCAGGTGCTCCCAGGAACTCGCTGTCCATCCTGAGTATCACCCAAGAGAGTCTGTCCCTCCCTCACCTTAAAGCATCCTCCCCAAGGCCAGAAAGGTCCTGCCACCCCTTCTTGCAGAAGAGAGTCAAATGAGAGCCCTCCATCTGCCAAAGGGAACTGAAGACGCTCATCTCAATTCCTGGGACTCAGAGAGGTTGACTCTTTACCCAAGGCACCAAGCTTTTTGTTCAAAACATGACTGGGAGCTGGCAAGCCACCCCACAACCTGTTTAGTCCAGTGTTACCCAAAGTGTGGGAATTGTTACCCACCCCCCATGTCCCTCACTTTCTTCAGGTTTAACTCAAATGTCACCTCTTTCTCTATGTGGACTTTGGAAATAACAACCACCCCTCAACTCCTTTCCCAGCTTTATTCTTCTTTACAGCATTTGGTACTATTTGGCATACTTGATATCTTGTTTATTGCCTGGCAGCCCACTAGAATGTAAGCTCCAGGAGGGCTGGGATTTTTCTCTAGGTTCACTGCTGTATCCCCAGCACCTCTTATAGAATAGCTGCTCAAAAATATTTGTGGATGATATTAAGGCTTTTGAACAGCTGTGTAAGAGTCCACAGTCTATATAACAACAAAACTAGTAGGGAGACCCAACAAGCAGTGACACAAGGCAACACTGATTTGATTCAGGGGATGGGAATGTGGAAAATATTTTTCTTGTATTTCTGTTTGTTTTAATATAATATTTTAACATTTAATATTTTAGTTTCTGTTATTTTAAGTCCCTCCTTGGGACTCTGCAGCCCTCTGCCTGGAGGCAGGGGAATGGACCAGATGACTCCAGCCTTGAGAAGCATCAGACCTGGTCTCTGAGTCACATCAAAGCTGCCACCAGGAGGCAGAATTGTTCCAAGATCGTTTTAAATGTGGGGAGCAGAGTTTGGAGAACCCAAGATAGTAGAGAACAGAGGGGGCATTTGCTGAGCACCTGCTGTGTGCCTGCCTGAGGCTCCTCACACTGGGTGTCTTGTTTAATCCCCGTGATAACCCTATTATGTACGTAAAAATGACAGGTCCATGTCATGATCTGAGCTCTGCCGGACCAAGCTCTCTGACCTCATCCCCCCACACCCCCTTGTTCCCTCTGCTCCAGACCCAATGGCCTCCTGGCTGTTCCTCTAATGTCTCCAGCACACTCCTGCCTCAGAGCCTTTGCACTAGTTGTTTCCACTCCCTTGCACATCTTCCTCCCAATTAGCCACATCTTTAACTGTCTCATCTCCTTCAGGGAAATGTCAGCCTCTCACCAACGCTTCTTTTACCTAACATACTAGATGATTTACTTATTTATTATGTTTGCTTATTGTCTGTTTCTCTCTGCTAAGATGTATGTAGGTTGTTTTTTTCACTGCTAAGGTCAGAAGCCAAGACAGGAACACAGGACAGCAGCCTGGATGTTAAATTTTAATTCGGGGTCCAAGGAGGAGATCTGAATTCTGACTATTCCCCTAACTTGCTGTGTGGTCCTAGGCAGTAGCTGCCCCTCCCTGAGCCTCAGGGTTCCGTCTGTCTACCAAGAGCTTTGTTCCTGATTTTCAACACAATAGCCAATGGAGTGAGGCCCAGCTCTGCTAGAGACCCCCCACACGTTCCCATCCGGGGTCCTTGCTCTGAGCCTGGGATTTTCCAGAACATTTCTTTTATCCCCAGCACGGGGCCCCGAACCTGGCATATAGGAAGTCTCAATAAATAGTTATTGAATTGATAAATGAATGCATGAATTAGTGCATTCACTTCATTTATCTAAGCCTCAACTTCCTCATCTGTAAAATGGGGATAATAGTCATCTCAACCTCATAGGGCTGTTGTAAGAACTAATGGAGGTAACCTGGGTAAAGCGCCATGTTCATGGCATGTAGGTGATCAATAACTTTTATCCATTGAGTTCCAACCTACTTCAAGGCACATCCACTGCCAGGGGTCCAGCTAAGTAATACCCAAGCATTCGGAAGTTGGTTAACGTGAATCCTTTATCCCCAGTAACGGCTATTATATAGCTAGGACAGGGATTTTTTTATAAGCCCATTTCACTGAGGAGGACACTGAGGGATGATGTATAAAATAATTTGCCCATTTAATAATGTACCTTTGTCACCTGATGTATCCCTAGTACCTTCATCAGTGCCTGGCACACGGTAGGCATGCAATAAATATTCTAAATGAATTCATCAAGCACCTACTATGTTCCAGGCCCTGTGGTAGGCACTAGTTAGATGATGTACCCCAAATCATGTGGCCAATAAGTGGCAGAGGCAGGACTTGAACCCAAATCCGTTAGATATCAAAGCCTGTGCTCGTTCCTCCTGGATCCCTCCTGGAAGCACAGAATGACTGCCCAGCGGTCCCAAGGCCCTTCTGCCCCCAGAGCTGTGGGCAGGATCCAGCCCCAGAGTAGTTCTGCACATGAGTCGGCAGCAAGGTGAGTGCACTCCTCTTGTCCTGGCCAACCTCAGCCCCGGGTACCCAGCCTGGGCACCCAGCTTCATGCCTGGGGCTGGTGCCAGGAAGCCTCACCTCACCTGATCCAGAGCCATGAGGCTACCAAGGTCACCACATGAGCCTGGGTAACCTTCCCAGGACTGCCTGGCTGCTCTGGGCCCAAGACCAGATAGCCAGGGCTTGGGGACGCAAGCTGGGGCACGCCTGGGCTCCATGCCAACCCCACACAAACCAGAAGGCAACCTCCAGGGCCTGGGGTGGGCTTAATCTTTAGGCAGGAAGCAGGGGATCGCACTAGGATCCCTGTGCTACACACCCCGTTCTTCGACTGCCCACAGGCTGGGTGGGGACCCACTAGGGAGATTTAGCAGATGCTGTCATCTGTCTGAGCCCTAAACCCTAAATACCTTGTTTCCTCCTAGATGACAGCTGTCCAGGGTAGGACCTTTCAAGTTACCTCTGTCACCCTGGTATCGTGACCTGCAGTCTTGTGGTGATGGCTGCAGCCCTGTGGTGACGGCTGCACCCTTTCTAGCTGTTGCCAGGACAAAAGCTATTTCGATTTCCTCACTGGAGAGGTCAACGGATCCAACTCCTACTTCTGCCCTGGATTACACGTGACCTCCCCGCTCTTCTGATGTTTCAAAAGAAGTCAGAAATCTGGCTTTTTATATGAAGCCTCCTGATATATGTATATTTAATGTTGGTGACGAATTATGCTCATAAAATACTAGGCAGGGCAAAAGACCCTGGGCCAATAGTTTGTTTTTTCCTAAGATTCTGTGATCTGTGATTCTAGGACTCTATTCTAGGATTCCATGCAGGAACTTAAGACCACTTTTCAGACTGGAGAATTGTGTTTGTGGTGGAGGCAGGGGGTGTTGGAGAGTGGATGCTGCCTTGGGTCCCCCGGGCCCTCCCGTGACCTCCACCACCCTCCTGCCCTGGTTTCTCACTTGGGGAAGCTGCTGCCAATGAGAATTCGGCCCAGGGGGTACTCCTTGCCCTCCACTGTGACTGGAGGGCTGATGTCCAGGTTGCCGAAGGAGTCAAGGCCAGAAACACCAGCGAACTGCGTTTCCCGGATTACATATCCGAAGTCGGGACCCTAGGGGAAAACCATCGAGAGCTCTAACCGCCAGTTAGAAAAGGAAGAGACAGCTCTTGGGGCAGGGGAGCAAGGGGTGCTTCTGGGGGAATCCCACTCCCTGAAAAACAACCACTATTCACTTTTCACACATCCTCCCGGTGCCCTGAGCCTTGTGCTGTTAAAGCCGAAGCCAATAACAGAACAATAACTAGAAAATCCCTGACTGTTTGGAAATGAGGCAACATACTTCTAAAGAACCCATGGGTCAAAGAAGAAATCAAAGGGGAGGTTACACAGTATTTTGAAGTGAAAGGTAAAAACCACACAGCACGTTAAAACGTGAGGGGATGCCGGTAAAGCTGCACTTCTAGGGAATTGCCGCAGCTCTAAACACATATATTAAGAAGAGAAAGGGTTGAAAAATCTTAGCTTCTGTTTCCAGCTAGGAAAAGAACAGCAAATTAAACCTAAAGAAAGTAGAAGGAAGGAAATGATAAAGACAGAGCAGAGAACAGTGGAAAAGGCGCTGGCCAGGTCAAGCCCAGGGCTTGGGGTCAGGCCCTTTGTTGATACAGACTCACCCCACAGAGCTCACTGTCACCTCCCCAGGGACTCTTCCCTGATCCCTCCAGGCTGGGGTAAATGTCCCTGCTCTGTGTGCCCGTGAGTTCCTGGACCTTCCCCATCATATCCCCCACCAGACCCTGGCATTGTCCTGGAGGCGCGGGACAGGGGCCAGTAAACAGGCAGAGACGTGAGTTCTGGGACCCGGACCCACCTCAAAAGGCAGGTTAGCCTAGCGGTAAAGTTCAGGGGCCGTGGAGGCAGCCCCTCTGGTTTTGGTGCCACTGCTAACTTGCTGTGTGGCCTTGGGTAAGTTGCTTAACCTCTCTGAGCCTCAGTAAAGAGGGAATAATAATATCCATAGGAGTATGGATATCCATACTTATCCATAGGAATCCACATGGATTAAATGAGCAACTGTGTAAAGCTAGGAGAGAGGGCCTGGAACTCAGGACACGGCTGCTGGAGTGGCTCCTGTCGCCCTCCTGTGTGTAGAAGCAGCATTGTGCCTGGCACACAGTAGGCGTTCAGAAAACATTCGTTACCTGAAAAGAGGACCTGGCTCACAAAAGCAAGAGCCATGAGGGCTCACTAAGGGTGCGTTGCCCTCAAAAGGCAGTTTGGTTTCCCCAGAGATGACTCCTTTGTTCACTCCCCCTTGGGGGAAAGGAAGGACCCCAAGGAGGACTTTACTGGCCTGTCCCTCCCAGAACAACGGTGATTTGCGTGAGATTTGCATTTCATTTACATATTCCTCCCAAACCTCCCACTAACTCCCCATTTGCCAGAACCCACCACCTGTGTCCTTTTGTAGCCCCTAAAGGACTAGGACCATGCAAGACTGACTGGAGAATCCTATAGGAGGAGCCACCCACGGTTTCCCCACTCTGCCCTTTGCCGCATACCAGGATCCTCTTATAAGGGAAATACTTCAGGCCTCTGTCTCGGGGGGAGTCAAAGACCACTGGGAAGGATTTGTGAGGAGCCTCGATGTAGCCAAACTCCATCTCGTCCTGGGAGGGGAGAGAGAAAGACCACAGTGACTGCCTCAGTATAGTATTAAGAATGGGTTAATCCCCCCAGGCCCGGGGCAGGGCAGGGCAGGACAGTGGATCTTCCCCAAGACCTGGAGGGTGCAGGGACCAGGGAACAGAGGTGGAGTGAGGCCTCTCAGGACCGCTGCCAGAGGAGGACTCTGCCTGGGACCAGAGCACTTGGAGGGAAGCAGGAGACACTGGGGCGACGCAGGCAGTGGCGGGGGGGGGGCGTTCCCCTAGACTGCAGCCCCCCACCCTAAGTCCTGGCACCCAGGCCGGCCTGGCTTCTCTAGGGAAACGGAGGCCAGTAGGAGCCTGCGCAGGCCAGCTTTCCCAAAGCCAGCGTAAAGGACGGGGTTCAAGCCTCCCGGGCTGCCCTCTTCTCCCGGGATCGCTCCCGCACCCACCTGGATCCAGCGGTCATTCTGATTCTCAGTCCAAGGGCAGACGATCAGCTTGCAGTTGGCTTTCAACACCAGGTCAGATATGTCTTTCAGAAACTTCTCATTTGAGCCATTGGAGTCTAAGACACTGCAAAACAGAGGGAGAGGGGAGCGTAATAATGACTGCTGACTGTGGCCTTGGCCTCAGGGCCGGGAGGCAGGGGATAGATGGGGTGGCCTTGGTGCGGTCTGAGCTAGGCCCCGAGTGGACCCTGGGCACAGGGGTTCAAACCCAGTGTCTGCACTAGAGAGATTCATGGGCTAATGACAGAGACAAATAATGTCCCCAGATCACATCAGGTGGCAGGTGCAAGGGGAGGGACAGGCCCGGGACTGTGGAGCCCAAAGGCAGGGCACCATAAGTCCTGGAGAAGGTGACTGGGGACTGAATCTCACTGGTTAAGGTGGTAGTGAGGGGGCAGGTAGCCCCATCTCCTCCTGTTTCTCACAACTGGCCTAAACAAAGGAGTCAGGGTGGTGTTAGTGAGCAAACAGAAAGAGTTCCCTTCTGAACACCTGGGCCCAGCTCAGCAGAGCAAACCTGTTTGGCCACACCCTTCCTGGCCTTTTGACTTATGTTCCAAGTCATCTATGGCCCTTTCCAGTGGCCCGACCTCTGATGCAGAGACCCGGAGTAGCCTTGCCAATCCAGGTTCACCTGCCCATCAAGGGGCCTGACAAGGATTCTGAGAGATGGCAGAAGGACCAGAGACCCGGGTTGGGCCAGGGCTCACAGAGGAGCTTGGAGTTGGGGTCCCGAGTTCTCTGCAGGCCCAGGAGTACACCCACATCTGAGCAAGGCTGGGTCTCCTGCAGCTGCTAGCAGTCTGAACGGGGCCTGGCCCCACTGCCTGGAATAAATCCTAGATGTTCTGGGGCTGCTACATGCAGGACACGGTAGGGCAGGTGTGCTGGACTTGAGTCATTGACCTCAGCCAGGGCCTTAGCTGCTCAGAGCAGGTGGGGCTGACAGGCCCAAGCCAGCCTGCTGCTATCCTGTTCCCAGCTTGTGTCCGTGGGTGCCTGCAATGAATCCGTCCAGTATGAGTGCAGGGCCAAGCCTGGTACGGCATTCTGTTCCTATCTCTATGAGTCCAGAGACGGCGGGAGAGCTGCAGGAGGGGCGAGGCCTCACCTGCACACATACAGCTCCAGGGGGCACTGGGTGTTGGGGGTCATGATCCAGGGGGCCATGCGGAAGGTCACGGTGTCTGTGAAGTAGGGCACCTCAGGCAGGGTCTGGGGGGAAAATGAGGACTCAGTGGGCCCTGCAGGGAGCCCCATCAGGCTTCAAGACCCTGCAGCCCCCAGCCTCCCAGTCCTGGAGCCTCCATGCTGGTCCCTGAAGCCCCTCATCCCCTATCACGGCCCCCAGCGCCATACATACCTTGGTGTCCACCAGGCTGACGCTGAGAGAGACCAGCCCCAAGAAATCAGCGTCGGGAAAGGTGAGCCCCTCCACGTAGAAGTTGATCTTCTGTTCCCCCGGACGCCGCTCCACTTCGTAGTACAGATGCTGGGGCCCCAGCACCTGCTTGTAGTCTGAGAGAGAATTCCCACCTAGGGGGAACCAGAGTCAGCACCGGGGGCCCAGTGCTGGGACAGGGGTGTGGGGCTGCGAGGATGTGAGGACAGGAAACCCAAGGCCAGGAATGTAGAGGCAGAACCACCTTTGTGTTAGATCTACTTGGACTCCTCCAGCTCTGCCATGTGCAAGCTGTGTGACCTCAGCTCAATGACTCAACCCCTCTGAGCCTCAGTTCCTCATCTGTAAAATGGGCTAATATTACATTTCTCGTGCGGTCAGCGTAAGCTTTAAACTAGATAAGGAAGTAAAAGCAGCTGGCACAAAAGATGAAAACAACCTAAATGTCCATCAACGGATGAATGGATAAACAAAATGTAGTATGTCCATATGCTGGCATGTTATTCATCCATAAAAAGGAATGAAGTATTGATACATGTGACAGCACAGATGAACCTTGACATTATACTAAGTGAAAGAAGCCTGACACAAAAGGCCTCATATCGTATCATTCCATTTGTACGAGATGCTCAGAATAGGTACATCCATAGGGACAGAAAACAGATTAGCTGTCGCCTAGGGCTGGGGGTTGGGGGATGGGGAGTGACTGCTAATAAGTACAGGCCTTTATTTGGGGATGATGAAAATGTCTTAGAGCTAGAAATTTTGTGGTAGTTACCCAACATTGAGAATGTACTCAATGTCACTGAATTGTTCACTTTAAAATGGTTAATTTGGGGACTCCCCTGGTGGTGCAGAGGTTAAGAATCCGCCTGCCAATGCAGGGGACACAGGTTTGGGCCCTGGTCTGGGAAGGTCCCACATGCCGTGGAGCAACTAAGCCTGTGCACCACAGCTACTGAGCCCGTGCTCTAGAGCCTGTGCGCCACAACTACTGAGCCCACGTGCCACAAATACTGAAGCCCACGCGCCTAGAGCCTGTGCTCTGCAACAAGAGAAACCACTGCAGTGAGAAGCCCGCTCACCACAACGAAGAGTAGCCCCCACTCACCGCAACTAGAGAAAGCCCGCGCCCCTCAACAAAGACCCAATGCAGCCAAAAATAAATAAATTTATAAAAAAATAAAGTAAATAAAATAAAATGGTTAATTTTATGTTATGTGAATTTCATCTCAAGTTTTTAAAAAAATCACCTGGCACATAGTAGTTCTGGCCCGTAGCCTTTTCCCCTCCCCTGAGGGTTGTCTGGGAAGCGCCACCCTGGCACGCTCTTACAGCATGAAATGTTGTCAGCTCACTTACGGAGACTTTGCTTATGTTCTGGTATCACAGTAAGTGTTTCCAAGCTGGACTCCTGGGTAACCTTCCACCACTGGAACATTCTGGTCCCTGCCAGGCTCATTTAGCTGGGACAAGTTCTAAGTCAGTTTGAACAGAGGAGGATGAAGAGGAAGAAGGAAGGGGCAGGAGAGGTCTCTTGTGATTTATGAAAATGAGTAAGGGCACCTCGGGGTTAAGGATTAGTGTTTCTGCCAGGTTTTTGTTGTTGTTGTTGTTGTTTTTAATCCACAGACTTTGATTAATAAACTGTCAGAACAACTGGATTCTGAAGGCAAGCCTGGGCCTCAGCTTTGCTAGTCCCTGCCTCCACCCCACCCAGCCTGGACACTGCTGTTTTACATCAAGAACTCATTCCATGCGAACCGACCAGAGGAAGGATGGGCTCAGGAGAAAGGGCAAGGGTAGTGGAAAGAGGGGCTTTGGTGCCCAAGAGACTGGCTTTGAATGCTTGCTCCATCCCCAACTGGTTGTGTGACCTTAGGGCAGTGAATTCACATGTCTGAGCCTCAGTTTTCCCCTCTGTAAAATGGGTCTAGTTTGGGAACCTCTTTCTTGGGCAATATGTCGTGTCCTGATGGAGTGGCTGTTTGTAAGTGGTAGTGAGAGTTACAAAATGATGATGGAAGGAGGGAGAGAGGTGGATAAGAGAAGAATGGTTTGGGAAGCAGAAGATGGAGCAGGGAGGGAAGAGATCCCTCCAGGCCACTCACCCCTAGCGCAGAAGACCCCCATTCTCCTGGAATCGGAAAACGGCACGTTCAAGACCAGCTTGTGGCTGTCAAAGAGCTCATCAGGGCCATCGCAGCTCAGCACCATTGGGGCCATGTCCTGCAGGTCTGGAGAGAGGGGTGCCCATGAGACAATCTTGCTCCATCCCACACCATCATCCTGGACAACGCCATACACCCCTTCTGTTGCTCACCATCCAGTGATGTCAGCTGGGTGCTGGTGAGGTCGATCTCCCTGGACCTGAAACTATCCCGGTCACAGTTCACCAGCAGGACAGCCCCATAGCCCTCAGGGCCCCAGCGCCAGGTTTTCTGTGGCAAAGCAAGAGGCCTTAGGATCAGTGGGACCCAGGGGTCTCTGAGAAGGGGTTCTGGACATGGCTAGAGCTGTCTGCTTTGTTAACTTGGAGACTTTTGCATTCTGGGTTTGCTTAAAGATTTATAGAGGGATCATAGATTTGGGGAATGGAGTTCCAGGTCCCTACATCCAGAGCCACTCCACGCTTGTGCAGTGAACAACTTGAACAACAGCTCCTCCCAGCCATCAGACTGGAAGAGGAAGGGTGATGGCGCCAAACCCAGAAATGGCCTTTGCCAGTCTGCTGAGCTTTGGTCCGGCCAGCAGACTAAGACTGCCTCACCCTGACCTTGATGGGGCTGGAGAATTCCTGGGAGACTCTCCCCATGCCAGTCCTCTCCTGGGGCCAGTCCCACAGTTTTCTCTGACTTTCACTTGAGATCCTGCAGGCCCTGCAAGATAGTCTGAGCAGAGAGGTGGGGAAGATGGCTGGAACCCTGCCTCTGTGATCAAAGCTCTTCCTGACGTGCTTCTCTTTTTTTCTTTTAATTTATTTGCTTATTTATTTTGGCTGTGCTGGGTCTTAGTTGCGGCACACAGGATCTTTGTTGCAGCATGTGGGATCTTTAGTTGCAGCATACATACTTCTTATTTGCGGCATGCGGACTCTTAGTTGCAGCATGCATGTGGGATCTAGTTCCCCGACCAGGGTTGGAACCCCAGGCCCCCTGCATTGGGAGTGCGGAGTCTTACCCACTGGACCACCAGGGAAGTCCCCTTCCTGACGTGCTTCTACTTTATCCCCACCAGACTCTGCAAGGCAGGGCTTATTTTCCCCATTTCACAGAAGAGGGAAAAGAGGCTCTGGGGTGTGAACCCCAAGTCACATAGATGGGATTCAAACTTGGGTCTGGGGGACCTCCCAGGACCACTGCTAACTTACATGGCACTCTTGTTCACCCCTCTGGGTAGATGCTTCTCTGTACCGGGACCCAAGACATGATTTATATCATAGGCCCCACCCGCCACCTTGCCCAAGCAACCTTGTGCAGTGAACACTCTGCTCAGCCATCCGTGGCAGCCCTACCCCATCTTGTCCACAAAGTCTTCTATATGATTCAGGCTTCCTCTGTGGGGTCTTTCCCTGCAAATCATATCTTCTACCCTCCCAGGATGGCTTTCAGATACATCCGGTGGGATAATGCCTTGAGCCCACCCCATCTTCATCTTCACTCTTCAGGATCTGTCAGTCACTTGACAAGTCACCTACCATGCTTGGGGGTCCAAATACAGCCCAGGAAATAGAAAAGGCCTCAAGAAAAAGAACTAATCCCAGTTCTAAGGCGGCACAAGAGAGACCCAGAGAGGGTAAGCTGTTTTCCAGGAGTCACACAGCATGTTGATCACACAGTGTAAGTTAAGGCCCATTCATGCTGATTTGGGAGTCCTCAGATGGCTTCCCTATACTGTTGGATACCACAGACCCTAGGAATCCATCACCCTTCTGGAGGAAGAGCCCACTCCACCCCAGGACCACCCCCAGGTTTGCCTGTCAACCCTGCCATCTTGGGGTAACCAGGAGAGTCCCACCTTGTCGCCGTGGCTCCTCTTCACCTTGCCCGTGCGGCCCGTGTCGACGTCGAGGGAGATGTCTGCAAAGAGATGTAGAGGGACAACAGGGCTCCCCAGGCCCACCCTCGCACCATAACGTCCAGGTCGGGGCAAGCTTCGGCCCCTCCACAAGCCCTTGGGAAGCAGGAAGCCCTGTTCTGGGGACCACACCCAACACCTGAGAGGCCCTTGTGGCAGCCCCGTGTGGTTCTGGGTGTTGGAGGGACCCAAGGCTCTGACTCTTGAATTTTTGACTCATCTATGTGGGCTGAATTGCTAGCTCTTGGGGGCCCTGACTCTGGAGGTCGGGATCAGGCCTGAGGTTCTAGGTGCTGGTTCTGCAGTCCTCAGGGCCAGCTGCCGGGGTCTGGCCCAAGGTAGCATATGGCTCTCCATGGTTTAGTGACGTCTTGAATTTCCAGTGAGTGTGATAGGCAGACTCTGGATGAAGGAGGTACTGTTCGTCTAGCTGGTGACCCATGGGCAGTGCAGTTTCCAGATTCTTATGGCCCTAAGTATGGCTGGGACTCCACCCCTGAGGCTCTAGAGTGGATGAACCACCTCTGAAGAAGCCAAGCTCCTCGATAGGGGAGGAAGATGTCCATGGACCTTGCACTTGGGGGCTCCCCTAAGACCCTCAAGCAGTCAGCATGGAGGGGTGGATGTACGGAGAGCCAGGGAGGTGGGACTTACCGGCACCAGTGAGGTAGAGTACGCTGTGGCCCAGGGCAGCCTTCTGCAGCCCGAAGTAGGAGACTTGCACCTGTGGGGACATGGTCAGCCCTAAGCCAGCACGGTCACCCCTTCAGAAATGGCTGTGACAGGGGCAGTTAGGGGACACTCCGGCGGCCCTGCTTAGAGGTAGGGGAGGCATGGGGGTCCCAGCTACTCCCTGCTGCCAGCACCCGGCTTGGATCCAGAGCTCCCTTCTCCAGCTGGAGAGGCTGTGGATGCCTCCTCAGCTCCCAGGGCTGGGCTGAGGGGCAAGGAGGGCCAGATGGGGTGCAGGAGGATCCCAAAGGGAGCAGCTGGACCCTCAGGAACCCATGGAGATGTCAGAGAGAAAGAATGAGGGAAGGGACAGCTGTCACTAGGGACAGGCAAGTTATTCAACCTCTCTAAGCCTCTGTTTCTTCATCTGTAAAATGGGAACAATGACCACCCCCCACCCCCACCCCATAGTAGCAGCCCAAGCTCACAGAGCTTTCCCCATGCCCTAGAACCCATGGCCAGGGCTCCACCCAGGCCATCTCAGTGAGCCCCCAGGATGACCCCAGTAGATGGGGCTCAGAGGTAGGATCTGAGCTCCAGGGCCCCTACTCTCAACAGCTGCACAGTCCCCACCTTCTTGGTGTCGTTGGAGAAAAGGCTGAATCAAAGAATCAGGGGTCACTGTGTATGTGGTGGGTGCCTGAGGGTGAGTAAGAAGGATATCCTCTGTGAAAGAGAAGGCTTCCTGCTTCCTTAGGCGGGAGACACACACCCTGGGATGTACCTGTGTCCACGTGCATGCATGTGTGTATGGGTGCTGCCGAGAACTCCTGTCTGCACAGGAGTGAGGGGCTTGTTTGGGGTCTGTGCGGAGCTGTGTTAAAGCAGGTGTTTGTGAATTTGAGGGGGTGAGCAGGAAGGCTGTGCTTTTACGGGAGCACTCGTGTATGTGTGCGTGTGACGTTGGGGCATTGGGGTGGGTTTGCATCTTTTGGTGTCTGTTGGGTTGTATCAGGATGTGTCGCGTGGATGTGGGTGGCAAAGCCTTGTGGGGTTTGGTTGAGTGGGGGTGATGTGTGAACGGGATGTGCTTTGTGGGGGGCTCTTACCTTCTGTGGGGAAGTAGCCTCTTACCTCGAGATCGTTTAAAGCCTTACTGGCTGTGTCCACAGATATGATCACGTCCACGCCGGCATTCAGGGGCCAGTAGGCCTTACCTGTGGGCTCTGTCACCCGTGCTGTGCTGTAGACCGTGAAGACCTCCACCCCGGGGCTCCCAGAGACACTGAAGTTCTCAGCGCCCTTGGGCACATCGCTGATAGAAAGGAGAGAGGAGAGCATCCGGGGGCTCAGGAGAGAGACCAGTGGGGTAGTGGGCTAGGGCTACCCGGCTATGCAACAGCACCCCCTAACAGCTGGAGTGGGGAGCGGCGGGGGGTGAGGGGCCCACTGGCCGGGAGACCAACCTGGTTGGGCCCCAGGGCTCCATCCCAGCTCTCCACTGATCTCCACATGACCCACCCTGGGCACGTCGTCCCCGGGCCTCAGTCTCCCCATCTGCAACATGAAGGGCTTGGAGCAGAGCAGTGGCTGTTGAGTTCTGTTTTAGTGGCAGAGCCCTTTCAGTGGACCTCACGTGGAACCCCAGACAGAAGAAGGACAAAAGGGAGTCGGGGGTGGTGCCGAGCCACGGTGTTTAACCCTTCCACCCCCACCGTGGCCCCTGAGGCTCCAGAGAGCAGAGACTGAAAACCTCTGGACATCCTCAATCCCCCACCTCCCCCAAAGCTTCCTGCTTTTATGCTTCCGAATTCTCTAACCCAACAAGAAATCCATTTGAGACCACCTCTCACCTCCTCCACTGCCACCCCTGCACCCACCCAGAGTGCTGAGCAGCTCCTTAAGCCCACCTGTGCCCGCTCCAGTCTGTTCCCCACTCAGAACAGATCACATTGTTCTCATGCTCAAAAGCAACGGTTCCCATCACACACAGCGAAGTCCTCACGATGGCATAAAAAGCCCCTCCCGATGTGCCCTCTGCCAACCCCCGGGAACCTCCTCCACCCCACTAGGCTCAGTCCTCACTCACTCTGCTCAAGCCACACTGACCTTCCTGACGTTCCATGAAGCTGCCAGGCTGTCCTGCCTCAGGGCCTTTGCACTGGCCGTTTCCACTGCATAAAATGCTCTTCCCCCAGATATCCACAAGGCTCACTCCTTTACCATCTTCAGGGCTCTGTTTAAATGTCACCTTCTCAGTGAGCAACCCCCGCCCATCACTCTATTTAATGCTACACCTTGTCCCACCTTCTCCCACACTCTCCTTATCCCTGCCACTCTGCTCTGATTCTTTTTTGTTTGTTTGCTTGTTTGTTTTTAACATCTTTACTGGAGTATAATTGCTTTACAATGTCGTGTTAGTTTCTGCTGTATAACAAAGTGAATCAGCTATATGTATACATATATCTCCCCACCCCTCCCTCTTGCGTCTCCCTCCCACCCTCCCTATCCCACCCCTCTAGGTGGTCACAAAGCACTGTCTGCTCTGATTCTTAATCATACTGTTAGGTATTGTCCGTCTCTCCTGCTAGAAGGTCAGGGAGTTTTGTCTGTTTTGCTCATTGCTATCTCCCAGCACCTATAACAGTGTCTGGTGTGTGGTCAGTCTCATAAACACTTGTTAAATGAACGAATGGATTCAGTTGCCCCTGGTCTGCAGGGGGATTCAGGCCCATCTGCACCCAGTGGTACAGAACTTGACTGAGGCCATACCCTGCAAATTTCTCCCCATCTACCTGATATACCGCATCCACCCAATACTTCAGAGCTCTGGGCTCCAGAAAGGGGGATCAGGAAGCCCTCAGTCTGCCAGGCCCCAGCCGGGAGCACCCATCTGCTGGGCCTCCACGCTACTTCTCAAGTCACCAGCTGCTTCCAGCCACAGCAGGTAGGGGCCAGCCTTCCTGGGCCGTAGACTCAGAGGGGATGCTCTGCAAACTCGGGCCACAGGGCACCAGGAGCAAAGTCAGCAGGGCCTCTGGGGGCGCTTGTCCTTCTTCAACCCCTGAATAAACCTGAGCTGTGTGCCTCCCTGCCCCAGCCCTGCGATGGGCCCCAGGGTTCCATGAGGCATTTGGCCATGTGGAACACACACCCTGGAGGGGAAGTCGGACGAGGGAACTACATGTCAGGGCTACCCACTGCCGTCCCTTAGGACAGAGCCATCAGCCTCAAGGCCACCACCCAAGGTCAAGTCAACTTGCAAACGTCCACCCGACTGCAAAGATGCCAGGCCCAGAAGGGTCCTTTGATACATCCTCCTGCCTCCATCGTTTCCTGTATCCCTGAGAAACCACCCAAGTATTAAAGCCCCTGGAGAAACCAGACACCCCTTCCAGATCCCTGCCGTGGTCACTCAGTCCCCACAAACAACTGCCCCCATTGACAACGGTGGTGATGGTCGTAGTTACAACAGGCCCAAGTTCCACTCAGGACCTGGCTCTCTGACGCACATCATGGCCCCATAAGGCAATTATTATTCTCGTTTTAAAGATGAGGCTGGGGTGGAGAGGGGCCCCTGAGCCCTGCAGGCTGCTGGCAGGACCCACAGGTCCTCACCCCACCCCTGGCCTCACGGTCCTCAAGAGGCACTTTCAGGCATCTTCCCACCTTACATGCCCTTTGCCATTGTTTAGTCAGTTGCCATAGGAACCTAAGCCTCCCAGACTTAGAACCCCCATTTTCCATCTCCAGACTCAAAGCTGTCTTTTGAACATCTCTTTAGGGTGTCTAACAGGTTTTTTACATTTAACATGTCCAAAACGAAACTCTTAGCTCCCCACTTCTGCCCCGTCCAAACCTGCCCGGGTCAGGCCACAGTTGCCCCATCATCGGATTCATCCTGGCCTTCTCTCCTTCCCTCGAGCTCACATCCAGTCACCAGTGAACCCTGTCAGCTCCCCCTTTACAGCATCACCTGCTGACATTCACGTCTCTTCCACGCCTAATGCCCTGGTCCAGGCACCAGCTTTCTCCATGTGGATTTTCACAATAGGCTGGTCCCCCTGCTTCTTCTCCTGCTGCCCACGATCTGGTCTCAGCACAGCAGCAGAGGGATCCTCTTAACACAGAAGCCATTCAGCAACCCTTCTGTTCACAGCCTTTCCCCGGGGGCCCTGCAGTCTGCGCGGAGTTGGCTATGCCCTCCTCACTCCTGCAAACCCAGCTCCTGTTCTCCCTCCAGTTGCCAAGCTCCCTCCTGCCTTCGACCCTTTGCACTTGGGTTCTCTTCGTTCACAATGTTCAGCTCCCGAGCCTCCGCTGGGTCCTCCGTGCCTCATTTCCTTCTCAGAGGTCTTCCCTGACTGCCCTATTTAAATCTGTGTGACATGGGTGACACCATGAACCCCACACTCCCTAACCCCATGACCCAGCTTCATTTCAACCCATGGCACTTGTCACCTGACATGTCATGTTTATTTGACATGTTTTTCTATTGCCTGTCTCTCCTGTTTCTCCCTCTAGAATGTGGGGAATTTTCCCATTTTACTTTCACTAAAACTACTGTCATCTCAGCACCCAGCGTGGTGTCTGGTGTGGGCAAGGGGTACAAGAAACCCCTGTTTTATGGATGAGGGCAAGGCAACCCAGGAACGTGGAACTGTACCCGAGCAAGAATCTATGGACCAGGCTTCCCTGGTGGCGCAGTGGTTGAGAGTCCGCCTGCCGATGCAGGGGACACAGGTTCGTGCCCCGGTCCGGGAAGATCCCACATGCCGTGGAGCGGCTGGGCCCGTGAGCCATGGCCGCTGAGGCTGTGCTTCGCAACGGGAGAGGCCACAACAGTGAGAGGCCCGCTAAAAAAAAAAAAAGAACCTATGGACCTTCCCGGGACAGACCCCCCCCTCCACCATGTCTTCTGCCTGCCTCTTGTTTGTAATTTTAGCCTCCTAGGCCTTCCCCCAAGTTCCAAAGAATAAATTTAATCAGAAAAATGAGAAAATGCAGAAACAATGGAAAAGAGCCAAGCAAGACAAAATAATAATAGTTTAGCCATTAAACAAAGTCAAGGATCTCGAGTTCCTCCTCAAGGGCTATGGATAATATTGTGAGCCACATCCTTTGAGCTCTTTTGCAGATACTGAAGCCCCCACCAGGTGGAAGAAGTTAACTGCATGCTGCCCACAAGCACAGAGACCCCAGACCGGTTGGAACCAGAAGGTTGATGATGTTGACTCCCAATTACCTCACCACCAACCAATCAGAAGAATGTGCACGAGCTGATCACACACCCCGAAACGCTGTCCCTCTTTTTTTTTTTTTTTTTTTTTTTTTGCGGTACGCGGGCCTCTCACCGCTGCGGCCCCTCCCGCTGCGGAGCACAGGCTCCGGACGCGCAGGCTCAGCGGCCACGGCTCACGGGCCCAGCCGCTCCGCAGCATGTGGGATCCTCCCGGACCGGGGCACGAGCTCGTGTCCCCTGCATCGGCAGGCGGACTCTCAACCACTGCGCCACCAGGGAAGCCCAATGCTCAGCTTTTGGTGCCTCGTCTACCCCTCACAACAACCCTCGCAGGAACCCTTGCTGTCCTCATTTAGCAGATGAAGAAATCTTCTCAGAGAGGTTAAGTAACCTTCCTGGTAAAGGATGGAAGGAGCAGCAGGTTTGTCTTCTATATTATGCTGTCCCGCTGACTTGAAAATGAGTGTGTGTGCCCTGAGCATGTCCCCGGCGGGGACCGGAGGAAGGAAATAGTCAGGGAAGACGTAGGAAGGAAAAAGGAAAATGTTGAAACTTTGCAACACAAGCGCTTCAATGTGATCCCTTGGGAGCCGGCAGGATGTGGGGCACTGAGGCAGGAGAGCCCTCTTCCCCCTCCACGCACCTGAAATTTGCAGGGGTGAAGTCAGTGCAGACCAGGAAGATGGCACCCATGACCTCTGGCCCCTTTCTGCCCTAAGACAATGAGACTGTGGAGTATCTTCATAGGCCTTGGGTGAGAGAGGGGTCTCAGAGGCCATCCTGGCCAGCTCCTTGCCCATCGCAGAACTCTGTGCTTGAACGGGCAGCTCACTACCTTACAGCCCTCTGTGCTTTGACAGCTCAGGTAATTAGAAAGCTTTTCCTTTTACTTGGCTGCAACCTGTATCCAGAAGCTTCCTCCCACTGGGGCTCCACAGGCCACACCTTATCTCAACTACTCGGAAGTTGACCACCTGGTCTCTAGGGAGAAGAGAAACAGCAGTCATGGAGTCCCTCCCCTGCTGTCCATCCTACCTGCTGCTTGGATACCACCAGCCCCTAGGGACGATCTCAGGGGTCAGGGGACCCCTCTGCCCAGCCTAGGGTCTGGGCAGGGAGGGCAGGATGGGGCTGACCCCGCCTCCAGCTAGGGGAGTAGGTATGGGGGTGGCGGCAGAGGACCAGGTTGCCCTGGAGGCTTGTCCAGGGCATTGTGCTGGGGGAGAGGTGAGGGCAGAAGGGAGAACAATGCAGAACTGGATGGAAAGGCTGAGGAGCAAGCTGGCAGGCAGCCCTTGAGCAGACCAGGCCAGCCAAGCCTGTGACTCCCCCTTCACACTTGATCAGCCACCTGTCTGCCCAGAGCCCCAGAGGTGCCACTCTCCAGGTGTCCCGGACTTGATGTTCCCTGGACTGAAGCCACAAGAAATGCCCTGGGACCAGCCAGCAGGACCTGGCAAGTCCTCTCAGGTACGACCAGGTCTGTGGTCGCTTCTGCCAGGAGCCGAGAACCACCGTGGCCAACAGTCCCACGGAGCTGGCCAGACCCCCACAGGCTCTGGCCCTAAAGAACGTCAGCTCCGGGGAGCACATGGAGTCCTGTTACTGCTGTTGGCCGCTCCGCCTCAACATGCATTTCCTGAGCACCTACTGTGCCACGCTGGGCACCAGGAAAGAAGAGATGAGTCACCCCTGGCCCTGCCCTCATGGCATCCACCCAGGTCAGGGACATCACGGGCCCCAAAGTACTTTTTACTCCATTCTGATTCCATCCCTACGGCCCCTGTTTGCTGAGCAGAGCAGTTATTATTCTTCTCCCCGTTTTACAGATGATGTGAAATTCAGAGGGAGGTCACATGCAGGGCGACAACGGAGAGCTGAGATGTGACCCCACTCAGGGTCTGACTCCAAAGCTCATCCTCTGCCTTGCCTTCACCCGCCCCTCGCACCAACCCAACAATGCAGAAAATTCCCCAATAATGGGCTCTCTTGGGGTTGAGCTCATAGAATTTGCGATCAGGCAAACCTGGGTTCAAATCCCAGCTCTGCCATTTGTTGGCTGTGTGACTTTGGGCAAGTCTCTTGACATCTCTGTGTCTCAGTTTCCTTGTCTGCAAAATGGGGATCGTAGTAGTCACTACCTCAGAGGCTTGTTGTGAGATTTAATTGAGATAGTACAGCAAGCACCGTGAGCTGAAGATGGTGCTGTCACCATTGTCATCACTGTCACAAGGGGCATGGGGAGCAGGCAGACCCTGGGAAATAGGATTCTTCCATCTCCCTTCACTCTCAGACCTGACCCCAAACCCGGTTAGCGATGCAATTGTTAGCGTCCACATTCTGAAGGTTTTTTAGCTCCCAGACTAAGATGGGAGCCCCTCGGGGGCGGGGGTGGGTCATATAATCTCCAGGTGTCTCAGCCCAGCACAGAGCTGAATAAGGAGCGGGTGACCAGTAACATTTGTCAAGTGACCACAGAGAGGCAAAGGTCACAGAAAGCTCAGGCCCCCGTGTGGCTTCCTCCTTGGTCCTCCCTGGGTGCTGGCTGTGGCCGACAGAGGTTGGGGAGGGCAATGGCTGACATCACATCACAGGCAGACCCCACATCACAGGCAGGGATTTTCCCCTAAGTGTAGAATCACACAGGGTGTAGCTATGTCCTCTCCCTCTTTCCTTCCTTCCCAGAGATAAGAATCACGGGTGCCTTATGCCCTATCATTGCTCAACTAAGGCCACACCCAGAGAGCCTGCAAGGAGGGCCGGGCTGGTCAGGCCTTCTTTCAGTGGACCCCTGCCTGCCCAAGGATGGGGGCTAGAGATGGGGGGTGGCAGCTTTCCACCCCGGGCCTTCCCAGCAGAGGCAAACAGGAGCTGGGGGCCAGAACATCCTTAAGAGAAGAGCCCTGAATGGAAAGTCAGAATCATGAGTCACTTCTCCCCTCTCAGCCTCAGTTTCCCCATCTGCAAGATGGGAAATTGTATGGCTGTGCTCCGTGGATTATGCAATTCTCATCTGTAAAATGGGGGCCAAATTCACAGGTACAATTAACTGGCGATATTATCCTCATCTAGCATGGGAGGAAACAGGCTCAGAGAGGCTAAGTAACTGGCCCAAAGTCACACAGCCTGCAAGGACCAGCCTGACCCTAACTGGTGGTTATGACTGGTTACCAGCCATCTTGTTCTCTGCAGTCATCGAACTGACTCTCAGAGGCCCCATCCCAATGGAGCTTCCTCCTCTGGGGCCCAGGCCTTCCTTCTTGTCCAGGTCCGGAAGCCCCAGCCCACCCTTTCACTACATCTGGCAGCGTGGCTCAGACCACACCCTCTGCAGGATCTTCCTGAGGAATTTCTGGCCTTCCCTTTGCCCACTCTCCCAGCACAGCAGTGGAGACCCAGGTGGGGGTATAGGCAGGGTCATAAACGTGGCAGGGAAGGTGTGCTGGAGAAGTGCTTGGCAGGGCTTCAGGTGGCCTTGGTCTCAAATGCAGAGTGACTGGGTTCTCTGTTCTGGGGCCCAGGGTGCATTTGGAGACCCAACTCAGGTCTGTACCTGCTGCGAGGCCAGGCTCCTGAAAAGTTCCGGCAGGTCCCAGCTCCCTCGGCACCCACCCCTGGGTGGCAGCATTTGGAATCGCCCCCACTGCTCCCGGCCCACAGCTGAGGTCCCCCTCCTGGGCTCCCCAGGTGGCTGATGTCTTTGGCTGGGTGTGGATTTGCCAGTTCCTTCCAGCCTCACCCCCACCTCCCATACGTCTTTGAGCATCAGAACCACTTGGCAGAGCTGAACAGCTGCTTAAAAGCCACAGCAAAGGGAATGGAAGCTTCTCTGGACATAGCAAAGGAGAGGACAACACATCACAGGGAAAGCATTTTGGGGGTCAAGGAGGCATCTACATCATGGGTGAGCGATCACCCCTCCATTCCCTGCATCTCAAGTCTTCTCTTGGGGTCTGCTGCCTGGCCCCGGGCCGGCCACCAAGAGAGGAAGGCGGGGATTGGGGGGAGGAGAGAGAAGTAGAGTTGGAAGTGATGGGAGCAGTAGGGGGAAGAGGAGGCAGTCAAGGATGAGGAGAGGTCCCAAGACCAAAATGATGGGAAGGAGAAGCGGGGACAGGGAAGGGGCTATAGGGCCAGAAGAGGGGAGGGAAGAGTGACTGAATGGATTCCCAGGTCTCAAAATGGGAGTTAGTTAGCAACGAGGACCAGGGAGGCAGGGACATCTGTAGACTTAGGGGGCGTCTGACCTCTGGTACCCTCTCTGATGCCAGTATTTTACGTTTCAAGAACTCACACTGCCCCATTTCACATCCAGATCCTGTAACTCCCTGGCCTCTCCTGGCTCCGTGGACCTTACAGGGGACCCCGGCCTCATAATCTCCAAGAACCCTCGAATCTAAACATTAACATCACTTCCAATGAAGGAATGCGATACAGCAACAGGACGGAACAAGTAGGAGAGGAGATCCTCACGTGGCTTTAAATCCAGGTCCCAGCCCGGCTCAGAGCCTGTCACTCATCATGAATTAGTGTTGGCCTCAATCCTGTAATTATCCCTGAGGAGCACAATTATGTTTCATTGTACTTCTTCGCAAGTTAAAAGCATTAATTTACTTAATGTAAACATCAAGTATATATAGATCAGGACTACCCTGGTGGTGCAGTGGTTGAGAATCTGCCTGCCAATGCAGGGGACACAGGTTTGAGCCCTGGTCCGGGAAGATCCCACATGCCGCGGAGCAGCTAAGCCCGTGCGCCACAGCTACTGAGCCTGTGCTCTAGAGCCTGCGAGCCACAACTGTTGAGCCTGTGTGCCGCAACTACTGAAGCCCACGAGCCTAGAGCCCGTGCTCCACAACAAGAGAAGCCACTGCAGTGAGAAGCCCACGCACTACAATGAAGAGTAGCCCCTGCTCACCTCAGCTAGAGAAAGCCCACACACGGCAACGAAGACACAAAACAGCCAAAAATAAATAAATAAAATAAATTTATTTATTTATAATTATTATTTTTTAATAAATTCATTTTTTAAAAAAAAGAATATATAGACCACAAGTTTTACAACTCTGTTTTGGCATTTTGGGTTTTTGAAATACAGGGAACCCCAGAAAAGAGAAGTGGTCTGGGTCTTTTCTCTGGCTCATCTGAGAGGCCCTACAGAGACCCCATTCCCTGTGCTCCTGGAATTCCAGTCATCTTGGATCTAAGAGTCTATTTGGCTTTGAGGCTTGTGTAGGGCTGGGGGAGGCTTAGAAAAAATCCAGGAGATTGTCCCTAGCCCCACCCAGCCAGCCTTCTCCTCCATCCCTAAGGATAAATGTTCATGTGATCTCCAGCCTGGGGCTCTGATTCTGGCCTCTGGGCAGCCAGGGAGCGCCAGGCTGGACGGCTAATGGATTCCCCATGACACACCCCCTCTTTTTTGGCATAAGTCCTCTGGGAACCACCTCCAAGAAAAGGACAGAGACAGCCAGAGCTATCCGGCCAAACCCAGGGGGTCGCGGTGGAGAGCTAGCCCACTTGGGTGAGGGTGTAGGATCTGCAGTGCATGCTGAGTCAGGGGATTTCTAAGGTTCCTTGGGCTGGGACCCCCTGGGGCACACAATTACCCCCAAATAACCAGCCTAGAGAGCACATGGGGGAATTAATCACATCCCATGACTCCCACACGCCCATCTCCACTGGCTCTGGAAGGTTGGGAGTCTGGGCAGCTCAGGTGACCAGCACAGGTGACCCTCTACTGGGGGGCTTCCGCCTTCTACCAGCAAGGCCAAACAGAGGCCCCTTGCTCGGCCTCAGCTGGAGCCAGGCACCTGGCACTGGGAGTGGGAAAGCCCCAAGTTCATCATCAAGTACAGCCCCTTCATCCTAGACAGCCAAGGCCCTGGAGTGAGCTTCAGGCTCCTCTTAAACCTTCCCAGGTTGTCAATACACGGCCCCCTTCCTCCACCTGTCTTGACAATTCTACGTCAAGGTCCTCATCTAGGATGAGGACCCGAGTCTGTCCAAGTCCAGAGTGTGGGTGCTTTACCGCCACGCTAAACTGAATAGGGAGCTCAGTTCATCCTGCCAGGGCCCAGAGAGGGCCAGCGGCTTGGCCCACGCCAGACAGCAAGTCAGTGGCAGAGCCAGAACCGGAACCTAAGTCTCCTGGCTCCCAGTCAAATGCTTCTGTCCTCAGTCAGCAGCACAACCTATCATGTAGGGCCTGAAGTTCTGAAATTACCTTCCAGAAATAGCCATCCCCTGGGATGAGAACAGGGGTCCGGAATCGGGAAGATAGGGGCTCACTAGAGACCTCTTCCCTACTTTTGATGTTAACGCGGAGTTACCAGATAAAGTACAGGATGCCTAGCTAAATGTGGATTTCAGCTAAACAGCATTAAAAAAAAAAAAAAAAGTACGTTCCATGTAATATACTTTAAAAAAAAGCATTTTTTAAAATCTGAAATGTAAACTTAACTGGGTGCCCTGTATTTTCATTTGCCGAGTCTGGCAACCGTATGATAAAAGGGCAGCAGAAAATGGGATCTCTGTTAGCCACCCAGATGCAAGAGAACCAGCCCCATGCCAGGGCCCCCAGCATGACTTAGAGCCGAGGTCTGGCCTCCCAGGGCTCCTGGCTCTCCCTCCCCAGCCCCAGGCCACTGCCCCAGAGAGGGAAGCAGGGAGGTCTTCTGGGGCAGAGGCTCCCCTGAGGCCAGGTGAAGCTGGGCCCAGCTCAGATCCCACCTTATAACAGACCTCAGCTCCCACCTACTCTGGGAGGGAGACTCCCACCTTGACTGCCCCCTGCCCCCTGCCCATCCGATCCAGTAGAGATGGAGCTCATAGAGAGTGTGTTGAGTTGGAAAGAACCCCAAAGACCCCCAAAACCAACTTCCTCAATGGCCAGGTGGGGAAACTCACACTGGGCCAGGTCCCTGGACCTCCATCTGGGTAAAGCCAGGCCAGGAAGTATTGGGACCAACAGGGGAAGCTAATGCTTCCACTGCCCTGAGAGGTGCCTTCAGTGCCATAATCACCATCATCCTCCTGGCAAACACAAGCCCCAGGCTTGTTCCAAGCTCTTTTCCTTTATTAAAAAACACATTGAAACATAAGCCCCAGGCTTATCCCAGTTCTTTTCTTTCATTAACACATTGAATCATTCCCTAACCACTCCATCTTGATCCCAGTCGCCCCAGCTGGCCTTCTAGGAACGAGCTGCATCACACACAGTGCCCCTCCCCACCTCAGAGAGATGGGTCATTGGCAAGAAATTGAGGGCAAAATCGGGGGAGGCCAGTCCTGTCCCCCGTCTTGAGCGACAACTCATTCTGATGCTCCACACAAGTTCCACTGGGATGTCAGAACGCAGAACCCAGACCCTAAAGTCTGGCCCCAGGGCTCAGAGCTGGAACACTCATCCAGGAGCTTGAGGCCAAAGGCTTGACCCTGGTGCCAGGAGCCAGAGCCCCAAGATGGACCTGATATCCTAGTCCCTCTGCTCTGCTGTCCAAACAACCTCTTGTCAGCATCCTCCAATATGCCCCATTCGTCCACCAGGCGCCCACCCCGTTGCCGCGGGTCCTCCAGCCCAGCTCAGCCCTTTGCAGCCAGGTGGGTGCTTTCGGCTCTCACCTGTAAACATCCACGTATGTTTCGATTCCCACCACACACACAGCGTAGGTGGGCTTCTTCAGGGACAGCTGCACAGCTCTCTGTGGGGCCATCCTGTCCTCCAGGCTCCAAGCCTCCGTGCGCCCTGGCTTCCTAGCTCCTCTCCTAGGCACCTCGTCTCCAGGAAGGAGCGTGAGTTATGAAGTTTCGGTGTTTTCCTCCTCCCTTTTATTTCACACTATGACCTGATTAGCCTGCCTGAGCCCGGTCCCCACCTCCATGCCCATCCCTCCTCACTTGGGCCTGTCAATCCAAGAGGCTGAGGGAGGAGGCACCCAAGGCGTCTCTGGGGGATGGGGAAGCGGGAACCCCTGGTGGAGCAGGGCTCAGCTGTCAACAGAAGACAAGCTCCCCAGCAGCCCCCATCCCCCTTTCTCTAGCTTCACCTCTATCCTCAGACTCGCAGTGCCTGAATCCACACGGTAACGATGTCAGCATTTTCTGAGGGCTCTGTGCTGGCTAAGTGGCTTGCAGATCTTATGTCATACATTAAGGGATCAGTTAGCACATAAAAGCACGGTGCAATCAGACTGTTCCGGCTCTGCCACTTAGAACCTGTGATCTTGGCAAGTTCTTCAACCTCTCCATGGCTCTGTTTCTCCACGGAGAAGATGGCAGTTGTAGCCGTGGTACCTGTTCCACTGGGTTGGTGTGGAGATTACATGAGCTACGTGTAGGAGGGTGAGCACAGTGCCTGGCACCTAGTATTCACTAGAAGAAAGCCTGGCGACTATTACTAGTCTCCTCATTTTACAGGAAGAGTCTGTATGAGGGGACACAGTCCCCACCTCCAGAAATGCCCAGCCTGATTAGGGAGATGGGAAACACACAAATGGCACAGACTTTTACTTGGTTACTTTCGATTTCGAAGATCTTTCTGGAATGATCCTTCTTACTGCCAACATACCTGATTGCAAGTGTTCTTGATCTGCAAAGTTCATTACACCCAAAAGCACTGAGGCGGAGTCTACGTTTGCCACATGGATACGGAACCCAGCAAAACAGCACTTCAAGGATGCTCAATGATTTTGTTTCCATCACTCTCACCGCTCCCCATTAACCAGGACCTGAGCCATTTTGTTTATCTGTAATGTAATGTGGAGTGTATAAAACAGGTTCCTGAAGAGCATGTGGGGATATTCCCATTAGAGAAGGATGGATGGATGGGTGGGTGGATGGATGGGTGGGTGGATGGATGGGTGGGTGGGTGGGTGGATGGGTGGATGGATGGATGGGTAGGGGGTGGATGGATGGATGGGTGGATGGGTGGGTGGATGGATGGGTGGATGGATGGGTGGGTGGATGGATGGGTGGATGGATGGATGGGTGGGGGGTGGATGGATGGATGGGTGGATGGATGGGTGGGTGGATGGATGGGTGGGTGGGTGGATGGGTGGGTGGACAGATTGGAAAGAGAGAGGAAGGCAGGTTGGTGCATAAAGAGCTGTCTGCAAAGATGATGATGATAACGGTGGTGCCAATGGTGATGATGATGATGGTGATGATGATGACAGGTGATGATGAGATGCTAGCAAACGCATCCATAGCCCTCACTGTGTGCCAAGCACTGTTCTAAGCCCCTTCCGTGGATTTACTTATCTAATCCTCACGACAATACTAGTTGACGGGTACTGATTAAGCCTGGAATACCAAGTTCAAACGGACTACAGCCTGGGTGTGCAGGATGTGTCTTTTATGGGTCGTGGGCAGGGCAGGGGCCTGGGCAGGTCATGGTGTCTTAAAAAGAAAGGTACTCAGAGCTGGAGGAAAGGAGGAGGCAATAGCAGAGAGTGGGCAGAGAGGCTGAGAGGAACACAAATATCCCCATTTTACAAGAAGAAACCGAGGCACCGACAAGTTAAAGACCCTCTCAAGATCCGTAGCTGGAAAGTGGTCACGCCAGGACTTGAGCCTAGGCCATCTGACCCTAGAGGGGCTTGTACAGTGGAGGCCTCTACCTGGGAGGAAGAAGAGCATGTCCTTTTTACCTTTTCTTCGTGCTCAGTTTTTATAAGCAAATATTTTTACCTTTGAAAAAAATTAAGTCTCTCTTGGAAGAAAAATAAGAGTTTCCCGCTCCCAGTCTCCCTGCCCACCCTCTGCAATTTGCTCCCTTCCTCTAGTTTCTTCTGGTTCTGAGAACACTTAAGACACCAAGACCTGCCCAGACCCTTGCCCTGCCCACAACCCACAAAAGGTACCTCCTGCACACCCAGGCTGTGGTCTATTTGAACTTGGGATTCCAGACATGATTCGTCAGGTCTGGGAGGAGGAGGGGTGGGGGAGCCAGATGACATCATGGCCCCTCTCCCTTCTGGCAGGTAGGACACAGCTGGGTTTACCTCCAAACACAGCGCTGTGCAGGGGCAGAGGCCTGGGGGTTGCTGGGTGACCATGAGACTCCAGCACAACTCCAGGACGTCCCTGGAACGACCCAGGGAAACTGTAGCAGGGAGGGGTTCTGGGGCTGGTGCTACCATGCCTAGCGCCTCATTTTCCCCATTCTTCAACAATTTTTTTGAGCACCTACCATGCGCCGGGCATTATTCTGGCACTAGGGATACAACAGTGAAACCAAGTCCCTGCCCTCATGGGGCACACAGAGTAGCAAGAGGGACAGAGAATAAGCTGCGAGGCTAGAGAGGGGGATGTCAGGAGGTGGTGAGGACAAACAGAGCAGGGTACGGGACAGAGAGGCTAGGGGTGCTGCTTTGATCAGGGAAGGTCTCCAAAGAAACGAGCCTGGGACAGAGATCTGAAAATGAGACCTTTGTGATCTCAAGGGCTCTCCCAACCTCTGGGTCATCTAGGATTCCATTCTCCCTGCTCCAGTCTCCCTGTCCACAAAGCAGGGCTGTTGATCGAGCTCAGAGTTTCCAAATGCCTTCAGGGGTCAGGCAGATAACATGTGTGAAGCTACCAAGTACAAGACAATAGGGACAAGTGGCAACTGTGGCAAAGGGAATAGAGCCAGCTTTGCCCAATGTATTGAAATTCAATGTTTCTTAAAAAGCAGAACACTATGGCTCAAGCAAAACTAACTCATTTGTAAGTCAGACCTGACCCTTGGGTCTTTAGTTAGAGACCCCAGCACTGACTGTTTATGAATTGCTGGGTAAGGAGGGTATAACTCTGGTTGGGGAGGTCATATGATGCCCACGGGGATAAGCTACCTGGGCCCAGGTGAGCCTTGGCACCATCGGGGCATGGAACCTGCCTGTCTCGGGCCTTATGACCAGTCAGAGTGGGCTCTGAGCTGTTCGCGTGATAGCTGACACCAGCTGTGGGCTCTTCCACTCTGGGGGAGCCCCCCCGCAACACACACACACAGAGTCTGTGCCTGAGCTTTCCTAGGACAACAGTGGAGGGAGGGAGGGAGGACCTGCAGAGCTTAGCTCCTAGACACCCTGCCCTGTGGCCTTTCTCCATGCCCCACACCCCTGAGCACCACGGGGACAGTTCCCTCTCCTTTCCAGAATCCTCAGCTTCAAGCTGGAAGGGTCCCTGGAGACCATCAGACCAGCTCCTCCATTTTCCAGTTGGGTGAGCCAAGGCTCAGAGAAAAGCAATGACATCCCTGAGATGACATAGCAGTCACTGGATCCAAGGTTTTCCTTCCTCCCTTCATTTCTTCATTGAAAAAACATCTATTGGGCACTTTCTGTATATAGGTGCTGTTCTAGAAATCAGAGTTCTCACCACCTGTTGAGTCCTCTCAGTTTCTTATATGGACACACCCCTCTGGGACCTCCCAGGTCACCCCCAACACCCTTCTGTGCCCCTGATACCCAGAGCAGGATCCTGGACCCCCAGGTGGATGGAGGAAGGGCCCTGAGGGCTCTCGAAACCACTAGGTGGCATTTTGGGGGTGCTTTGAGAAGCCCCGGTTCTTTATGTCTCAGAGCAGAAAGAATTCAGCGAAAGGCAAAGTGATAGATAAGAAGTGATTTATTAGAATAGGACGCTTATGAAGCTGACAAGCGAATGGGCAAGAGGGTGCCACGCCCCAAGAAGTTAGTGGGCTACAGTTTTATAATCAAAGGAAAAGTGGGGAGGAGGAAATAACCACCTTCTTCCTCATTCTTGAGCAGATGTCATGCTTCCATCATCAGCTCCTCCTCCAAGTTGGGCCAGGGAGTTTTCTTGTCCCTATGTGGTCAAGCCGCGACTGTAAATGATTGATTTTTATGTGTGCAGAGAGCACGTCCTAGGGGTCATTAACTTATTGAGCTCACTGGGCAGGATGTGGGACTCATGCCACCATTGTTTTATTGTTTTGGGGGCATGTCTCGTGTTTCTGTTGAATTGTTTCACTGTTAAGCAAGCTTGCTTGCTTTTGTGGCTAAGCAAACCTGTTTTCTTGAGTGGTCATTAACTTACAGAGGTCTCCCATACTTTTTTCTTTACTTACAATCCCCTAGTGGGATTAACTATTTAATTTTTCCCTTTACTCTCTCCCTATTACTCTGACTCAGCCATTGTGAGAAGGCAGGATACCCACTAATTCCTGCAGGGCCAGAGTGCCTGGGGCTAGCGGCTCTAAAGGCAGGAAGTGGTGGGGGCCATGAGTCACCCAACTGGATCCACACTGTCCCCTCAGAGCCCCGAAACCCCAGCCCAGGTCACCAGGGACCTTCGGGAATCACCAACTCCTTCCTCGGCTCTGGGACATCTATGGCTCCACGTGGCAAGGTCAACAAAGCTAATGACACCGCGTAGGGGGGCTGGACTGGGCAAGGTCTAGGCCTGCGGGGCTGTGGTCAGGTAAGATCAGCCCCATCTCCGCAGGTGGCCGACTCAGCTGCCTCCACAGCACATCTTCTCCTTCCCCACCGCCAGCATCGAAAGTCACACCACCTGACCCGTCTGCTCTCCCTCCCAAATCTCTCTTGACCCCACCCCATCCTCTCTGTCCCCACCCTCATCCCCGTTGCTACCCTGGTCCCAGCCACCATCATCTCTCAGCAGAGACCTGAGCTGCCTCCTGGTCCCCCAGACCCCAGACTGACTGCATTCCACGCTGCAGGCAGCAGTGATCTGTTTGAAACCTACATCTGATGACATCATTCCCTGAGAAGCCTTCCACAGCTGCGTATGGTCCCAGGATAAAGGAAGGTGGGCAAAGCCTACAGCTGGGGGCTGCTGTCTGGGGTTCCAGTCTGGGCTCTGCCATTTCTTAGATTTCAGGACCCTGGGCAAATGATTTACCTTCTCTGAGGCTCAGTCTCCTAATTCATAAAGCCTGGAATAATGTAGAAATTATTAAGGACATATGTAAAGTGCCTGGGGCAGAGTGGATCCTCAAAAAATAGAAATTTAGGAATTCCCTGGCAGTCCAGTGGTTAGGACTCGGTGGTCTCACTGCCAGGGTGCCGGGTTTGATACCTGGTCGGGGAACTAAAAGCCCATAAGCCACGCGGTGCGGCCAAAAAAAATTAGAAACGTAGCCTGGCATTCAAGGCTCCCAGACCAGGCCCCTGATGAGCCTCCTTCACTCAGTACCTGGCCCCTATCTTGATCATTTTCCTCTGGGCTGCACTCCTTCCCTTCCTGGGGGTTGCTCCCTGACCTGGGCTTTTCCATGAACCTCTGCCCATCAGCAGCCTTCCTGCTCTCCCTTCCCCACTTCCACGTCTCTTCCTCCAGCATCCACTCCACAGGAAGACTCAACGTTTCCACTTCTTTCATGGATTCATAGCCCACATCCTAACAAAAAGGATTTGAGACAGCTTACAAAATATATCCAGGATGTGATTGATCTTTTTAAGTGAGAAAATGAAGTCAAAGAGTGGGAAAGAAAGAAAAAGGGAGAGACGTCCTATCTGGTTGGCAGACTTAGCTGTGAGTTTCCTGGTGGCCCAGGAAAAAAAGGAAATGTAATCAATTCTGTGAATCATGGTGCTCAGAAGTTAAAACTAAACCAGTTGAGGAATAGAAGCCTGGCTCTTCCAGGCCCTGAGAACTGCGAGAAATGCCCCCACCACTGAGTGTAGTTTAATAAATGGGGCAAGGGTGGAATATTAAACTAAGTGATTCACAACATCGCTATGGTTGGGTTTGGCTTGATTCACAGGTAGGTTGGGGAAGGGACTGTCTATAGAAATATGTGCTTTGTATCCTTCCAACTCTCCTCCATGAGCATCCTTATTTTATCCAAACCTTTGATTAAATAGGGAGTGGCAGAGAATTTGGGGGTATCCTCTTGATATTGGCTCTTCCTCGTGCTGAGAAAGCAGAGATTCAATACCTTTGAATGTCAGCCAACCTGGCAACCACCGACATCCCACTGTGAGAATAAGCCTGGATTCAACACCTTCTACCAGCTTACCCAGAGCTGGAGAATCATTCCTGGAAAGGGGCTTGGGGACAGCAATGTGTTAGGGGGCGTCCCCTAATGCTGAACTCCACATCTAGGCAGGCCCTTCCAGAAAACATGGTCTGCGGGCCTCACAGAACACACAGAGACTGAGAGGTCCAGAGAAGGGGAGTGACTTGCCACTAAAGACACAGCCAGGTGGAGGCAATGTGGAGTAAAAGAGAATCAGCCTCAGAGCTAGAAACTTGGATTCTCAAGTCATCTGACACTCCATCTACATCTGACCTGTCCAACTGCTGTTCTCACCAGCTATGTTACTGACGAGACGTCATCAGCCAAGACTCCCACTGGAGAAACCATTGTACAGAAGGGTTCAGCATCTTGCCAAAATAAATCACCCATTTATTCAACAAACATTTCTTGGGCATCTACCATGGGCTGGGCCAAGAATAGAAGAGAAAGACCAGATCCCAATTTGCCTTATAGGAAAGCATGGTTTATGGGGAACGTGGACGTGTGAACACGTTGTCACGAGGACGTTTTGTAAAAGCCACAGTAAGGGGATGTGCTGAGGACCAGGGATGCATGCAGGGAGGGAAGGGAGTGTATGAATGCGAGCCAGCGCTGACTGAGCACTTACAACGTGCCAACTAAGTGCTTTGCAGGCATCATCTTTTCTTCTTGCATCAGACCTAGGAGACAAGCGCTGTTGTTGCCTCTGCTTTGCAGAGAAGGAAGTCTAGTCTCAGGGAGTTTAAGCAACACGTCCAAGGTGTCCTGCTAATGAGGACAGAGGCAGAGCTGCAGCCCCATCCATGGGACTCAGAGATTGTGTATTAATCACCATGTTCCACTGCCTGCAAGGAGGATGAAGCCAGGGTGGCTCTTGTGTTGTTATAGGCTGCAGGGGCCACTGGCCTCAGCCTCTCCTGTTACGTCACATGCACCCCCAGCTTCTGCCCTGGGAAGGGCGAGACCGTCCTGCGTCTGGCCTGCTGGTCCCAGAGCAGCCCCGATCCCAGACCCCCGCACAGAGGCCTGATGGCAGGAGGACCCAAGAGATACCAGTTCCCAGACACCTCACACCATTAAGGTCCTTTGGACACCGGCCAGCCAACTCTGGCACCCCTTCAAACCCTCGAGCCTCCCAGGACAGAGACCCAGGCCATCCAGCCTCTGCTGGCCTTGGCCTGGCCTGAGTCCTGGGGTCGGGGGCTAGCCTGGGGGCAGGGGGGCCCTGATGGCTGGGGTAGAGGAGCGGGGGTACATACGATCCTAGAAATTCAGGGAAATAGGAGGCTTTACAGAGAACCTGGAAGTTCAGGAGGCCACAGTTAAAACAGATTAAGGAGCAGACCCTTGGGACCAAGCAAGGTAGGGGCTCAAAGCCCACATGCTCACCTCCTTCCCCCTCCAATAGGCCCTGCAGCCCTAGTACGGGGGCCTGGGGCTCCTCAGGCCCTCTCAGAAAGCCACTGGTCTGATTTGTCCCAGGTGATACACCCGGAGAGGGTCAGCAGTTGATCCAAGGCCACACAACCCATTCTCTTTACCCCACGTCCAGGGAGGGAAGAAGGGGCGCTGCGGATACAGGGGCATCAGCAGCTGGGGAGGCAGTACCAGCACTGCACAGAGCATGGGTCCAGCCCTGGCCCGCCATTCACTGGCCGCATGATCACGGGCAGCCACTTGACCCCTCTGGGGATGCTTTGGCCTCATCTGCAAAAAGGGACTTGTTATGTACACACCTGGTCCAGGTGCTGGGTTTTACAACACACTCTCCTCGACATCTTCCAGGTGGTGGCTGTGCTTATCCCCACCCTGCAGAAGAAGAAACCAGTGAGGTTTCTAAAGCACCCAGCACAGTGGACTTCCCTGGTGGTCCAGTGGGTGAAACTCCAAGCTCCCAATGCAGGGGGCCCGGGTTCGATCCCTGGTCAGGGAACTAGATCCCACATGCTGCAACCAAGGGTTCACATGCCGCAACTAAATATCGTGCGAGCCGCAACTAAAGATCCTGTGTGCTGCAACGAAGACTCGGTGCAGCCAAATAAATAAATAAATATTGAAAAATAAATAAATAAAGCACCCAGCACAGGCTGGGCTCCGGGGCCTATTAGGCTCCCTCCTGGTCCCTCATAGACCACCTCCTCCAGGAAGCCCTCCCAGATGGTTCTGGTTTCCAGAAGTGTTCTGTTCTCTAAGTAACCCCCACAGGCTCTGCCCTGGGAAACCACCTGCTTCAACCACATTCTCCTCGTCCCTCTGACAAGACGTCACATTTCAGAGGGACAGGGAATGGCCAGGCCTTTGGCTCTGGGGGATCAGGAAGCTGGCTTAAATGAAAATATCTAGACTCACAGCAGTTCAAGTGTTCTCAGCCACCCATCCCATAGATCCCGTAGCCAGTCAGAAGCCCCCATGTTCCCCAGGCAGAGGTTCCAGCCATCCCTTAACAGAGCTCTTGGGCTGTCTGGCCCTTATCTCCTTGACCCTGGCACTGAACTGAGCAACCTCAGGGACCCCAGTGTCACCTGAGAGCAGAGCTTCGGCCTTCTCCCCACCCCAGCCTGGCCCAGCAGTTCAATGAAGCCAGAGGGCCTCCAGAGAGGAGAGAGAATGGGAAAGGGAAGGAGAAAAACGGAAAGAAACAGTCTGAAAAACAGAGACAGAGACAAAGAAGGCCCAAAACAGAGAACAAAAGGGAGAGAGTGAGGAGGAGAGACACAGAGAAAAGCAGGGACAGAGACAGAGCGAGATGCAGAGAGAGACCGAGACGGAGAGAGACAGACTGAAAGTCAGAGGGAGGGGCCAAAACCAAGAGAGAATGAAAGGCACAGAGACACTGAGGAGAGAGAAGGAGGGAGTCCTAGAGCCCACAAGATCCTCTCTCGGCTTCCCGCTCCCCCAGGGTCTGTTCCTTCAAGCCCCCTGCTCCCTGCACTCGGACAGGTACTGATCACCTACTGCGTCCCTGGACTGGGTGCGGAGGGGACAACCCCCTTCACATCTCCCAGGTGGTAGCTGTGTTTATCCCCACTATGCAGATGAAGAAACTGAGGCTGGGAGCCATCAGGCGACTCAGCCAAATAAACTGGATCCAGCAGCACTAGGGTGCAGGCAGGGAGGTCATGGACAGGGAGACTGAGGCCCAGAGATGGGTGGTGACTGGCTCCGGATCACAAAGCAGCCAGCCACAAAGCCGAGGCTGGAAACCAGCTCATCTGGCACCTTACCTGACTCCAAAGAAAACAAATAAATCTCATGAAGTCTTTGGCAAGGAAGCTACAGGGCTTATCAGATGGCCAGCGCCCTAGAAGCTGTCAACACCTCCCGCCACATCCGTCTTGCCCACTCACCTCCCACTGTCTTTTCTGGGACCAACTGCCCAAACTCGGGACCTGGGACCCTTTGCTGCAGTGCTTGCACACAGACAAATGTCTCCTTGAGCAACAAAGTACAAAGTAACTATAAGGGACTAAAATAACTGCGTGCGTGTGCAGTTGGGGCAAATGATGGACAGCAAGATACAAAAAGATCAAAAACCCAACTGCCGCTTCTGAAGAGCCGGGAGCAAAAGCAGGGTACCGCGCATGCCCCCTGCACACACCACCACCAAAGGGGAGGGCAGACCCCCTAAGCCACCCCTCCGGCCTGACCCCTGGACACATGCCTACCCAGCTCACCCCTCCTCAGGGAGCCAGCAAGTGTTCTCGCTCTCTCCTGCTGCAGCAGGAGCCCCAATAAAGCCCTGCCTGAATTTCTTGTCTGTCTTCTTATCAATTTCTATCGATTGGGGAAGGCCAAGAATGCTGACTGGTAATGCCAAGAGCCAGGTCCCTGGCTGTGGCAACTCCAGCTCCCCAACCCCTGCCCTCCAACCCAGCCTCCCATGCAGACAAGAGGCAGGGTGGCTGTCCCTACACCCCTCACTTTTGCTGACATCAGCAAAGTGTGTCCTGAGGCTCCCCCAAAGTGCCCGGTCCCCCTGGAGGAGGGGAGGGAGGACACACACTGAGACTGTGCTCTGAGCACTCACCACAGCTCACCGTGGTCCCTTGCACCCCAGAAAGGCGGTTACAGGTGAACAGAGCATGGCTCAGAGAGGAGCAGATGCCTCCCAAAGTCATACAACTCACTCAGGACAGTTGTGACTCTGAGCTCGTGCTCCTGCCATCACCCTGGCCCCCAAGGCTGATGGCTCTTATGTGCTCTGCATCCATCCCTGTCCTGGGGTACGCTGGGCTGAGAAGGGGGAAACACCCTCAGACCGGTCAGAGCCTTGATTGGGTTTTCCTATCTGCATGTGTCAGGGGGCAGGGGATGGTTTGATGGTCTCTGAGGGTCCGCAGGCTTGCCTTTCATGAACCTCGCCTTGCCCACGTGCTGTCTGGGGCCCGAGGTCCTTGCTTCCCCCCTCCAAAGTGGCTGTGATTCCTCATAAGCTGATCCCAGGATTCCCAAGTCTTCAGGACACAGCACCCACAGTTTCTGGGGGCAGGGGGCATATAGACACGAGTGTGGTCGTCTGCCTGGTCCCCCTGCCCCTGCCTCCTGACCCAGGGAGGCAGAGGGTGCGGGGGCAATAGCTCAGGGGCTCGAGGCTGCTCATGGGGGCACCACACACCCCCATAGTGCTGCCCCGCCGTCTGTGCTGGAGTGGGACACAGCCCGTGCCCTCACGGAGCTCTGGGGGCCTGGGACAGTCTCAGGCAGATGCAGAGATGACAACACAGGTCTTACAAACAAGCAAAGAGATGCCCCCAATTCCACGGGCTCCTGGTCCAGCGCGGGGTCCGGAGCCTTCCGGTCAGAGGCATTGCTGGAGCCTCCTGGGCCGGGACTGGGTTTTCCCTCCCTGATTCAGAGATGCCTCTTGCTTCTCTGTCTTTCCTCCAGGCTCCCCAAGGAGGGAACATGATCCAGCGTGTTCACGGTCCCTCCTTCTCAGTCACGCTTCAGAGAACGTCAGAGCCGTGGAGGCCACTTCACAGATAAGAGAACTGAGGCCTCTTAGATAAGAGGGGAGTTGGCTGTTGGCACGTGGCAGGCCAGGAACAGGGCCCAGGCTGGAACCCAGGCCTCTCTGCCCTCCTCTGCCTACCGTCACACTTCGGACACCCTGCCCCCAGCCCGCCAAGGCCCCACCGTCCGTTCACCGGAGGGCCGTGGACGTCTCCGTGGCCTGGGCTCCACTTCGTGCCAGGCCCATCCGACCAGCCTCGTCCTGCCCCCTTTGCTCCAAGGGTTGGCCTCTGCCTCCGTCCTGCTCGCAGCCTCCCGAGTCCCCTTCAGTGCTGGCAGCCCAAGGGTGGGAGTGGAGTCTGGCTTGGCCTGACATGGTACCCACTGACCCCAGGACAGGTGAGGAGTCCTAAACTGGACCCAACTTTGCAGAATATTCATCGGGCCTGACCCCACCCCCGCTTCGCACACTCCCAGGCCGCTTGACTCACGTCCCCTGAGCACCAAGAACCGGGTTCCAGGGTTAAGAATTCGACCACGTCCTGGTGAAGCCACCCAAAACCAGGGCAGAAACCAGGGAAGAGGTCAGGGGCTGAGTACCCATTCAGCCAATGGGGCTTGTGGAGTCAAGGAAGCTTCTAGAAGCAGCGCTCACTGCACAGGATTTAAAGACCCAGCCCAGAAAACACGGGGAAACCTTTCTTTTCACCCTGCCTGCATTCTGAAGAAAGTTTTGATAAAACTTTTGTAAAGAAAATCATGTTAGCTTGGTGAGAGAAACTGGTCTTTCTTTCTTCCTCATTCTAGATGTCTGTCTCTCCTCCAGAGATGTGCTCCCTTTGAGGGCAGGGACCACATCACATGTACCTCGGAAGCCCAGCGCCCAGCACAAACAGGGTCTGGCCCATTCATTATTTTTTTTCCTTATTTTTTTTAATTGAAGTATAGTTGATTTACAATGTTGTATTAATTACTGCTATACAGCAAAGTGATTTAGGTATACGTATATATATATATTCTTTTCCATTATCATAGGATATTGAATATAGTTCCCTGTGCTATACAGTAGGACCTTGTTGTTTATCCGTTCTATATATAATAGCTTACATCGGCTAACCCCAGCCTCCCACTCCATCCCTCAACATCCTCCCCCTTGGCAACCTCCAGTCTGTTCTCTATGTCTGTGAGTCTGTTTCTGTTTCATAGATAGGTTCATTTGTGTTATATATTAGATTCCACCTATAAGTGATATCATATGGCATTTGTCTTTCTCTTTCTGACTTACTTCACTTAGTATGATAATCTCTAGTTGCATCCATGTTGCTGCAAATGGCATTATTTTGTTCTTTTTTATGGTTGAGTAGTATTCCATTGTATATGTGTAGCACATCTTTATCCATTCATCTGTCGATGGACATTTAGGTTGTTTCCATGTCTTGCCAGTCTGTTCATTATTGATGCTCCTGGAAGGGGCTGATGACTTAATATTCCATGTAGAAGAGAAGATACTCATAATCCGTGTCTCTGACAAAGGACTCACATCCCGAATACATAAGGAATGTCTACAAATCAACATGAAAAAGATAAACCACCAGTCCTGCATGGTAGAGCGGAACTCAAAACTCACACGCTGCAACTGTTAAGCAGGAACGTTCGGGGAGTTTCTGTGCTCACAGCTAGCTTCCCTGGCTGCAACCCCAGAGTCCCTCCAAGGTGTGTATCTGGTTGTGCTTTACTCAGGGGTAAATTCTGGAAAGTATCAGGCTCAGTGTCCTGGGTAAGAGGGGCTGGGAAGTCTTCCAGACAGCACCCAGATTTGTCTCTGGGTTATCTGGGCTCAGTGCTAACAGTGAGGTTTTCAGGGGCAGGGGGGGTTCTATCCACCCTCAGATGGGAGGAGAGGCTCTCTAAGAGCACAAGCTGAGTCTCCCCAAGAAGTAGGCAGGCAGAGTGGAAGGGGCACTGGGCCAGGAGTCAGAGCCTTGGGTTCCAGGCTCAACACCCCACAGACTGGCTGGGTGGCATGGGCACCCTCTGTATGACCTTGGTCTTTACAGCTGTACAAGGAGAGGACTGAGTAGCTCTGATCCGCGGAGAGCTGTCCAGCACTGACTCGGTGACACTAGGCCAGGTCTGCACCACCTGCTACCCCTCTCTCATCTCCTCCCCAACAGCACCCCAGTGCCCCCAGCCTCAGCGACCCACTCCCACGCCAAATAAGCAGGTGAGGCCAGGTGGGGTTGGGCTGAGTCTGAGAGCCAACCAGCCCCAGGGCAGGCCTGAATCACCCAGCCCAACCCTGGCCCTCTGTCCTGAGCTCTCAGTGCCATCGTGGCCTGGCAGGGTGGGCGCCTCGTTCCGAGCCGCTGCTTTGCTTTAATACGCACTTCCCTCTCCACTTCCCCTCGGTCCACGTGTGGCCTCCTTTCTCCCTGACGCCCAGCGCTGGTCCCCAAGGGCCAGCCCCGCACCCAGCAGCCATCCACAACACAGGCGTCCTGGGCCCTGGCTGGGAAGGAGAAACGTAGAGGAGGACAATGGGACCCCAGTCTGAAGGGGAGGCACAGCCCACGCTCTGCAGGACCCCCAGACTGAGAGGAGAGACACACTGCCCGTCCTCAGGAGCTTCCTCTCTGAGAGGAGAGGACAGCCCCTACCCTCGGGAAACTTCCCATCTGCTGGGGAGGTATAGCCCCTGACGACACGGATCACCTAGTCTGATGGGGGAAAGACAGCCCCTACCTTACAGGAGTTAAGGGTTAGGCAACGCCCCTCTCTCTCTCTCTTTTTTGAAACTTCTGATCTAACAAGGGAGGCACAGACACTGTCCTGGAGGAATCTCCAGTCTGATGGAGGAGCCCTCAGAAAACTGTCTTCCTGTCTCTTCCTGGAAGGGAACCGCTCTGTCGTGAGGGTCACTCTTACACAGCACATTTGCTCAGTTCTGGCAAAGTGCTTTCACACGCTGTCTCCCTTAAGTCTCAACACCATCCAGGAGCAAGGCCAGCCAGAGATTGGCCCCCCCGTTTGACAAATGGGGAAACTGAGGCCCAGAAGGAGAAGTGACAGGCCCAAGGCCACACAGGAAGGCAGGACTAGAGTCCAAGTTTATATCCAAAGGGAAGGAGGGAAGGAGAGAGGCCGCAGACAGGGTGGATGACTAAGGGAGCTGGTTCCGCACACCCTTGGGCTGGGAGGGCTGGGCAGCTGGATGCCCTCTGCACCACTGCCCCTGTTACAGTCTGACTCAGGGCTGCCCAGAGCCAGCCTTTCTCAACTCTGCTTAGAAAACACTTTTTATCTGAGGGAGGCCTGCTGCCTTGCCAGACATTTACGAGCCCTGTTTATTGGTCTGGCCCAGGGAGCCTGGGGCGCAGCTCCTGCACGAGCCAAGGAAAATGCCTGCTGGGGCGCAGCCCTGGCCCAGGCCACTTCTCTGCAAGTCATAGCTGGGTGGAGGCTGGAAATCAACAATCAGAGCCAGAGGGACCCCAGGGCTGAGTTGGCCCAATACCCGCCTTTTACAGGAGGGAACAGTGAGGACCAGAGAAGGGCAATGACTTGCCCAAGGTCACACAGCACATCAGCAGCAGAGGTTGGACCTGCCACTGGTCCCCTGACGCTTGGCCATGGCTCTAGCCTGCACTGGGGCCAGGCGGAGCAGCTCTACACCTCAAGCTGTCCTTGGGGGGACAACTCAGGTGTCAGAAAGATTGCCTGTATTTGGGGTATTCAGGGATCACCTTGGGACTGGATCCCCCCTCCTGGCTCTGCACCACTGCCCCTGAGCATCCCCTAAGGAGGCCAACTCAGGTCCTGGCTGTGGTAGGAATTTGCCACTATGGAGGTCGTGGGGCTTGGAGGGTCACCTCACCGCCCTGCCCACCACTATGCGGTCAGCTGGCAGAATGCCCTGAGCAGGGGAAAGGCCCGGCTGAGATAGCTGCAGGAGGAGAGGAACTTGCTGTTTATTGAGCACCTGCTGTATGCCAGCCCAGAGAAAGCTCTTGAACATTACCTCATTCGAGCCTCATGCCATTGAGCTGGACATCTTTATTAGAGGAAACAGAGGTTCAAAGACGTTGAGACACTTTGCCCAAGGTCACGCAGCACGTGCATGGGGAACTGGATTGCCCACCCGGCTCTGAGCGCTTCTGAAGCCCAAGCTTTATTTCTCCATTGTACCCGCAGCCTCCGAAAGGGCCCCAGGGGATGCCCGCCTCCTCTAGGGAGTGTCCAGAACCTCCTGGAAGCCTCACCCTGCTGACTTGGGCCTGTGGGGGATGGGTTCTCCCCATGGCTCGAAGCTGGCCTTGCTGACCCCCACCCCCAGTTATAGCCCTGCTCACGGGGCTCCCTAGGCTTCCCGAGGAGAAGCAGTGAGGACAGCCAGACCTGGCCTTGGTGTATGCATGATCCCATTGGCATCCCCAGGCCAGCACAGGACAGCACGAGATGCCCAGGGGCCCAGCTGAAGAGGGTTCATGGGCCAGACTCAAATTTGTGCAGTTCCAAGACTGGGATGGGAGGCTTAACTCCTAGCTGAACTCTGCCATATGCTGCTGTGTGACCTTGGACACGTTGCTGGCCCTCTCTGAGCTGCAATTGCCAGGAGCTGGTCACGGACATTCTGTGATGCATGAGTCTACACATGCCTGGTTAGGTTCAAAGATTCAGACAGGACCATTGCTCAGTCACAGTCCGCAGAAAGAGAGCCATGCGAGGAGTGGGTGTGAGTTCCTGGGCCGCCCCTCTCTGGCGGGACCCTGCCAAGATCATCCCTCGCTAGCGGCAACATCAGCAGCTACCAGAGTGGAGGGTGGAGGGTGTCTTGCTCATCTGCAGCAGGACATGGCAGGTTTCCATTTCTTGTGTGAGAACTCAGCAGTGTGCTGGTGGCTGCCTCTGCACTCAGCGATGCCATATTGCTAGCTTGAAACTGGCTGTGGTGGGAAAATTTACACCACAGCAATTGGTAAACGCTACAAATGAGCAGATTTTGTTTGTGTGTGTATGTGTTTGGTTGGTTTGGGAAGCCAACTGTCAAGCATTTACCAGCACACTGCTGGTTGTGTGGATGCTATACTTTTCTAGAAATTTGTCCATTTCATCTAAGTTTTCACATTTGTTCACCTATATTTTCTTTTCATTTAAATTTAGTTTTGGGGCTTCCCTGGTGATGCAGTGGTTAAGACTCGCCTGCCAATGCAGGGGACACGGGTTCAATCCCTGGTTCGGGAAGATCCCACATGCCGCAGAGCAGCTAAGCCCGTGTGCCACAGCTACTGAGCCTGCGCTCTAGAGCCCGTGAGACACAACTACTGAAGCCCACATGTCTAGACCCATGCCCTGCAACAAGAGAAGCCACCGCAACGAGAAGCCCACGCATCGCAATGAAGAGTAGCCCCCGCTTGCTGCAACTAGAGAAACTCCGTGCGCAGCAGTGAAGACCCGATGCAGCCAAAAATAAATAAATAAAATAGATAAATTTTTTAAAAATAATAAATAAATAAATTTAGTTTTAGCAACTAAAGAAAAAAATAAATTTGATTTCATCAAAGTTTTAAACTTTTGTGGGACTTCCCTGGTGGCACAGTGGTTAAGAATCCGCCTACCAATGCAGGGGACACGGGTTCTAGCCCTGGTCCGGGAAGATCCCACATGCTGCGGAGCCACTAAGCCCGTGTGCCACAACTACTGAGCCTGAACTCTAGAGCCCACGAGCCAAAACTACTGAGCCCCTGTGCCACAACTACTGAAGCCTGCGTGCCCAGAGCCCCTGTTCCACAATGAGAAGCTACTGTAAGGTGAAGCCTGCACACCACGACAAAGAGTAGCCCCCACTCACCACAACTAGAGAAAGCCCGCTCGCAGCAAGGAAGACCCAATGCAGCCAAAGATAAATAAATTATTTTTTTTTTAAAAAGTTTTAAACTTTTGTGATTCAGAGGACAATATCAAGAGAGTGAAAAGACAATCCACAGAATGGGAGGAAATATTTGCAAATATTATATCTGATAAAGGTCTAATATTCAGACTATATGAAGAGCTCTTACAACTCAACATTAAAAAGAAAACCCTATTACAAAATGGACAAAGGATTTGAGTAGACAGTTCTCCAAAGAAGAGACACAAATGGTCAATAGCACATGAAAAGATGTTCAACATTATTGGTCAGTAGGGAAATGCAAATCAAAACCACAGTGAGGGGCTTCCCTGGTGATGCAGTGGTTGAGAGTCCGCCTGCCGATGCAGGGGACACGGGTTCGTGCCCCAGTCCGGGAAGATCTCACATGCCGCGGAGCGGCTGGGCCTGTGAGCCATGGCCATTGAGCCATGGCCACTGGGCCTGCGCGTCCGGAGGCTGTGCTCCGCAACGGGAGAGGCCACAACAGTGAGAGGCCTGCGTACCGCAAAAAAAAACCACAGTGAGATGTCACCTCATACCCATTAGGATGGCTACTACCAAAACACAGATTATGGCAAGCGCTGGTGAGGATGTGGAGAAACTGGAACCCTCATATGTAGCTGGTGGGGAGGTAAAATGGTGTAGCAGCTTGGTGCGCCCTCGTGATAGTCTGAGAGTTCTTTTACCTCTCAGGATGAGGCGAGTGAGGAAGGAGGTATGAGAGGAAGGGACTGTGACCCTGGAGACTCTCTTTGGAGAGGTAGCAGGCACCTCTCTGGAGGCCTGGGCTCCTGTATGTTTGCATGTAGGAGTGTGAAGGTTGGCTTCACAAGCTTGGCTCCCAGAAAGATCATAGGACATGGGTGTCTCCCCTCTTGGGGTCATTCAAAGGCCAGTAGATCTAAGATGGTCTCTATCTTCCCATTCCAGGCACCAAGGGGGTTTCCTTGGGTTTTCTATGGACAGCTTCATCCTCTCCTGTGCCTGCCTCATTAAGTCCCTTTGTTTACGCCTTTCTCTTTTCCCCCAATGAATCGCGTCAGAAGTTTACCAGTTTAATTAATCTTTCCGAAGAACCAACTTTTGGAATTTTAAAACTCCCATTTTTTTTGTTTTTACCATCTCTCACTTTTACATTTATCTTTCCTTTCTTTGGGTCTATCTTATTTTTCTAACTTCTCAAGCTGGGTGCTTAATTCATTGATTTCTTGCCTTCCTTATTTTCTACCCCAAACATTTAAGACTATGTTTTTGTTCTAAGAATCACTTTAGGGCTTCCCTGGTGGCGCAGTGGTTGAGAGTCCGCCTGCCAATGCAGGGGTCACGGGTTCGTGCCCCGGTCCGGGAAGATCCCACATGCCACGGAGCAGCTGAGCCCGTGAGCCATGGCCGCTGAGCCTGCGCGTCCGGAGCCTGTGCTCCGCAACGGGAGAGGCCACAACAGTGAGAGGCCCACGTAACGCCAAAAAAAAAAAAAAAAAGAATCACTTTAGTTGAGTCCCTGAGTTTTCATATGTTGTCCTTTTTACTATTGCTCAGTTCATAATTTCCATCAATGTCTCCTTTGTTCAGTAAGTTCTTTAAAAGATTTCTTAAAATTTTCAAACAAATAGGATTTTCTTATTATCCTGACTGAGTTCTCAGTTAATTGCATTAGAGTCAGAGGATGTGGTCCAGATGATACAATTTATTTTGATTCTGTTGAGACTTGCTTTGTGGCTGGTACCCATATAGTCAGTTTTCACATGTGTCCCCCGTGCTTGAGAAGAATGAGTATTTGTCCATGCTTGATGCCCGGTTACGTGTATGTTGATTGGATGGAGTTGTTATTTGTGCTTGTCAAATCTTCTATTGACTACTGATTTTTTTTGTCTGCTCTATCAGTCAGTGAGATGTGTCAAAATCTCCCAGTCTAGTAGACTTTTCCAATTCTCAGAGTTCAATTGACTTTAGTTTCCTATATTTTGATATCCGAGTAATACTGGCTTCATAAAATGAATTGAGGAATGAGCTCTCCTCTTCAGTTTTCTGAAAAATATTGTGTAGAATTGGTGCTAACTCTTCAAATATTTGGTAGGATTTTCCAGTGAAACCATCTGAGCCAGGAGATGTCTTTTTCAGGAATTTCTAAATCGTGAATTCAATTTCTTTAATAGATACAGGGCTATTCAAATTACCTATTTCATATTGGGTGAATTTTGGTTGTTTGTGTTTTTCGAGAAAGTGGTCCATTTCATCTAAGTTGTCCAACTTATGTGTGTAGAGTTGTTTGTAGTATTCCCCTATTATTATTTTGATGTCTGCAGGTCTGTATTGATATTCCTGGTTTCATTCCTGATGTTGATAATTGTGCCTCTCTCCCCACTCTGTTATTTGATCTTTTCAAAGAACCAGCTTTTTGTTTCATTGCTTTTCCCTATTGTTCTTCTGTTTTCAATTGATTTTGCTCTTATCTTTATTTTTTCCTTCCTTCTGCTTGCTTTGGGTCTCTTTTTGCTCTTCTTTTTCTAGTTTCTTAAAAAGGGTGCTTAGAATATCAATATGAGATGTTTTCCCTTTTTTGTTTTTATTTTTTTGCGGTACGCGGGCCTCTCACTGTTGTGGCCTCTCCCGTTGCGGAGCACAGGCTCCGGATGCGCAGGCTCAGCGGCCATGGCTCACGGGCCCAGCCTCTCGGCGGCATGTGGGATCCTCCCGGACTGGGGCACGACCCGTGTGCCCTGCATCGGCAGGCAGACTCTCAACCACTGCGCCACCAGGGAAGCCCCTCCCTCTTTTTTTAATGTAAGCGTTTAGTGCTATAGATTTCCCTCTCCACATTGCTTTCATTGTGTCCCATGTATTTTGGTATGATGTACTTCTATTTTCAGTTTAATGTACTTTTTATTTCCCTGAGACCCCCTCTTTGACCCATGTATCATTTAGAAGTATATTATTTAATTTCCAAGCTTTTGGATATTTTCCTATTATCTTTCTGCTATTGATTTTTATTTACATCTCCCTGTGGTCAGAGATCACACTCTGTAAGTTTTCAATTTGTTTACGTTTTTTGAGATTTGTTTTATGACCCAGGATATGGTCTGACTCGGCATATGGCCCATTGGTCCTTGAAAAGAATGTATATTCTGCTGTTGTTGGGTGGGGTGTTCTATGCATGTTAAAATAGATACTGTTGGTTGATAGTGTACTTGAGTTCTTCTATGACTGCTGATTTCTGTCTAGTTTTTCTATCACTTGTTGAGAGAGTTAAAGTCCCCAACTATAATTGTGGATTTGTCTATTCTCTTTTCAGTGCTATCAGTTTTTGCTTCGTATATTTTGTAGCTCTGTTGACTGGTGCATACACATTTTGGATTTCCATGTCTTCTTAGTGAAATGATTCTTTTATCATTATGTAATGTCTCTCTCTGTCCCTGGTAATTTCTTTGCTCTGAAATCTATGTTACCTCATTATTAATACAGCCACTTATGCCTTCTTTGATTACTGTTGGCATATTATATCTTTTTCCATCCTTTCATCTCAGCATTGGTGTATGGTGATTGTCTTTTCTCATGCAAGTTGAGATCGTCCTAGTTCTTGGTATAACAAATAATTTCCTACTGAAACCTGGACATTTTGGGTGTTATGTTATGAAACTCTGGATCTTATTTAAACATTACGTTATAGCAGGGTCCCTCTGACACTGCTCTAGTCAGGAAACAGGGATGCCACCTCACTGCTGCCAGGTGGAAGTGTGAGCGCAGTTTCCCTGTTTAGCTTCTATTGACAACTGCCGGGAAGGGTCTCCTGATTACTGTTGTGTGTGAATAGCATCTTAGGCACCCCAGTAGGCTGGGAGAGTCTGGGGTGAATTGTTACTGCTCCCTATGTGGTCTCTACTGCTACCATGGGGGTGGGGGGTTGGCCTCATTACCCTGGATGGTAGTGAAAGTCCTGACCTTCTTCTAGACCTCCTCTGACACCACATCAGTGAGAAGGAGCCCCTCATTACTTCAGGGTGGTGGGAGATCAGGCTCCCTCACGTGGTCTCCACTAATACCACAGCATCGGCCAGGCACCTCATTAATACCCAGTAAGAATGAAAAGCCCAGCTCCTCAGTTTCCTCTGACACCAGCACAGCTGAGCAGTGGGGGCACCTCCTTAATGCCTGACAAAGATGGAAGTCAATGTCCCCTACTCATCCTTCGCTGGCAAGGTAAGCCTGGGGTCACAGTCTTTCCTACGCCGTTTGGCCGAAATAGGCGGTTATTGTCTAGAAGCTTCCAGTCTTGTTCAGCTGCCCTTTTCCTGGTCATTTGACTAAAGACAGCAGGCTTTTGTGGGGTTTTTTTGTCTGTGTTTTTGTCTGATGTTTCTGGGTTGCTGATTTCTCTGGTACGTGGTCTGGGATATACAGGCATAAAGAAAACTCAGGAAACTCAGCTTTGTATATTTTGAATTTATGTTATTAAACCATACAAGTTCAGAAGTATTCTAGCTTTCCAATGTATTGAACATTTTAACATTATCTGGTAACTGCTTTATTATATTTATTAATAATGTATGTTTTCTATATTTATATACAATTATATTTATTAATTATATATTGTATTTATACATTAACATATAATTATATATATTAATCATATATAATTATATATTAATAATATATTGCATTATTGCATATATAATGTATACATACATTATATATATATATGAAATAAAAATTCATATTCTAAGGCAAGTCAAGGAAAATTTAAACATAAAAATTTTTCTCTGCCCTTTGGTCTCCTGTCTCCCCTGTGCTGTGCATTGCATATCTGCATTATGCATTGATGAAACCTCCCCACCGGCAGAAATACTTTATGTTCAACCATAAAGAACATTCTCCCAGCACCAACAAGACCACTCCTTAAAAGACAACATTCTTGGGCTTCCCTGGTGGCGCAGTGGTTGAGAGTCCGCCTGCCGATGCAGGGGACGTGGGTTCGTGCCCCGGTCCGGGAAGATCCCACATGCCGCGGAGCGGCTGGACCCGTGAGCCATGGCCGCTGAGCCTGCGCGTCCGGAGCCTGTGCTCCGCAACGGGAGAGGCCACAACAGTGAGAGGCCCGAAGACAACATTCTTTCTTAATCTTGTAAGGGCTCATCATGACCTACCTCTCTGTACCTGTAGATCTGGATTGTGCAAATTATCTACATCATTTAATGTATAGTCCTCTGCCTCAAAGGCACATATAACAGTGCTTTGACCTCTAATGGGCAGATTAGAGGAGATATCCAAGAACTCTTCCTCAACTTGGCTCAAGTAAAGTTTTCCATTTCTTTCTTAGATGGACTGATTTTTTTTCGTCAATAGTATATATACATATACAATATATAAACATAATTACATGATTGTTTCCTAATAATATTCTATGCACAGTTACTAACGCCACGCCAGCTTCCTTTGGGTTGGCTTTTCTTCTGGTATGTCTTTTTCTATTCCTTTACTTTTCAAACTTCCTGTGATTTAGTATCTTGGGACTTTCTTTAGTACAAAGGTGTGCTTTTTTCACCCATTCTGACAGTATATGTCTTTAAACTAGATAATATAGTCCATTTCTAATTATTGTCGTTGCTGGCTCATTATTTTGTTCATCCAAATATTCAGCTGCCTACTATGTGCCTAGGTGCTGGGTTCTAGGTGCTAGGATTTGGCAGTGAACCAGAGAGCTGAAATCCATGGCCTCGGGAGAGTTCGAGTCTGGTTGGGGGAAACAGGAAATAAACAAATGACTAAAACATGCATTGTTTTAGCCATGCATGAGAATTCCAAGTAGTTTATGTAGATACTCTCCCCTCAAGGAGGTAGAGCTTAAGTGTGGGCTGCACATAATGACTTCCTTCCAATGCATAGAAGATGGAAATGGGGAAAAGAGTGACTTTACAGCAGTGTGTTGATTTCCTAGGGCCACCCTAACAAAGCACCACAAACTGAATGGCATAAACAGCAGAGATTTATTACCTCAAGTCTGGGAGGCTGGAAGGCCACAATTAAGATAGCAGGAGGGTTGGTTGCTTCTGAGGGCTGTGAGGAAGAGAGCTCTTCCAGGCTTCTTTCCCTGGCTTGCAAATGGCCGTCTTCATGCTCACATGGTATTCTCCCTGTATGTGTGTCTGTCTCCAAACCATCCCTTTTATTATTAGGTCACCAGTCATATTGGATTAGGGCCTACCCTAATGACCACGTTCTAACCTGATTACCTCTGTAAAGCCCCTACCTCTAGATAAGGTCACATCCTGGGGTCCCGAGGACTTCAACATGGGAATTGGGGTGGGGTACACATTCTACCCATAACAAGTGGAGAAAACTAACCAGTTGGTCAGCCGGGTGATCAAACAAAGCCAACATCAACAGTGAAAAGACGTGGTGATCAACACCATAGGTCAGGGCAAATTCGCTGCTTTATACAGGGGCCGGGAAGCCTCTCTAGCAGAGTAACACTCTAGCGGGAACTTGAAGGAAGTGAGGGAACAAGCAATGGGTGTATCTGGGGAATCCGAGTGCCAGGAAGGGGAACAGGATGTGCAAAGCCCTGATACAGGTGCTCGGTTGGCACATTCAAGGACCTTCTGGGAGACCAGCATGGCCAGCGGGTGGAGGGAATGGGCCAGGGAACTAAGAGATGAGGTCAGAAAGGTAGAAGGTAGAATCGTGTTGACCTTGAGGCCAAAGGAGAGGTCCCACTCATCTCAGTGAGATGAGGAATTATTGGAAGAATTTAGACAGAATCCCTCTGGATACCTTTCTGACCACAGATTATAGGGAGGCCAGAGTGGAAGCAGAGAGACCAGCTGGAGACAGTGTTAATAATCCCAACCAGAAACAGGCAGTGGAGTGGGAAAAAGTGTTCAGATTGAAACTATTTTTTGGAGGCAGATCTGACAGGGTTCACTGATGAATCAAACGTGGGGTGTGAAAGAAAGAGAGGAGACAGAGATGACTCCAAGTTTGACTCCAAGTGTAGGTAACCGAAAGCATGGAGCTGGGACTGAGAATCTGGGGAAGGCGCGGGTTTGTAGGGCTGCAAAGCAGGAGGACAGTTTTGCAGGTATTGAGACTGAGGTCCCAATTAGACCCTCAAGAAGTGAACCGCGGGAGGGGACTGGGCAATGCCGCTGGAGTTCAGAGGCAAGGGCTAGGCTGGAGTTATGAATGTGCGAGTTGTCGGCAGTTTTGAGCCAGGAAACTGGGTGAAAGCTCCTAGCGGGTGTAGATAAAAGAGAGGCGAGGCCCAAGGACCACGTTGTGGAACCCTCCAATGATTAGAGGTCGGGGAGAGGAAAGGAGCTGGGAAGGAGTAGCCAGGGAGGTAGGAGGAAAACCGAGGAAGAGTGGGCACGTCCCAGAAGAGGAAGTGTCTCCAGAAGGGGCATGATCAGCTGTGGAACGCTGCAGACGAGTCTAAGAAAGGGATTGAAAATGGACCTTAACGAAGCCTCTCAACCTTTTCCAAGTTATGGCACACACAGAAAACACCAGTATTTGTGTGACCCCCAGGGAAACCGACAAGGCTGTCGAGGATGAAGGGACCAACTTGGGACCTCTGGCCACCCAAGGCTCTGCCCAATGCCCCAAGCGTGAAGAGAACCCACATCTGGGCGTGTGAGACCCTTCCGTGCATGGGACTCCAGATGGAACACTCTGGACAACTGGGCTCAGCAATGTGGATGTCGCTGGTACCCTTGACCAGAGCTGGGACAGTGGGCCATGGGAACAAGTACCTTATTGCAGGATTTGGGGAAGATGTGAGAGGCAAGGTATGGAGACGGTTCATGCAGCCACCTCTGCAAGCTTTGCTGAAATGGAAGCAGAGAATCGGGCAGTGGCTAGAAGCATTTGGACTTCTGCCATCCTACTTTGTACTTTCTATTTTCTTGATTTTTCTTTTTTCTTCTTCTTTTTTTTGGAGGGGGGGATTAGTTTCCTCCTCATGCTTTTCTCCCCCTCTGTTTGTTTAAATATTATATCCTCTATTTCTGTTTTTTCAGTAGTTAAAAACTTAAAAGCAGTTGTTGGCACACATTTTCTACAAAGTGACCAATAGTAAATATTTTAGGCTTTGTTATAAAATATTTTAGCCATACTGTTTCTGTAGCAACCACTCATGAAAACAGCCATAGAGAACACATAAAGTAATGGGCATAGCTGTATGCCAATAAAACTTTATTTGTAAAAACAGGCACCGGTCCTAATTTGGCCCAAGGGTCATATTTTGCAGACCTCCATCCTAAAGCATATGTAAAAAATCTCTATATTTACTCTCCTCCAAAATCATAGAGCAGCCTTAGAAAGCTTTAACCCTGATCACCCCTCTTGGCTTACCATGCTACTGTTGTCTGGTATTTTCACTCTACTATATTTTTTTAAGCTCTCAAAAAAGACATTATCACCACTAATTACAGATTTGGTGTTTCATTCGATTTACTCACAAGTTTGGCATGTTTATTTTGCCATCTGTTTAGACTTTTCTTCTAAAATTATTTTCTTTCCTTTTGCATCATAAAGGATGTACTTTATGATTTCCTCTAATGTGTCTCATTTGGAGCTAAACTCTCAGCTTTTCTTGATCTGAAACTGTCTGAAAGTCCCCCTCACTTCTCAGAGATAATTTCACTAAGTATCCAGTTCTGGCCAATAGCTATTTTTCTCAGCACTTTGAAGGTATCATTCTACTGCCTCTGATACAAAGTGAGTTATCAGCCGAATTGTTACTCCTTTGTAGGTGATCTGACTTTTCTAACTGCTTTAAAGGCCTTCTCTTTATCCTTGGTGTTCTGAAATTTCAATATAACTGTCAAGATGTGTATTTCTTTTAAGTTTTCCTGGTTGAGTTTCCGAATTTGAGGATTCATCTCTCATTAATTTTGGAAAATTCTCAGCCATTATCCCTTTGAAAAATGTTTCTCTTTCTTCTCCCTATTGTCCCTATCTAGAATTCTGAATCCGTTTTAGGCTTTTTCATGTCATTCTCTTAAACTCCCTTTCATAATTTTCATCTCTGTCTTTCTGTGTTGCAGTCTGGAGATTTATTCAGCAATCTGTCAGTTCACTAATTCTCTTTCCAACTGTGTTTAATCTACACTCAACCTATCCATTGTCTTTTCTATTTCAGTTTTATGTATTTCATCTCTAAGAAGTTCAGTCTAAGTCTTTTTCAAACTGCCTGATAAGTGCCATTTTAGTTTTGAAATTAACTTTACTGAGGTATAATTTACTGAGATGTAATTATATTGTCTAAATTTGCGTACAATAAATGCATCACTTATAAGTATACAGTTTGATGAGTTTTGACAAATGTGTACACTTACGTATAACCACCACCACAATCAAAGCATAGAGCCTTTTCATTATCCCAAAAAGTCCCCTTGTGTCCTTTTGCCATCAATCCCCTTCTCCACTCTTGGCCCCAAGCAACCGTTAATCTGCCTTCTGTCACTATAGATTAGTTTCTGCCAGTTCAAAGAGTTCATACAAATCAAATCATACGGTGCATACTCTTTTGTACCTAGCTCCTCTCTCTCCACATAATGTTTTTGAGATTAATTCAGGTAGTTGAAAGTATCCATAGTTCATTCCTTCTTATTGCTAAGTAGTATTCCATTATAGACCACAATTTGTTTCTCCATCTATGTGTTGATGGACATTTGTGTTGTTTCCATGTTTTGAATATTATAAACTGTTATAAACATTCGTATACAAATCTTTTCCAGGACATATGTTTTCATTTCTCTTTGGCAAATACCTAAGTGTGGAATTGGACTCCTATGGTAAATATATGTCTAATTATATAAGAAACTGTTCCTGATCATTCTTAATAGTCTCTTGTGCCATGGTGATACTTCCAACACTTCCTTTTATTTGTTTAAATTATTTAGCAGCCTCATTTCCCAATATGAATGCTCTAATTCATATTAGAGCTCAGGTGTTTGCCAGTCTGATTCTGCTGCTCGTTTCTATTAAAACTTGCTCATGGAATCTTGGGTTTTGTGTGTTTTAAAAATTGTTCATTGTAAGCTCATGACCATTAGAACTCTATCTGGAAATTTTATAAGGCTTTGATTGACACGTTTTCCTCCAGAAAGGATTTCCTCCAGTTTGTTTTTGCTGGACACCTGAAAGCATTACTCCCTAGGAACTACTTTAAATTCTCAGCTTGAAGTTTCCAGACTAAGCAAGAAGCAGGAATTTGGGCTCTGATATCACCTGAGGGTTGATCCAGGAAGTAGTTTATTTCCCCTTCCGTCCTGAGTCAAAGCCAAGACCAGTCATTTTTCCTGCCATCTTTTGGAAGACAGGTATTTTTCAAGTTTACTCTTTCATTAAAGATGTTGTCTACAGAGGTTCTGACTTTATGAGGGATCTCAGATCCCACTACCTGGTCAGCTCTTGGGTTTTGTCTCCTGCCTCGTGCACACCTGTTAAAAGCAAAGGTCCACTTGCTGGCCCTGGAGGGGATGCAAGACGGCACAGCCACTTCGGAAAACAGTTCGGCAGATCCTTATAAAGTCAAGCATGTACTTACCATACACCTCAACAATCTCACCCCTAACTCTTTACTTAAGTGAAATTAAAACCTACACTTAAACCATAACCTGTACACAAACGTTTCCAACAGCTTTATTCGTAATCACTAAAAACTGCAAACAACCCAAATGTCCTTCAACAGGTTAATGGTTAAACAAACTGTGGTACGGCCATACAATGGCATAAACTGCTGATATACACAACACCGAGGAATCTCGAATACATTATGCTAAGTAGAAAGAGCCAGACACAAAAGGTGACCTAGTGTATGATTCCATTTAGATGACATCCTGGAAAAGGCAAAACTAGAGGGACAGAAAGGAGATCAGTGTTTGCCAGAGGCTGTAGATGAGAAAAACGGTTAGAGGGACACAGGGAAATTTGAGGGCAGGTGAAGTTACTCTCTATCTTGATTGTGGTGGTGAGGACACAACTATATGCATTTGTCAAAACTCAGAGAACCGTGCACTAAAAAAAGGTGAATTTTACTCTATGTAAATTTGGCCTTCATTTGAAAACCAGCAAAGCTCTAGTTTACAAGAATTTTGGGGGGAGCTGCAGTTCAGGGCTCACATAGCTCTCCTGACTTGTGCACACATTCTTTTCTATTTATTATTTTTTAATTTTTAAAACTTATTTATCTATTTTTTGCTTTGGAGTGCTTCTAATTTCTTGCCAGCTCAGTCACGCATTTTAAAACATTCTCTTAGATCTTTTGTCCAGAGGCCCAGCCCAGTGAGGGAGATATAATCTTTATCCTCAAAGGGCTGGTAGTCCAATGGAGGAAGACAGAGCAGGCTAGCAAGGAAGAGCCTCCTCCCAAGCTTTATCCATGGATAGCAGCCCCCCCGGGCCTCTCGGGGCTTCCTGGACCTGCGAGATCACATACATTTTTCATGATGACAGAAATGGCTATAATTAACTGGCAGAAAAATGTGACGCACAGCAGGCAGCTGGCTGGGCTCACGGGCAGGGAAGTGGCACTGCATGACTTACAGCACTGCTCTGGGTACCAGCAGGGCAGGCCAGAGGGACAAGTGGCCTGACCAGGCTCCAGAGAGAGATCTGGAGAAGTGCAGACATTCCCTCTCACAGGCAGGCATCAAGGTACAGAACGCTGAGGATGGGCCTGACTCAGTCCTAGTCAGCGAGTTCCAGAGCCTGTGCTCCCTCCACAAGGGAAATAAATGCCCACAGTATCAATTTCACTGGCAACTCTTAAAGCTGAGTGCTCACCGGGGCCAGACATGTAGCCTAGCCTTTTGCCAGCATTACTGCGTGGAATTCTTCGGTGCCCCTGTTTCAATAGCACCTGTCTCATGCGGTGGCTGTGAGGATCCAGTTAGCTGCATTTGTAAAGCACTTAGCATTGGGGCTGTGACTCAGTGAATGCTGGCCATTGTTATCACCATCCCCATTAAACAGACAAGGTAACTGAGGCCCACTGCTGTTAAGGGACTTGCCCATGGCCACACAGCTACTAGGTTGCAGAATTGGGAGTACATGGCTCTAAAGCCTCACAAGACAGCCTTCCTGGAGCCAGGTCACAGCTAGACAGAAGTTTTCCGGCCTCAAGTGGGGCTTTCGTTAAAATATTCCAAAGAGGGCAAAATGGTTCCCCTGGGCCTTCTCCAGCCAGCTCTTTGCATCTCTACCCTGTCCTCACTGCCAACCACCTACCCCTGCCTTGCATTTGTTTCCCAGCTTTAAACACCTCCTCCAGGGAGCCTTCCTTGATTTCCCCACCTTCCTTCTCTCAAAGCACAGGATGGATTCCGAGTCATTTAATGAGGGCCTATTTGATGCCAGGTACTGCCTGAGGCTCTGGGGATGTGAAAATGAAAGAGAGAGACAAGTCCCTGCCCTTGTGGAGCTGACATTCTAGTGGAGAGAAGGGATAATAAACAAATTTTAGGACTGTAAAGGTAATTGCAGATTGTGATTAGATCTATGAAGGAATCAAATAAGGAAGTCTGAGAAAGCTTCAGAGACAAGGAAACATTTAAGCTGAAACCTCAGGGATGAGAAGGCCCCAGACATTGTCAGGAATAGAGTCTTCCAGGCAGCAGGAAAACAAAGGGTGTGGAAAACAGCCTGGAGGGTTTAGGAAACTGCAAGGAGACATTTGTGACTGGGAAGGTGAGGGAGGGAAGGGTTAGGGTAGAAGATGGAAGTGACAGGCAGGGGGTCAGGTCATGCCAGGGCCTCAGTGGCTTTGACTGAATAAGGTGGGAATCACTGCAGGGTCCTGAGTGGAGGACGCCAGGCAGGGAGTGGATTCTACGGAGGCAGGATAGGAAGAAGGAAGTTGCAGCGGTCCAGGCAGGGCTGATGGGGGCCTGCACCAGAGCAGGGGCAGTGAGGTAGCGAAAGGTCAACAGGTTGAATGCCTGAGGACCCAGGGCTCACTCCTCTTCAACCCTGCTGACCACTGGTGCCACCTATCCCTCCTCTGGATTTATTTCCCAACTGCAAACACCTCTTCCAGGAAGCCCTCCCTAATTCTCCCACCTCCTCAGCTTGTATCCCAGGGACCCCTTCCCCATCCGCATCGCTGGCTGTTGAGAAGACCGTCCTGGAGCCGCACGCACCTCCTTGCCCAGGGCCACCACATATCTATGGGATCAACAGCTTCAGCTCAGGATGGAGTCCAAGACTGGAGACAGTTCCTGAGACTGGAAGTTTAGGACGAGCTGTCTTCGGAGGGAATCTCTTTTCCCCAAATCCTTCTTAATACCCTTCTGCTCCAACAGAGGCTGCAGCTCTGGATCCAAAGGGTTTGGGAATAGATCTGCAGAGGACAGAGCCTCCCAGTGCTGGTGGCTATTAACATAAGCCTCCCATGTCAATACCCGCCTAGCACTTTCCCCTATACTACCCCACTCCCTGCGCGACCCCCGCCATTAGGGCTGGTCCTGATGACTCTCCCTCCAGAACCTCACTCACAACTTTCCCCTCCTCATCAGCCCCAGGCCGGGGCCCTGTCTTCTTCATTCTCCCAAGAAACACTTACCAAGCACCTGTTGTGTACCTGCTTCTGAGCTGGCCACTGGGATCAAAAGTAGCCAGGGCACAGCCGCGCCTCACAGTCTGGGGGAGGCAGATGGCAAACTGATGATGACGGTGATGGTGGTAATGAAGTGACAGTGGGGAGGATGGGTCTGATTTGTTGAGGGCTCACTATGTGCCCAGCACGGTGCTAAGCACATAACGTGTGTTAACTCACCTGGTCCTCATAACAGCCTTATGAGGTGACAGTAATTCTTTTAATAATGGGTAACGTTTACCACTTACTAGTAAAGGGCCAGGCACTGTTCTAAATGCTTTACAGGTGTCAGCCCATTCGAAGTGGTACTAGTATTACCCCTATTTTACAAGTGAGGAAACTGAGGTACACAGATGTTTAATAACTAGCCCAAGGTCACATGGCCAGTTATCGTCAGAGCAAAATGCATTTGCTATGGCGGCTGAAGGTAGGGGGCGCTGTGGGGCACAGAGGAGAAAGAAGTCCATTCCTCCTGGGCAGATCAAGGAAGGCTTCACAGAGGAGGTGACTTTTTTTTTTTTTAAACATCTTTATTGGGGTATAATTGCTTTACAATGGTGTGTTAGTTTCTGCTTTATAACAAAGTGAATCAGCTATACATATACATATGTTCCCATATGTCTTCCCTCTTGCGTCTCCCTCCCTCCCACTCTCCCCATCCCACCCCTCCAGGCTGTCACAAAGCACCGAGCTAATATACCTGTGCCTTGTGGCTGGCTGCTTCCCCCCAGCTATCTACCTTACTACGTTTGTTAGTGTGTATATGTCCATGACTCTCTCTCGCCCTGTCAAAACTCACCCTTCCCCCTCCCCATATCCTCAAGTCCTTTCTCCAGTAGGTCTGCGTCTTTATTCCTGTCTTACCCCTAGGTTCTTCATGACATTTTTTCCCCTTAAATTCCATATATATGTGTTAGCATACAGTATTTGTCTTTCTCTTTCTGACTTACTTCACTCTGTATGACAGACTCTAGGTCTATCCATCTCATTACAAATAGCTCAATTTCATTTCTTTTTAAGGCTGAGTAATATTCCATTGTGTATATGTGCCACATCTTCTTTATCCATTCATCCGATGATGGGCGCTTAGGTTGTTTCCATCTCCGGGCTATTGTAAATAGAGCTGCAATGAACATTTTGGTACATGACTCTTTTTGAATTTTGGTTTTCTCAGGGTATATGCCCAGTAGTGGGATTGCTGGGTCATATGGTAATTCTATTTGTAGTTTTTTAAGGAACCTCCATACTGTTCTCCATAGTGGCTGAACCAATTCACATTCCCACCAGCAGTGCAAGAGTGTCCCCTTTTCTCCACACCCTCTCCAGCATTTATTGTTTCTAGATTTTTTGATGATGGCCATTCTGACTGGTGTGAGATGATATCTCATTGTAGTTTTGATTTGCATTTCTCTAATGATTAATGATGTTGAGCATTCTTTCATGTGTTTGTTGGCATTCTGTATATCTTCTTTGGAGAAATGTCTATTTAGGTCTTCTGCCCATTTTTGGATGAGGTTGTTTGTTTTTTTGTTATTGAGCTGCATGAGCTGCTTGTAAATTTTGGAGATTAATCCTTTGTCAGTTGCTTCATTTGCAAATGTTTTCTCCCATTCTGAGGGTTGTCTTTTGGTCTTGGTTATGGTTTCCTTTGCTGTGCAAAAGCTTTGAAGTTTCATTAGGTCCCATTTGTTTATTTTTGTTTTTATTTCCATTACTCTAGGAGGTGGGTCAGAAAGGATCTTGCTGTGATTTATGTCATAGAATGTTCTTCCTATGTTTTCCTCTAAGAGTTTGATAGTTTCTGGCCTTACATTTAGGTCTTTAATCCATTTTGAGCTTATTTTTGTGTATGGTGTTAGGGAGTGATCTAATCTCATACTTTTACATGTACCTGTCCAGTTTTCCCAGCACCATTTATTGAAGAGGCTGTCCTTTCTCCACTGTACATTCCTGCCTCCTTTATCAAAGATAAGGTGTGAGGAGGTGACTTTTAAGTCTTAAGGAAGTAGCAGGGGTTTGACAGGTGGGTGTGAGGGAAAGAGCATTCCAGGCAGAAGGTCAGTGGAGCAAAGGCCAGAAGCATGTTTAGGGGCAGGGTACGGTTCAGCTTGGCTAGAGTGTCGGGTGGGGAGGCTTGGGTTGGACAGATGGGGAGAAGCCAGATCACAAAGGGCCCTGGGGGTCAGGCTGAGGGGCCTAGACTGATCCTGCAGTCCCCTCCTCTCTCTCCTGACCTGATAAAACTAACTCCCAACACTGCTGGGCACAGAAGAGATAAGCCTTCCTTAAATCAGACCCACGCAGCAACCTCCACCTGCCACCGGAAGACTGTGGGCCCTGCTTCCCGCCCTGTTCTTGTTACACCCCAAAAGTGTTCTTGGTAGCCCTCAGGCCACTTCACTGCCACCCCTACTACCGTACCCAGATTCAGTGTATGGGTTTCACTCCACCACCACACTTCCCTGTACCTCCTTCCTCTGCCCGAATGCCCTCCATTCTCCTAGCCATCTGTCCACATCCTGTTCCTCCCCTGGGCTCAGCTGAGGAAGCCCCTCCTCCAGAAAGCCCTCCTGGATCACTATAACCCAGGTGAGTTTCCGTCTTAACTCTTCCCGCTACTTGCCCATCACTTGGGACCCACATCACGGCTGGAACTATGGATTCTCAGCTTGCTTCTTACCAGTGCTGTGTCCTCAGCTGGAACGTGACATCCCCAAGGGTCAAGACCATATCCTATAATTATGTCTAAAAGGTAGGCTCTGTTTTCTGAATGCTGCACACTGCGCCCAGCAGCAGGACCGTATGAGGCTGTGCTCTGTGCTCCCTTGACCCCACAGTCATCCTGCAACTTGAGGAAACAGGCTCAGTGGGATGAAGGGGTTCCTCCACAGGCACCCTAAGTCTATCTGACTCCACACTCCATGTAAGCAGCTGCCTCTCACATCTGACCCACATCACACACTCCTTACAGCAGATGCTCCGTAGAGAGTCAGAGACTGATCCAAAGGCTGCTCCAACCCCAGGAGTCACCTTCTGTGCCAGATCCTGCTTCAGCTCTGTTCTTTCCGATGGGATTCTCCTGCAGGGCTCCTGGCTGCCCTCTCTGGTACTGCTATGGGCACTGGCCGATGACAGTGGGGTCTGGGTGGCCCACAAGTCCCCAGGAGCTGGAGGCTGAGACTCAGAGGTTCTGAGTTCCTCCATCAGATGCTGGCCTGGACTCACTCCAAAAGGCCATGGGCGGGACTCTGAATTGAGGCCCCAAGGAATCCAGCAGGGTGACAGGTGCAAGCTCTCATCGCTTTGCTCTACCAAATTGCAGCCAGATGATAATAGTCACAGTTGGCTTCCGTTGGGCACTTGCTGTGTGCCAGGCACCGTACTAAGCCCCTCGCAGGCATTTCTCATTTCTGCTCCCAACAACCTTGAGAAGTCAGTACTGTGACCACCCCCATTGCACAGGTGAGGATGCTTCATGCATTTATTCCACCATCCGGTCACCTGCCAAGTCTACAAATATTTACTGAACGCCTACTACACACCAGGCATGGAGCCCAGAACTGGGATACAAAAATGTGCAAGATGGGCTTCCCTGGTGGCGCAGTGGTTGAGAGTCCGCCTGCCGATGCAGGGGAACACGGGTTCGTGCCCCGGTCCGGGAAGATCCCACATGCCGTGGAGCGGCTGGGCCCGTGAGCCATGGCCGCTGAGCCTGCGCGTCCGGAGCCTGTGCTCCACAACGGGAGAGGCCACAACAGTGAGAGGCCCTCGTATCGCCAAAAAAAAAAAACAAATGTGCAAGATAACACACAATCCCGGCTCTGTAAAGCATACTGCTTTGGGTTGCAGGTATGAACCCTCCTGGGGGCAGGAGATGCAAAGGCTTCATTAATTGCTAATGGTGGGGAAGGGAAAAATAACAGCGTGTCCACAACAGAGCACGGGGAATTGCAGTGAGCCTGAAATGGTGCATCCTGTCGTGTTGCACTGGGCACCCACCCAGAGGGAACGCCCTGGGAGTTGCTCTCACAGAGGGACAGCTGAGCCTTGCTGAGTGTCCCCATCTCCTGCACCCTGCCAAGGGCGGGGGAAAGGAGGTGACAGTCGGAGCAGCTGGAGGGGAACCAGGAACCTGCCACATTACCCAACCCAGGGAGGGTGCAGGTCATGAAATCAAAGCTGCCGTGCGGTCAAGGACTGATATTTGGCTTTGGCAGTGAGGACTTCCTTAGAAGGGGCTCTTTTGGGGGCACTGGGGGCTGAGAAGGACTGCGGAATGGAGCAGGCCAGGCCAGGAATCAGGGGTGGAGGGGGCTTCAGGACCACATTTCCCAGACTGAGGGCTCCTGTGGGTCTGTGGCCTGAAGGGACTGAGCCATGGAGAGACAAAGGCTGTCCAGGGCTATTCCCCCCATTGGCAGATGGAGAAACTGAGGCCCAGAGAGGACAAGGAGTGGTCCGGGCCACACAGCAAGTGGGAGAGGGCAGACGGCCCGGGCAGGCCACGCACCACCCTGCAGGGTAGCTCCTGAGTCACCAGGTCCTCCACACGGGGCTCTGTGGCTTCCTCATGAGGCCCCATCATGTCCTCATGCCTGGTTTCCTGGCCCCGGGGCAGTTACTCACAGGCTTGTTACAGAGGCCCCAACAGACAGGGGGAGGGGTGAAGCAGGAGAGACTGGCCTTGGCCGCTGGCCAACTCCCTGCTCCAGCTTCTCCCCTTCCTCAGGCCCTTCTCACCGCTGTTTCTTCCTTCCTGGGGCCTCTGTTGGTATCCAAGCTCCCCAAAGTGGGGAGAAGGGGCCGGGGCTAAGCATCCCTCATTAGATTGGGGTCTCCTGCAAGGCAGGGCCTGTGTCTCTCCAGCCACACCAGCAGCTCCCCCAGGACTTCCCTCCTCAGACTAGTGGCTCTGCCTGGACAGAAGCTTCTCCAGAGTGGACCTGTGTCTCTCCCATGCCCTGGAAACTGCCGGGACCCCCTGCTCTGGGAGACCGGCCAGCCCTAGTAAACTAATCCCTTTTCTATTTGGGGTCAGTAACTAGAATCCAAGAAGTGGCTGTTTGGGCAGTCGCTTCAGGACCTCATCCTGCTAACGGCCTTGGGGTGAGGGTTTACCTCCAGACTCAGCATGACCTGGGTTTGCATCCCGCACAGCCATCTCCTCACCCTGGGACCTAAGGGAATTTACTAAACCTCCCCGAGCCTCCTTGTCTCATCGGTAAAACACAGACAGTAGCAGCCACCTGCCTCGTGGGATTGGTGAGAATCAATATCATAATGTTTGCCAAGTGTTTCAAGTGGGGCCGGCACACCACAAATGGGTGTTATCATCACCGTTATAAAGAGAACCACGAGAGATGACCACACCTCAGAGGTGCCCGGTGCACGACTGTTTACACAGCACTTCCATCTGTGGTCGCGCGGGAGCCTCAAAGGAGCCAGTGTGGTGACTTGGATGGAGGTTCTCAGCAGAGGCTCCAAAGGTCCAGACTCCTTTCCTGGAGTCACAGAGTCCATCCTCCTGGCTCTGGGCTCGTAATCCTGACCCAGCAGTTGCTCGGTATCTGTACTGCATCTGAATATTTACAAGCTGGATGCCTGGAGCACATTACTTCACCTCTCTAAGCCTCGGTTTCCTCATCTGTAAAATGGGGACAAGAGTAGTACTTCTCTCGTAGGCTTGTTGTGAAGAGTAAACGACATCATGAATCATCAAAGAGCACAGAACAGGGTCTTGCAGAGTTAGTGATATCTACTTTTTTTTTGGCCGTGCCTCACAGCTTGTGGGATCTTAGTTCCCTGACCAGGGGTCGAACCAGTGCCCCCTGCAGTGGAAGTGTGGAGTCCTAACCACAGGACCACCAGGGAATTCCCAGTGCTATCTACTTAAGCGTTCATTAATATCATTATTTACCGAACACCTGCTATGTGCTTGGTGTTTCACTTAAAATATCACATTTAATCCTCAAAACCATATTGTTTCATTTTTACAGATGGAGGCAACTGGCTTAGAGTGCATTTGAGGTTGGGTTCCCTGGGAAGCAAACTCTGAGATGGAGATTTGCATGCAGGTGGTTAACTGAGAAGTGCTCCCAGGATCAACACCTGTAGTGGGGAGGGGGGTGGGAAGCTGGCTTGGGTGAAGGGAGAAGCTGGGCTGTGATGCACTCACAACAGGGGAGAGGACCCTGCCATTCCCCAACACTTGCAGACCCTTCTTTGCCACACATGCGCACCACACATGCCCAAATGCACCCAGACATACACACACACAGAACAGGGTTGGCTTGACCTCCTCCCGGTGGCTTCATCCCAGGACACAAAATCATAACCCGGCACGTGTGCTCTGCCTCCTGCTCAGGGCAGCCGTGCCGGGCTGCCGGCAGGGAAAGTGGAACCACTAAGCTGTGATTGACTCTCCATCCCAGTTACCAGGAATAGTTTGGGAAGGGCCTGTTGGCTCCTGGAACAAGGAAGAGCAACATCACACACTGCTCCTAAGTGCACCAGAAGGAAGTCTGGTTCATTAGCCAGGAAGTGGCTGCCGCGTGGGGAGGGGAGAGGCTATGAGTCTCAGCAGAGAGAACTGGAGGCTCAGGGTTCAAGTCCCAGCTCCACCGACATGTGGCATTGGGAATGTCACTCCCCACCCATGACTGGCTGGGGAGGCCCCTCTGGCATTAGAATCTTTAATAATAACAACAACTTCTATACTTGGGAAACTCTGGGTCCCTTGTGTCAGGGATCACGTCTGTCTTGCTCATCATTAGAGCCCCAGAACTGGTCCTGGCACACGGTAGGTGCTTAATAAATGGTTGTTGAATGATTGGATGGCCACCTCTTTCTATTCACACAAACTTTTACAAACCTCCTCTCATTTGATTTCATGCTGGGGTTGGTATTCCCATTTTATAGATGAGGAAACTAAGGCTCAGAGAGATTGAGACAAAGTACAAGCTGTGACATTAATTTCTGTGTGCTACTTCTCCCCAGCTTTATACTATTTGACGTTCATTTCCTCTTCCCCCTAACTTCTTTGTCATTTGAACACCACTACACACACACACACACACACACACACACACACATCATGGTGTCCATAGGTAGAAACATGCCCATTGCTCAGATTCTCACACATTACAAAGCTGTATGTCTTTACCAGGGGGACATGACGATGACAAGGAGGGTGATGCCATAGACTCCCCAGGATCCATTCTCCCTTCCTAATGGGACCCTGAATTTGCCAACCTGATGCTTTGGGAGGAATTAACCCCACCCTCAGCTTCAGAGGCAAGTGTCAATTAACTTAAGCCACTTAGCATGTCCCATTCTTCTGGCCACAGTTATTGATAGGGAGGTGGACAGATGACCCAAGGCAGATCAATCAAGACCAACAAGACCCCCTTCCAGAACTTTTTTGAGCCACCAGGTAGCTTTCTCTTTTCTACTGCATTTGAGTCTAGAAACACAGAGTCACAGAAACTTCTTCAGCCATCTTAGGAACACAAGGGGAGAGTCTGACTGAGCACGGAGCTAATGTTGAGGCAGTATTGAGCATGTATGAGCTGCTGGATCAAGCTGTACCTGAAGGTCAACCTACCTTTGGCTTTTCAGTACCTGCGCCAATAAATTGTTTGAGTTGGGTTTTCTACAACTTGTAGCTGCAGAAGAGTACCCTAACAACTATAAATGGTTTCAATAACATCCCCACAATAAACACAGTGACAGCTTTTATAGGTTCTCATAACCCCACTTGTTATTAAGGTAGACTGTAGGAGAACAGGAAGCGGGGCAGCTCCATCCATACTGCCACTTCTCTCCACAGTTTTGTTAAATAATGACCTCAAGGTTATACCCCCAGATGCAAATCTAGGGTGAAGTCCCAGAAGCTGCTGGATAAGCATGGAGGCAGAGCTTAAGAGCCCACAGCAGAGGACACTGGCCAGAGCCAGGCCAGTCTCCCCAGCTCCATCTGAAAAGAGCCTCAGCTCTCACAAACAAGTTCCTGTCTCTCAGGCAGCCTTGGTAGAAAGATCAACTTTCCATGGGCAGCGGTGACACTTTGGTAGTCCCACTCTTCCATCCCATCTTTCCATTTCTGTCCTCAACTAATCTTATCTACTGAGCAATTACCTACTGAGACCTCTTAGTTTCTCAGATGATTTATTAATTTAGAAGTACCCTGAAACCTTCAAACAAACTTCACCCAGACAATAGAAGTTAGAACCAGAGCGGCAGAAGAACACAGTGAGAGAGGTCACTGGGATTTGGGATTTGGGGTTTGGGTTCAAGTCCTGGCCCTGCTGCTTCCAGGATGTGTGACTTTGGAGAGCTCACGTCACCCCTCAGTGAGAGGCAAAATAACACCCCTTCAAACATGTCCACATCCTAATCCCCAGAACCTGTGAAGATGGCGAAAGCTACTTTGCAGACGTGATTAAAGTGAAGGATTCTGAGATTAGGATAATCAGGTTATCCTGGATTATCTAGGTGGGCCCAATCTAACCACACAGAGTCCTTAAAAGTGGAGAACCTTTCCTGGCTGTGATCAGAGGGAGACGGGACTACAGAAGGGTCAGAAAGACACGCATCGTTGACTCTGAAGCTGGAGGAAGGAGGCTGTAAGCCAACGCAAGTGGGTGGCCTCGAGATGCTGGACAAGGCAAGTAAACAGACTCTCCCCTTAGGGCCTCCAGAAAGGAAGGCAGCTCTGTCGCCATTTCGAGTTTAGCGAGACTCACGTCGGAATTCTGACCTCCAGAACTCCGCAAAGATAAATTGGTGTTGTTCAGCCGCTGAGCTTGTGGTAATGTGTTACAGCAGCCATAGGAAACTAATACAGACGCTGAGCCTCAGTTTGCTCATTTGGGAAATAGGTAACAGCACCGACCTCCATGGAATCCTGGGAGAACTGGAGGTTGAGAGCTCAGCCCTGAAATCCCAAAGTCCAGGGTTCAAATCCAGACCCACGTGGGGGTTTCACCTCTCCACCCAAGTGGCCCAGCCCTGGGAAATCTGTCCCCCACCTCAGCGAGGCACCGCCCCTACACTTTTGGACCTTGGATTTTGAGCTGCCTCACCTGGCAAGGCCAGAGCAGTACAGATTAAGGGAGAATATTGGGAGGGGCCAGAAGAAACAGGGGCGGGGCCCAGGTCCTGGCCCAGATGCCAGGTGCATCCTGGATGTTGGAGAGAAACGGCCCCCAGAGTCTCAGTCCCTCCCTCCTTCTATCCAGCCCACAGCTGACACTTTCTCCAGGGAGCAAGCAAAGGAGAACCTCTAAACCCCCACCTCAAGCCAGATCCAGGTTAGACTCTCTTCTCCCCAGTTCTTTCACTGACCATTGTCCCCAGAGACTTAATAAAGAAGAAACGGGGTCACACAGTGGGCCAGAAAGATAAAACCGAATCCCAGGTCGGCCACCTACCAGCTGTGAGAACTCGAACCAATGACTTTGTCTCTGAGCCTCCTCATTTTCCTCATCATAAAAATGGGATAATAAGGGCTTCCCTGGTGGCGCAGTGGTTGAGAGTCCGCCTGCCGATGCAGGGGACGCGGGTTCGTGCCCCGGTCCGGGAAGATCCCACATGCCGCGGAGCGGCTGGGCCCGTGAGCCATGGCCGCTGAGCCTGCGCATCCAGAGCCTGTGCTCCGCAACGGGAGAGGCCACAACAGTGAGAGGCCCGCATACCGCAAGAAAAAAAAAGAAAGGGATAATAAGAGTGCCTAGCTCACTCACAGAGCTGTTTATTGAGCACTACATGAATAAGACGTATTAGGAAGGATTAGAAACATAGTGTTTAATAAAGGTTATCGTTAAATTCCCTTTAAGTACCTCCCCTGCACACACACAAACACACTCTCACACGCACAGAGAGAAAGAAATAATAGCAGGGTCAGCCCATTCAGACCTCACAAGCCTCACAAGCAGGTATTAATGACCTACTGTGGGTAAGGCCCAAGCAAACCCTGGTAGAAAACTGGAGGACTTATGTCCTTTCCCTGCTGGGGGGCTTGGCCTTAGGGAAAGAGGGAGACCAGGATTCCCAGCCCAGAGGGGTGGGGCGAGGGCCAGAGCTGCTTTCTGGGAAAGGAGAGCAGACAGCAGCCTGCAGTTGGAGAGGCAGCGAAGGTGGGATGTGGGAACCCCTCGTGCTTGGCTGTCGTTTATGGAGTCGTTAGTCTGTCCCAGGCACTTTTCAGTTTTTGAATGTTTAGGTTGTTTAATCCTCACAACAGCTCTGGAAAGCACGCTATTATTATCCTCATTTTATAGACAAGGAAACTGCGCCCCAGAGTAACCTTCCCAGCTGGCAGGGGGCACATGGGGTCTGCGTGCAGGTCCTGGCACTCCAGCGCTCCCCAGACTTCAGCCTGAGCAGGAGTCTCATGGGGTTCTTGTTAACACGCGGTCTGGCTCAGGTCTGACCGGAGGTCCAGCCGCCATATTTCTAACGAGCTCCACAGACCATACCTGGAGCTTCCAGAGTCCATATTGACGAGATTAGGCTAAGTGTTCAGTATTGTTGTTATTATTAATAATGAGTTTTGCTACAGTCCTTTAAGGAAAGTGGGGGCTTGGAGAGCTTAATTTGTCAAAGCCATAGAGCCAGCAAACAGCAAAGGTGGGATTTGAACCCAGGGCCCTTGATCACACCAACACACCAGGTCGACGTGAAACAGAAGGATGCCTGGGATGAAGGATGCCTGAAACTACCGACGAAGAGGGACTCTTTTTGGGGTCTCCGGTGTTTCTTCAGCATCTGGGGGGCGGTGAGACGAGCCCTGTGATTGGAGGAGCGCCCCCCACCCTCCGCGCGCCTCTGGTCCTCTCGAGCTGGGATGCCCCCGGCGCTGGCTCCAGCTGCGAACCCGGGCTTAGTCACTAATGAGCTCGCCGCCCGCCCTAACCCTGGGCGGAAAGGCGCTAAACCCTTGCTCCGGGCTCATTCCAGGGCCGGGTCGGGCCGTCATGAGTCGGGGCTTGGCCGGGCGCGCCTCTTTCGCCCCGCTCACGCAACGTGGTTCACCCCTCCCCAGCCCGGGCCCCCCAGCATCACCACGGAGGGCCAGAGGAAGGGCTCTGGCAGTTCTTCCGGTCCAGGCCGACATCCCCATGTCACAGATGAGAAAACTGAGACCCAGCAGGAAGTAACTTACCGAGGGTCAGCAGAGCTGGACTCTGTGGAATTCTGGTCACCTGACTGTCGTCACCTGTTCCCGTCTAGACTAAACTAGTGGCTTAGTGCTTAGGTCAGACCCTGGCACATAGTAGGTGTTGAGTGAACCTGGGCCTTTGGGGTCATCCCAGAATTCCACAATGAACAGGTGAAAGAGATAAGACTGTGGCTGAAGACTTAGTGGGAGAAGTGAGGGGGAGGAATATTCTAGAAAGTGCAGAATAGACCAGTAAAATGTGCCTATTTTATACGAATGTCTGCTAGAAACACCAACACTACTGTCTTTGGAAGCAGAATTTGCCCATTTTTCTTTGCTTTTGCTTCACTTTGTAAAACGTAAACTCAAGCCCTGGGCTGACAATTTGCTTGCGTATTTCATTTAATCCTTTTAGCTGGAGATTATATTATCCTTGTTTTACAGTTGTGGAAACTAGTTGGAATCAGAGATATTAGGTCACTTGCCCAAGATCACATAGCTGGAAAGAGAACTGAAAAAAAATTTTTTTTTATACAGCAGGTTCTTATTGGTTATCTGTTTTATACACATTAGTGTATATATGTCAATCCCAATCTCCCAGTTCATCCCACCACCACCACCTCCCCCCAACCCCGCGTTCCCCCCTTGGTGTCCATACATTTGTTATCTATATCTGTGTCTCTATTTCTGCCTTGCAAACCGGTTCATCTGCACCATTTTTCTAGATTCCACATATATGCGTTAATATACGATATTTGGGGACATCCCTGGTGGTGCAGTAGTTAAGAACCTGCCTGCCAATGCAGGGAACACAGGTTCAAGCCCTGATCCGGGAAGATCCCACATGCCACGGAGCAGCTAAGCCCGTGTGCAAAAAACTACTGAGCCTACACGCCTAGAGCCCGTGCTCTGAAACAAGACAAGAAACCACAACGAGAAGCCTGTGCACCGCAATGAAGAGCAGCCCCCGCTTGCTGCAACTAAAGAAAGCCCGTGCGCAGCAACGAATACCCAATGCAGCCAAAAATAAAAGTAAATAAAAATAAATAAATTTATTAGTAAAAAATATATATATATATGATATTTGTTTTTCTCTTTCTGATTTGCTTCACTCTGTATGACAGTCTCTAGGTCCATCCACGTCTCTACAAATGACCCACTTTCGTTCCTTTTCATGGCTGAGTAACATTCCATTGTATATATGTACCACACCTTCTTTATCCATTTCATCTGTCAATGGGCATTTAGGTTGCTTCCATGACCTGGCTACTGTAAATAGTGTTGCAATGAACATTGGGGTGCATGTGTCTTTTTGAATTATGGTTTTCTCTGTGTATATGCCCAGTAGTGGGATTGCTGGGTCATATGGTAATTCTATTTTTAGTTTTTTAAGAAACCTCCGTACTGTAGAACTGAGATTTAAACCCATGTCTGTGCTTTTTTCCCAACTGAATTGAACTAAAAGTCTGTTGAGAGCTTTCAGACTTGAAGTTCTGTGGTTCTGCTGGGTTATTTAAGATTTTTGAATTGATCTTTTTGCAAAGGACAAAGTCAGCTCTTCTGCAGCCTGGTACCTGAGTCTGTTCCCAGCCTCTCTGCCCTGGTCATCCCATAGCTGCCAAGAGGAAGCACCACTCTGATTCCCCAGCCTCCTCTGGAGGCTGGTTCTTGATGGAAACTATCCCAGGAAACATGCAAGAGTTTGTGCAGCAAACAGCCACTTGGCCAGTTATAGCAGAGAGAACCTGAAACTGGAACTCAGGAGAACTGGGCTATTAGCCTCATACAAGTCAATTCCACAGATCTTTCCTAATGTTGAGTGACAGATACTGTCCTGGGATTGGAGATAGAACAACAAATAAGACACTTCGACTCTCTGTCCCTCAGTCTCCCCATCTGTAAAATGAGAGCATATGACTGGGTCAGAGATGGCAACATACATAGCACACAGGCCACTTCTCTCCCTTCCAGCTCTCATGGCAGACATTGCTAATTGATCCCAGTGTGCTTTCCTGCTGAAACACATCTCAGCCTCAGCTACGTAACTCCCAACAGCCACCAAACACCAAGGATAGAAGTGCCAGAGAAGATGAAATATTTTGCCTTCCCACGACTAAGGCAGCTCACGTTCTGCCCAGCTCTGCCAGTTCAGCCAATATCTTCCATTTCTCCCAGAGCCCCCAGCCTTGTGATTTGTCTGCTCCTGGACAGGATCCTCCATCATGATGGGTAAGACCGCTGGGCCAAGCCAGAGAGCCACAGGGCAGCCTCCTGCTGCCTTTTTCCTGGTGGTGAGAGGAAGGAGACTTAGCAAGCCCCCTAAAGACCTGATCCCCAATGCAGCAACTCCTAGCAGGGCTGCTTCCCAACCCTCCCCAGGGAGGCTTAGCACTCCTGCAATCATACATCGTCCACCTGCCCCCCAAGACCACAGTGGCACAGACCAAAGTTGCGAAAGGAAAGAAGTAGGAAGTAGGAGCCAGGGAGGAATCCCACAGAATTGTAGCTTTTCCATATCCATCGTGTTGTTGCATACCTCCAAGCCTTTACACGTGCCGTTCCCTCTACTCTGACTGCTCTGCCCCCTTGTCTGCCTGAGGAACTCTTATTCATTCCTTGAAACTATTCACCTATCGTCTCCTTTGGGAAGCCTTCCTCGCTCTCCCTCTAAGCAGTCACCCACTTCTTCCTGGGTATGATGTCTGTGCACTGTGCACACACTTATCATTTCTGCTGGCCCTTGTAGTGATTTGCACACTTGTCTCTCTCTCTGAACTGCAAACTCCTTGAAGGCAGACTATGTCTCACTCCGTCAGGGCCTTGGCACAGAGCGCGAACTCACTAAATATTTGTGGATCTGTTGATCCAACCGCAAACCCTGCCACCTGAAAAGTTTACAATACCCCAAGCTGATGAGACGGGGACAAGTATCATTATCCCCAATTTGCAAGTGACTCAGCTCAGGTAAAGAGGCATGCCAAGAAGTCACCTGCTCATGCCACTAGCTAAGTCAGGGCAAGGATCTGGGTGTCCGAGTTCCCCAACATTCCAAGGAGGGGAAGTGTTCCCTCCCTTTAATGCTGCATAAGAGTTGACCAACCCTGAGTGTCCATTCGTGTTTTTTCACTGTTTCTATTCTGAGGCTGGAGCAGTTAATCCAGGTGGTAGGAGCTACATACTCATGCTACCATAGTCAAAAGTTTGCACCATTTGTTCCAACAAATGCCTTTCAAGAAATCAAAAAAAACTAAGTGCTAATATCTTTAATAAGCAAAAAGCCGTTACAAATAGATAAAAATAATAACTCAGTAGAAAAAATAGATAAAAGTCACAAACAGGCAAGCCTCGTGATTTCAGATCATTTCAACAATTATTCATTGAGCAGCTACTGCATGCCAAGCACTGTTCAAGACATTGGAGGTGCGTAGTAAACAAGACAAGGTCCCTGCTCTCATGGAATAACCTAGTGAGAAGGAGACAAGCAATAAGGTACAAATAAACATATATCTCTCATACAGTAGGCAGTGGTAAGTACTATGTAGCAAAGTAAAATACGGTGTTATGGGGACTTCCCTGGAGGTCCAGTGCTTAAGACTCTGCCCTTCCACTGCAGGAGGCGCGGGTTTGATCTCTGGTCGGGAACTAAGATCCTACATACTGCGTGGTGCGGCCAAAAACAAAAAATTTTTTTAAGCTTTGGTTAAAAAAAAATACGGTGATATGATGAAGGTGATGGAGCTACTCTAGTTGGGATGGTCAGGAAAGATCTCTCAAGAAGGTGCTGAGCTATTTACAATAGCCAAGACATGGAAGCAACAAAAGTTTGCTTCCATCAACAAATGAATGGATAAAGAAGATGTGGTATATATACACAATGGAGTACTACTCCGCCATAAAAAAGAATGAAATAATGCCATTTGCAGCAATATGGATGGACCTAGAGATTATCATATTAAGGGAAGTCAGACAGAGAAAGACATATCATATGGTATCATTTATATGTAGAATCTTAAAAACATGATATAAATGAACTTATTTACAAAACAGAAATAGACTGGGAATTCCCTGGCGGTCCAGTTAGGACTTCATGCTTCCACTGCAGAGGGCACGGATTTGATCCCTGGTGGGGAGACTAAGATCCCACATGCTGTGCAGCATGGTCAGAAAAACCCAAACAAACAGAAATAGACTCACAGACATAGAAAACAAACTACTTATGGTTACCAAAGGGGACAGCAGGGTGGGGGGAGAGAGAAATTAGGAGTTTGGGATTAACATATACACATTACAATATATAGAATAGATAAATAACAAGGACCTACTGTATAGCACAGGGAACCATGTTCAATATCTTGTAATAAACTATAATGGAAAATAATCTGAAAAAGAATATATATGTATACATATATATGTATGCATGTATGTATAACTGAATCACCTTGCTGTATACACGACACTAACACGACATTGTAAATTAACTATACCTCAATTTTTTTTAATGGTTTAAAAAAAAAGAAAGTGCTGATATCTGAATGACAAAAACACTCCAGAGGAGGGACCAGTGAGGTAGTACAAGGTCTCTAAGTAGGAATGAGCTCAATGCTCAGGACGCCAAAAGAAGGCCCATGTGGCCAGAGAGAAGTGGGCAATGAGGGGAGTGTAGAGTACAGGAGGGGTCAAATGTGCAGGGCTCAGTAAGCTGGAGGGAGAGTTCAGATATGAGGGAGGGGGGAAACCATCAGAAGCAGGAGAAGGACACCATCTGGTTGCATGCTTTTTTTTTAATCACTTTGGCTGCTGTGTGGGAAGCTGACCAAAGTGGGGCCAGAGGGGAAGCAGGGAGCACAGTTAGGTGGCGCCCATGTCAGTCCAGGGGAGAAGTGACGAGGACTCGGAATCAGGTGAATGTCTGGAGGTGAGGGTGGTAAGGATTCAGGATGTTTGGGGGAGAAATTGACAGGATTTGCTGATAACGGACTGGATTTGGGGATGAGGGGGAAAGAGGAATCAAGGATACTGTATATATTTTGCCTGGGGTAGGTGGCGGTATTTTTCTTGGATGGGAAAAATGGCAGAAGCGGGGGCAGGGGGCGGGTGGCAGGAGCTGGTTTGGACAGAAGTTTGGATCTTAGTTCCCCAACCAGGGATCAAACCCATGCCTCCTGCAGTGGAAGCGCACAGTCTTAACCACTGGATGGCCAGGGAAGTCCCCAGAAGTTTTATATTTTATTTTTTAATTTAATTTTGTTTTATTTTTGTTTATTCATTTTATTTCCTGGCCTACAAGTAAAATTAACCAGTTAGTTACTCTACAGAAATACATTCTTATTTTACAAGAAATACAAATGGATGACATCCCTGATTTTGCAAGCTCAGTAAGTGTATTGAGTGGCTCTGGATTTCCCTATTTCCCTATGTCACCTGGTGACAGCCACCAGTGGAAAGACCAAAAAGGTAAAATTACTGGGCTTCCTAGAACTCTAATTTTAACTATCTTTAGTTTTTCAAAGTGGAAGAAAGTGTCATCATTAATGCTGTGCCTGTGCTAATATAACCTTTCGAGATTTAGAAGATATCTGAAATATGGTGCATGTTTCAGTGTGAAAATTAATTTTTTAAAGTATAAATCAGGGAATTCCCTGGTGGTCCAGTGGTTAGGACTCAGCGCTTTCACTGCTGGAGCTGGATTCCATCCCTGGTCTGGGAACCAAGGTCCCGCAAGCTGCGAGGCAATAAGTAAATAAATAATTACGTGATTCTCCCTGGGGGTGGGCAATAATAGTATTAGCTAACATTTGTTGAGCTTTTCCTCTGTGCCTGGCGTGCTTTACATCAGGGGTTTGAGGCCAGGTAATTCTTTGTCATGGGGCTGACTTGAACACTGTAGGATGTTTAGCAACATCCCTGGCCTGTGCCCACTAAATGCCCGTAGCGCACATACATGCACACACACACGCACACACTCAGTCAGACAACCAAAAATGTCTCCAGACATTGCCTAACATCCCCTGGGGTAAAATCACTCCTGGTTGGAAACGCTGCTCTACATAGACTCTCTCATATAATCCTCGCAAACACCCTATGAATTTGGTCATCATCCCCAATTTACAGATGAGGAAAACTGAGGCCCAGAATAGTTAAGTTCTTTTTTGGCCAGGGTAGGCTGGAGTGCCCATTGACCATCCATAGAAAGATACTGAGCAGGCAGGTATATGGATGCAGCTGGAGTTCGGAGGGGCAGTTAGGGTGAAAAGAGAGAGCCTGCAATTGGTAGTCACTGGGGTCTAGATGGAACTGACACCAGGGGCTGGGGGAGGTCACCTGAGAAGGTAACGTCCCCTCTCTTATTTTTCTTTTTGGCCATGCCACGCAGCTTGCAGGATCAGTTCCCTGACCAGGGATTGAACCCAGGCCACGGCAGTGAAAGCCTGGAATCCTGACCACTATGCCACCAGGGAAGTCCCCCCTCTCTTCTTTTGAAACACGTCGTTCCTCCTGTTATCTCTGCTGTCTCCTGCATCACCAGTTTCTCTTTCTTTTCTGAATCATCCCCATAAGCAAACACAGAAAGTGTCACCCTCCCTTGACCTCACCTCCCCCTCCAGCTCCCACCCCATCTCTCTGCTCCCCTTCATAGCAACATTCTTGAAAGAGTTGGCACATTCTGTCTCTTCAAAACATCATCTCCCATTCTCCCCTCCACCTACTATAATTGGGCGTCCATCCAACACACCACTAAGACTGCCCCCATGCCACCAAACCCACTGGTCACCCCTCTGTCCTCATCTTACTGGCCCTCTCAGCAGCCTTGGACAAGGTTGGCCTCCCTCCCTCTTGAAGCATCTTCTTTCCTTGGCATCGACAATAATACCACGCTGTCTCAGCTCTCCCCACTCCTCTGCTCCTCGTCCAAATGTTAAAAGGGCCCAGGGTCCCAGGCCCCCTTCGCTTCCTAGTTACACAAAAGAAAAAAATATGGATGGCCAGTACACAAAGAAAAATGTGCCCAGCCTCAACTATAACAAAAGAAATGACCAATAATACAAATGAGATATATTTTTAATTTATCACAATGATTCAGGGGCTTCCCTGGTGGCGCAGTGGTTGAGAGTCCGCCTGCCGATGCAGGGGACACGGGTTCGTGCCCCGGTCCGGGAGGATCCCACATGCCGCGGAACGGCTGGGCCCGTGAGCCATGGCCGCTGAGCCTGCGCGTCCGGAGCCTGTGCTCCGCAGCGGAAGAGGCCGCAACAGTGAGAGGCCCGCGTACCGCAAAAAAAAAAAAAAAAGATTCAAAAGATTAGGTAGTAGTATAGATGGGGGGGAAAGGGGCTTTCATCCACTGTTGGTGAGAACGATAAATGGTATCTTTTTTGGAAGGAGTTTCTCAATAGCTATCTGTAGATACATAAAATAGAAGAGAATGCTCAATCCTCTTCTTTGTCCTAAAATTTTTTTTGACATAATTTCAGATTTACAGAAAAGTTGCAAGAATAAAACAAAGAATTTGCAGATGCCCTGCATCTAGATCAACCAGAGTCCCCAAATAGTAACATCTTACTACATTAGTGTTCTCTCTCTATTTATTTATAGTTTATATATATTTATACACTATATATTTGTTTATAGTTTATATATTAATATTTGTTTATTTTCCCAAACCACTTAGTAGTAAGTTGCAGGCATGATGTCCTTTTACCATAAATCCTTAAGTGTGTATTTCCTGTAAGTATGGAATTCTCTTCCATAACCACAGTAGTTATCAAAATCAGGAAATTAGCATTGATACAACACTCTAACCCATGGATCTCATTGGGATTTCACCAACTGTCAAAATAACATCCATTTCAGCTAAAGAAAACTCAAGGTCATGTATCACATGCAGTCATCATATGTTTTTGGTGTCCCTTAATCTGGAGCAGTTTCTCAGACTTTCTTTGTGCTTCATGACACTGACATTTTTGAAGAATCCAGGCAATTTTGTTCATAGAATGCTTCTTAGTTTGGGTTTGTCTGATGTTCCCAGGGCTTGGCAAACTACCGCTCACAGGCCAAATCTGGCCCACTGATCATTTTTCTTCAACCCATGAGCTAAGAATGGTTTTAACTGGTTGCAGGGGCAGGGGATCAAAAGAAGAATATTCCATGACACGTGAAAATTAAATAAACTTAACTTCCCCAGTGGCACAGTGGTTAAGAATCCACCGGCCAATGCAGGGGACACGGGTTCGAGCCCTGGTCCAGGAAGATCCCACATGCCACGGAGCAACTAAGCCCGTGCGCCACAACTACTGAGCCTGTGCTCTAGAGCCTGCAAGCCACAACTATTGAGCCCGAGTGCCACAACTACTGAAGCCCACGCGCCTAGAGCCTCTGCTCCGCAACGAGAGAAGCTACCGCAATGAGAAGGCCACGCACCGCAAGGAAGAGTAGCCCCTGCTCGCCGCAACTAGAGAAAGCCTGTGAGCAGCAACGAAGACCCAACGTGGCCAAAAAAATAAATAAATAATAAATAAATAAAACCTTAATTTAAAAAAAAAATTAAGTGAAACTCAGTTTCCATGTCCATAAATAAAGTTTCACTGGAACACAACCACGCCCGTTTGTTACATTCTGTCCACGGCACTTTCACCCTGCAATACAGAGTTGAGTAGTTACGACACAGACTTATCCTCTCATCACTTTGCCTGGCTACTCAGAGCTCAACAAATTAGTGGCCCAGCTGACAGCATGCATATCACCATAGTGCAGCCTTTTATGTTTTTATTACCAGTGCGCATCCATCATGTCAAAACAAGAAAAGTGGACAATGAATGTTGTACTTTTTTATTGTGGTAAAATACACAAAGTATAAAATTTACCATCGTAACCATCGTTAAGTGTACAGTTCAGTGGTATTAAGTAAGTTCACATTGCTGTGCAGCCATCACCCCCATCCATCTCCAGAACTCTTCATCTTGCAGAACTGAAACTCTGCACCCATTAAACTATAACTCCCCACTCCCCTCCCCCCAGCCCCCAGCAACCACCATTCTACTTTCTGTCTCTATGAATTTGTCTAAGTACTTTTTGTGACTGGCTTCTTTCACTTAGTTTAATGTTCTCAAGACCCATCCACTACGTCAACATAATAAAGGCCATATATGACAAACCCACAGCAAACATCATAATCAATGGTGAAAAACTGAAAGCATTTCCTCTAAGATCAGGAACAAGACAAGGATGTCCACTCTCGCCACTATTATTCAACATAGTTTTGGAAGTCCTAGCCATGGCAATCAGAGAAGAAAAAGAAGTAAAAGGAATACAAATTGGAAAAGAAGTAAAACTGTCACTGTTTGCAGATGACATGATACTATACATAGAGAATCCTAAAGATGCTACCAGAAAACTACTAGAGCTAATCAATGAATTTGGTTAAGGTTGCAGGATACAAAATTAATGCACAGAAATCTCTGACATTCCTATACACTGAGGACAAAAAATCAGAAAGAGAAATTAAGGAAACAATCCCATTTACCATCGCAACAAAAAGAATAAAATACCTAGGAATAAACCTACCTAAGGAGGCGAAAGACTTGTACTCAGAAAACTATAGAACACTGATGAAAGAAATCAAAGATGACATAAACAGTTGGAGAAATATACCATGTTCTTGGATTGGAAGAATCAGTATTGTGAAAATGACTATACTACACAAAGCAATCTACAGAGTCAATGCAATCCCTGTCAAATTACCAATGGTATTCTTCACAGAATTAGAACAAAAAATTTTACAATTCGTATGGAAACACAAAAGACCCCAAATAGCCAAAGCAATCTTGAGAAAGAAAAACGGAGCTGGAGGAATCAGGCCCCCCGACTTCAAATTATACTACAAAGCTACAGTAATCAAGACAGTATGAAACTGAGACACAGATGTAGAGAACAAACGTATGGACACCAAGGGGGGAAAGTGGCGGGGGGTGGGGGTGGGGGTGGGATGAATTGGGCAATTGGGATTGACATGTATACACTGATGTGTATAAAATTGCTGACTAATAAGAACCTGCTGTATAAAAAAATAAATAAAATAAAATTCAAAAAAAACTTTAAAAAGCATTTAATCCACAGTTTAAGTTTTGAAAAGTAAGAATCACACATTGTCTTCCAGAAGTAGCTTATCCTGAATATTTTATTATTTTCTGTTGAGAAGACAGTGTTTAAAAAAAAAAAAAGTATGGTACTGGCACAAAAACAGAAATATAGATCAATGGTACAGGATAGAAAGCCCAGAGATAAACCCACATACATATGGTCAACTAATCTGTGACAAAGGAGGCAAGAACATACAATGGAGAAAAGACAGTCTCTTCAATAAGTGGTGCTGGGAAAGCTGGACAGCTGCATATAAAAGAATGAAATTAGAACACTATGTAACACCATATACAAAAATAAACTCCAAATGGATTAAAGACCTAAATGTAAGGCCAGACACTATAAAACTCTTAGAGGAAAACATAGGAAAAACACTCTTTGACATAAACCACAGCAAGATCTTTTTCGACCCACCTCCTAGAATAATGGAAATAAAAACAAAAATAAACAAATGGGACCTAATTAAACTTCAAAGCTTTTGCACAGCAAAGGAGGAAACCATAAACAAGACAAAACAACAACCCTCAGAATGGGAGAAAATATTTTCAAATAAAACAATGGACAAAGGATTAATCTCCAAAATATACAAACAGCTCATGGAGCTCAACATCAAAAAACAAACAATTCAATTAAAAAATAGGCCGAAGATCTAAATAGACATTTCACAAAGAAGACATACAGATGGCCAAGAGGCACATGAAAAGTTGCTTAACATCACTAATTATTAGAGAAATGCAAATCAAAACTACAATGAGGTATCACCTCACATCGGTCAGAATGGCCATTATCAAAAAATCTAGAAACAATAAATGCTGGAAAGGGGGTGGTGAAAAGGGAACCCTCTTGCACTGTTGGTGGGAATGTAAATTGATACAGCTACTATGGAGAACAGTATGGAGGTTCCTTAAAAAAACACAAATAGAACTACCATATGATCCAGCAATCCCACTACTGGGCATATACCCTGAGAAAACCATAATTCAAAAAAAGTCATGTCACCATTGTAAAGCATTATACTCCAATAAAGATGTTAAAAAAAAAAAAAAAAGACTCATGTACCACAATGTTCATTGCAGCACTATTTACAATAGCCAGGACATGGAAACAACCTAAGTGTCCATCGACAGATGAATGGATAAAGAAGATGTGGCACATATATACAATGGAATATTACTCAGCCATAAAAAGAAATGAAATTGAGTTATTTGTAGTGAGGTGGATGGACCTAGAGTCTGTCATACAGAGTGAAGTAAGTCAGAAAAACAAATACCATATACTAGCACATATATATGGAATCTAAAAAAAAAAAAAAAGATACGGATGAACCTAGTTGCAGGGCAGGAATAAAGACATAGAGAATGGACTTGAGGACACGGAGCGGAAGGGGGAAGCTGGGGCAAAGTGAGAGTGGCATGGACATATATGCACTACCGAATGTAAAACAGATAGCTAGTGGGAAGCAGCTGCATAGCACAGGGAGATCAGCTCAGTGCTTTGTGATGACCTAGAGGGGTGGGATAGGGAGGGTGGGAGGGAGATGCAAGAGGGAGGGGATATGGGGACATGTGTATGCATGTGGCTGATACACTTTGTTGTGCAATGGAAACTAACAGCACTGTGAAGCAATTATACTCCAATAAAGACCTATTAAAAAAGTAATAATAATAAAAAAGATCCATTCATGTTGTAGCATGTGTCAGAATCCCCTTCTTTTTAAGGCTGAATAATATTCCGTTGTATGTATGTGTCACATGTTTTGTTTTGTATTTTTTAAACACTTTTTTTAAAATTTTTATTTTTTAAAGCATGGATCATTCTTTTTTTTTTTTTTTAATTTTATTTATGGCCGTGTTGGATCTTCGTTTCTGTGCGAGGGCTTTCTCTAGTTGCGGCAAGCGGGGGCCACTCTTCATCGCGGTGCGCAGGCCTCTCACTATCGCGGCCTCTCTTGTTGCGGAGCACAGGCTCCAGACGCGCAGGCTCAGTAATTGTGGCTCACGGGCCTAGTTGCTCCGCGGCACGTGGGATCTTCCCAGACCAGGGCTCGAACCCGTGTCCCCTGCATTGGCAGGCAGATTCTCAACCACTGCGCCACCAGGGAAGCCCCATGTCACATGTTTTAATCCATTCATCCGTTGATGGGCAAATGGTGCACTTTAAAGGTGCAGTGGAGCGTGTATTCTTTTTTTAATCTAATTAGATGGAAATGTATTGTGCTTATCCCACAATGACAGTATATCTGTGCTAAAAGAACACACTGTGTCTTGGTCCACAGCGCCTAAAATATTTACTATCTGGCCATCTATACGAAAGAGATTGGCCAACCCCCATTTTGGTTTATCCTGGCCTCACAGCAGCCTTGGGGCTGGACTGCAAGTCTGACTCCATTGCAAGCCAATGTTGGCATAGTTCCCATTTCATATACAGGCTCAGATGCTCACCCTTTTATCCACAACTTTACGTGGGCTTCCAACAAATGCACTTGACCCTTTCCTCCTAACTGTGCCAACACGAGCCCTGTACCTGGCCAAGAACCATCCCCGGCCCCCATTCACACCCCCAAGCCAGCCCTGTCCTTTCTTGCCCAAACATCAATCATTCTGTAAGTATTTCCTGATTCCTTTTCTGTACCCAGCCCTGGGGAAGTTGACACTTGAGGAAGGCGGGTGCAAGGGGGTGGGGGGAGTGATGCTTATGTACCAGATTTGTCCCTGCCTTCCCCACCCACATACCCAGCATCTTCCTGAAATTAATCATAGAATCTGCAAATTACCGGATCTGAGACACAAAGGCTCCTCAGCATGTGTGAATTATAGCAACGGTCCCCAACTCTTTGGCACCAGGGACCGGTTTGTGGAAGACAATTTTTCCACGGACGGGAGCAGGGGAGGAGAGGATGGTTCAGACAGTAAAGCAAGTGATGGGGAGTAGCAGATGAAGCTTCCATCGCTCCGCGGCCGCTCACCTCCTGCTGTGCCGCCCAGTTCCAACAGGCCGCGGACCCAGGGTTTGGGGAGCCCTGAATTATAGAACCTCCAAGTTTCTAAACTTTTGGGTTAATAAAAGCTTAGAATGGAAGAAATATATGACCTTAGACCAGTAAAATGTTAGGATTAGGGAACCTTAGGGTGCTAAGTTGTTAAAAATAAAAAACATTAAAACGTCCAAGCCTTGATCACATGGTATCCTCGGCCCAGCTTGCCCTTCCCCTCTTTTCTCACCTCCCTACCTCTCCCTGTTGACAGTCTAGCCACTCAAGGGTCTCTCCAAGCGTCCACCAGGATGTGCCCCTTCATTTCCCTGGGCGGAGGTCACAGCCCTCCTCTATCCTCAGGTTTACCTCAAGACTACAAGTCACTTTAATTATCAGAGCCTCAGTCTCCCATCTGCAAGATGGGAAGAATAAAGGTACTCCCCCCCACTCCACGCAAAGGGTTGTTGTAGGAGTGAAGTTAGAGACCACAGGAAACACTGATCCCAGTGCTGGGCACATACATTAGCTGAGGAACTCGGGGGGTGCTCTGGCTCCAGGGCCCTTGTTGAGTGCTCCAGACACATGGCCTCCGTGGGCACTTGCAGAACTAATTGAACATGGTGTTGAACCTGAGCCCAGGAAGCGGGGTGGGCACCTGGCAGGGAGGTGCCCATCCAAGAAGACTCCCTGCAAGAGGGCGGCTTGCCTTTGCCAGGACCCACTTAGATGATGGTGGAGGATGAGGGTCAAGTGTGGGGCAAGGCCAGCGTGTGATTTCACCCCAGCATTGGAATGGATGACAGGTCAGAGGGAGGGGCTGGGGGAGAAATGGGGGAGTCAGTCATCTAGCCTGGTAGGGGGTTAAGGTTTTAGCTCTGAGAGGACTCACCCTGGCAAGCAAGGAAAGGAAGAGTACATTTATTGAGCACGTACTGTGTGCCTGGTGCTGTGCTGAACACTTGACATGGTTTGGTTTGGTCCTCACCAAGGCCCAGCATTGAGATTAAAAGTGTAGCAGGAGAGCCAGGGGGACCTGGGTCCAAATCCCAGCTCTGCTACTTCATGGCTGTGTGACATTGGGCAGGCCACAGCCTCTCTGAGTCTGTTTCCTCATCTGTAACACAGGGATGGTGATAAGAGGCTAAACTAAATAATTTGTCAGCACTTGACTATTTTTGACCTATAAAAATGGCAATTTCACGTGATTCAAAGTAAAATCTACACTGGCAGGTTGCTGGGAGGATTAAATTAATTAATCCATTTAAGGTCGTTGGCCCAATGTCTGGCACATAGTAAGTGCTCAATAAACAGTAGCTTGTCTTTTTAATTGTCCTCATGCAACAGATGAAAACACTGAGGCTCAGAGAGGTTAAATAACTAGTCCAAGGCCACCCAGCTGGCAGGCAGCAGAGCAAAAATTCAAACCCGGATGCAAACCTACTGCTCTCTGGATGGGGTGGGATAGGGAGCAATGCCTGAGTCTATGCGGCTCTAGCCAGGCCTTCTTTCCACACTGCCGGCTGGATCCTGGGGGCTGGAGCCCACACTCATTAACCACACACTCCGGCTCCCTCCCCCCAGGGGCCTGAATCGAAACCCACTGAGGGATCAGTGACCTCTGCAGCCTGTCTGACACCCTGGGAGAGCACAGGGGTGGGGGGATCAGGAGATCCCGGCAGGCAGAGGAGGGATGAAGGGAGAGTGGGGTCACGGTCAGAGCCGGCCACAAGCTTTTCTTCAGACTCAGCTTCCTTTCCAGGCACCAAGACCGTGAGCCTGCTGTGCCTGGAAGGCTGGGAGAGGGAGTGAGGGTGTGCGCATGTGCACGTGGTGGGGGGGGAGGGGGGGACGTGCACACCTGTGTGAGGATGAGCCTTGCCTTGAGGATGGGGGCACTGGTGGTGGGGGCATGAGCACAGGTGCGAGCCTGCGAGCCTGGAGATGCGCCTTTCTTACGCATGTTGCACCTGTGTTTGCGTGCAGTGTTGGAGGTGTGTAGGGTGTAGAGGGCCGCAACAGGCATGTTAGCAGAGCTTCTGGAACAGAAGGCCTGGGTCTGAGCCCTGACTCTGCCACTTGCTAGCTGTGTGACCTTGGATAAGTTATGTCCAGGAAAACCCAAGAAATTCAGACTGAGCAAGGAGAGAATTCATTCAAGAGGACGCTCGCAGGGAAGGCACTATTGAGATAGGGGTGGCAGGGAGCTACGGCACCAGGGAGAATGCTCTGAGTGTAAATTCTGCAAGCCTCTCAAGAAGTGGGCAAAAAGAGGTTTTCTTTTACAGAGAGGAGTCAACAGAGCTAGAAGGATCAGGAGTGGGAAAGTGGGATGAAAGGGTGCATGCTGGGAAGGTAGCTCAGAGAACGTTCTACCCTGTTCTGGTGGTTGCAGTGGGGCTGTCGGCTGCCTCCAGGGGGCTACAGTTCAGGGGCCTGGATGAAGGAAAGAAGCTTAAGTCTGGTTAACAAGCATTTTGTTCTGATTGATCAGTGAGAACGAACGGCTCATTTATTGGGCAAAGAATAGGAGTTTGGAGGGTCTGTGTCTGGCCTTGTCACGGGGAAGCGGGGGGAGCGTCCGTGAGTCTTAGGTAAGTCATACGGGCGAGGCGGGGCCCTGCACAGTAAACCATTTCCTGAAACACAAGGGTGGTGGCATTTCTTAACCTTCACCGTTTGGCAGGCTCACAGGGCTCCGGTAAATTCACCACGGACATCACTTAAGCTCTCTGTGCCTCAGTTTCCTCCTCAGGGATGTGAGGGTGAGCAGCAGCCACCGCAGTGAGAACACTCGGTGAGTTCATACCTGTAAAGAGCGTAACGTGGTGCCTGGCATGAAGCGGGTGTGCAGTGATTAATCCGGCTGCTACACGGGGACAAGGTCTCTGATCTCACCCTCATTAACTGGTTCCTGAGTGTTTCCAAGCCCTGTGCCAGGCACTGGGGACAGAGAGGAATCAGAGGTCCCTGAACGCCAGGAGTTCACTGCCAGGGAGGGGGCAGGCTCCCCACCCCTCCCTGATGCTCAGGATGAGACATGCCCTCCAAGAGGGGTGCTGGTCCCAGGGAGGGGCATAGGAGGCTTCTGGGAGCCATTACTTACAGGGTTCATGGGACTGAAGCAGCAGCTCGTGTGTGAGACCTCGGTGTGGGAGTGAAGAGAGATCGTGTGTGTGTGTGTGTGTGTGTGTGTATGCATGCACGTGTGCGTCTGGGCTGGCCTGGGTGAGCATCAGCTCATCTGTGCACGTGGAGTCTGGTTAATGGGGGCAGGGGCTGAGGCTTCGACCCCTCACAGGCCCCTCTTAATCCAGGCCTGACCACCCCAGCCAGGAGCCATGCGTCCCAGCCCCATGGGGACCCCAGGGCTCCACCTTAGAGCCCATGGCTTGTGAGGGCAGGAGGGTCACCCACCTGGCCCCAGGAGAGAGGACACTCCTGCAGGCCACATGTGTGACTCCTGTCTTCTCTCTTGGGCACACAGAGGCCACACCCAGAGTGGGACTAGAGGGTGACTGAGCTCCTGCTCAGGGTGCGGGATGCACTCAGCCCTGCTCTAGGTACCATCTCCCAGCCTCGCGATGGTGGAGCAGATGGAATGTCATGGCCCCTCAGTCACACCCTGAGGTGTGGAACTGCTGTTGGGAAAAGTCAACCCTGCCCCACTGCAGCACTCGCCCCCCACTTGGTCCTGGCTCTCCCCACCTGGCCAGCCTGAACTGATACTGTTACCAAACCAAACTTGGGTTCCCTCGCCCATTAACAGTAAAGCCAATCTACTGACACTGGTTGCAGTGAAGGAAAGGGCAGTGTTTATTGCAGGTGCCAAGCAAGGAGTACAGGTAGCTAATTCTCAAAAGACCCGAACTCCCCAGTGGATTTCAGAGAAGGGGTTTTAAAGACAGGGTGAGGGAGAGAGTTGCGGGGTCACAGTCAGCTCATGGACGTTCTTCTGATTGGTTGGTGGTCACATAATCGGGAGTCAGCGTCATCAACCTTCTAGTTCCAGCCAGTCTGGGGTCTAAGTGGTCAGCATACAATTAACCTCTTCCACCTGGTGGGGGTTTCAGTATCTGCAAAACAGCTCAAAGGACGTGTCTCAGAATATTATCTATAGCCCATAAGGAGGGACTAAAGATCCTTGCTTTGTTTTATGGTTAAACTATTATTTTGCCTTGCTTGGCTATTTTCCTTTGCTTCTGCGTTTTTTCATTTCTCTGATTAAATTTGCTCTTTGGACCTCAGGGAAGGCCTAGGAGGCTAAAGCTTTTCTACAAAAAAGAGGCGGGGGACGTGGCAGGGTTCTGCTCGGTTATGGTACCTCTGTCAGCTCCTGCATTCACTCACTCATTCATTGAGCACCTACCATGAGTTGGATCCTGTCCTGGGACCAGGAGCACAGCAGTGAACAAGACAGAGGGAATGACCCCTCCAGGCTCGCAGGGAGAGGGTGGAGGACAGACATTATCAACACAAATAAGTAGGGCTGCCAGATAAACTACAGGACACTCAGTTAAATTTGAATTTCGGGTAAACACCAAATCATTTTCCATGTCCCAAGCAATACTTGGAACCTGGGATAATTATCCATCGTTTATCTGAAATTCAGATTTAACTGTGTTTTTTTGCCTACGTAAGGTATTTTCAGCTGGTAACAAACAATCTGAGGAAACTAAGCTAGGGCGATTTTTGTGATAGAGAGTGATGGGGGCGGGGTCTACGTTAGCCAGGATGATGGGGGGGGATGGTCCTGAATAAGGAGGAAGATTCCACCCACTTCCAATTTCTTCAGCCGTATCCTGGCTTCTAAGAGTAGACTCATTATCCCTATAAAAACCTTAGAATTGTCCTGAGGAGCCAGGCAAAAGCAGAGAGATTCAGCTGGGTGTGATTTAGACACCTGTAACAGGGTGGCCCCAAAAGGAAGTCTCTGAACGGAGCTCAGAATAGAATCAAGGAGTAAATCCATCAGTTGAACCCAAACCCAAACCCAGACACTGAGCCTCAAATCTGACTTGAGAAATGGGGAATATGTAAACTGAACTCACAAGAGCCAGGCTACACAACCACTCCCTTTTTAGATGATGGGAGATCCTTTTCAAGTGATGATAAGGGGGACTCAAGTCCCATCAAGGTCATGGGCAAAAACCTAAGTCTAAGCCTGAGGTTTCTGTGGACGTTAGGGAATCTTAGAGGAGATGATCACCCCAAAATGGCTTGGGAAGTCAACCCCAAAATTTGCTTGAGGTGGTAAAATCCTTGACTCAGTGAGCCCACCTCTCTTAAGCATGAAAAGAATTGAGTAAAAAAAAAATTTAAGAGAATCGAACATATAGTAGTTACATGTTTGTGTTAAATAAAAATGATGGGCACATGTTTGGAATTTTAAGTATTTGTAATATTTAAAAGAATGTGCTCTATGGGAATAACAGATCAGCCTTAAGTTTCTAATTTAAAATGCATAAACAAATCATTGATTGATTTAGACTTGTGATTTTTAAGTCCAAATCTTACTAAATTTGTTAACAGTATTAAAATAGTTATAAGAATTTAAATTCACCATATTTATAAATATAATTATTAGATTTCTAAGATCTATTTAAGTGCTTGAGAGAGTTTTGTCATTAAAGCAAGTATTTTAAAAAGAAACTGAGTATATTAAATGTATAAGTGTAGTTTAAGATGTTTAAGCCTGTTTAATTAACCAAGATTATAGAAAAAACATTCATCCAATGCCCCCTTAAAATTATTTTAAAAGTTGCTATATTCGTAAAAGAAGATTTTTAAGCTAACTCAAAGACTAAAGTGAGATTGTTGAATTTATAAATATAATAAATTGAACATCCTAAATTAACAATTTTTGTAAACCAAAGGAGAGTCCGAATACTTTTTTCTACTCAGAAAAGCCACCCTCAAGGACACCAAAAACTCACATTGACACTCATGTAACAATAGCTGTGGAAATTAAAATCAGGTCACCTGCTCCCACTTTCCCAGTGATCTGAGGTCCTCGCAGGGGTCGCCAGACTGTCCAGATGGACTGGGCACTCTCTGGCGAGGCCCAGGGTCTCTGGACTGCTCATGTCACCTTCTACAGACAACCAGCCTCCTGGCTTCAGTCCTCATAGGTAATGCTGTATCCAGACCCTGCCCACCAGTAACAGCAGCACCTACTATGTACCAGGGGCTTTATGTGCTTTATCTCATTTCATCGTTTTAACAATCATGTGAAGAAGATACTTTCAATCATCCGCATTTTACAGGTGGCAACATGGAAAGGTGAAGACACAGAAAGGTAGACCAGCACTAGAATTCAAATCCACGCTGCCCAACTCCAGGGTTATCCTGGCTGTGTCACCGCAAACTTCCCCCTAAAGAATGGAATCCGTCTAATTAACTAACAGAACGAGCCCCTTCTTTCTTCCTTCTTTGAGCGCTGAGGCTGAGGGTTCCTTGTGTCATTGGTGCCCCCTGCTGGAAGCTGGGCATATGGCACAGCCATTGACAGCCACTCAGAAAGGAGCTCAACTGAGGTTTCTACCCAGCAGAAGGAAAGAAAGGGCTCCAAGGGCTTCCCTGGTGGCGCAGTGGTTGAGAGTCCGCCTGCCGATGCAGGGGACACGGATTCGTGCCCCGGTCCGGGAAGATCCCACATGCCGCGGAGCGGCTGGGCCCGGGAGTCATGGCCACTGAGCCTGCGCGTCCGGAGCCTGTGCTCCGCTCTCCAGTTTGCCCCTAAGGTCAGTTCCACTGTCCCATCTGGGCTCTCATCACTTGTCACTTGGAGTACAGCCTCCCACCTGCTCTCAGAAGTCCCTCCCACCTACCCTCACCTGCAGCAGAGAGAGATCCTACTTTCCATGGCTCCCTACTGCCCAAAGAATCCAGCCAGAATGCTCTCTGGCCTGGCAATTGAGGGCTCCATGGCTTATCCCGGGACTGTTTTCCTGGCTTTGCCCCCAAAATATCCCCCCACAATTTACCCTGCCCCTCCACATTTCCTTTCCTTGGCTGTGCTCTGCCTCCTGCCAGGAATACCCTTCCCTCATCTCTGCTTGTCAAACTCCTACCCAACCTTCAAAGGTGCGTTCAAAGGCCACCTCTTCCATAAAGCCTTCCCTTCTTTCCTCAACTTGAATTAACTTCTCCCTTCTCTCTTGAAGCAGAGGCTGTGCATACCAGCCAGACTTCCAGCAGCACCTGTATCTCTGCCTGAAGGCTTTCTCTTTGAGCAGACAACAAACCAGGAGTGCTGGGGAATTACCCCAGCCCCCACCCAGGCGCAGCCCTCCACCCATGGTACAGTTGGAGGATGGAGGATGAACACCCCAGCTCCCTCGCCCCTCGCTGGGATAACTGAGTTAGTGCTCCACAAGCAGCAGTTGCCCACCAAGGTAAATCGCTTTATTCCCTAACCTTTACCGCCATAATTCCTCGCTCCCTTACTGGTGTTTCCTGGCACTGCCTCTCAAACAAACAACTTGCACTGAATTCCTGCCACAGGATCTTCTTCCCGGGGAACGCTTATTAAGCTGTCAGTGCATTCCCTCCATGGAACTTAGCTGATGCTTTTGCTGTAGCACTGGTCAGCAGAGGCCTTGACTGATGACTATTAAAACCACAGGCAAGATGAATCAAGCACTTTCTACGTGCCTGGCCCTTTATATGTACTATCTCATTTAATCTTATGACAACCTGGGAAGTAGGGGTCATTGTTACCCCATTACACAGATGAGAAAATCAAGACTCAAGTAAAATGGCTTGTCCGAGGTCTCAAAAGCTAGCAAGTGTCAGAGCTGGGGTTTAAATCTAAGAGTCTTCTTCTAGAGATGGAGAATTTAACCATCTCGTGGGGTATAACAAGAATAATTATAGCACCTACGCCCAGGTAGTTATAAATGCCTAAGAAGCATTCTTATAAAAGGGTATGTGTGTGTATGTGTGCACATGTGTCTTATAGATCACACACCTTCTCCTGCCCGGCCCAATGCCTGGCACACACTCAGTGATTATTTATTGAGCTTGTTAGAGTGCATCAACGACCCAGGCTCAAGGGGCCAAGGCATTAAGGCAACAGGACAGCCATAAAGGATGAGGCTCAAAGGACCTGGCTCTGCTACCAATAGGCTTGGGCAGGTCACTGCCCCTCTTCAGGCCTCACTCCCCCTTCTCTGGGCCTCAGTTGCCCCTCTGTCCAGGGAGGGGACCCTACTTTAAGGGACTGGACCTCACACAGAGTCCCTGAAACCCTGACCCCAAAAGCCTGTGGGGGAGAGGGTTCCAAAAGCTAAAGGAAGGAGCTGAGTGAGGCTGGACAGAGACAGGAGGCATCCTTGATCTCTCAGATTCACGCTGGCTGGTACCTTTTCTCAGGTGAAAAAAAAACCTCTCTCCTCCCTGCTTCTAAAACGGGGATCTGGCGCCACCTTGTGGTCACTAACCTCTTCCATCCTCCACCACATTTCCTTTTCTGTATCTTCTTGTCACAGACCTCACTGATGCCCTCTGGGAACTCCAGAGCAATTCCACTCTCTCCACCAAATATGTATGTACTATGCCCAGGCACCAAGGCTCAACCCAGGAGGGGTGATCACAAACAAGGTGGCCACAGTTCCTGCCTAACAGTTTAGAAGAGTCTGGACCAGCACCGCCAATAGAAATATAATACAAGCCACAAGCGCACAATTTCACATGTAGTTTTCAATTTTCTAGTAGCCACATTTTTTTAATTAAAAGAAATAGGTGAAATTAATTTGAATAATATTTTTATGTAACCCAATACATCCAGAATATTATCATTTCAATAGGTAGTCAATATATTTTTGATTATCTTTTTTATTTTATTTTATTTTTTGCACACTAAGTCTTTGAAATCTGTGTATTTTACACTTCCAGTGCATCTAAATTTGGACTAGCCACATTTCAAGCGCTCAGTAGCCCCAGGTGGCAACAACTACCTACCATGTTGGACAGCACAGGTCTACACAGACCAGTCAGCTTAATCCGGCCCCATGGCAGCTCTTCAGAGGTTTGACCCATCACATCTTATTCAAGGTCCACATTCGTAGCTCTGCTTTAGGGACGTGGAGGGATTAAGAATCCAAGTTCTGTCCTCCCACTGAGCTGGGTTTGAATCTCAGTGACTATGATAGGATGATGGGCAAGTCAATTTACCCTTTGGAATGTAAAGTGAGGGTGCCTCTGGGGTTGCAGCAAGAATGCCTGGCAAGCATAGGCACATGAAAAAGATGCTCGACATCACTACTCATTAGAGACATGCAAATCAAAGCTACGATGAGGTATCACCTCACCGCGGTCAGAACGGCCATCATTAAAAAGTCTACAAATAACAAATGCTGGAGAGGGTGTGGAGAAAAGGGAACCCGCCTACACTGTTGGTGGGAATGTACGTTGGTGTAGCCACTATGGAGAACAGTATGGAGGGTCCTCAGAAAACTAAAAATAGAATTACCATATGATCCAGCAATCCCACTCCTGAGCATATACTCAGACAAAACCATAATTCAAAAAGGTACATGCACCCCTGTGTTCATAGCAGCACTATTCACAACAGCCAAGACATGGAAACAACCTAAATGTCCACTGACAGATGAGTGGATAAAGAAGATGTGGTACCTATACACAGTGGAATACTACTCAGCCATGAAAATGGATGAAATAATGCCATCTGTGGCAACGTGGATGCAACTAGAGATTATCATACTAAGTGAAGTAAGTCAGAAAGAGAAAGACAAACACCATATGAGATCACTTGTATGTGGAATCTAAAATATGACACAAATGAGCCTATCTATGAAACAGAAACAAACTCACAGACATAGAGAAGAGACTGGTGGTTGCCAAGGGGGAGGGGCTGGGGGAGGAATGGAGTGGGAGGTTGGGGTTAGCAGATGTAAACAATTATATATGGAATGGGTAAACAGCAAGGTCCTACTGTATAGCACAGGGAACTATATTCAGTATCCTGTGATAAACCATAATGGAAAAGGATATTTTAAAAAGAATGTATATATACGTATAACTGAATCACTTCGCTGTGCAGCAGAAATTAGCACAACATTGTAAATCAACTATACTTGAATAAGAAAAAAAAGAACGCCTGGTAAGAAGTCAGTGCTCTGTAAATGATGACCTCGTGCATCAGAGCGTTAGCCCCCTTTCTGGCACCATGAAGGCTACTTTTTTTTTTTTTTGCAGTATGCGGGCCTCTCACTGTTGCGGCCTCTCCCATCGCGGAGCACAGGCTCCGGACGCACAGGCTCAGCGGCCATGGCTCACGGGCCCAGCCACTCCGCGGCACGTGGGATCCTCCCGGACTGGGGCATGAACCCGTGTCCCCTGCATCGGCAGGTGGACGCCCAACCACTGCGCCACCAGGGAAGCCCGAAGGCTACTTTTAAGTGTCAGATCGACTTGGCTCTGGCTCCCCAGTTGTTTTAGTCAGACACCAGACTAGGTGTTGCTATGAAGGTTTTGGGTTTTTTGCTTTTATTTTTTTGTGGTACGCGGGCCTCTCACTGTTGTGGCCTCTCCCGTCGCGGAGCACAGGCTCACGGACGCGCAGGCTCAGCGGCCATGACTCACGGGCCAAGCCGCTCCGCGGCATGTGGGATCCTTCCGGACCGGGGCACAAACCTGGGTACCCTTCGTCGGCAGGCGGACTCTCAACCGCTGCGCCACCAGGGAAGCCCTATGAAGGTATTTTTTATTTAGATGTTATTAACATTTAAATTAATAGACTTTGGGAATTCCCTGGTGGTCCAGTGGTTAGGGCACAGAACTTTCACTGCTGAGGGCCTGGGTTCAATCCCTGGTTGGGGAACTAAGATCCCACAGGCCGCCTGGCATGGCCAAAAAAATAAAATAAAATAAATCAATAGACTTTGTGTAAAGCAAGTCACCGTCCCCCGCCCCCCGCATAGTGTGGATGGGTCTCAAGAGCAAAGACTGAGGTTTCCAGAAGAAGAAATTCTGCCTCAAGAATACATCATAGAAACCCTGCCTGAGTTTCCGGCCTGCAAATTTCAGACTCAAGACTGCAGCATCAACTCTTCCCAAATTCCAGCCAGCCTGCTGGCCTACTCTGCAAACTTCAGCATTGCTAACCCGAACAATGGCACGAAGCAGTTCCTTAAAATAAATTTCTGTAGGTGACAAGAGCCCCGGAAGGATTTGAGGGGTGAGTATAGAGCAGGACACACGTCCCTCATTCTGAATACCTATGGTATTAGCGGCTGAATAACGGCCTGGCTCCAGTCACTGCATAAATATAACAATGTAACACCCCAGCTCTGCCCTCCTCCTGAGTGGAATATCTGGCAGGACCAAGGGCAGGAACAGGAGCAAAATTAATGCCCCATACCAGAGCCCATCCTTCACTGGCTGGCCAGGGAACCCTTGCAAAGGAGTGGGCTGAGAGAGTGGGCTTTGCTGGGGAAAAGGGGATGTGAGGGACAAAGGAAAGGCCCAGAGTATGGGGAGCTGCTCTTGAGGGCAGAGTTGGGGGGAGAGGAGGTCCCTGGGCACAGAGTAGCTGCCTTGGGGGTGATGACCCAGGCCCCATCACCTTACCACTCTGGCCTCCTGTCAAAATTCCTGTCGAATTCAGCTCCACATGGCAGCCAGAGTGATTTGCCTAAAGCACCATCATATCATTGCCATGTTTCAAGGTCCTTCCTAGGCTTTCCTGTGACCTTAAGATAAAGCCAAAAGCCCTCTTCATGACCTATACAATAAGGCATTGTGTGACATGGCCATGGCCAGGCCAGACTCTCCCCATCCCCGGCCCTGGCCAGATAGAACTCACCAAGCCTTGCATGTGTACTTCCCTCTGTCAGGAACACTCTTTCATCTTCCCCTCCCTATGTCCAGCCCACCCTCCTGGTCTCACCTTGGACACCCAGCTCCATCCCCTTATTTGGCATGCTAGCCCTGCTTCCCCTCCTCTGGGCCCCCAGGGCCCTGGCTCAGTGGCCCCTCCAGAGCTTCTGTATTTGAGGATCTTAGACACAGCTTGGGTGGCTTCGGGGGGGCCTAAAGGTGATCACAGGGCACCTCCCTGTTCCTGCCCTCCCACTCCCTCGAGGCCACAGCTGTACTATGGCTGCCTGTTTTCACATCTCAGACCACCTGGTACCCGGTACAGCCTGGCACACAGTGGTTCACTGAATAATGTCCACTGTGTGCCCTGGGTTCCTTCATTTGCTATCTGGCTGGAGGACCTTGCACCGTCCCTGTCTCTCTCTCTGAGTCTCCTCGGCTAATTAGAACCTTGCTTTGATTTGCAGACTCTGAAGTTCTGGACGTCATGAAGGGGTATGAATGTATGCTTATGACACATTGCAGAGGCCTTTAAAGTGTGATATCAAATAGCACGTACAGTCAGAAGCCTATTTTTACAAAAAGTTAACTATATACAGGCATAGAAAATAATTTCCATCTACTAGGACTTGAGTCTGTAGTCCTAATGCACTAAGCGTTTTGCTGTGTATCAGCTGGTTATTCCTTACAACCCTGTGGGCTGGGTATTGCTAGTATCTCCTATACAGAGGTAGAAACCGAGGCCCAGAGAGGTCCCCAAGCTACTGAGGGGCTGAGCTGGACTTGACCTCAGGTTTGCCAAGTCCAAAGGTCATGCATGCTCTTCACCGCCAGGCTGGTCGATGTCTCTGTGCAAACTGGGGATAATAATAGCTCCCAGCTCTTAGGGTTATTGGGAGGATTAAATGAGCTAAGAGATGTGAAGCCCTTAGAGCAGCTCTTGGCCCAGCCTAGGACTCACTTAGCGCAGTCACCCACAGCAGCGTCCGACTGCCTCTGCGTGGGCCCTGTGAGATCACATGCCAAAGTGTTCACGATGCTCATCTCTAGCCCTGGGGTCATGGGAGACCTTTTTTAAAATTATTTTTCCAAAATGATCAGGTAGAGGAGTTCCCTGGCGGTCCAGTGGTTAGGACTCTGTGCTTCCACTGCAGGGGGCACAGGTTTGATCCCTGGTCGGGGAACTAAGATCTCACCAGCCAAGCGGAGAGGCCAAAAAAAAAAAAAAAAAGAAAATGATCAGGTATTACTTGTGTATTTCTTCCTTTTTAAATTCTTGCATGTATGATGCCATCAGTGAACTTGAGCACAAGGCAGGCCCGTGAATTATCTGGGTCATCTCCCCGGTCCCCTCAAGGCCTGGCACAGCGAGAGACAGCTCAGACGAGCTTCTCCCAGCCCAGCTTCTCCGGCCACTTGCTTGGCGGGAGCCAGACTGAATTGGGGGTGTGAGGTGCAGGTCGGTGCCAGAACTGGCCCAAGCTAAGCCTGCCCTTTGCTGACCTTCCCCAAAAGGCACAATGAGGTGCCTCGTGGCTCTTCTGGGTCCCAGGGGAGCAGCCGTGATGGCTGAGACCTCCGGCCCCGAATCCACCAACAGCTGTGACCACTTCAGCTATTTTAAACCCTTGGGCACCCGGAGGCTCCCATCCCACCAACCAGGCGCCGTGACCCAACACTGCAGGCCCCGAGCCAGGGACAGGAGCCTTGGAGCTTGTGTCAGCCGAGCCTGGGTGGGATTTTTTTTTTTTTTAAGAAGAGGGAGTTTCATTTCTTGAGCGCTCGCCTGTGCCAGACTGTGCTAGTGTTTTCTGTACATCGTCTCATGTCATGTCATCCTTACATCTGGGCGGAGAGATCACTTCATTCACAGATGAGGAAAATGGGGCTCCAAATGGCAGGCTGGGTGAATTATCCAAGGTTCCACAAAGGCGGGGCTGGGATTAGAACTTGGGATTCGTCTTCTGCCAGTTAAGAGACAACATTCCTTCCCGGCTCTTACCTGCTTTGCCCCTGCCATCCACCCCCAACCCTCCCACCGCACCCCTGCAAGTTCCTATCCTGGCTCTGCCGCTCTTAGGCGCTATGAGACCAGACTGAGGGAGAATTCTTGAACCTTTTTGCGGCTCGCTTTCTTCATCTGTAAAGTGGTGGGGTTATTGGGAGGGTATAATGATCTAATTCCAATGCATGAAAAGTGCCGCTGGAACAGCACCTGGCACGCAGAAAGAACGCATTAAGGGCCCACTGTTATTCACTCTTTCCTGGCAATCACCACCTCTGCCTGATGTTATCACTCCCCTGCTCCTGGGATGACCTGCCCAGGCCCGGGTCCGGGTGCGGTGCTTCTTCCCCCACCCTGGGCCCCAGTGGGTGAAATGAGGGTGCTGTGTTCTATGATGTCCAGGAAGGTGGGGACCCTGGCATACACCCCGTATCTGCCACACAGTAGGGGCTCAAAAGTAATTCTGGTAGAGGGATGCCGGGACAAGAGCCCACCTCGGAGGCCTCGAAGTCAGCTCTGAGCTGCACAAGTTTTTTACCTCTTTGGCAGGTGGTCACCCTGCCTCCTGATTGGACGGTGCACTCAGCGGCCGCGGGAGCCTATCAAAAGCTACCAGCATCTCCCTGGGTCTGTGCACCTTGAGGACAGATGCCCCCTTAGCCCGATTCAGGCCTTCCTCCTTCCCCACCTACATTCCTCCTAGGTGCCGGCTACCCAGGAACAGCTGGGGTCTTGGCTATCTCCTAATTTGGGCTGCCTCGAGGAGGCCGCTGAGGTCAGGAGTCTGGGTGTGTCTCAGCCTTGAGCCCTTGTGAGCCCCGACCCTCTTATTCAGACGCACCCCGTCCCAGGGTTCCCATCCCCCTAGCAGACATACCCCCTTCCTAAACACGCATCCCCTCCAGCCTGCCACGTCCTTCTTAGAACCTCTGCCCTGTCAGGAACACGTCAGTTCCTGCCCCTTCTACCAAGGACCACTCAGTCTTATGTGAATTATCTGAACAGGCCCTGGCTTGGCTTCAGAGCTGGAAGGGTCTGGGATTCGGTGGGGGCTGCTTCAGGCTCCCACTGGGTGTCATTCTGAACCTCAGCCTCCACAAGACACGAACTGACCTCTGCAGGGGCACGGTCCTTTGCCCAGTGGCCCAGGCCAGAACGGTGCCCCCTCACTATCCCTCCACTGGAACATCAATATTTCAGTCCACCAACAGGGGTCAGATCAATCCCCTTCTCTCCAGTACCCTCAGCAGCCCAGCAGGAGTCTTCATGGACCCTGCCCAGGGGCACCTCCATCCAGGGCAGCCAGATGGCCTCCTTCACTTCCACCGGCGACCATTCCTCGCTGAGGAAGCCATGCCAAGGCTCCCGTCGCCACCCACCAGTGCCTTGGCTTGGCATTCTGGCCCTGCAGGCTGTTAAGTTCCCTACTCCCACCCCTCTCCCCACTTTCCCTCTGTAATACTGATCTGATTGTTGGGGGGCTAAGGGGGAGAGGGGGCAGGCTGCATCTGGCTTTCCGGTTTGGTCAGGAAGCTCCCTCTCCTCCTTTCCCCTTAGTTTGCAAACCCCTCCTTTAAGAAGGCTCAGGTCCGGGACCCTGGGCTGGTTCAGCGCATCCACTCGTTCTGAGCCACCGCCTCCTGTCCCCGCCCCTATGACAACTCCGCATTTGCATTATCTGCCCCGCAGGGCCGGGGGGCGCCCGGAGGGGCGGCTGGCCCTGTGTCCCGGCGCCGGCCAGCTGGGGGCCCACTGAAAGTATGTTGAATGAAAGAATGAGCAAATCAACCAGTGAAAGTAGGAAATTGGCAACTGCTGACATCACCCAGACCATGGTGGGGGGGAAGGTTGGGGTGGGCCTGGGAGGGGGAGGGGCAGGGCTGGGAGGCCTGGGGGTGGGGGGAGGGCTGGAGGGCCTGGGGGTGGGGCCCCGCGGGAAGAGTTGTGGGGGGGCGTGGCCACGCTTGACGGACGGGCCCACAGCCCACTGCGAGAGGAGGCCGACGGGCCGCTCCGCCCACCGGCGGCAGGATAAAGGCGGAGCCGGGGGGCCGCGGCGCTTGCGGACTGCTGGAGGGGTTACCTGCGGCAGGTGCTCCAGGCAGACCCAGAAGAGAGAGGACTGGCACGGGGCCGGGCACTACGGGGAAGATGCTGCGCGAGCGGACGGTGCGGCTGCAGTACGGGAGCCGCGTGGAGGCGGTGTACGTGCTGGGCACGTACCTCTGGACCGATGTCTACAGGTGAGCCGGGCCTCCGCGCCGGCCCAAGACCCCCTCCGACTCCGGGCTCGGCCCGAAATCTGGGCCCAAGAAATCCTGAGACCCTCGCCAGACTCGGGGACACGGACAGCCTGCCTCCAGCCCGAGTCGTCCCTCATCCGACGCCCCCGCGCCCAGAAATCCTAAGAACCTTGCCCAGAAACCTGACAGCCCCCAAACTTTGTGTCAGCCTCCCCGGAATCCGGAGACCCTCCCAGACACCCTGACACAGCCCCAGCACCCTTACTACTCCTTTCCAGGAGCCAGACCTTTCACCAGAGTCTTCCCACCTCTCCAGCCCCTCTCCCAGGATGACCTCAGCACCCACTCAGCTTCCCCAGCATCCTCTCCTCTTTCCCTTCCCCGCTCTCCCCTCAGCACCTCCCTTACGCCCTCAGACCCTCCTGGCTCACCACCCGCCTCAGCCCAGCCCCTCCCTCCACTCCCAGTTCCGCTCAGCTTCCTCCAGGATTTGCCAGGGGCTGGGGCAGGGCCAGAGGGGAGCTGCCCAAGGGCGGAATCTGGCCCTAGGGGTTGCCTAGGCTCCAGCTTCGCCCTGTGGGGGCTGCTGGTGGTTGCCTGTCGCCAGGCACTGGCCATGAGCTCCCTGTCCCCAGATGCCTTCCCCTGACTTCACGCTGGGGTCGGGGACGAGGGTGTGAGGTGGAGTCTTTGTCAGAGGCGCTCTCCTGTTCAGGATGCTGTTCCCCCGGCCCTGTTCTCCTGTCCACGAACCCTGGTGGGGTGCAGGATTTCTGAGACAGCAGGACCTGGGCTGAGGGAATTGAAGTCAGGGATCCCCTGCTACCCAAGTGCAATGACCCGTCTCCCCACCATGCATGGGGCAGGTCTGGCGAAGGTGTGGCTGGTGTGAATGAAGGGGTGGAGAGTCCAGGGTGGGATCCTGCAGCCCTCTGTTCCAAGCATTTGAAATGTTCCCCACTGCTGGCGTGGGAGGGGTCAGTGCTGAGAGGAGGGAGCATGCGGGACCCAGGGGTGGGGACCCCATGCTGATACCCTTGGGCAAGTCCCCTGAACCTCTCTGTGCCTTGAGCTAAGCTGGAAGTGCCAAAGTGGCTTACTGCTCCCAAATCATTCTGTCATCTGGAGTGCCCTGCCTCTCTCAGGCCCCCCCACCAAACCCCATCCCTGTGTCTTCCCACACATCCTCCCCAACCCATTGTCTCTGTCGCCTCCAGTGGCCCTGGCGGCCCTGCTGGCCTGTCTCTAGCCTCTTCCTCATCAGGCACTGGTCTTCCCTGAGAGCAAAGGGCCTGATCACCGTGCAGACCAGGGACCCTCTCCACTCATTGGCCCCTGGCTTCAGTTGTCCACATGTAAACCTCAGGGGTGGTTTCTAAAGGTCATAACACAAAACTGGAGTGTGGTCCAGGCCTCAGTGGCCTGGGAGCGCTCCCCTCCCTTGTCCACTCCCCAAGTCCGAACTAGGCACTGCCAGGGAGTGGAACGGGAGCCAGGACGCTCAGGTCTCTAAGCCTCAGCTGTCACCATACCCGCCTGTTTGTTCACTGCGGCACTTTTAGTGCAGCCTGAAAGGCTGGCATGGTGCCTCCATTGAGGGGTGGGGAATAAAGAAGGGGTTCAGGCTCAGGCCCCCTGCCCGCCCTCTGTCCTGGCAGAGAGAGGCCCATCCCGCGTAGAGGCAGGGAGCAGGGGAGATGTGGACTCTGGCAGGGGGCAGACATGTGACGATCCCCTTTGTCCTTTCTCAAGAAACCAGCCACAGCCCCAGCGACCCTCACCTCCCACCTGCACTTCACCTAAGACTCTCCGCCACCCCCAAGAGAAGCAGTACAGTCTAGACCAGCGCTGTCCAGCGGAAATAGAGTGCAAGCCACAAATAGAGCCACATGTGTAATTTTTAATTTTCTAGTAGCCACATTTTTAAGGTTAAAATAAGCAGGTAAACTTAGTTATAATAATATATATTTTATTTAACCTAATATATCCCAAATATTAGCATTTCAGTATGTAATCAATATAAAAATTATTAATGAGCTAGTTTACATCCTCTTTGTCCTGCTAAGTGTTTGAAATTCAATGTGTGTTTTATATTTACAGCCCACTTGTATGCGGACTAACCGCATTTCAGGCGCTCGATAGCCACAGGTAGCTGGTGGCCACTGTATGTGCTGAACAGCGCAGGTCTAGAGCAGAGCTTCTTAACCTCGGCACTACCTCATTTGGGGCTGGATAATTCTTTGTCGCCAGGGGCTGTCCTGTGCATTGTAGGATGTTTAGCAGCATCCCTGGCTTCTAACCCCTGGGTGCCAGTAGCAACTCCCCAGTTGTGACAATGCCAGCAGTCCCTGGTGGGCCAAGTCACCTCCAGTTGAGAACCACTGGTCTAGTGGACAGAGGCCCCTTCTGAAACTAAGGAGACTGGGCCATTGTTACTCCTGATACCTGTAGTGGTAAGAGCGACTGTCAGTATTAATAGCAGGAGATATTAGTGAGCACTTACAGACCAAATGCATTATCTCCTCTCTTCCTCTCCACAGACCTTGGAGGCTGTGCTAGGATCATCCTATTTTGTAGATGAGGAAAGTGAGGCTCAGAGAGGTGAAGCCATTTGCCTGATGTCACACAGGACTCAGGTCTAGTTCCGTGTGGATCAGAACTCAGGCTCTGAATCTCCACTCCAGCCTGTGTGACCCTAAAACTAGCAGGTTGAACTGGGTGCACCTCTCAGCATGTGTCCCTCCCACCCTCCACCCAGGCCATGAGCCCACTGCCCCCGGAGACTTCACCCACTTCCAACTGACCCTCCACTTCCCACTGAGCCCTTCCCCATCCAGACACAAGGTCCTGACCCAAGACCCCACATGATGCCCCAGGGGCTCCAATCTCCAAGGAGACGCCAAGGGACAAGGTCTGGTGGACCCTGGGCCTAGTTAGTGAGGGAGTAGTGTCTTGACCCCTCACTCCTGAGTCACAGAGGCAAGTGAAGAGATCTCAACACCCACCCCTTTTCCCAAGGGCTCTGGGCCGCCTTTCCTGAGATGTACACACGACTTCCTTCCCCTCCAGACACACAGCAGGGGCCTCGCCTGCCCCTTCCTCAGCAGGCCCTAAGAGTCACCCTCCCTCTCCCAGCAAAACTGGTCCTTTGGGGATGATGACCTGACCCAGCCACATTCTGAGTTCTGGCAAGCTATAAATAGATGCGCAGAAAAAAGGAAGTAGGATTTTTTTCCTAGAGATTTCCTTGGCCATCACTGTTGAAGATACTTGCTGTTTCCTTCTACCACCCCGAAGTGTACTTATCTTAGGTCTGGCACATGTACACCTTGTCCCCGCACAATCTCCCCTGATGGTCCCTTTAGCTGGCAGCCGTTTCTCCACTGGGGCTGGCCTGGGTCCCCATCTGATTCTGGAGAGAGGACATTGAGTGAGCGGCACCCCCATGTCGGTTTCACCCTCCCCACTCACCTCGGCCGGACACCGCCCAAGCCTGGAGGGATTGGAGAAGGGGCAGCCTCGGAGTAAATTAATGGGGTGATGGCGCTCTGCCCAACTCCCCCGCAGACTAGGCTGTGCAGACAGCTTCTCCTGTCCCTCCCTGGTTCATGCGTCTGTCCTGGGGCGTGAGAGTTCTCAGTTGGGCAGGTGTCCCCTTCTCCCTGGTGGAGAGAGGTCAGGACCCGTACCCTGAGGTCTGCAGGAGCTTCAGAGCAGAGACGATGGTATCAACTCTCTCTTGCCTCTCCAGGGCTTTCTCCTGGTTACACTGACTCATCATGGGCCCATGAGGTAGGAAGTAGGGGTGATCCTGTGCCCCTTTCTCTGAGATACCCTAAGGCAGAGGCTAACCAGCCATTTCTCCCGGCAGGGTCTTGCCCATCACTCTCTGGCAGAAGATAGGAAAGGTGGTACCAGGGCAGGAATTCCTAGACGTCAGCATAGCAAAATGCTGGCAAAACAGGGCATGGGGCAGTTACATATCCTGCCTCGGAGGAGAGCCTGCCGAATCTCAATTCCTCCGCATCTCACGCCCTCAGCTCGCTCAGACCCCCTCTCTCTGTCTCTTGGTTGGTCTGAGTGTTTTAGAAGGTATCCTTAGGCAAAGGCCAGGGAGGGTCAGCAGTCCGGTCTGAAGCAACGAGGACTTGGTGCCTCCCCCTAGGGTGCCAGGCCCCGTCTCCTGCTGACTCCCCTGCGCGCATTCCACTCCGGCCACGTTGGTTTTGTGGATGCTCTTGGCCCTTGAATGCACCCCCCTCATCCCCACCTCAGGGCCTCTGCAGGTGCTGTTCCCTCTGCCTGGAACACTGTCCCCCAGACCTCTGCGAGCCTGGCAAGTCTCAGCTCACGTGACCTCCTCCAAGCAGCTTTCCTGACTCCACCCCATCTTGCAGTGCCCGACCCAAAGCCCCAGTCACTCCCTACCTCATGACTATTGTTTTTGTCTTTGCAGATCTTATTATTTACTTAATATTACTAGCTAACTTATTCTGTACCAGGCAGCCTTCTGGGCACCTGGCACACGCATCTCACATGTACTTAATAATTTACATGTGTTTAAACCTCACAACAACTTTATGAGTTAGGTGCTATTTTGGGGGAAACTGAGGTAAGGGATGTTTGTCCAAGATGGCATGGCTGGTAAATGGCGGTAGTGTGGAGACCAGGCCCGTGACTGCCCTGCTGGGCCGCCTGCTAGGGCTCGTGTTTTAGGCGCGTCCTCTCCCTACTCACTGTCTTCCTTCTTCCTGTGAGCTTCCTGCCCTCAAGTCACTGAAGGGCCCCTTGGCTGGCTGAATGGATGGATGGCTGTGGCCAGGGATGCATGCGGACTGGCCTATCGTTGGCCTGCCACTGGGCTCTCCAACCCCGGCCTCAAGTGATGGATACCGTTGGACGGGCCGGTGGAAGGTCAAGGGCATGTGGCCGAGTTTGGCCAGAGCAGCACTTGCTCCTGAGAGAATGACAGCAGGTGGCATTCAGGCCAGGTCAGGTGGCCCCATAAATTAGAACAACACCCAGAGCCCTCGACTCTACAAAGGAAGCCCTGCCAGGAGCTGCTCCAGGACCTGGGCATCAGGCTGGCTCCCGGGCAGCGGCAGGGTCCTGAGGGGCAGCTGGCACCCTGTGGTTCGAGCCCACAGCCCCCTGCACGGCTGGGGTCCCTGAGAGCCTTGCCTCCCTACCCACAGGGCCTGAGCACAGCGGCAGGGGCTCACCCCAGTGCCCACCCCCAGCTGGACAGGCACACCTGTTCAACTTTGGGGGAGGCCAGTTTTCGGAGACAGCTCTGTCTTGCCCAGCCGGGCCCAACCCCATGCCTGGAGCTTTGACTGGCCCAAGCCTGCTTATGCTGGTCACTCACCCAGGAGCCCAGGGCAGGAAGCCAGCCTTTGGTCTCCCCTCTCTGGACCTCTGAGCCCCACGTGCAAAATAAGTAGGGGGCTTCTCATTTGATCCTCTCCCGAGCCAGGCCTGACAGTCCTCCTCCCCCGCCAGGTGTCCCTACCTGAAGGACCTTTAAGGAGGACTGTAACCTCTGGATCCTCTCCCAGGAAGGAGCAACCAGGACCAGAGCTCAGAGCACTTGAGTTTACCCCACACCCTGCCCATCTCAGTCTGTCCCTGAGACTCAGAGCAGGTGCTTGCCCTCTGGGGGCTTCAACACGCTCATCTGTAAAATGGGATGACATTAATACAGGCCTCATGGGGTTATCGAAAGGATGGACTGAGGTCACGTGGGCCAAGGGCATGAAACAGTGCCTGGTACATAATACTCAGTAAGTGGTTATCAGGAATTAGTATTGGGTTTATTATAATATTATTAAAACAAATAATAATGAACTATGGCGTCAGAAAGTTTATAACGTTCATGGGAGAGAAATGTTGAACAAGTGTTAAGTGTTGTTTGAAGCACCAGCAAAGGGAGGGAGAGATGAGTCCTGGATCATAATAGGATCAGGGAAGACTTCCTGGAGGAGGTGGCAACCTAGCTGAAGGGTGGACAGGGGTTCACAGTGTGACCAGGACAGGCCATGCAGGAGCAAGTGTACCTGGCAAGAAAGTCGGGACACGTGGGGGCAGAAAGGGCATAGTTTCTCTAGCCTGGAGTGTAAGACTAGAGGGCGGATACATTTAAACTGGGGCTTTGAATGCCAGGCTCAGGTGTTAAACTTTGTTCTGCAGGCAGGAGGGAGTCACTGAAGGTGTCTGCAGAGGGAGTGACCATAGATTAGATTGTTTCTTCCCTCAGCAGAGGGACCTTGGGCAGCTGGAGGCACCAGTGCCTAGTGAGAGAGGCTGCTGAGCTTACCAGGCACAGAAGAAGGCTGGCTGAAGGCAAAAGTCATGTTCCGTCTTCACCCATCCCTGTCCAGACCAGCTACCCACCCCAGGCCTCCAGCCACCACCACACCAGGCGGCTCCTGGAGGGTGCTCGCCATGGGGTTGCACGCCAGGTTGGCACCCACAGACCCCCTCAGATTCCTGCAAAGACCCAAGGACAGGGTGTTAAACCCAGCCTGCCAGGAGCTGGGCTCACTGTGGAGTAAGCCCCGCTGGTGTTAACAAGGCCCAGGGCAGGCGAACAAGCTGGGAGAACCAGGTGCCAGCGAGCAGCAGGCACGTACTGCCCTCGAGTCCCAGGCTGAGTGAGCATCCCAGCCCTGCGAGGCCAAGCTGGTGACCCTCCCCACTGACTGAGCGAAGACCAGAGAGGCTGACTGGCTCCCTAGAGGCCACACAGCATTTGTGGGGCTGAGCAGATATTAGGTCACAACACCCAGAATTCTCGTGGCCAGGCACAGTGAACGTCCCTCTTCTATCAATACATCTGACACTACTTTCCAGTCTTGCTCAATGTTCCTTTGGTTGACTCCTGAATCCATTGCCCACCCTGCACCCTGGTGGATCTGTCTGCAGTGCAGAAATGATCACGTCTCCCCTGCTCAGAAGCCTCGGTGCCCGCAGGAGAATGGCCAGCTCCTTGCCATGATCTGGGTCCTCTCCCCCCACCCCTCGCCCTCCCCTTTGCTCCCAAACTCCAGCCACGTTTACCTCCTTCCAGTTTGTTGAACATGCTGGGCTAGCTTCCACCTCAGGCCATCACCCAGGCTGTCCTTGCTGCCTGGAAGTCCCTGCTCCTCTTCCTCTCTTCGCTTTGTCCAAATTCAGCGGTTCTCACACTGGTCCCCAGACCAGCAGCAGCAGCATCACCTGGGAGCTTGTTAGCAACGCACTTTGCTCCCACTGTATATGTGTATCAAGTCATCCTGTCATACACTTTAAATACATACAATTGTATTTGTCAGTTTTTCCTCAGTAAAGTTGGGGGGGGAGAGAAATGCAGTTTCCTCTGGCCCCACCCACCCCATCTGCTGAATCAGAAACTCTGGGGGTAGCCCAACAACCTGTATTTTAACAGGCTCTTCAGGTGTTGCCGATGCAACTCGAATTTAAGAACCACTGATTTAACTAATTCTTAACTATCGTTTAGAGTGTAAAATTTAAACCTCAACTCAAACGTGCCACTTCCTCCAGGAATCCTTTCTTGACCTCCAGGCCAGGGCTTCATGGAACCCCATACGTCTCCTTTAGAGCAATTTTCACAGCTGTAATCACATAATTGTGTAATCCGTCGGAAGTCTTTCTCTTCCAGTGGAACATTTGCTCCATGGGCCCCGGGAACATATTATCTTTTTTGCTCTACCCCCCAGGACCTAGTATACGCCTGGCACATAGTAAGTGCTCAATAAATACATGTTGAGTGAATGAATGACCACATAAGCAAGTCCCCTCTTCCAGCCCTTCCTGCAGCAAACATTTACTTACCATGTGTCTATGCTAAGCCACGTGCTGGAACAAAAAGAAAAGCCAATCTCTACCTTCAAGGAGATAAACTGCCACAAGGGGAAATAAACATGGATGGAGACAAATCAATTGAGTCGTCAGAGAGGGATGGGCAGTTGCCAGGCAGAGAAGTCAGGGGAAAGCACTACAGGTAGAAGGAGCAGCATATGCAAAATGCATGGTGAGATGAAACCATGCAGGGAGTTGAGAGGGTGGGAGGAGTCGCAGGAAGTGAGGCTAGGGAGTCCAGTTGAGATGCGGTGGCTAAATGCCGCTGGCGAATACCAGGCTACAGAGTTTGGATTTATTGTTTGGTAGACACTGAAGAGCCATTGAGTATTTTCAAGCAGGCAGGTAACCTGATTTCTTTTTTTTTTTTAATCACTCTGGTAATACACTTTGGGAAACCAGGAAGGGTGGGTCCATTCATTCGTTTATTCCCAGAATATATATTGAGCATGGTCACGTCCTGGGTACTGGGCTATGGGGGGCAGTGCAGATGTGGTCCTAGCCTGTCCTTCCATCTACCTATCTTTAGCCTCTTTTCCATAAGCAGGAGGTCATGGCCACCACCATCCCTGCTCTACTTCTCTCTGTAACTTCCTAGGCCCCTCCCTGCAGCATCCAGGGACAATCAAGGTGGCGGCAGTCCCTGGCTCTTGGGTTTCTGCAGGGGATTCTGAGAGGTTCTTCCTGGGGAGGGAGGGAGGCAGCCATCCGGAGCCACGGGGGGACAGCCACGGGGGACAATAGATGCCTTTGTTGCTTCTGCCAGGGCCGCTGGAAGAATAGTTGTTTGCTCAACTCAGAGCAGGACTGGTGCTGGGGTGGGAGGGTGTGAGTCCCCAGAGCTCCAGTGTGGGTGGGGCATTAACCCCCGAGCCTCTGCAGCCTCCTCTAGTTTCTAACTGGCTCAGAGGAATGAGGGTGGCAGGAAGCATCACTTATATCTCACCATTGTCAGAATCGAGGCCCTAAAGATTATCCTGCCCTGTGAGTTTATAAAGCAATTTTTTCTAAATAGAGTTGTATGCAGAAACCCATTGTATGAGACAAGATGAAATAATGTGACTCTGCTTAAAGGGAGGGTGGGGATCTGGCAGAGAGATCCCCAGCTTTTCAGCACCTCCTCCCTACCCCTTTGTCCAGGCCTGCCCCCTCTGTGCTCCCCAGACTCCAGCCACCTCTGACCTGGTCCCATTCTCTCATTTTACACTTGATGAAATTGAGAGAGGAGAAACGCCTTGCCCAAGGCCACCAGCAGGTTGATGGTCAAACCCAGGACTACTCACTAGGGGAATGCTTCCTAGGTCTGAGCCTACAACTGCCCAGACTCCCGTAATTTTTACCAAAAGCATATTCTACCTCTAGTACCATTAACTTAAAAATTTTCTTTAAACCAACTCTTATTTTTGTTATAACTTTAAGTGGAGATCTTATATGATTACCATAAATGCCCAACCTTTATCACTTGCCATAAAAGATAATACATTTAATAAATACATAAGTCTTCTTTTAAATTGTGCATCCATGTGTCACCTAAAAGCATCTCACATGGGTACCCACACCTCCTTTTGGGATTTGCTGCCTGGAGCTTCTAAAAGGTTCACCTCTGTCCTGCTCAGCTCCACCCTCTTTGCTGAGTATGTGTGATGTGCCAGCCATATGCTAGGCCCTAGAGGAGACCAGACCCTGCCCTTGGGGGCTTACAATCCAGAGGAAGACAGACACCCGGGGTAACACCATGAGGCAAAATGCAGGCACCCCGTCCCCCGTCCCCGCTGAAGAATGAGAGACAGGAGGGATGGGCGGTCGTCCTGCATCTTATGGGTCGGCAAGTGGACACTCAGAAGGAGCGAGGGACACACTCAAGACCCCCTCGGCAAGTAAGCGGCAAAATTGGGCTTGAACCCATATCTTTTGTACATGTGCTCCCAATCCAGGGTTTCTACCCAGACTCTGTGCCTCTCCTAATGCTGGATGTGAATGGAGGGCAGCAGACCACAGCCAACAAGTGTCCCCATGATGGGCTGAGGAGTTTAGAAGGGGACAGACAAGAAACAGAGTGGTTCTGGAGCTTCTTTTACAAGCTCCTTTCCCAGCCCTGGACACAAGCTGCCTGACCATTGCCCAGTGGTCTCTCCTTCCAATGCCCGAGACCAGTGGTCTTTGCCAGTAACTCCCACAGTCTATGGCCTGGATCGAAGAGACCCTGCCTGGGGGCCTCTGCAAACTCACACTCAGGGCCTTGGCCGTCTCATCCCAGGGCTCTAAGCACCAGAGCGCGTTGCTGCACATCTAGACCAGTGGTTCTCAAAGTGTGGCCCCTGGACCAGCGGCACCAGCAGTTCCTGGACACGTGGTAGAAATGCAAACTCTCAGGCCCCACTCCAGACCTACTGAATTTCCGAAATGCTGAGAAGGGGCCAGGCAATCCATGTTTCGACAAGCCCTCCGGGTAATGCTTTTGCTGCCACTGCTACTGCTCCTGAACCTTGAGAACCACTGGCCTAAAGCTCTCATTCAACCCTGGTCACTGTTTACAACTTCAGCTGCCCCTCAGGCATGCCAGCCAAACTCTCTGGGAATGGGATCCACAGATCTGTAGCCTTCAAAACAGTGAAGATTTAAACAGCACCCCCGATGATTCTGTTGCCCGATCACAGTGGAGGACTCTTCGGGAGCCCAGGAACACCAGACCTTCAAAATAGCAGTTGTGCCTTTGAGGCAGACACTTGTACCTGTATCTTAGTCCCAAATCCCATGAGAATCCACCTAAATCCCTCTGAGCCCTTTTCAGTCTTTAGGAACCTTCAGACGGGGGGGGGGGGGGGGGGGGGGGGGGCTGGATATTTAGCAAAACTGTCAGCCCTGGGTACCTTCCTCCTCTGTTATCTCCCTGTCCTTCCTGTTATCTCCCCTTAAGCCAGTGTCTTAATCTGCTTGAGCTGCAGAAACAAAATGCCACAGGATCAGTGGCTTAAAAACAAAAATTTATTTCTCAGAGTTCTGGAGGCTGGAAGTCTGAGATCAGGGTACCAGCATGGTTGGGTTCTGGTGAGGACTCTCTTCCTGGCTTGCAGCCAGCCGCCTTCTGGCTGTGGGCTCACATGGCCCTTCCTCGGTGCACAAGAGATCACTGGCTCTCCCTCTCTCTCTCCCCCTCTCCTCCCTCTGCCTCTTCTTACAAGATGACCAATCCTATCAAATTAGGACCTTACTCTCATGACTTCATTTAACCTTAATTATCTTCTAAAGCCCTATCTGCAACTACAATCAGATTAGGGCTTCAGCGTCTGAATTTGGGAAGACTCAAACATTCAGTCCATAGCAAGCAGCTCAAACCAGTTAGTTTTCTGCCCTGAAATCTTGATGGCTTTTCAAGAATTCCAAACTTATTTCCCTTTCAATAGAAAACCACTCCAGAACCCCAAGGAATGACTCTCAGAGAGAATTCCAAGCTGTGAAAGCTGTGACAAAAAGTAGGGGTCTTTGTGAAAGAGCCAGCCCACGCTTGCCCCTTGAAGACCCGAGTTCCAGGCTTCTTCTCTGTGCAAACCCAGCGCTTTGACACCTGCCTCCTCTCTATCAGCCGAGGTCTCTTGGCCTTCAGCTCAGACGCTGGACAGGGGTTGGGAGACAGGGTTCTAGGCCTGGCACTCTCTTTGCAGCAAACTCATTCCTCTGTCTGAACCTCAGACCTCCACCCATACAGTATCAGGTGGCTCCCAAGCCGGTTGCCTGTCAGAAACACGAGGAAGCGTGTTAAGAATTCAGATCCCCAGGCCCCACCCTGGAATATTCTGACTCAGTGGGTACAGGATTGGCCCAAGGAATCGGTAATTTTTTTTTTTAGGCCAAAAGATGTTTTCATTAGAATACAGTGATTTTTTTTAAAAATTAAAGTATAGTCAATTTACTATGTTTCAGGTGTACAGCAAAGTGATTCGGTTATATCAGTTATATGGACACATATATGTGTATATATAGTCTTTTTCAGATTCTTTTCCATTGTAGCTTATTGCAAGATATTGAATATAGTTCCCTGTGCTATACAGTAAGTCCTTGTTGTTTATTTATTTTACATATAGTACTGGGTAGCGGTTAATCCCTAATTCCTAATTTATCCCTTCCCCCACTTAAGGAATCTGTAGTTTTAACAAGTGCCCTCTTCACTACCAGGGATTACCGTACACCTGGTACTGTAGGGAGACCAGGCAGCCTGGGAGTGTCCTTGCAGCCTCGTCCCTCCAGGAGTCTTCTCCTGAAGCCCCTTGTCCCACCTGCCCAGGGGTCCCCGTGACCGCCCTCCTCTCTCCCTACAGCGCGGCCCCAGCCGGGGCCCAGACCTTCAGCCTGAAGCACTCGGAGCGCGTGCAGGTGGAGGTGGTGCACGACAGGCAGCCTGAGGAGGTGGCCGCCGACGGCAAGCAGCGCTGGCCTCTCTCGCCCAGCACCACGCTGCGGCTCACCATGAGCCAGGCGAGCGCCGAGGCCAGCAGCGACAAGGTACCGTGGCCGGGGAGGCGCCCCTGCGAGGGCCGCGGGAACTGGGGACCGACGGTGCTGGCATCAAGACAGGCTGGACCAGCGCTATTGATTGAAGCAGCATGAGGGCCACACGCGTCATTTTATGTTTTCTAACAACCACATTAAAAGAGCAAAAAGAAACAGGGGGACTTAATTTTGATATTTTTTTCCTTAACTCCATCATCAAAATATTATCATTTCAACATGATATCAATGTAAAAAAATTAACAAGCTAGCTTACATTCTTTTTTCACAAGTCTAAACCTGCTGTGCGTTTCACACCTGTAGCACATCTCAGTTCGGACTTGCTACATTTCAAGTGCTCAGTAAACATTCGCAGCTAGTGGCTATGGTATTAGACGGCCTGTTGTTAGATCATAGAATGATGACTTCACGGCAGGTTAAAAGCGTGTGCTGCTCAATGACCAACTATTGGAATCACGGGAAGTTACAGCCACAAACATCCTTGGTCTCATCGTGTATCAAACGGGATGCTGAGCGCCCACGCAGCAAAATGATTTACCCAAGTGCTGGATCCGAGACCGGACTCTCTCTTCCCTAAGTTCTCTAATTATGAACTTCACTGTGTGCCCCATGTCAGTGATGGCGCTGAGCGTTATCCAGTAAGAGCAACCTAAGCCCCCTCGTTGCTTGGCGGCAGCTAGACACACACCAAGGCAGATGAGCGGCCCCCACAAGCAGCAGAATGCACCAGGGGGCAGGTCGGCGCCCTGGATGCACTCTGAGAAAGGGTAGTCCCATATCTAGTTGGATAATCTGAGAAAAACAGCCCACCAACCCAGGAGTGCTTCCTGGAGGAGAGGGTTCAGATGTTTAGAGAGGGTCAGCTTGACAGGCTGTGAGGTGTGAGGGAGGGAGGTGGTCATTGCAGATCTTCCTGCCTGTGATCTGTGATCTCTGCCCTTCTCTCCCTCCCAATGTGTCCCCTCCCTGTCAAGGTCACCGTCAACTACTATGAGGAGGAGGGGGTCAACCCCATCGACCAGGCTGGGCTCTTCCTCACGGCCATTGGTGAGTGGACGTGGCTATGGCCTGGGTGCCTTTGTTCCCCAGGGGCTGGCATTGCTGCTCTTCTCAGCGACACTTGGGCTGTTTTCAGTGCTGCTGACCTGGCACTCAGAGCTTCCTCTGAATAATGCAGGCCCGAAAAGTGATGCCACACGTGCCCAGGCCCTCCTGTCCTGGGGTGGGGATGCTGCAGGAGCGGGCATGCCTAGGTCTGCCAGCGACTCATCCCAATGTCAGGGTCCGCATCGCAGGCTCTGGGGGCCATGGAGGAGAAAGAGCAAAGTCTGTTCCTCTCCCGCCTCTCCCCTGCAGCCTGGAGAAGAACTTGCCTCTCATAGTGAGGGGAATGACCTGTCTACAAAACCTGTGCTATCCTCAACAATCCAAGCTACACACTTGCCTTCCCCAGACCCAGCCCAGGGACACAAAGATGCAGCCTGGGTCCTTAACTCACCTAGTCCAAGCCCTTCGTTTGATTCACAAGGACACTGAGGCCCAGAGAGGTTAGGGAACTAGTTCAAAGTCACACAGCAACTCAGTGGCAGGTTGGTTCCAGAACTCAGGATCATTCCCCCCCTGGGTTCTTTCCATTTGCAATGCACTCCCCTGCCCTGGATGCCAGGGCACATTGGTTGTGGTCTTCTGAAGCTTCATTCACTCGACCCCTCTGCAGTGGAGATATTAGTTTTTTAAATTTTAAATCAGATAATGTTTAAGCCAGGGCGACATTTCAGTGGGTCATTTTGTCCATCCAGCTTCAGTTTCACATCGATAGAGTGGCCACATGTCAGGGGGAGGGAACTACCAGTTACTGAGAGTCAACTGTGTGCTGAGTGCTTTAAAAATAACAATATCTATTTTCTGAACACCTGCTCTGTGTCCGGGACTTTGGTGAAGAGGTGGCATTTACTGAGCACCTACAGTGTGCCAGGCTCCAGTACTAAGTGGTTTACTGTCATGATCTCAATCTATTCTTACATCTATTCTGAGAATACACACTAGTATTGTCCCCATTTTACAGATGAGAAAGATCAAGGCTCCTAAAAAAAATAAAACGAACAAAAACTTACCTGAGGCCACAAACCCTGAAAGTGGTTTGTGGGACACCCCACCATTTCAATTATCTCACATCCTCCAGGGGTCTCAGAACTGTCCCCACAAAACAACTAGTTCCCAAGCCAGCCCCTCCTTCTCCAGCCCTGTGTCTTTAGCCACTGAAACAGGCCCAACAGCAGTGCTCTCCTGCTTCTGAGCTTATTCCCAAACAGGCTTCACTGCTGGCCACCTGCCCTTCTTTCCGCACCGAGGGAGTGAGTACCTGGCCTTGGGGGTGGAGGGTTCCTCAGGACAACCTCGGGGGGCCTTGGGAGATGAAACCCAAGCCTCCCGAGTCGCAGCTGAGGGCTGGCACGTGTGTCCACCTCACGGGCACACGGTGCCCCCAGATTGTCTCAGGTGACCGTCCCTGAGGAAACCTAACCCCACAGAGACAAGGACACCTGAGGACATTAGCAGGAAGGGCAGTGGCCAGAGGCCTGGCAGAGAAGGGAGATGTCCAGGGGCTGACGATACCACTAACGAGACTTCCACCCTAAAGCACGGCAGACTCGGGATGGACGGCCAAACAGTGCACTGTAAGGAGGCAGGGCTCTGCTAGGAGACTCTGAGCTTGTGCTCGGAGCAAGCCTGTCAGGGTGCTGCAGGCACGAGAGTCCGGAAGATACCAAATACGCACGTGACGAATGGCCAGACTCATCCTTCCGGGTTCCGAGGCTGTGCTCTCACTGAACAATGATTTCTTTAACTGCCCCAAGTTCCAGATATTTAGGTTCCGTGGGTCAGTGAAGTGTCCCCTCTTCCCACCGCCCCAACCAAAAAATAGTAAACCTGACCATTTTGACACTTGGCCAGAAAGAAAAGACAGGAATAAAACCATTTACCATCAATTATCACCATCATTTTAACATTTTAACACCTAAAGAGTAGGCAGGGCGTAATCTCAGAACAAAAGACAGTCGTTTACATTGCAGAAATAAAGCTTTATGAAAAACTCACCCCATTGAACTTGCGTTTCCTGTTCCACCAGCAATCCTAGTGAAAATTGGGTTTCTTTTGAGACCCACTGGTCTATCTGACCCCTCCGGGTCCCATATTCCCTCAGGCATCTACCCCAGGAGCCCCTGAGCCCCATGCCCTGAGTAATCATGCAGGGGCAGCACCTCAGAGGCAGGAACGCTCTGAATGTCCCAGGATGGTGGGGCTGCCCCCAAGGATGTATCCGAGTCTGTCTCACCCTAGTTCTGTGCTGAGTCCACGCTGAGCCAAAAACATCCCTGACTTCAGAGTGGACGGTGTTCTGGCTCTGCCTCGTCCGGCCACATTGTGACCACCACCCCGAGCCTGTTTCCTCATCTGCAAAATGCGATTCACGGTGCACTTTTGCACAGTGTTTACAAGGGTTCAGTGGGATGGCGCGTCGCGAGGGCCTGGCGTGGGCTAGGTGCTCAGTCGATGCTCTTTGCCTTCCTCCCTTCCTCTTGGGGCAGCCCATTTTCCCTCTGCGTGGGTGAAGCTGAGGAACCTTCCTGTGCCTCAGTCTTCCTCCTGGGATTTGAGAGCGAAACTATAATGCCCTTGGCCAAATCAGACTGTGGGTCTTGGTCCCAGTCCTGCCAAAAACCTGTTATATGCCCCCCCCCCACCAGACCTCATTTTTTATTTTTGGCTGCACCACACAGCTTGCAGGATCTTAGTTCCCCAATGAGAGATTGAACCCGGGCCCACGGCAGTGGAACTGCAGAGTCTTGATCACTGGACCCCCCAGGGAATTCCCTAGACCTCCTTTTTCCCAGCTATAAAATGAGAGTTTTGAGCTCATTGATCCCTGAGGGCCTCTGAGCCCCCAGTTAGGGCTGATTTGCCAAGCCCTCCAGGTTAAGGGGGAAAGTGGGAGGGGAGGGATCTCGGAGGGAGGAATAATCTCATCCTCTTTGCTGTGGTCCTGGCAATGAGAGCAGTACATGTACAGGAGCCTTGAGAATTTTTAGCATCAGCCTAAGGCCCTCATTCCTTGCATCCCCTCCGGAGAGCTGAGGATAACTGCCCTAGTTGGCTGTTGGGGAAGAGAATCCTTCCTCCCCAAGCTGCCCTGTTAGGCAAGAAGGCCCAGCACCCTGCCACTGTCCATGGCCGGCAGCCCGCCAAAACTCTTATGCCTCTGTGTCGAAGCCGAGGCAGTGTTTTGATTCTCAGGGCAGACTGCGTTGAACCCAATCCCAGTGACATTTCCAGTTAATCTGCCCCATACCCCAGGTGCCACCTGACACCTTGGGGCTATTATGGGGAGCTGAGGTAGGATTCAGAGCCTCTGGGAAATGTCTGGACCCCAGAGGCCCTGAAACAGATGTCCTCTCCCTCCTCCCCCAGGGAAGACAGAGCCATCCCGGGAGGCCAGAGCCCTGCGCAGACCATGCCCGCCCTGCTCCCGTCCCCACAAAGACCATCCCTTGGAATCTAGTTAAATTGGACACTGGGGGGAAGCTTTGAAGGGGAGAAGTCCTTGAGGGATGGCTTAAAGCTTGAGGGTGTTTCTGAGGGATGGTGGAGGGGAGAGGAAGCCATTTCAGTTGACTGTGAAGTTGGGTCATGGGTCGTAAGAGAGAACGTGTCGAGCACCGTGGGAGGTCGGGAGGTGGACGATAAGGGAGCCCCATTACGCAATGCCTGAATTTCATAATGGGAAGTCAGTGAAACTTGTCTGAAACTTGTCTGGTATTATAGAGATTGCCTCAGGCAGGTGAGGGGACGGGCTGGACAAGGAGCTCCTGGGTTTTTTTAGAAGCTATTTGGTACTCTTTGATTTTTTTTTGTTTTTTGCACTGTGCAAATATTACATTGATTTAAAAATTTAATTTAAGAAATTCATAGTGGGGAGTTCCCTGGCAGTCCAGTGGTTAGGGCTCGGTGCTTTCACTGCATGGCCTGGGTTTAATCCCTGGTCAGGGAACTAAGATGCCACAACCTGCGCTGCACAGCCAAAAAAAAAAAGTAAATAATGAAGTAAAGCACAATGAAGTGCTTCACAATTTCTCTCCTGTGCCCCACTGCTTTCACAGACCACAGGATCTGTGATGTGGAACCACCTTGCAGCCTAGAGACCAAAGCCACACGGCTGCCGGGGTGGGGAAGTGGCCAACTTCCCTGAACTTCAGGGGAGCAAGTCCTGGTCTTGAAAGGCAGGCTTGGGTTTTGGAAACAGCCCAGGGTAGAGATCAGCCTCAGACAGTGGAGGGAACGGCCAAAGGCAGGAGTCTGGAGTCAGAGACCCGAGTGGGACCCCTGGCTCTGTACTCTCTGGGGACTTCATGGTCAATGCCCTGCTGGGTGCCTCTGTTTCCTCATCTGTATGGTACGGGTGGCTGGGTGGAGAGGGGGGCAATTGAAGGGAAAACACACATGGGAAGTGCTGTACCGTCCACAAAGAACTATACGCGCAGGAGAGATTGTTATCTTGAAAAGCAAAGAGTGATTCCTGGAGGAGGCTGGGTATGCAGCCGGTCCCCAGGCAGGAGCTTCAGGAAGCCAGCCTCCCCGAAAGGCAGCATTCCCTAGGGAGTGTCCCGCTGGAAAGTTCATGAAGGTCTGGGAGCCAAAATCAATATTGTTCCTCCAGGACCTTGTTGTTTATCCATCCTATATATTACAAGTTTACATCAGCCTCTTTAACAGTAGCTGGTGGTGCCGCCTTCTTGGCTTTCTCCCTAGAATTCTTATCCTGCACCAGCCTCCCAGCTCATCAGCCCAATTTGCTGACAGGTGACGTCTCCAAGTCTGGGTTTGCTCACCTGCAAAATGGGAACAATATTTATCTCATAGGACTGGGGGCTTCCTGGGAGCAGGCACGGGGCCCTGATTGCCCACCACTGGTCCCCACGACTTGTGTGGTGCCTGGAACACAGTAGAGGCTCAACAGTGATTTGCTGCGTGAATGGGATCAATGGGAAGAGTTTAACTATTTCCTATAGCGCCTGACAGTGGGGCTGCAGAGGTGGGAGTGCTGCCTCTCCAAGGACCAGGTGCCCTTAAAGCCCCCCTGCTCCTACCTCCTTCAAAACCCAGAAGAGCCACAACCAGGGTTAAGAGGGAATCGGGCTGTGGGCAAAGGGAGGCCCCGAATATAATCCCCCGACTTAGGAGAGAGAGAGGAGATGTTTCTGCCTCTTCAGGGAGAAAGCACGCCTGCCAAGGGTACTGCCCAGGAATCCATTCATTCCCACCCAACTCCTACCTCGGTCCAAGCCATGCTCAGCATGAGGCCGAGCCCACTGGGGGCAGTTCAGGGGCCTGAACCCAGCTTATCTCATGTGTCATGCCCATCACCTTCCCAACAACTCCCCTGCCCCGCCCCGTCGGTCTGTAACTCAGGGAGCCATGTTGCCTTCCAAAGGACACTTGGCAATATCTGGAGACATTTCGGTCGTCATAGCTGGGGGGAGTTACTGGCATCCAGGGGGCAGAGGCCAGGGATGCTGCTTACCACCCTACAGTGCACAGGACGGCTCCCACAGCAACGACAACAGAAATCCGGCTCGAAGTGGCAGTAGTGCCCACCATTGCAATTAGGGCAACTCATCTAACTGGAAAGGGCCCCACTTTTCAGATAAAGAAACTGGGGCTCAGAGAAGCTGTCTAACCTGCCCAAAGCCACACAGCTTATAAGCAGAGAACCAAGGTTGAAGCCCAGCACCGTCTGGTACTAAACCTTGGGCTCATTTCAATGCCCCACACGGTCCCCACAGCAGCCCGAGGGATAGAGAAGGTCCCTCCCCCAAGAGAAAGGATAAACAGGGACCCTGCAGTGGATCCTCTATCTGGTGGTCTGGCCTCTTGGGCACCCTCAGATCAAGAGGGATTGAAGACCCAGTTTCCCACCCAAAGTAAAACCCTCAGTCCTTAGAGGTGGGCCCTAGACCACCAGGAGTTCTGGGAGAGAAACGCACACACGTGCACATGTGCACACACGCCTAGGGCGGACTAGGAAAGGCAGGTAGGGAATCCTATGAAAGTTTTCAAAATATGAGCTTCGATTCAGACCAGACGCAGTGTGTGCTTCAGTTCTGCTAATGCGACCTGTGTGCCCCTGCGCGTGTGACTTGGCCTCTCTGAACCGAGGCTCCCAAATCTGTCCAGTGAGGCTCATCCCATCCACCACCCAGAATTGACTGAGGAACAGTAAAGGGGTGAGAGACCCCTGACCCACCTGGCAGCCCCTCCAAGAGCTGCGCAGTCTGCACGGTATCTGCTCGTGTTTCCATCCTGCAGTGGGGGGTGTTGAGGTAGGGGGTTGGCTAAGATGCCCTCAGCAAGGCACTCCCCTTCTGGGAACCAAGCAAATGGCTGAGCTGCACCCTAATCCCACCCTAATCTTCCTCCTGTCCCAGCCCCACCCAGTCTGGCAGGCTCAGCAACTCACCCATGTGTCTGTCCCCAGAGATCTCCTTGGATGTGGATGCAGACCGGGACGGCGTGGTGGAAAAGAACAACCCAAAAAAGGTACCTCGCTGCAAGGGCAGACTGAACGGGGGGCTTCCGGGGCCAGAGCCCCAGGCTGGGTCCTGCAGGCAGCCGTGGTCCTCCCAGCAAGCTTCAACGACTGTCATTTTACAGATGAGGAGACAGGTTCCCAGACACACACTCCAATGGCAGAGCCCACCAAGGAGCAAGCTCCTTAGAGGGACAGCGATGGAGCAGGTTCCCGAGTCTCAGTGGCTCCCATCCACAGGATGGGGACGCCCAGTTCATAGAGTTGGTGGAAAGGATGAATGTCCTGCCACAGAGGAAGTACTGCCAAAGCATTTGCTCTTATTATTTTGCCGTTTTTTTTTTTGGACCATGGGGAGCAGAAGATTGCATTAATCGTTCCCAATTCAAGGCACATCATCTTTAATGGTGCCTGCACAACCCCTCTCCCGTTCTTAGTTTTTCATTTATTCGTTCATTAATCATTCATTCATTTGTTCATTCATTCATTCATTTATTCTCTTTGATCCTGCATTCCCCACTCCCATTCTGCTCCCCTACAAAGGAGCACTTCAATGGTTTTAACACATCACTTTCTGTTCTTGTGATTCTTGCGAAACATGCGGTGTGGTTTGCGTGTGTGTATTTTTAACTTGTGCAGACAGATAGCATTGTGTTCTCCAAGTCGTTGATTCCTACTTTTTCCTCAACCCCATTTTTAAGCTCTGCTGGTTTTGCTCTATGCACATCCAGACTTCTTTTTTCCATTTTCTGCCCTTGTATGGCATTTAAATTTTTGCCATGGCCATACATTACTTTTTTTTTTGCGGTACGTGGGCCTCTCACTGTTGTGGCCTCTCCCATTGCAGAGCGCAGGCTCTGGACGCACAGGCTCAGCGGCCATGGCTCACGGGCCCAGCCGCTCTGCGGCATGTGGGATCTTCCTGGACCGGGGCACGAACCCGCGTCCCCTGAATCGGCAGGCGGACTCTCAACCACTGCGCCACCAAGGAAGCCCCCATACATTTCTTTTATAATAACAACGTAAAGTCTGGTTTAAATTATATGGAGATGGATACTTTAAAAAGCTAAATAAATACAGCCCATTGAGAAGCCTGGGGCCTAGCAGCCAGCTGCAGACTCTCTGCATGTCCTCAGGCCTATAGGGGAGCCCCTTCCCCCAGGCTTCTCAGGGGGCTCTGCCCCAGCCCTGCCTTCCTGAGGACAAGACAGCCCCACACATATGTTCTCTGTGTCCATGGCCAAGCTACGTGCCAGTAGGCACCACTGAGGCCTCTGAGGCATCCAACCTCCGCTGAGGAGCTGGGGAGTCACCCAGTCCCTGTGGGTCTGAACTTACCCAGGCTTCCTCCATCTGGGCCAGTGAAGTTTCATACATTCTTTACTCATCCCATAAATATTTTTTTTAATTTTATTGAAGTATAGTATACAATATTGTGTTTAATTTCTGCTGTACAGCAAAGTGACTCAGTTATACATGTATATATTCTTTTTCATATTCCTTTCCCTTATAGTTTATCCTAGGATATTGAATATAGTTCCCTGTGCTATACAGTAGGACCTTGTTGTTTATCCATCCTATATATTACAAATTTACATCTGCTAACCCCAAACTCCCACTCCTTCCTTCCCCCACCCCACCTCCCCCTTGGCAACCACAAGTGTATTCTCTATATTTGTGAATCTGTTTTTTGTTTCATAAATATCTTCATTTGCGTCATATTTTAGATTCCACCTATAAGTGATCTCATATGGTGTTTGTCTTTCTCTTTCTGACTTACTTAGTATGATAATCTCTAGGTCCATCCATGTTACTGCAAATGGCATTATTTCATTCTTTTTAATGGCTGAGTAATATTCCATTGTGTGTGTGTGTGTGTGTGTGTGTGTGTGTGTGTGTATTATGTTTGTTTATTTATTTATTCATTTATACCACATCTTCTTTATCCATTCATCTGTCAATGGACATTTAGGTTGTTTCCACGTCTTGGCTATTGTGCTGCTGTGAACATAGAGGTACATGTATCTTTTCGAATTATAGTTTTGTCTGGGTATATGCCCAGGAATGGGATTGCTGGATCATATGGCAACTCTATTTTTAGTTTTTTGAGGAGCCTCCATACTGTTTTGCATAATGGCTGCACCAATTTACATTCCCGGGTAGTGGCTGCAAGAGTCTTATCCTGGGTCTGTCTCTCCAGTGTCCTATGGGGTCTGTGCTGGGGTTGAGAATATCTGTCAGAAGATAGAGAAGACAGCACTGACCTCTCTCCTCGGCAATGCAGGCATCCTGGACCTGGGGCCCTGAGGGGCAGGGAGCCATCCTGCTGGTGAACTGTGACCGAGACACACCCTGGTTGCCCAGAGAGGACTGCAGCGATGAGAAAGTCTACAGCAAGGAAGGTACCACAGGATCCACACTTGAGCTTGGGGTGGGGAGAAGGGAGGAGCAATGAAAGCACTTATGATAAGTCTTGGGCTGGGCCGAGGGTGAGGCAGGTGTGACCTTGGGTCTCCTGAGGATGGTGGACTCAGGTATCCACTCCTGCTAAAAACAGACACTAAAACTATCGATATAGTTCAATTGGAACCATGTTTTCTTGTTTTAAAGTTTTTTTGTTTGTTTTGTTTTGTTTTATAAATTCTTTTATTTATTTATTTTTGGCTGCATTGGGTCTTTGTTGTTCTGCACAGGCTTTTTCTAGTTGTGGTAAGCAGGGGCTACTCTTTGTTGAGGTGCGCGGGCTTCTCATTGCAGTGGCTTCTCTTGTTGTGGAGCACGGGCTCTAGGAGTGCAGGCTTCAGTAGTTGTGGCACGTGGGTTCAGTAGTTGTGGCTCACAGGCTCTAGAGCTCAGGCTCAGTAGTTGTGGCACACGGGTTTAGTTGCTCTGCAGTATGTGGTATCTTCCTGGACCAGGGCTGTAACCTGTGTCCCCTGCATTGGCAGACGGATTCTTTTTCTTTTTTTTTTTTTTTGCAGTACGCAGGCCTCTCACTGCTGTGGCCTCTCTCCCGTTGCGGAGCACAGGCTCCGGACACGCAGGCCCAGCGGCCATGGCTCACGGGCCTAGCTGCTCTGCGACATGTGGGATCTTCCCAGACTGGGGCACGAACCCATGTCCCCTGCATCGGCAGGCGGACTCTCAACCACTGCACCACCAGGGAAGTCCCTGGAACCATGTTTTTTAAGAAGTTGTACATATGTAGAAAAAGGAGCAGAAGGAAGCTCCCAAAAGGTTATAGGAAGTCATCTGTAGTGTTGGAGATAACAACTACTTCTTATGCTTTTTCATAATACACAGGTTTGGGGTTTGCTTTGTCCTGATTATAAAAGTAACAGGCCAACATTCCAGCCACAATTCTCCTTTGTTTTTTTGGTTAAGATGTAATTGACATACAACACTGTCTAAGTTTAAGGTATACAGCATAATGATTTGATTTCCATACATCATGAAGTGAGTATTACAATAAGTTTAGTAAACATCCAACATCTCATATAGGTACAAAATTAAAGAAGTAGAAAAACAAAATTGTGATGAGAACTCTTAGGATTTACTGTCAACAACTTTCATATATAACATACAGCCATGTTAATTACATTAATCATGTTTTACATTACATCCCTGGTAACTTATTTATCTTACAACTGGAAGTGTGTACCTTTTGACCACCTTCATCCAGTTCCCCCATGCCCCCACCCCGCCCCAACGCAATTCTCTTAATTCTAACCTCCTCATGCATCCACCCCTCAGACCTCAAGGACATGTCCCAGATGATCCTGCGGACCAAAGGGCCCGACCACCTCCCCACCGGATACGAGATCGTTCTCTACATTTCCATGTCGGACTCGGACAAAGTGGGCGTGTTCTACGTGGAGAGTGAGTGTCCCCAGCCTGGCCCTCCTGCAGTTCCCATCCAGTCAGTGCTCTCTGAGATACCCCTCGGGGGCCCAGCTCCTCCCTCTAAGGCTCCCCAGGCCCCTCCCCTTAGTAGTCACAGGTGCAGGTGACTGGAGAGGGCCAGCTTCTTGGTAATGGTAACCAGGACCACCGTTGTCCTGTGAAGTCAGGAGGACCCGTGGAATAGATCTCTCCTCCCTCAAAGGAGTTGGCACTGACAGATTTATGTGGAACCCCGAGGAGTTCCACGTGAACCAGGGGAGGAAGGGCTTTTGAGGTCCATCTTTCCCAGAATCACATCACCTTCATGATACCTGAGGCAGGTACCCACTCCCTCCCACCCCCACCAGGTGTTTTCTGTTCATCTCAGACTTTCTGAACATGAGAACTGCCCCTGACTTTTAAAGAGCCCGTGATGATGCTGTGGGCACCTTCAAGGAGCGGACCCCTTGGTCCTCTTGCCAAGGACAGGGCCTCCTGGGTCCCCAGTGAGTCAGGAATGTGCTTCCGCCATGGAGCTAATCCCCGCAGCTGCCTGCTCTGTCTCGTTCCTTCTGTGAATCGGTGTCGAGCCCCCTCAGTGCCAGGTGCTGGTCTCAGCGCCGGGATCCCTGGGTGAACTCTGCCATCACACCCTGCCCTCGGGAAGGAGACGGTCTAATGAAGAAAACATAACGGAAAGCACAATTGGAAGAAATGACACAGACCAAGCAGTAGAAAACGGCAGGGGCAGAGGCGAGGCACCGCTAGCCTAGATGGTCCGGCACGTCTCCGAGCAGGTGACATTTGAGTTGAGAACCAAAGCAACCATGAGAAAGAACCAGCCGTTCATGAGCTGAGGGAAGAGTGTTGTAAGCAGAGGGAACAGCGTGTACAAAGCCCGGAGGAGGGAACCAGTATTGGAGGAACAGACAGAAGACCGGAGGAGGGGGATGTGTTGGAGTCAAGGTCAGCGAACTGGACAGGGGCCAGCGCGTGCAGAGAGGGCTTGCATTTTATTCCAAGTGCACTGGAAAGCCGTTAGAAGGTTTTAAGCAAGTGACTGTCAAGGTCTGATTTATGTATTAAAAAGCTGTCTCCTCAAAATCGTTTACTGTGGTGCAGGGTGAGGCCTCCCCCGCATGCCCAGCTCTCTGGGGGGCCCAGGGTCTCCAGCCTAGCTCTGGGGCCCTCTTCTGACCAGGCCCACTAAGAGCAGTCGCCATGAGGACTTGGTCCCAGTGGCCCTGCACCCTCACCTCAGGGAGGGATTTAGCCAGGACAGCAGTGGACCCAGCTGCCACCTGAAGCCAGTCCACCTCCTGATCCGCCCTGGGCTCGGGCAGTGACCTCACGCAGGTTGGAACGTCCCCAGAGTCAGGCCGGCTCCACCGCCTAAGCGGGCCGGGGACGTTGATGCTTACCCTGTCCAGGCCAGGGTTGCCACGGGGGATGGGGCTGCCGGCCGGACAGGAAGGGGACAAGCAGGATCTCGGCTTCTCGACCACACTGTGTCGTATTGTGACCCTCAACCTGTTGCTGCTGGTGACACCTGGACATTATCTAGAGCATCTTTTTGTTGATGACAGTGGATTGAGATCTGGCCCTTAATCACATCCCTCTCCCTCACTGCCATCGAGATGGGTCCTGAGCAGACAAGGAAAGGAGGAGCCACTGCTGTGGGTGCTTTGAGATGCTGTTCCCCAGTCTGTCTCATCTGGGCTGCCATCTTGCAATGTGGGGGGAGGGGCGGTGTTACTGATGCAGCGATGATCCCAGAATCGTCAGTCTCCCACAGAATTGGAATCCTGGGTGAATACTCAGTGCCACGCTAAACAGGATGAAAAATAATTCATCTGTGGTACAGTTTCCTCTTCTTCCTTTTCATCCGTGCAGGCATTTTGGGGTTTTATCAAAATCCATGTACACCTGTGGATAAGAATATGTTGTGTTACATGAATGTCATGTGTCACCTGTGTCCCCCAAGGGCAGGGGGCTGGGCTGGAGGCTGAGAGACCCTGAGAGGGAGCTTTAGAGCCCAGAAGGTTCAAATCCTGGATCTGGGCAAGTCTACTTACCAGCCCAGGCCTTGGGTTCCTCTTCTGTGATGTGACGTGGGGCTAAGGAGAGGCCTGACAGTTCCCGCTGGTGATAGAGATTAGATAAGGAGCATGTGTCCGCACTCAGTAGCCAGCCCGTGGGACACTCTCTCTTGCTTTCGGGGGGTGATTATTATGATTATTAATTACAGTAAGTCCCCTACATATGGACGAGTTCTGTTCCAAGAGAGCGTTCGTAGGTCCAACTTGTTCCTAAGTCCAGCAAAGTTAACCTAGGTACCCAACTAACACAATCCGAGGACAAGCTGCAGTTTCACTTACGCCGGATATTGATGGAACGCACGTTCGCATCTTTGAAATTTCGCAACTTGAAGGTTCGTATGTAGGGGACTTACTATATAATGATTGCAGTAGACAAGTGTCTCCAGTGCTGTTAGGAGGACCCAGGTGTCCGTGCTCCAGCCTCAGATTCTGCCTCAGGATCCCAAAGTTGGGACCTGACCTCTTCCTACAAGGGTGCAGTGACCGACTTGTCCCAGTTTGCCCAGGATTTTCCTGGTTTTAGCTCTAAAAATCCCTCGTTCCAGGAAACCCCTCAATCCCAGGCAAACCAGGACAGATGGCCACACTATCAAAGAGTCTCCTTGGGAGGTGGAATGGCTCCAAAGTGACCAGAAGGGTTATGCCACATGCCAGCCTGCGGGGCTGATGCCTGGGGCTAAGGAGAGGTCAGGGTGGCTGGCGGGGCCCAGTCCAAGGCACGTGGGCTGCTCAATAGAGGGTCATTGTTGGCTCCTGCAGGAAGAGGCCGCACTCAGGCAGGACTGCACCCAGCTGGGACGGGGGATGGGGGAAGGAGGCTCCTCGGGACAGTGGCTGGATTGTTCCCTCTAAGTCATCAATCTACCTAGAGCTGGCCCAAGACACTAGAAAGAGAGGCACATGTAAATTGCAGGCCATAGAGGGGAAAAAACTGCATGCAGATGGGCAAGAACGCATCCTTCCATCTGGCCCAGCTCCCCTGCCAGACCCCCACCCTCCCAGGCCCAGGTGGAGCACACACACACACACACACACACACACACACACACACACACACACACCACCTAACTGCCCAGAGCCCTGGGAAAGTTTTGGAGTTTTCTGCAAAGACAAGTCAGCTTCCAGGCCTGAGGATCTCTTTCCTAGCACCAGTTCAAGTGCAGCCTGGGACTGGTGGACATTGGAGGGCCTGGGTGCCTGGGGGAGAATTTTTTTAATTATGCAGAGCCATCTGGATCTACTTAGTGATTGGGACACAGGCATATGTTGTCTTTTCTGAGTGAGAAGGACTTCACCTTCTGTCTTGAGCTGTTCCTTGGGACACCCAGTGTCTGAGTCTATATGCCTCATTTCTTGGGCCCACCTAAGGGAAGGTGAGGTGAGGTATTTTTCTTTGCCTTCCATTCCTAAGCCGTTCAATGAAAAGGTCATGAATCTTGCAGTAAGGGGTGTGCTGACACATTCATGGGCTCTCATAGTAGTAATACCAGCAAGTCCTAGCTGTGTTACCAATGGTTACCCTTGGTTACCGAGCTTACCTCAATTGCTGATGCTGTCATTTTATCTTGCAAGGACCCTGTGGCATAAGTGTTATTATCCCCCATTTAACAGATGAGTAAACTGAGGCTCAGGGAGGTTAAGTGAATTCCCTGAGGTTTTGCAGCTTGTAAGCCAGAGAGGTACTTGAACCTGCATCTCTCTGACTCTGGAAGTCATAACCAATAAGGTAACCCACCCTTAATGAGATGTATAACCAGGGTCTAGTTGAGCACATTGTCCTACGTGAGGAACAATCCTGAGCCTGGGCTTTGCTGGTTCCTCCGTTCATTTTGCAAGTTTTAATCAAGGGCCCTATTCATGCCAGGACTGTTCTAGTTACATGCTCTAGCCCTCAGGTGACTGGTCAATAATCATACCCATTGTCGTTGACAACAGTACTAAGCTGAGCCTGATTCTGCCCTTCCAGCTCTGCAGGGCATAAAGAAACTCCTTCTGGAACTGCATAGGGTCCTACCTCCATGCCTTGGGCAATGCAAGTATCTCCTCTCCTCACTGCACCCCACCTCTGCCGCCCTCAGGGGCATCTCAAAGGCTGCCTTTCTCTGCTCAAACGCCTCCCACCCCGCCTCCCTTCCCCTGTCCTCCTCACCCCAGTAACCCCACAGGCTCTCTCACCCCGTAGCTCTACTATGACGCTTCCCACATCTGTGCCATCTTATCGTCAGCTGAGCACTGCTCCTAGACAGAGGGGCTGCATCTTGCCCATCTCTGTGTCCCCCAGAGGTCCGTGTCCATGTGGTCACAGAGTAGTAATTCAACACATGTGCTCTAAATTGGCCTGAAAATTCTCCCATGGGGAGTGGTATGGGAGCCATTGATTCATTCAGTAGATATTTTTAAATACAACCTGCCCTGGACCGGGCCTGTCTCAGCCCCCATGCAGGTGACAGTCTCTCAGAGCCAGCACTGAGATCATGTCCATTTAAAGGCTGTGATGGGGAAGGACAGGGGCTGCGGAAACTCCAGACAGAGCCCCTGGCTTGGTCTCTAGGGGATCTGGCTGTGATTCCCAGAAGGCCTGAAAGAAGGAGGGAGATAACTCTTCCAAGCAGAGGGAACAGCGCTGGAAAGAGCTGGGTGGTTTCAGTGGGGCAGGAGCGTGGGAGAAACCAGCCACAAAAACGTGCAGCCAGAGACCCACACACCAATGTGGCTTGCATTATATGGAGGAGAATTTGGGGCACAAATGGACACTTTGGTGTTTTATTTATATAAAGGAGAGGAGAGGGCAGGGTTCAGAACTAGACAGGGATTTGAGTCCCAGCTCAGCCACTTACTGGCTATGTGACTGGCTATGTGACTCCAGACAAGCCATTTCTTACTTCTGGGACTGTTTCCTCCTCTGTAAAATGGAAACAATAATTCCCTTCCTTGACATCACTGGCTGCCCGGTCCTCAGCTGCTATCATTTCGTGTCCCCTTCCTGGGAGAGTTAGCTCACTTTATAGGCAAGGAAGCCAGAAGCCAGGAAGGGTGTCTGGCTGAGTGCCACATGGCTGGGGCCCTGCAGTGCTGGGAAGATGACCAGGCCACGGCCCTTCTGGTGGCATTTTCTGCTCGTGCTTTTCTCTCTGTGTCTAGAGGACAGGTTACTCTTCCATCGCGTCCCCCATCAGTGACCCCGCCCCACGGACGGTTGTGGGTGGGGCCTGACCTTGGTCCTTCTCCCTCCAGACCCGTTTTTCGGCCAGCGTTATATCCACATCCTGGGCCGCCGGAAGCTCTACCACGTGGTCAAGTACACGGGCGGCTCTGCCGAGCTGCTGTTCTTTGTGGAAGGCCTGCGTTTTCCCGACGAGGGCTTCTCGGGCCTGGTCTCCATCCACGTCAGCCTGCTGGAGTATATGGCCGAGGTGAGGGCTCCGGGCCTCTACCAGGAGGGGCTGCCCTGCGGGCCAGGTGGAGCTCCTTCTAGATGGCCACTCCTAGGGGGGTCCCCAGTATGCTCTACTCCCCTCAAAGCTCCAAGGGGAGGGGGTCCAGGCTTGGAGACCCGGATGCCCCACCATCCACACGTGTCTGCCAGCGTCCTCTGAGCTATGCTCTGGGGGTTCCTCCTTACTGTATCTACTCCCCCGGATTCTCTCCAGGTGATTTTCTCTTACCTCATGCCTGTCCCTGGTCTGTCCTCCTCCCTGCAGAGAGCGGGCCTAGTTCTGAGGCACAGAGTGCCAATGGTTAGCGCAAGAAGCAAAGTAGGCCACACACATGTGCCTTCCCTCCCTGCCTGGTCCCACACCCTAGCTGTGGGTTCTACCAACTCTGACCACAGGCCGAACCCCAAATCCCAATCGCAGGCCGTGTCTCCTCCCTGTGGCCAGACATCTCACCCACCTTTGCTCTTGGTTTTGGGAAACTGGACGAGAAGGAGAGCACCTTCCCCTCCCGAGGAGAAGCCCCCCACCCCCCAGCCTAGGATGTGTCCTGCCCACAAGGACCTCTCATCAAAAACTGCAGCCCCAGACCCCTACCCCTCAGGCCCACCCAGCTTCGTTCAGATATAGGGAGGGACCTGGTTGCCCTCTCAGACACAGGGTTTGCTCCCCAGTTTCATCCCCGGACCGCTTTGAGGCAGGAGGCCACGGGCTCTGCCAAAGGTGAAGCTAGGTCTCGCTTAGATTTATGAGCCCGTGGTCCAGGGCTTAGAATTTATGGGCTCTGGAGTCAGATGGCCCAGGTTTGAGCCCATGAGGCACTGGGCAAGTGAATTTACTCCCTATGCCTTAGTTGCCCCATCTGGAAAACAGAAATGACAAATATTGCTGCTTCCCAGGGTGGCTGTGAGCATACAAGCTTGTGAGATCTCATTCACAAAGCAGCCTCAAGTCGTTGGGAAAAGGGAAAGGCAAGAAAAGCAGAGCTAACAGGAGGGGGTGGGGAGAGGGCTTCTCCTGCTCCCCCAGTGCCTGGAGCAACCTGGCCATCAGGGTCTCTCAGAGTGGCCCCCTCCAGCGGACACTCAAAATGCAGACCCCGGGGGACTTCCCTGGAGGTCCAGTGGTTAGGGCTCTGTGCTTCCACTGCAGGGTGCACAGGTTCGATCCCTGGTCAGGGAACTGAGATCCTGCATGCCATGCAGTGTGGCCAAAAATAAATAAATAAAAATAAATAAATAATTTTTTTAAAAGGCAGACCCATACAGGAAAGGCCACCTCCATCCTCCCCACCAAGGGCAGGGGCCCGGTTTCCTGTAGCTTTCCAAAGCCAGCCATGCAAAGGAATCATCTCATCTTCCTTCAAGTTGCAGGCAAGCTTCCCGAACCTTTCCTTAAAGAGCAATGTGGACATATCAAAATTTCCCCCAATAACATTATAACACTCACATATAGAAAAGGGCAAGGTGCCCAGAGCAAAAACAGAGGAAGGCCGGGGCTGGTTCAGCCATCATGTGAGCCAATTTCAGGAAGAGAACTTTGATGCAGCGAGGTCAGACAGTGGTTGAGAGTACGGGCTCGGCAGCCAGACTGCCCGGGCTTATATACAGGCTCTACCACTTACTAACCATGTGACCTTGGACAGCTATGTGACTTGGTTTCCCCATCTATAAAACAAGGATTATAATACTATCTACCCTCTGGGGTTATTGTAAGGCAGAAATGAAATCTCACATATACAAATAGGACCTGGCACACCGTAAGCGCTCCCTGAGGTACTACTGTTATTGGTTTCACCTACTTTGTTAGGCAGGAGTGAAAAGCACCCTGACAAGACTTTTTGATCCCCTCCTCTTCTCTCCCACGCCCAGGAGATCCCCCTGACACCCATCTTCACGGACACCGTGACGTTCCGGATTGCTCCGTGGATCATGACCCCCAACACGCTGCCTCCTTTGTCGGTGTTTGTGTGCTGGTAAGCGTTAGGCACAGCGCAGAGAGTGGCTAAAGCTGGGGCTTCAGGGGCAGATAGACCTGAGTTCAGATCATGCTCTGTTACTTACCAGCTGTGTGACCTTGAGCAACTCACTTGGCCTCTCTGTGCCTCTGCTTCTCTGAGACGCTCACATCACAGAGTCACTGTGATGATTAAGTGAGATGAAGCAGGTGAAGTATTCATCCAAGGTCCTGGCACAGAGTTTTTGTGCTCTAAAAAATAATAGCTAGCGGGCTTCCCTGGTGGCGCAGTGGTTGGGAGTCCGCCTGCCAATGCAGGGGATACGGGTTCGTGCCCCGGTCTGGGAGGATCCCACGTGCCGCGGAGCGGCTGGGCCCGTGAGCCGTGGCCGCTGGGCCTGCGCGTCCGGAGCCTGTGCTCTGCAGGGGGAGAGTCCACAACAGTGAGAGGCCCACGTACCGCAAAAAAAAAAATAATAGTAATAGCTGGCATTTCTTTCCCATATCTTCTTGGCCCATACCATGTAGTCAGGAACCTTTCTCTACAATGGATATTCAACTCATCTTATTCATCCAGCAATTCTTTAACTGAGCATCTATTATGTGCTAGACAGCTACAGCAGGGGAAAGAAGTGCCTGCAGATGATACTGGCCACACCACCTGGTCACACACCCCTGCTGTCCTGGACCCATCCTCTGCCTCCATACTAGGCATAGCTCTTCCTTGGAAATCTGGGGAGTCAGAGATGTAAGGCTTTGGGGCAGGTGAGGGTGAGAATTCCCCTCCTCGTTTTGTTTGTTCATGACTTTGGTAAACACTGCATGAGGGGATGAGTTTGCTTGGCCCTTGACTCCAGTAGCCTTTGCAAAGGTGCCTTTGAACACAGATGTGGCCTCATCTGCCCAGCACAGCCCAGAGATGCCATCTGCTGTTGCCACCTCAGTGGGCTGGCCCTCATCCCTCCTCACCCTCCCTCTTGGCCTCCCCCTCTTCCTACACTTCTCAGCATGAAGGACAATTACTTGTTCCTGAAAGAGGTGAAGAACCTGGTTGAGAAAACCAACTGTGAACTGAAGGTCTGCTTCCAATACATGAACCGGGGAGATCGCTGGATCCAGGTAAGGAACCCCAAGCTGGGAAGGATGTGGTCCAGGGCTCAGGCAAGAAGAGGTAGCTTAATGTCAATGCCCTGGCGCCCAGCTGCTCCACGTATGCAAATTCTGTCCTCAGATCACACATGCACGTGTACACAGGGACAGAAATGTACAGGGTAATTCACTGCAGCTTCTTAGGGTAGCAGAAGACTGTAAAACAACCTAAATGTCCATCCACGGGGCAAGGGGGTGACCATATGATTGGACAGCCTTTCTGTGGAGTACTATATACATCAGCTAAAAAGAAGCCAATCTATAAATAAAGAATGCACTTCCAGTTAAGGTATTACTTGCAGGAAAATGTGTACAGATGTTACCAGTTATGTTTTTTAAAATGGGGTCAGTATGAGTACAAACATGCTGGGGGTGCGCAGAGAGTATCTAAGGAGGGAAATGTAAGAAACCACTGCCATCACGTGCTTGGGAGAATTGGGGAGGCTGGCTAGTATTCGCTGGTGGCCCCCTGGGCTCGTCTGATAGCTCTTCCCGGTGTCCCCACAGGATGAAATCGAGTTTGGCTACATCGAGGCCCCCCACAAAGGCTTCCCTGTGGTTCTGGACTCCCCCAGAGATGGAAACCTGAAGGATTTCCCAGTGAAGCAGCTCCTGGTGAGATGCTGAGGACCACCTTGGGGGATGAGGGAGGGCACAATCCTGGGACTCTTACAGGACAGAGTGGTCGGGAGGCCTTGGGCACCCCTGGCAAATCAGTTTACTGCAAATTCGTCTGTTGCCTCCATCTTCTCATCTGCAAAATGCGTAAGTTGGGGTAGTAATCTCTAACATCCTTTCCTGCTCTGATAACTGATGCTTTTCCAAAACGTGGAGAGTCCTCTCATGGGAAATGAGAGCTATGGGAGACAGAGGCCTGACTCCTGACACTGCCCCACCTCCAACTTACAGCAAAATAAGTTTCAGAGAGGAAAATTATAGTTAAGCAATTGTTGAAAAGCATGGTTCCAACTTCAAAGCTCATTAAATCTGTGATTTTTTTCAGTTCATGAGTTTTTTAAAAAGCAATCTGACCCCTACCCTCGATTCTAGAGGTCATTACCACTCTCCTTTTATGCCCTCAACAACCAACTGAATGAGGACAGAACCAAAATTAGTCGTCTTTGTCCTCACCTTCCACCCTGAACAGGCAGGGGGAGGCTTGAACAGAACACAAAACAGAGACTGGGTAGATCAGGTGGCTTTGCCAAGGTCACACACAGGGCAGCCTCCTGTGAGACATCAGGGCTGCTCAGAGGCAACCCTTTGCCAGGTCCACACCTGCTTCTTGAGAACATTCACTAACCTAGTCCCTTCATCACAGGGAGATGGCACAGCCAGTGGTGTGAGCACAAAGCTCTGGAATGCCAGACAGATCTGGCCTTGAGCCCCAGTTCCACCCCTTAGCAGCAATGTGACCTTGGGCAAACACCTTAACCTCCTCAAGCCTCAGTTTGCTCATCTGTAAAATGGGGATAGAAACAGTATCCATCTCACAGGCTTATTGTGAAGATTGGAAGCATTATATAAGGCATCTGTGCTGCTCCTGATACAATGACTATTATTAGCTGCTGTTCTGGTTCTCATTCCACAGCCCTGGACACTGTCCTCGGTGAGGACTGTCCACTTCCTCTAACATGAGGGATAGTCAAACCAGCCAGCAGGCAGGAGAACCAAGGCCTCTCAGATCCTTCTCTTACTCTTTCTTCCCAGGTCACCACCTGCCTTCAGTGTTCCAGGCTGGCCTAGTACCAAGGCCCCCAGACTGCATTATTCCTGGAGGCCTGGGCCAAGCCCAACTTTGTGCTGCATGCCTGCCTGCCCATGTGAGGCTGTAAAGCCCCAGCTGCCCCAGCCTCTGGCGAGTCTCACCTTGCCATCTGGGGCTCATAGGCGAGAAAGCACTAAGCTGCAGCCATTCACCCTACTGGGCACAGCTGTCTCCTGAGCCTCTAAGCTGGGCCAGGATAAGCCACATCTTCTCACTCTTTGGTTTTTATTAGCAAGGATTTGTGTCAGACAAGCTTAGTTCCAGCCCCAGTGCAAGCTCCCAAGCAAGATCCCTACTTTTTTACCAAAAAATCATGAAAGGAAACTTAAAATTCAGGGTGCGTCACTGGGGTTATGTCATGTAACTGCAGTCTGTTGGGGCTCTGTGCTAAGAAGGATTCTGAGGCTATATCTGGGCTCCAGATATAAATATGAATAAATAGGGTTAGCTGGGAATGGGTTGGGATGGTATATATGTTACATATCTGCCATTCCTGCATGTATTGGTCAGCTTTCACTTGGTAAGACTGCAGTAACAAACAGCCCCCATATCAATAGCTGACAACAGCAAAGGTCCATTTCTTGCTCACATTAAGAGATGAGTGGGGATGTCAATAGCACAAAATGAGGACCAAACCAGAAATCACCAATATGTCTCTGTGTTTAAGAAATAGAGGCACACCCAGAGACCCAGATGTATACACACACACAGACACTCGTATATTCACATTCATTCTCGCACTCATACTGACATACTCACAAACTCAGCCTCCCCATGCCAGGGTCCTGCTCATCAGTGGGAATAAGAAGAGCATGGGTGACCCCCCTAGTAGCTAAGTGCTCACAGAGCCAGACCAAAGGTAGTGAAAAGTGGTCATCAGAGGGTGGCTGGGTTGGGGCTAAGGGCTCCTGGCCGCAAGAGACTAACAACGGTGTCTCTTGCCCAGGGCCCAGATTTTGGCTACGTGACCCGGGAGCCCCTCTTTGAGCCTGTCACCAGCCTTGATTCCTTTGGGAACCTAGAGGTCAGTCCGCCAGTGACCGTGAATGGCAAGACATACCCCCTGGGCCGGATCCTCATCGGGAGCAGCTTTCCTCTGTAAGAGAAGCCAGGGTGGGCCTGCGGGCAGTGGGGGGGGGGGGGGGGGGGGGGGGCAGGGGGAGTTATTGTTTCCCTTTAGGAGCAGACTGGGTTGCTCATACATGGAGGGATTGGCTGGGAGAATTAACCTCTCCCATGACTCTCTGACAAGATACAGACACTCTTGGAAAGAAAACCAAGTTAGCCTTTACATCTTAGTATGAATTAGGACCTAATACAAAACTAAATAAATAACTCTCTTCCCAAAATGGGAGGGAATATAATGGGATTATAAAGAAAGTGGGGAAGGGATGAAGGAGTTCAGAGAAGAAGTACCGAAAGAGGATCAGTGGGAGCACACCAACAAATCCTCGGGGGTGCCCATTCACAAAAGACACATGAGAAGACATGGCTCTGCCCCAAAGCCTGAGTCCCTGGCTCCCTGGCCTGTCAGCAACACCTTCACTCCCTCCCCAGGTCACCCACCAGTCGATGAGAAGGCAGAGTCTTCCTTAGAGCAGTTGCTGGGGAGAGAGTGAGTACTGTGGGTCCTTACTTCACAAAAGGGCTGCCAGGAACCTGCACATGTGGGACCAGCCAGGATTTGGGCACCAAGTCCCTATAAGCCACATGGGATTTCTCTATCTTCTGCAGCAGGGCCACTGACACAGACAGTGACCATTTGCTCACCCTGCCCTCCTTCTCCCTCCACTCAACAGTCACTCATCCATTCAGCAGGTATTTCCCAGGCACCAGCCAAGCACCAAGCCCTATGTCAGACATGGGGTTCTAAACATGAAGCCCAGCCCCCACCTTCCAGGAGATGGTGGAGATCACAGACATGAAAACAGAAGGGTGTGTACAGTGATAGAATGATACAGAGTCAGAGAAACCCAAGGAGGGGTCCCTAACCCCCTTAGGGGAGATCACGGGGGGTCTTCTTAGAGACAAATATCTATTGAGAGTCTTCTCTGTGCCAGGTATTGTTCTGGGCTTCAGGGAGACAGCAGTGAGCAAAAGAGACAAAGTCCCAGCTCTCAGGAAGTTTTCCATTAAGGATGGAGGCAGTATAGACAATAAACATGGAATTAAGCAAATAAATAAGATACTTCTGAGTGCTAATAGGTGCAGTGAAGAAGATAAAATAGGGTACATGATAAAGAGTGATGAGGCAGGGGCACTTTGGCTTTTGTGGTTTTGAGGAAGTGACTTTGGAATTGAGGCTCAGATGATGAGAAGGAAGCAGCCATGGGAAGATCAAAGGGAAGGAGCATTTCAGATAGAAGGAACAGAAAGGACAAAACCTTGGTAACAAGTTTAGCATGTGGCTAGAGCAAACAGAACAAGGAGAAAGGGAGGAAGATGAGGTAGGAGGGACAGGCAGGGGCCAGATCACAGAGGCATTTGTTGACCACTGTGAGGTTTGGCGGTTATAGTATAAGGGTAATGGGGAGATTGAAGACCTCAGGGAGTGTGGAAGTCAGGAAGGGCTTCCTGGAAGAGGTGTCACTTGAAATGATTGAAGTTGAGAAGTTAACAGTGAAGAGGTACATAGGCTAGGGAAGATTTTGGAATCATGCCTGTGTCCTAGCCCCCTCCAGCAGTCCATGAGGAATCCCTGAGCAGAGAAGCTGGCTTCTTACACCTACTGACACCCTCAGTGGCCAAAGAATGGGCTCTATGCTCTTCACACAGACCATGGCTACAGCTAACTCCTCCTTTTTCCCCTTGGGCTCAAACACCTTTCTGCCTGTGCCAGGGTCTCTGCAACTCAGGCTCCTTCCCATGACTTTTCTGCCAATGCTATTCTGGGTCCAGGCTAGATTCTAGAGTCTGAACTCCTCCTGCAGACCCTCTGGTGAGACAGGCACAGTGGGCAACCTTCTGAAGAACTGTCTCCTCCCCAACCCCACCCCAGGTCTGGTGGTCGGAGGATGACCAAGGTGGTGAGGGACTTCCTGCAGGCCCAGCAGGTGCAGGCACCCGTGGAGCTCTACTCGGACTGGCTGACCGTGGGCCATGTAGATGAGTTCATGACATTCGTCCCCATCCCAGGCACAAAGGTGAGCTGGCCCCTGAGACTGGAGTGAATAGGATAGTGCAGAACCCCTGTACTACCAGCTCTTGTCAACAGAGAGGGGTATCTAGAGGAAGACAACCGCAGAGAGGAAGAAGGAAGTAGGCTGAAGCTGGTTTGCACGTTGTTGCTGTGGCAGGTAAATGTTTAACCCAATAAATCCAAAATATTAGCGCCTCAGCATGTAGTCATTATAAAAATTATTCATGAGAGATTTTACATTCTTTTTTATATAAGTGTTCAGAATCAGGTGTGTATTTTACTCTTAGCACATCTCAAGTCAGACCAGCCACAAGTCAAGTGTCCAATAATCCCACAGGGCTGGTGGCCACTGTACTGGCCATAATGCTCTAGAGAGCAATGGGGTATGGGCTTGGGGCTCTGGAAAGGGGTTCTTTCATTTCCCAAGAAGTGAAAAGAAACAGCTGCAACTTCAAACCCTGGAAATTTGGTGCAAATGGCCTGGCCTCTTGGCCACTTGGAGAAGCTCTTCCTCTCTGTCCAAGGTCACCTTTGACTCTGAGCTTTGACTCGATGGCGTTGCTGAGGTGGAGGAGTTTCTATAGCAGGAAGGGTGAGAAATATTCCTCTGAAATAGAGAAAACCCTGCCAGGGGGCCTTTGCTCGGCAGAGAGTGGCTTGAGACGATATGCAGGTGGGACCCCGGGGGCTGAGAGCGGGGGCTTCTTCACGTTTCTTGGCCACCTCCTCTCTGCTGACACTGGCCCTCTGAATGGTCTCTCACAGGAATTCCGGATGCTTATGGCCAGCACCTCGGCCTGCTACAAGCTCTTCCGAGAGAAGCAGAAGGAGGGCCATGGGGAGGCCATCATGTTCAAAGGTGAGTGCCCTCAGGGCCTTGGCAGGGAGCAGGGAGCTGAGCCCCCAGAGAGACCCTTGGGAGGACAGGGCAGATGAGTGCCTTGTCCCTGAACAGCCAGCTCCACTTCCTGGACATCCGGCCCGCTCTGGGGCTGTGAGGTCACCGTGGTGGGAAGCAGCCCTGGCCTCTGTGACCCTCGCTGTGGCCAACGGGACCATCGAGCTGCCCGCTGCCCCTTATGACCACCAGCAGTGCCTAGTGCTTCTTCGGGACCTAGTGTATACTTCAAATGGCACCAGACCCCAAGGAGAGTTAAATGGTTCAAAATTGACACGCAATCTGTGTTCAAGGAGCTTGTGTTTTCGAAAGGGAGGTAGAAAAGAATATACATAATGCACTTGAGGGGTGGGAAGAAAAGTGGGAGTCGACAAACGTGACGCACAGTCAGACATCATCACTGTCAGTCCCGGAGTGAGAAATCATCTGCTTAATTTAACGTCCACATAACTGGGATAGACAGACTGGGATGAGCTTTGCTCTTAAACTAATCATGGAAAGAGACAAAGCTGATGGGGCACAGACGGTGAGCCAGGTTAGAGAGGCCATGACAATTTCCTATGTGCTCTTCCTACATTCCCTTTTGACACCTTTCAGGTTGGCGTCTCTAATCCACCTGCTCCCAAAAGTCTGCACCCCTAAGGCCGGTTGATACTTACATACATTACCACCCTCCATGTCGAAAGGCAGTGTTCCTGATAGTGACTGGTGTCTGGGATGGACAAGACCAACTTAAGACCACCGTCATTTTTTAATTCCCACCGATAGGAAATTTTTTTTAGATTGGCAGGCATGAGTCTTGACTTTCTGGAGGCTTCTTTCTCTATTAACCCCTCAAAGCTACCCATAAGGATATAGGAACTATTATCTTTGTACAAATAGGTCCAAGGGATGGTGTGGGGACAGCTCAGGTACAGGGTGCAACGGCACCGATCTCTTTGCCACTAACAACCTACAGGACTAGGAAGCACAGCGGACCAGCATCGGGCAGGGAAAAAAAGAATTAATAGCTTAGGCTCTGGAATCAGACTGCCTGGTCTGCTTACGGGCTCTGCCACTAGCTGTAAGACCTTGGACGAGTCCTGTAACTTCTCTGTGCCTCCATTTCTTCATCCTTAATGCTGGAAGCTACCTTATAGAAATGTGGGGAGGATTATTGAGTTAATCCATGTAAATATCTAGAAGACTACCTGCCACATAGCAGGCGCTCCATGAGCATTAGGTATCACTAATCAAGCCAGAAGCCACGTGGGCCATCCTGATGGAATAGGAGGCAGATGCAGGCATAGACCAGGACAAGGGCCAAGCATGAGGCAGGTCTGGAAGACAGGAAGGGTGACACCCCTTGGCATCCTGCTTCTGCCACACTCCCTCTGGTCTGCTGCTCATCCTTAGAAGCAGGCTTCTTGTGCCACCCTACCCTCTGGCCAGAGAGAGAGCAAGACAGCTGCCATCCCTTCCCTGGCCCAGGTGACATGGCCAACCCTGGGGAAAGGAGTTACCCCTGGGGTTGCCCTCCTGTGCCCCAGCCTGTCCCAACCCCTCTCCCTCATCCTAAGAGTTAGCCCAGAAGCTGGGGGCCTTGGCAAAGGGGAGCGCCCAGGCTGGACACCTAAAGCTAGACTGTCCCCTGTCCTCTGACCCCCACAGGCTTGGGCGGGATGAGCAGCAAGCGAATCACCATCAACAAGATTCTGTCCAACGAGAGCCTCGTGCAGGAGAACCAGTACTTCCAGGTGAGGGCGAGGCAGGGGCCTGTGGGAGGGACAAGGCTATGACCAATGGCACCTGTCACATCCTCGGGGCTTCCATAGGGAATGGCCAAGGGTTCAGGGCACATGACAGAGGGAAGGACCTCAATAAGCATTCGGTCCAGCCTTCCTGGTTTACGCCTCTAAAGTGGAGGCTGAATGGGGTGACAAAGCAGGTCAGTGGAGGCTAGAAGCAGATAGGAGACCTGGGAAGGAAGGTGTATCAGGCAGTACTAAAGAGCCAAGGGCTCTGTAAGGCTAGAGCCCACAGCATTTGGGGGAGACCCACACTCATTAAAATATGATGACAACTACAGACCTGCTCTCCAGAAAATTTCATGTGTAAACACAGGCCATGAATTTTTATTTGTTTTAGGGGATCAGAGATCCCTGAAGTTTTCTATCTATGGATGAATCCCACCTTTGGAGTCCCTAAATCTCAAAGATTGTATCCAGAAGTAGATACCAGTCAAAAGGGTCATATTTAGTTGAATTAGATCTCTCTTTATTTGCATGGGCATATTTATTTATTTATTTATTTACTTATTTATTTAGCTGCGTTGGGTCTTCGTTGCTGCGTGCGGGCTTTCTCTAGCTGCGGCGAGCAGGGGCTACTCTTCGTTGTGGTGCGTGGGCTTCTCACTGCGGTGGCTTCTCTCGTTGCAGAGCACGGGCTCTAGGTGCACGGGCTTCAGTAGCTGTGGCACTCAGGCTCAGTAGTTGTGGCGCACGGGCTTAGTTGCTCCGTGGCATGGGGGATCTTCCCGGACCAGGGCTCGAACCCATGTCCCCTGAATTGGTAGGTGGATTCTCAACCACTGTGCCACCGAGGAAGCCCTGCATGGGCACATTTAGAGTATCAAGTTTAAATTTAAAAACTCAAACTGGTTTTTTTAAATGGCTGAATTGACTCATGTGAGTAGGAAGCCCAGCAGTGGGATGGATTTCAGGCACAGGTTGATCAGGGCTCCAGCTCCATTTCTCTGCACTTCTTGGGCTCTGCAGGTGCCCTCATGACAGGAGGATAGCTGCAACAGTTCAAGGTCTCACATCCATCCAGCACACCATCCACAAAGAGGGAGGTCTGTGCCCCCAACAATTAAACAAAAGCTTTGCATTTCACTCTGACTGTGCCAACCTGAACCAATTATTGTAGCCAGGGGAATTCCATATGCTGATTCCCTTAATCCTGGTTTATTGCCCATCCTTGAACCAATCACTGGAGCAAAGAGGCAGGGGCAAGGGTCCACTAATTAGCTGTCACCAGGAGGGGAGGATGTAGTCAACCCAACCCAATAACGGGCTGCTACATTTCAGGGGGAGGGGTGGAGTGGAGGCTGTAGAAGCAACTGCAGAGTTTCCCACAGTTCACATAATGCCTCACTGGCTGTTTGAAAGTTGACTTTATTGTAACTCCCCTCCGTGGACATTTTTTGGCATTGAGTAGATCTGAGGTCAAACCATGGCCCCTCGTTTTGGCAGTTGGACCTTGGGCAACTCACTAAGGACTCTACATTTTGGGTAGAGTCTCTAATAAGGGGCTAATAATAGTGTCTACCTCATGAGGTTGAGGCTTAAATAAGTAATGTATGTAAAGCACTTAGAACAGTACACTTAGGGTTCTTGTACATATTGGTTTTAATTATTATTAATCAAAATCATTGTCACTGTTATTCTCACCACACGGGACAGCCTAAGGATTCAATGAGATGCTGCATAGCAAGAGCTTAGCACAGGGTCTGGCTTGTAGTAGGTGGTGCTCAGTAAATGAGCCCTCACTAGTGTTACTTCTGTGATTTTCTAGTATTATTTCTGTAATCTTCTCTCTCGTTCTCTTTATTACTACCATTACTGGTGGGAGGGGCACCAGAGAGGTCGGCACGTGCTGGAGTGCCGGGGTGAGGTTGACACTCTCCCTGGAGTGCCGGGTGCCCTGCAGGCAGGGGTGAGGTTGACAAAGGTGGCAGGGGTGTCCCCTCACTCGCCTGCCCTCCCTTCTTCCCCATCGCCCAGCGCTGCCTGGACTGGAACCGCGACATCCTCAAGAAGGAGCTGGGGCTGACGGAGCAGGATATCATCGACCTGCCTGCCCTCTTCAAGATGGACGAGGACCGCCAGGCCAGAGCCTTCTTCCCAAACATGGTGAGGCGCTCTGGACCCCAAACCTCATCCAGGCCAGTCAGGGGCAGCCAGATCGAGAGGGACCCCTCGGCTGAGGCTGTCCAATCAGGAGGCCCGGGTCCCAGTCCCGGCTGAGTTGCTGTGTGGCCTCCCACCCACCCCAGGCACTCGCCCTCTCTGGGCCTCATTCCCTTCTGGGGTGATATCCTTATTCTAGCTGCCCCCTGGGGTCCTGGGCGATCCTTTAACAGATTGGAGAGTGTCTTGTAAATTAAAAAGGTCTTTATAGACAGGAGGGATTCTTGTTATCATAGAGCAGAGTCTTCTATGTGATAGAAGGAGGTTAGAACACACATACACACACACATAGCTACATATATACACACATGTACACACATGAAAACACACATACACGCATGCATGCAATGCACACGCTGATGCGTACATATATAGCCGCATGCACATGCACGGACATACACATAATACAGGAGCGGGTTGCCTCGTTTTCCACTCAGCTCTGCCATGTATGAGTTGCTTAGCCCCCCCGAGCCTCAGTTTCCTCATCTGTAAAATGGGGATAATCACAATCCTACTTCATAGGGTTGTTGGGAGGGTTCAGTGAGCTTAGAACAGGGCGGGGCATAGTAGGTGCTCACTAAACGGAGCTGTGGCCCCCCGCTTCCTTGTTGCAGGTGAACATGATTGTGCTCAGCAAGGACCTGGGCATCCCCAAGCCATTTGGGCCCCAGGTTGAGGAGGTGTGCTGCCTGGAGACACATGTGCGCTCCCTGCTGGAGCCCCTGGGCCTCTGCTGCACCTTCGTGGATGACATCTCCGCCTACCACAAATTTCTGGGGGAGGTGCACTGCGGCACCAACGTACGCAGGAAGCCCTTCACCTTCAAGTGGTGGCACATGGTACCCTGACCTGCAGGGGGCTGTTGTGTGCCTGTCACAGCCCATCAACAACCAGTGTTGAGGCTGGACCAACCCTTGTGGTTTTTATTATGATTGTAAAATGCGCTTCAGCAATAACTATGAGGAAACTTGGGGGGAAACGTTTATTACTTTTCTTTTTTTTTTTACTTATAGGACCTGGAAATAACTGGCACACCTGGGGCCACACAGTGAGGTCATGGGGAGAGAGAGAGAGAACCCACGGAACTGGGGTTCTGCTTTTACGGAAGTTGAGGGTGAGGGCCTAGGATTTCGAGGGCTCACTCTTTATTGGTGAATTTAAAGCATAAGAGTGGGAATTTAAAGCGAGGAAAGAGGAAAAAGGCAGGTGGCCCAAATGGTCAGTTATCAAAAGCAATCAAGATCTCTAAAAGAGAGGAGCCTCAGTGTGGGGAGGCAGCCTGGCTCTTCATCTAGTTGTGTGGCTGACAACGTGTTTACTCAAGATCGCCATGTTTGAAGTGGATATTAGCAATCAAAGCTGAGTCAGGCACTCGTATTAGAAGAAGGAGAAAATCTGACTGTCAGGGTTCACACTACAGGGGCCTGGGCACCTCCCTCCTTCCTTGAGTTCTCCAGACTCTTCACACCCCCAGAGAATCCCCCTGCCTGACGTGGACTGGAGGCCGCGACCTCCAGACGCGGGGAGGGGATTTGAGATATCTGTGCCTTGCCTTCCCTCAGAAGGGCCTCAGGGTCCACGAAGTCACCCCCTGAGCCTCCATGCTGTCCTTCCCGAAAATAGCTGGACATTTGGCCAGTGTCTGTATAGCCCTGACGTGAAAAACAAAACAAAACAGAAACCGCTTTACCCAAACCCTTCCCCAAAGAATCTTTAGTCTCTTGTCCAAAACTGAATGAGGGGAGAAGGGAAGGAGGTTCTGGGATGACCAGTTGTCCCTGTAGCCATGCCTTGTGGGTCAAGGTAGATGGTATGGAAAGGGATTCTGGAACCCCAGATGTACCTTGAACTGTCATCATCCTTTGAAATTCACCTCCCTTGGCCACCTGGACACCCCCAATTATTCGTTCCTTAACAGCCTCGGTCAAATCCCCTTGGCTTTCCCTCTGCCATGCAGACACCGTTGGCTAGCCTCCTTAGACTTAGACTCCCTGAGGGTCCAGTAATTGAGCTTACAACCTTCCCTGGAAGTGGATTTTATCAGAGCAGCCTTCCCTGTTTACAAGATTCTTATGCTTCTTCTTTCTCATGGACCCAGGCTCTCCCAGATGCTTGGGGGCTGCTCCCCACACCAGCATCCTTGTGGCCTGAGAGTTCACTGTATCAAGATGCTCCAGGGTGAGCCATATCCATCTTCTCTTGCTGGGTCCTTGATTCTCTTGCCAGTTCCTAACCTCCCTCTTCTCACAGCCTCCACTTCCTATTCCAATGCCGTCTCTCAAGACAGCTAGACAAGGACTTCTTCCCCACCAGCCAGGCTCAGACCTTCCCCCAGGACACAATGAAAGACCTGCCTCTCCTCTCCAGACCTCAGATCCAACACATAAAGACCCTGTCCTAACCTCCAGCCTGAACAGCCAGTTCTGGGCCAGCTGCTGGCCTTAGAGACGGATTGATTATCCCATTGAAGTTTCTCAGTGCATTTGCTGAAGACCCTCTCATTTGGACATAATCAGATTCATTCTCTGGCTCCAACTGAAAAGACTCAGTTTCAGCTAAAAAATATTCCTTTAAGGGCAGCTGATTCAGGAGAAGAAGTGAATTATAATTCTACTTTGAGGGTTAGAGAGGAACTGATATATAACCAATGAAAATGTTGTAAATTTGTATTCTTAGAGAATGGGATTTTCTTCTTGGATTATTCACTCATTCAGCAAACGTATATTGTATGCCTCCTTAAGTGCCAGGCGCAGTGGTGGGCCCCGAGGACACAGTGCTTAGTAGCAAACTGCATCTGGCCCCTGCCTCATGGAGCCGGTCAGTTCCCAACCTGAGATGCCCACACTTAAACGGCCAGCATTTGCCCTTTCAGGGATGTGCTCTTTAGAAATACCAATTCGCTATATTCAGGAAATGTACAGGACACAGAGCTTCCAGCAAGTCACTATCTCAGTGAAATGAGGGGGTTGGGTCTTCTTTAAACAGGCCTCCTTCCCATCCAGCTGGGCCAGTACCACCTAACAGATCAGACCCCAGAGCCTTCAGAAACTGTTGTACCCCCCTTTGGGGACAGTGGCTCCTGCCTTTGGGGGCCAAAGCCCCAGATCTCTCCAACCCCAGAGCTGAAGACACCAAGTGCCTATTTGTGGATGTTTATCTGGAGACTTAGACTTTGGGGTGTGTGGGGGGTGTGTGTGTGTGTGTGTGTGTGTGTGTGTGTGTGTGTGCGTGTGTTTGGTTAATATGGGTTTTGGGGCTTTCTTTCATTTTTTTCTAGTCTGCCTTAAAGGGAAGTGAGTGCTTCCCAGGTGGAGACAGTGTGTGTTTCTAGATTTTTCTAAGGCTCTCCCCATCAATAAGTCAGTAACTTCTGATGATTCTGGAGCCCCGAGGACTCACTCATTCCCATCTTGCTTGCCCACTCATGTGACTACCCTTGGCACGGACATCTCCCCCAGTCCCCCCGGGCTCATCAGTCTTCCCCACCCACCACTTTCTATAAATGTAGACCTAGAATACACTTCTGTGTTGCAAAACTCAGCTAAGTTCCTGTTTCAATCTTTATTTTGAAATACTTTGTATAAGAGAGCAGGAGGTATCATGAAGATGGCAACAAGTGGGGCACAGTTTCAGCTTTTTCTGGACGAGAGGCCATGCTGGAGATCAAAAGACGTTTGGGGAAGAACCTGAATAAACAGCAAGAAAATAAATGGTCAGATGGGAAGTCATGTGGCTGTTGGTGTGATGTTCATGGTTGCTTCACGGCCACGGCCTGGAAGGAGGCAGGCCATACGCGGGCCCTCTCCTGGTCCTCCAGCCCCTGCCCCTCTGCACACAGGGTCAGGGCTCTCAGCAAGGGTACCTCAAGGGTTTGGACTCCCACATGCATTCAGTAGGTGTGTATTAAATGGCCACCAGCCAAGGTCAAGACCAACACCCACAGTAAAGTCTGACAGTGTTTCTGGTGGGGCTCCCCAAAAGCAGACCCCGAGGTGAGCATTTGGGAACAAGTGACTTATTAAGGAAGAGCCTCCAGGAGAAACCAGGAAGGGAGTGGAGGGAGCAGGGCCAGGAACGGGAAGAAGCCAAGAGTGTGATTTCAGATGTAGCCTCAGCCTGGTCACAGGAGAGCTCTAGAGCATAAGTGGCAGCTCAGTTGTTCCATCTGGAGGCCGAGTTTCGTGTACCTACACGAGTCGGTCATTAGCTATGGGGACTTTGGCTCTCTGAACAGGCAAGGGGGGCACCCGTAGCCTATGGGCAATCATGCAGCTGTAGTTTTGTTTTGTTTTGTTTTTTGCCACACCGTGTGGCTTGCAGGATCTTAGTTCCCTGATCAAAGATTGAACCCGCGCCCTTGGCAGCAGTGATAGCGCAGAGTCCTAACCACTGGACCACCAGGGAATTCTCCACAGCTGTAGTTTTTAGCAGCAGAGTCACAAGAGCTGGGGAATGGGCCAGAAAAGGATCTGGACAGAGCACTGACTGTGTCCACTGCTCTGAGTAATATCATGTTCTCGTAATATGGAATTGTTGCACGTGGGTATTTATGATTTGACCCATGGTATAAAATCCATACAACATAGCCACGATCTAACAGGGTCTTTGTGAACAAACCCCCGAGGCTCTAAAATAGAACCACCTAATTGGTTGCTACACCTAGAAGCCACTTCCAAGCACTTTGGAATGCACCTGGGGGGTTCTTACCCCTCAGCCCCATCTTGGGTTTCTTGACAGATGTTCTGACGCAGCCATTTACAAAGGCCACTGCAAAATGAAAATCACTAGTTCGCTTATTCCTGGACTTAGCCCATGGGTCCAGCCCTCTGAGGTCATTCTTCCCTTTTATACCCAACTAATGTGGCCCAAGCCAATCTTCTATGGGGTTTTCCTGATGCACCTATTTCTGAGACTCCCCAAGGGATGCTGGTGTGTTAAACCCATCCTGCTGGTGTTTTCACATCTTGGCCACTCACTCATCTCAGGATTGCTGAAAGTCACCCTGAGACGTCTAGAACAGCACCTTCCAATAGAAATACAATGCAAGGGGCTTCCCTGGTGGCACAGTGGTTAAGAATCTGCCCGCCAATGCAGGGGACACGGGTTCAAGCCCTGGTCCAGGAAGATGCCACATGCCACGGAGCAACAAAGCCCGTGAGCCACAACCACTGAGCCTGCGCGCTAGAGCCCGCAAGCCGCAACTACTGAGCCCGTGTGCCACAACTACTGAAGCCCATGCGCCTAGAGCCCATGCTCCGCAATAAGAGAAGCCACCAGAATGAGAAGCCAGCGCACCGCAATGAAGAGTAGTCCCGGCTTGCCGCAACTAGAGAAAGCCCGCGCGCAGCAATGAAGACCCAATGCAGCCAAAAATAAATAAATAAATTTATAAAACAAAACAAGAGTTCCCAGAGAGCTCCCCATCCCCTTAAAAAAAAGAAAAGAGGGCTTCCCTGGTGGCGCAGTGGTTGAGGATCTGCCTGCTAATGCAGGGGACACTGGTTTGAGCCCTGGTCTGGGAGGATCCCACATGCCGCGGAGCAACTAGGCCCATGAGCCACAACTACTGAGCTTGCGCATCTGGAGCCTGTGCTCCGCAAGAGAGGCAGCGATAGTAAGAGGCCCGCGCACCGCGATGAAGAGTGGCCCCCGCTTGCCACAACTAGAGAAAGCCCTCGCACAGAAACGAAGACCCAACACAGCAAAAATAAATTAATTAATTAATAAACTCCTACCCCCAACATCTAAAAAAAAAAATTTAAAAAAAAAAAAAAAAAAGAAAAGAAATACAATGCAAGCCCCATATGTAATTTTAAATTTCCTGGTAGCCACATTTTAAAAAGTGAAAAACAGGTGAAGTTAATTTAATAATGTCTTCTTTATTGCAGTATATCCAAATTATCATTTTGACAGGTAACCAAAATTTTGAAATATTAATGAAATATTTCACGTTCTCTTCTTTGGTAGTAAGTCTTTGAAAGCTGATATATGTTTTATACTTATATCACGTCTCTCTTAAGACTAGCCACATTTTAAGTGTTCGATAGCCACAAGCGGATCATATTGGAAGGCGCAGTTGTAGAATCCTCTCTACCAGGCTGAGTCCCAGTTATAGAAATAGGCACATTCCTTAAATCCCCAGAATCCAGCTAGGCCAACTGCAATGCTAACGAAAGTTGACTGTGGGTTCTTTTGTTTTTGATTTTGGCTGTACCACATAGCTTGCGGTATCTTAGTTCCCCGACCAGCGATCGAACCCGCGCTCGCAGCAGTGAAAGTGCAGAGTCCTATCCGCTGGACTGCCAGGGAATTCCTAAAAGTTGATTGTTATAATACCAGAGAGAGAGACAGAAAATAGACATCGGCCCTCCCTGGCCCTGGTGTACAGAGCCTTGTCCCTTCAGAAGGTCCTCTTGCCTGAACCGTGGCTGCTGCCACATTACCAGGACTGGCCTCTCTCTTGGCAAGGAGAGTGCCTTTGGCCAAGTCCCCTCTGCCCACTTTAGGAAGCGAATCCCCACCAGCCCCATGGAAAGGGAAAACATAATTCCCTCACCTCTAGCCTCTTTTCCCTCATCATTCCCCGGGATACAACTTGATTCTGCATGTTAATGTAAGATGTCTTTGGTCCCCAGGTGAGGGGAGTTGGGGTCCCCATTATCTCAGCCCCTTCGTTCCAGATAGGATCTGATCCAGACCCTGACATAGCCAAACGCCTGTGGGAGTGGGATCCCTCCCCCCCTAAACAAAAGAGCAGCCAGGGATGAACTCTGCCTGCCCAGTGGGACTTCTCCGGGATCCTTGCCCAAGTGGCATCAGCTCCAGGGGACTGACGGCAATGTTATTGGTAACTCAATACAGTGTGGTGACACCAAATGGCAGCACGTGGAATCTTTCCTCTAGCCGGACAACAAGAAAAAGACATGTCCAGGTAGAGAGCTCAGTTCTGCAGCCTTGCCTCAAGCCTGGCTGATGTGGCAATCTGGATTTTTACCTATGCCTCACCCCCCAGCCAGCTGGGCTCCGGTTCAGCCCTGACTTCTGAGAAAGCAAAGGCCTGGTCTCTAGCTAGTCTCTAAGCAAACTACCCAGTTCAGTTTGCTTTTGCCTCAGCCCCTCACGGTCTGCAAGCTAAGGCCCAGTTTATCACAGTCACGGGTAAACCCCATGATGACCCTTTAAGGACAGTCTCTGACTGGCATTCTAGGGCCCTACTCATAAGCTTCTCTGCCACTGAAGTGTTAAAAGACACCTTTAAAAGGACTGCTTTGTTTTCCTCCCGATGGCAGTTCCTGGCACATAGACAGTGCTCAGCAAATATGTTTTGAATAAAACAATGAAACGCCTCTTCAGCTAGGCAATGGAAGCAGAAATAGCCCAATCAGATGAGGTAATAATAGCCACCATTTCTCAAACACTGACTACCTGTCAGGCACCTGCCAGGTTGAACTATATGAAATGCCATTTTTAAAGGTCACAAGGGTCAAATAGAGATGATTTCATAGAGTTCAGCCTAACAGTTTACATTCATCATCTCATCTAAATCACAACAAAGCTGTGAGAATTATCCCCACTTTATAGATGAGGAAACTGAGGCTCAGAGAGGAAGTGACTTGCTCCAGTTTACACAGCAGGAAGCAGCAGAACCTGGATTTGTTGTACCCAAGTGGTCTGATTCCAGAGCTCGCCCGCTGAACCCCTGCTCTTGACTACCTCACCTTAGGAACAGCTTTCTAACCGAAGTTCAATGAGTCATCATTCTTTTCTTCATAAATGCTGCCTTTGCACTTGTCATTTTTTAGCATACTAGATGAACTATTTCGAATCTTATAACGAGAACACCTGCTACCTGCAAGCAAGTGTCTGGAGATTATAGGATTCCTGTAAACCCTTCAAAGGCAATAGAGCCCAAAGTGAAATAACTTCTACATAATACAGAATACGCTCTCAAGTCTTCCGCTCCGAGTCAGATGGCATCTCACAATCATGAAATGTAAATTATAGTCATTCATCCACCCATTCATTCTTTTTTGTTAATATTACTGTAAGCATCTATTGTGTGTGAAACTGGAGTGATCATATAATTTTTCATCTAAACCAGAATGAAAGGGGGCACTACTAATAATTCTACCAGTTTAACAGATGAAAACTGGGACCATGCTGAGCAAACCAGGATGTCTCTTCTCCCTGAAAACCCTGTGTCTGAGACATGATCTCATCCCTCAAGGAACTGAGAGAGTCAGGGAGACAGGAGAACAAAGAGGCAAACAGACGGAATAGACACTTGATAAATATTTGCTGAATGGGGGAATGAATAAGGCACAAAAGCTGTGGAATCATACGTACTCGCGTGCGCACACACACACAATTATTTCCAGCCAGGAGAGTGACCAAGGGTGGCCTTGGTGTTCATCTGGGCTAGACTGTTGAATGAACGCAGGAACGCACGACTGGGCAGAGAAGGGAAGAAAGGCTGCCGAGCTGAGCAAGGACACAGAGGGGTGTAAGTATATGACAAGCTTGAGAAATGGTGAGTATAGGGAATGGCAAAGATATAGACTGAAGTCATATTGGAAATACTAGGTTTTGAGCAATGGGAACCCCCTGAAGGTTTGGGGCTGCTGCAGTCACATGACCAATCCTGTATTTTAGAAAGAGGACAGTAACGTATATTCCTTTGTTGCTATTAAGAAACTACCTGAGGAGGGATTTCCCTGGTGGCGCAGTGGTTACGGCTCCATGCTCCCAATACAGAGGGCCCAGATTTGGTCCCTGGCCAGGGAACTAGATCCCACATGCATGTGCAACTAAGAGTTCGCATGCCACAACTAAGGAGCCCGCCTGCCGCAACTAAATAAATAAGTAAATAAATAAAATATTTTTTTAAAATACACATAACATAAAATTTTTTAAAAAAAGAAACTACCTGAGGAATGATCAAACCATGGTACATCCCATTTATATATTTTGTAGCATGTAAGATGAAATAGATCTATGTGTACTGACATGGAAAGAGCTCCAAGACAGAGCAGTTGATATATAAAAAAGCAAAGCCATGGATTTCCGTAGACACATACATGTGTATACACACGCAAAGAAAAAGGTATGGGAGCAATCCCATGAAACTGACAATAGTAATCACCTCTGGGAAAAGAAGCGTGACTGAGGGGATTTAAAATTTATCTGTGTTGCTTGAAATTTTTACACAGTGAGAATTTAATTACATATGTACTTTTAATAAGTTTTTTAAAGCTGCCTGAAACCCTTGGCATCTATTTATGCTGAAGTCTTTCCATCCTGATTAGCATAATCTCTTTCTCCTAATAATTCACAGTTCTCTTTACCTTTTTCTCCCCCCAGCTGGGCCTCCCACCACCAGTTGAAAATTGATAGCTCCTTACAGATACTAATTCATTTTCTCCTCCTCCCTGTGAGGTGACTATGATTTTTTTTCCCCCCATTTGACACAATAGGAAACTAAGGCACAGAGAGGTTAAGTAACTTGCTGAAGGTCACGTAATAAATGGCTGTCCTCTCTCCGCCCCGGGTCGCTGCAGCCTCCACCGCTCTCGGGCCTAGCAGCCTGAAGAAAAAAAAAGAGAAAAGGATTTAAAAAAAAAAAAAACCCAAAACGCTTTAAAATCCACCAGGGACTTCCCTGGTGGTGCAGTGGTTAAGAATCCGCCTGCCAATGAAAGGGACACAGGTTCGAGCCCTGGTCCGGAAGGATCCCACACGCCGCGGAGCAACTAAGCCCGTGCGCCACAACTACTGAGCCTGCGACCCACAACTACTGAAGCCCATGCGCCTAGAGCCCATGCTCCACAACAAGAGAAGCCACCGCAATAAGAAGCCCACGCGCTGCAACTAGAGAAGACTGCGTGCAGCTACGAAGACCCACCACAGCCAAAAATAAATAAATTAAATAAATATATTTTTAAATCTTAAAAGAAAAGAAAGAAAGAAAGAAAAGAGCGAATCCTCCTCGTAGGACCCGCGGGGCAGTCACTTTTGCACGCTTCCGGCCTGCCCGCTGCCGCCGCACCTAGGCGTCCATCGGTCCCCGTCCGTTGGTGCAACGGTGAGCCGCTCGGGCGCCCGTGTTCACGCACCTCCACCTGCCTACCCGCCGCGCAGCGTGGCAGCCCCGCACCTGCCGCCCTCGCCCCCAGCGCGCCGGCCTCCGCACTCCACGTGTCCACGCAGCCCTTCTCCAGCCCGGAGTGTGGGAGGCAGCTGCGCGCTCTGGCTGCCCCGGGCTTGCCGAGTGGGCACCAACAAGTATTTGGTTTCCCTCTTCCCCGGGCTGCTGTAATCTTAAACTGCCGGGAGCCCGAGGCCTATATTTATAGAGAAACGCACGTTCCGGAGGCCGCCGTGGGCACCACTGGGTTGCCTCTGGAAGAATTTTTGTAATTTGGAGGGCAGTCCCCGTTTTAATTTTTTTCATTTTTCGAAATTGGGAGCTTCCAGACCAGGACAGCTGAAACTTACAAACTCCCAGGGAGAGCCATATTGTTTTTGAGAGCCTTTTGTCTGCGGTTTGGGATTCTCGTCCGGGCTGTCTCCGAACTCCTCTCAGGCCCTCCCCTCGGAGCCGACTCCAGCTTCTCTGAGCTTCACGGCCACCTGTGAGCCGCGGCACGGGCCACGGCTCGGAGGTGAGCCCCCTTTGTCCTGTGTGGTCCCTCTAAGAAGTCCTCCTGGCGGGGCTCGGGGTGGTGGGGAGATGAACGCTGCGGCCAGCAGCTACCCCAGGGCCCCCCTGTACGTGGGTGACCTGTACTCGGACGTCACCGAGGCCATGCTGAATGAAAAGTTCAGTCCTGCGGGGCCTGTGCTGTCCATCTGGGTCTGCCGCGGTATGCTCAGCCGCCACTCCCTGGGTTATGCCTACATCAACTTCCAGCAGACAGCTTTCGCGGAGCGGGCCTTGGATACCGTGAACTTTGATGTGATAAAGGGAAAGCCAATCCATATCATGTGGGCTCAGAGGGATCCCTCTTTGAGAAAATTTGGTGTGGGAAATACCTTCATCAAGAACCTGGGCATATAGATAACAAGGCACCGTATGATACTTTTTCTGCTTTCGGAAACATTGTCCTGCAAGGTGGTGTGTGATGAGAACGGCTCTAAGAGTTATGCCTTTGTCCACTTTGAGACCCAGGAGGCTGCCGACAAGGTCATCGAGAGGATGAACGGCATGCTCCTCAATGACCGCGGAGTGTTTGTGGGCAGATTCAAGTATCGAAAAGAGTGGGAAGCTGAGCTTGGAGCCAAAGCCAAGGAATTCACCAATGTTTATATCAAAAACTTTGGGGAAGAGGTGGATGATGAGAGTCTGAAAGAGCTATTCAGCCAGTTTGGTAAGACTCTAAGTGTCAAGGTGATGAGAGATCCTAGTGGGAAATCCAAAGGCTTTGGTTTTGTGAGTTACAAAAAACACGAGGATGCCAATAAGGCCGAGGAAGAGATGAATGGAAAAGAAATCAGTGGGAAAGTCATTCTCGTCGGCCGCGCACAGAAGAAAGTGGAACGGCAGGCCGAGTTAAAGCGAAAATTTGAACAGCTGAAACAGGAGAGAATTAGTCGCTATCAGGGGGTGAATCTCTAAATTAAGAACTCGGATGACACCATTGATGGTGAGAAGTTAAGGGAAAAGTTCTCTCCTTTTGGATCAATCAGCAGTGCTAAGGTGATGCTGGAGGATGGGAGAAGCAAAGGGTTTGCCTTTGTCTGCTTCTCATCCCCTGAAGAGGCAACCAAAGCAGTCACGGAGATGAACGGACGCATCGTGGGCTTCAAGCCACTGTATGTCACCCTGGCCCAGAGAAAGGAAGAGAGAAAGGCTCAGCTGACCAAGCAGTATATGCAGTGGGTGGCCAGGATGAGAGCGCTCCCCGCCAATGCCATCTTAAATCAGTTCCAGCAGCTGGGGGCTACTTTGTGCCAGCAGTTCCACAGGCCCAGTTGGAAGACCTCCGTATTACCTAACCAGTTAGCACAGATGAGGCCTAATCCACGCTGCAGCAAGGTGGGAGACCTCAAGGCTTCCAAGGAATGCCAAGTGCTATACGCCAGTCTGGGCCTCGTCCAGCTCTTCGCCATCTGGCTCCTACTGGTAATGCTCTGGCCTCTCGCGGCCTCCCTACTACCGCTCAGAGAGTCGGGTCTGAGTGCCCAGACCGCTTGGCTATGGACCTTGGTGGGGCTGGTGCCGCCAGCAAGGGCCGACTGACAGCTGCCAGTCTGGAGGTGTTTCCGCAGCTGGGCAGAACCTAGCGTGCTGCTGTTGCTGCCGCTGCTGCTCGGGCTGTTGCACCTTACAAATACGCTCCAGTGTCCGCAGCCCTCACCCTGCCATCCAGCCCCTGCAGGCACCCCAGCCTGCGGTCCATGTGCAGGGCCAGGAGCCGCTGACCGCCTCCATGCTGGCCGCAGCACCCCCTCCCCCCAAGGAGCAGAAGCAGATGCTGGGTGAATGTTTGTTCCTGCTCATCCAGACGATGCACTCAAACCTGGCCGGGAAGATTACGGGGATGCTGCTGGAGATTGACAACTCGGAGCTGCTGCACGTGCTGGAGTCCCCGAGTCTCTCTGCTCCCATGTGGATGAAGCTGTGGCAGTCCTACAGGCTCATCGTGCCAAGAAAGAAGGTGCCCAGAAGGTGGGCGCTGTTGCTGCTGCTACCTCTTAGACAAGGACAAAGCGATTCACAAGCCAAATAAACCCTCATGGAATTCAGCTCAAGCTTTGAAGACTTCCTAGCTTGTCCTATGGACCTCAACACCAAGAACCACAAATTGCGAATTTAGTAGGTCATTTTGTATCAAAAGGTCAATTATGACGTGCCTAGAATTTTTCAATTAAAAGAATATATTCTCTGGGTTCTGATACGGCCTGGACAGTGTTAACTTTGTTTTTCTATTGTCAGTTTTGATTTTTTCCTCCCAAAATTGGTTTTGTTTGATGTACCCAAGTCTTAAGTTTCTCAATAAAGAAAAAAATCTCCATAATAAATAAATAAAAATGGCTGATATAGCAGGATCTGAACCTCCCAAAGGACTGCATACTTAACCATTCCATCTCCCTGCCTCTCTGGAAAGTCAATTTGCTTTTAATATTCTGCATCCCTCTGACTTCTTTTGCTTTCACTGAGCCGATATCTAGCCGTTACAAATGAAATTTACCACCATTCCCTTTTTGCATTTCATTTACATGGTTCTGTCTCTGATACAAAGGGGTGTTCAATATTCAGATTCAGCTGGAAAGGGAGTTTTATCACATACTGTGTTTAAAAAGCACACACCCACACACATCCAGAAGACCAAATTAACTGCTAATTTGAGAGTATGCTGGTGATGTGGCAGGAAGATGAGAGCGAGACAGAGGTTGGCAGTGTGGGTGAGCTCTAATTTGTGTGTGTGTGTGTGTGTGTGTGTGGTGCTATAGGGTCCACCAACGTGACAGTCCCCAGAAGGCCTCAGGCTACTTGCTAAGTCCCAGCAGATGAGCTGACTTCAGCTGTGTGAAACGCAGCCCCATTTGGAATGGGGGTGGCTTGTGACATTTTTGCTCCGGGAGTTCATAGAGACTGCTCATGAAATTGGAGAAGTCTGTAGCATATGATTGTCCCCATCCCACTCAGACAGAATATTTTGAGAAGTCTAATTATATAGTGAGGGTGGAAGGGAGAGGGTTTAGATAAGCCCTTTCTAAGGGCAGGCTGGAAAGGGCTGATAGGGAGCCCTGGGAAGTTCTGTGAGGCAGGGGTGCCCTCTGCAGGTAAACCAGAGGGGCTGCAACCACTGTGTTCCCATGGGCCTTGGGGGCATGTCCATAGCCCAGCCATCCCCCTAACAGAAGATGCTCACCTCCTCGCTGTGTGACTTAGGGTGAGTTGTTGACCCTCTCTGAGCCTCAGTTGCCTCAACTGTAAAGGACAAAAACCCCTACCTCGTAAAGTTGCTGTAATGATCAGAGAGAGAAAATGCACCCAAACTGCTCTGCAGAGGGCCTGGTACACAGTAAGTCTTCCAAATGCGGCGGCTACTACCAGCAGAGGCAGTAGCAGCAACAGCCCCATTGTCACTGTCACTGGCATCTTGAACAATAGTAAAGATGACGACGGAGTGACCCAGCAGAGGGAGAAGGGCTTCTCTGAGAGCAAGCACAGGCAGGGCTGGGGCAGGGGCTGGAGGAAATCGGGGCCAGGCAGCCCGAAAGCATTTTGATTTACCAACTATGTCTATTCCAATTCTGGGAGACAGTTTTCGCCTCCTCTTCTCCCTAGAGCCCCATGGTGCCGAATTACGCTGCTCCCCGGAAGCAAAATACCCCAGGCAGAGAGCTGGGCTATACTTGGAGGAGCCCAGATGTTTGCAAATCTCACAGTGGTGGACCTGCTCACACTGATCCACAGAAGGGACTCTTTCTACAGCTGAAGGGAAGGAAGGAGTCCCTTCTGTCTAACTTTGTCTCCTACCGTGACTCAGCCCCCAGCCTCTCTGTAAGGGTGTCCTGCTTTCCCCCTCCCTCCACCTCCCCACCTCCCCCCACCCCCCATAGATCAGAGGGCTGGACCAGGTGGAGGCCTGGGCTGTGATCACCACCATCCGTTTCTTCCACCATTCCTGCCCACCCAGGCTCACTCCTTCCTTCACTCTGGTCCCTGCAAAAGCACCCAACCCTCTTGACGTATCCTAAAAGGTCTCTCATGCTAACATCAGGGAAGCAAACAGGGGTTAGCAAGACTAAGATAAGATGGAGAAGTTACTGAAAATAAGTAAAGGAAGAGTAGACTCTGGTCTTCACCAGGACGAAAAGGAACCAGGGTGATTGCTCCCAGTTCCCCTGACTGACTCAGTTCTCTGGTTTTTCTTGGAGAATACTTCCTTTACTTAAAATTTTGTTGTTTTAATGTTACAAGAGCACCCAACACGGATTTCGAGTTAAGAATTCCTGATTTAGGGGAACTGGTTCTGCCGTTTACGACGTGGAGGATTTGAGGCAGACTGTGAGCTTTTAGGGGTTTCCACTCCTTTTAAGTGAAAGGAAGGGTATTGAGGCCTGTGAAGTCAGGAAGTGGTCTGCTTTGCTCACCACTGAATGCCTGATGCCTAGAAAAGTGCCTGCCACACAGAGGCACGCAGTGACCATTTGATGAATGAATGTGATAATAACTGTCTCTCCAAAGAACTGTTGTCTGGATGTAAAGAACTTCATAAATGGGAGTATCTATTCCACTTAAGCTAAAAAAAAATTTTTTTTGATGTTTTTTTCGTCATGAATTTTTTTGCATTTTTTAATAGTGCACTAAAATATTATTTATCTTAATGAACCGAGTTTTTTGACCATCTTAAATTCTGCGCACTCACCTTGCACTAGTCCTGGCCCAGAGATTAAAGCTGCCTGGGTCTCCACTGGGTTCCCTTCTCCCCAAACAACCCACCCTTAACCCCATCTCTCTTTTCACCTTCTACAAGGAACAGGGACAGCTCACCCTTTGTTTTTTTTTTTGTTTTTTTTTTTTTTTTTGTGGTACGCCGGCCTCTCACTGGTGTGGCCTCTCCCGTTGCAGAGCACAGGATCTGGATGCGCAGGCTCAGTGGCCATGGCTCACTGGCCTAGCTGCTCTGCGGCATGTGGGATCTTCCCGGACCGGGGCACGAACCCATGTCCCCTGCATCGTCAGGCGGACTCTCAACCACTGCGCCACCAGGGAAGCCCTCACCCTTTGTTTTTATTTACTCCTTCCTTCAACCAATACTGACTACATACCTACTATGTGCTAGGTCCCGAGCCAGGCACTTTGGAGACAAAGACGCATTTGTTCATTCATTAAATGTTTTCTGGCCACCTTCTGGGTGCCCGGTCACTGTGCCAGGCTCTGGGGACACAACAGTGAACAAGATAGACATAGTTCTTGACCTCTGGTGTGAGAAGTTCAGACGATAAATATATTCGTAAAGAATTAAAAACAAACTTATTGCAGATAGCAGTAAGTTCTACAAGGAAAATAAAGTGAATAGGCCATGCCCTCAAAATGCCCACAGTCTGGGGAGACAGACATATAAATGGGTAATTGTTAAACCAGGTGTTATGCATATGGATGGCAGATGCAGAGGATGTTTCAATGGAGGTGGACAAGAGGTGATTTCCTAGGGAGGAGAAAGTTGGAGCTGAATCTTAAATGGTGAGGAACTGGCCACATGGAAAAGGAGGAAATGGCACCCCAGATCCAATACGGAAGTGAGCAAAGGCTTGGAGGTGAGGAACAAGGAGGGGAGCAGAGCTGGTTTTATCACAGGGAGAGACGAGACAGGAGGGGCCAGTCTTGGAGGCCACTGGGACCCCAGGTGGGAATGCTCAGAAGATGGCTGGAAACGAGAGAGGGTCAGCCAGAGAGATGGAAGACGATGGCCCATTAGTCGAAGGCAAATAAAATTCTGAATTTTGGATGAGAAGGCCCCTGAGTCCCAGCACAGGGATCTATGGGGGTGGAGTGAGTTTTTCTCAGAGACAAAACTCTCCCAGGCTATAAAATCATCAGGTATTTCCCCCCTAAATTCAGCTTTCCTTAGCCCTATGCCTGGAGGGAATCCAGTCTGGTTGCCCTAAATCACAAGACACTCAAAACATAGTTGAGTGTACAAATGACAATTGATTCTATGCTTTTTGGTTTTACTTTTTAATTTCCAGCCCTTGGAGAAGAAAGAGGTCCTGAAGCAAGATCCCCACCCATAATTGTTCAGCTTTCTCGTTATCCAAAGACTGAAGTCTGTAAAATGGAGTTAGTTATGCCAACTCCAAAAAAAGTTGTTATGAGGACTAAAGGAGACTGCTTATGTAAACACATTTGTGAGTGATGAAGTTCAGAATAAACATAAAGCCTCTAGCTAACCTGGCGAAAAGCAGTACTTCACTAGCTAGACAAGTGGAAACAAACTAAATAACTTTGGGTCTTATCACAGACACCTTGGGAAGATATGTCAGGAGCAGGCCATGAAAATCTCTAAGTCCTCCCGTAGCTGTGCCTTTCTGGAATCCCAAAGTTCAGGGCGGAGGTACAGCCGCCCAGGAATTTATTTCTCCATAAATTTGAGCTCCCCAAATCCCCATGAAGCCCAGGAATGATGTGACTGCAGGGCGCGTGGGCCCATTGGCACCAAGAGCACTTCCATAAATCAAGGTCTCACTCCCGCTGGCCTCAGACTGCTTTTTCCAAGGTGACTGGGCAAAGCAAAAGGGTAGTCACTAACCTAGGAGTGGCATCTGCCTCTGAGAAGAAAGAACCCTGCAAATGCCTACAGGACCAATTCTCTAGAAACACATCTCTCAGAAGGAGAGGTCGCTCTTCCTTCATCTCAGAAGGTAATGCAACCAGGAGGACTTCGAGGGAGGGTGATAATCTTCCCATGAGTTCATCCAATTTGGGTAGCCCCTTGAGGCAAACTTGGAGGAGCCCTATTCCAGTGCGGGGTCAGCCCCAGTGAAAAGTCAAGGTGACCACAGCCCTGTCACCAGTTACCCCTAGGGCAGCCGCCCAAGGCAGCCCCCCAAGGCAGCCATGTGAATCACAGAATCTTAAATCAGCTGGTACAACACCCTGATGATACAGGCAAGGGAACTACAGGCCAGAGATGGGGAGGGACTAGTCCAAGGTCACACAGTCTCCAGGGGAAGATTCAAGGTTAGATCCAGGGGTCCTGGCTGTTTCTCGTGGCCTCACTACACACCTCCTCTAATGAGGCCACATGGCAGGTCTAGCCCAGGACTCCAGAAACTAAGCCTCATCCACCAATTCATTTGGCCACCTTAATTTCTCCAGTAGCATCTAAATTATGTGAGTGTGGAAGCCAAAGAATATAAAAAGGTGCCTTTCACAATGGTAGGGGATTAAGAAGTACAAACTACTAAGAAAAATAAACAAGCTACAAGGATATATAGTACAATACAGGGAATATACCCAGTACTTTATAATAACTATGAATGGAGCATAACCTTTAAATTTTGTGAATCGTGTCATACACCTGAAACTTATATAATATTATACATAACCTACAACCTCAAATTTTTTTTTCTTTTGGCCATGCCACACAGTTTGCAGGATCTCAGTTCCCTGATCAGGGACTGAACCCTGGCCTTTGCAGTGAAAGTGCTGAATCCTAACCACTAGGCCACCAGGGAACTCCCTCAATGTTTTAAAAAGGTGCCTTTCAGGGACTTCCCTGGTGGTCCAGTGGTTAAGACTTCACGCTCGCAATGCAGGGGGCCCAGGTTTGATCCCTGGTCAGGGAACTAGATCCTGCATGCCGCAACTAAAGATCTCCCGTGCGGCAAAGAAGATCGTGCATGCGGCAATAAAGATCCCATGTGCCGCAATTAAGACCCGGCGCAGCCAAATAAATCAAAATAAATATTTTTAAAATATATAAAAAAATTAAAAGGTGCCTTTCTTGGACTTCCCTGGTGGCGCCGTGGTTAAGACTCCACCTGCCAATGCAGGGGACACGGGTTCGAGCGCTGGTCCGGGAAGATCCCACATGCCGTGGAGCAACTAAACCCGTATGCCACAACTACTGAGCCTGCGCTCTAGAGCCCACGAGACACAACTACTGAAGCCCGCGCGCCTACAGCTCATACTCCGCAACAAGAGAAGCCACCGCAATAAGAAGCCCGCGCACCGCAACGAAGAGTAGCCCCCGCTTGCCGCAACTAGAGAAAGTCTGCACACAGCAACGAAGACCCAACGCAGCCAAAAACAAAACATAAATAAATAAATTTGTTAAATAAATAAAGAAAAGAAAAATAAAAACCTGCCTTTCATCTGTCAGAAACAAGTGGGCAGAGAAGGAAAAACATCATCCTGGGAAACACAGGTACCTGCAAAGTTAGCTAACTACATAAACTGCAGGAGGTGACTGAAGAGACCCTGTGACTTGGAAGACAGAGGCCACACCTGCCCAAGGCAATCAAGCCCCCAGAGTTGTTACCGATCTGTGTTCTTGGCCTCCTTAATAGAAATTGATAAAAGGCCAGACAAGAAATTCAGGCAAGGCTTTATTGGGGCTCCTGCTGCAGCAGGAGAGAGCGAGAACACTTGCTGGCTCACTGAGGAGGGGTGAGCTGGGTAGGGGTGTGTCCAGGGGTCAGGCCAGAGGGGTGGCTTAGGGGATCTGTCCTCCCCTTTGGTGGTGGTGTGTGCAGGGGGCATGCGCAGTACCCTGCTTTTGCTCCCGGCTCTTCAGAAGCGGCAGTTGGGTTTTTGGTCTTTTTGTATCTTGTTGTCCATCATTTGCCCAAACTGCACACGCACGCAGTTATTTTAGTCCCTTATAGTTTCTTTATATTTTGTTGCTCCAGGAGCCATTTGTCCAGGTACAAGCACTGCAGAAAAGGGTCTCAGGTCCCAGGTCCCAGGTCTGAGATGACCTAAGCAGGGGTCTGGAAAAAGCAGCTGATATGACTGAAATGGAGCCTTAAAACACAGTCACACAACCTACTGTATAGCACAGGGAACTCTACTCAATGCTCTGCGGTGATCTAAATGGGAAGGAAATCTTAAAAAAGTGTGGATATATATATACGTATAACTGATTCGCTTTGCTGTACAGCAGAAACTAACACAACATTGTAAAGCAACTATACTCCAGTAAAAAGTAATTAAAAAAAAACACACTCACACACACAACACTTTCATAGGACTGTTGTGGGGATTATGTAAGATGATGGATCATAACGTCTGGTACATAGCAGGTGTTCAAGACATGGTTTCTGACACTAAATGGCTAAGCCATGAAGGGCCTGGTTCCCTTCTCACCCCTCTTTTACAGAACAGAGGTTACTGTATTGCAATTGTCCAGTTGCTTGCCTATTTGAGAGTAAATTCAGTGAGGGCAGCGACCACGCCTGGCTTGTTCACACATTGTAGCACCCCAGCTCCTGGCACATAATAGGTGCTCCATGCAGATTTTTGAACAAACGAAGGAACGAACAAACAAATGAATTGAGGCAGGAGATAGATGGGCCCCAGGCTGAACAGTTTCTCCCCTGTGGACAGAAACTCCATGATAGCAGAAACTCTATAAAAACAGGATGATGGAGGAGTTGGGCCCTGACCAGATAAGAGATAAAAGACCACCTATTCCTCATTCTTGGAATCAGGGAGACCTCCTCGACTACACATGTGCAGAAAGGCTCCTTGGGGGCTTCCCTGGTGGCACAGTGTTTGAGAGTCCGCCTGCCAATGCAGGGGACACGGGTTCGTGCCCCGGTCCGGGAAGATCCCACAGCCGCAGAGCAGCTGGGCCCGTGAGCCATGGCCGCTGAGCCTGCGCGTCCGGAGCCTGTGCTCCGCAACGGGAGAGGCCACAACAGTGAGAGGCCCGCATACCGCAAAAAAAAAAAAAAGAAAGAAAGAAAAAAGAAAGGCTTCTTGGAGGTCAAAAGGGGAGGAGGGGGGCGCCACCTCATAGTAAGTGATGTGAAATACCCATAGGCCTCTTCACTACAATCCATCTTGGCTAAGAGATGAGCACGCACACAGGGGAGGACCCTGGGATATACCAAATACCGACTCAGAACCAGGCAAAGCAAGATGACTAATCAAAGGAAACCCGGAAGAAATGCCCCATAAAAGTGATTCAAACCAAAAGGGTGCGATTCTCTCTCTGAGTCCGCCCGTGTATCTATCCCCACGTACTGTACTCTTTTTTTTCTCCTAATAAACACTTTACTTGTTTCACTACTTTCCGTCTTTGTGGGAATTCTTTATCTGCAAAGCTGAAGAAACAAGGCCTTGCCACTGACCAGTGGTCTAGTGGCTAGTTTTCGTGCTCTCACCGCTGCGACCTAACCTCAATCACTGGCCAGGAACTGAAACCCTCTTTCAAGCCGCTGCAAGGCGGAGGCCACCCGAGATCAGAATTAATGAATGAATGGATGACACTTCTGCTGGTCATCTTTGAAGTCCCCTCGGTTCATTCACCAACCCCCCTGATTTGCCCGCCACTAAGGGGGTTCTCAGAATGTGGGAGTGTTGAAACCTGGACAGTCTCAGGCAAACCGCACTGTGTCTGACAGAACTCAGCGACAGAGTTGAGTGACGTGATTGATTGATAAATGTTCAGGAAGAAAGGGGTTAAAATCGGGATAAGGGGCTTCCCTGGTGGCGCAGTGGTTGAGAGTCCACCTGCCGATGCAGGGGACGCAGGTTCGTGCCCCGGTCAGAGAAGATCCCACATGCTGCGAAGCGGCTGGGCCCGTGAGCCATGGCCGCTGAGCCTGCTCGTCCGGAGCCTGTTCTCCGCAACGGGAGAGGCCACAACAGTGAGAGGCCCGTGTACCGCAAAAAAAAAAAAAAAAAAAATCGGATTAAGACTTGTATCAGATGGCTCCGCCCCATCATGCTCTTTGTCCCACCCCTTTCCACTGCCCTCCTTTTCAGACTCCGCCCCCTTCCTTGAGGAAGGTCACCTTCCAACGCGGGAAGCCAAGTGGGCATGCGCTGAGCCCACCGCAACTGCGCACGCTCTTGTTGACTTTCTCCTCCTTCCCTCCTCCCACTCAGAAAACCGGAAGCCGCCTCCCACTCGGTGGCTCCTGCGCGGCTAGCGGGTCCTCGGTGGATCCTGGCTCGGTGCCGCGGTGCTCGGCGGGACGCCGGCGGAGAGTGACAGGGGTTAAGGGGTGGGGCTCGACGTCAGGATCCAAGATGGCGGCGGTGGTCGCAGTCTCCTTGAGGCGCCGGTTCCCGGCCACAACCCTTGGCAGAGCCTGCCTGCAGGTGAGCTTCGGCTCTGGGGTGGGAAGGGCAGGGATGAAAGTCCAGAGATGGCTTGCAGTTGAGGGGGCGGCGGAGGAGATTGAGGGGCGCACAGGGCCAGGCCTCAGGGAGGAGGATAGCAGTTCCCGCTTGCCCAGGGCTCTGATTTTGGACGGGAGCATCCCTGCTGGTTATATTTCTGCACCTCTCTGCAGCCTGTGAGTTGGTCTGGGCGGAGAAGACTTTTTTAGACATAAGAATAAAGAAGAAGTTCAGAGAGGGGACTTGAATTGCCCAAGGTCACGTGGCGAGCGAGTGACGACTGGCTTGGAAGCAGAATTCGAGTCCAAACATTTGAACGCCAAGCCCTTTTTCTGCCACCAAACCATCCCCTCTGAGAAAGAACCGCCGGAGCGTGAAGTATGGGACTGGGAGGCGAGGCACTCCTCCGGGGTGCAAAGGTTGAGGTCTCAGTAAAAAGGGGAAGGGAGAGACGGAGGAAAATCCACTCAGCCCCCTGAGGATCTATCTGGGTTCCTTAAAGCAGCGTCATCCTGTCAGTGTCCCTGTCTGTAAAGGACGTATCATAATACCGACAGAGTTTGGGCTTGGATCACAGGTACAGAACTTGGCACTGATGTTATTTATATTATTCCTGGGGCATTGATACGTTTCCTCCACGCCCCTTGTATTGTCAGGAAACTACACACTTCAGATCTGCATTCTAAATGGAAACAGGTAGAAGGGGAAGGGAAACTGCCATTGCAATCTGTGTATATCAGGGACTGAGGTATTACAAATACCTTTCAAGTCTTTTTTCCTCCTCTAGGCTCCTGAAAAAACCCTGTAAGGTGGGTGAGCAGGAATTCTAACCTCCTTTTTAGAGATTTGAAAACTGAGGCCCCAGAAAGAAGATTTTTTTACTTGCTCAAAAATATCACAGCCAAGAACCAGTTGTTCCAGGACCTAAACTCAGTGTTTTGAACATAATGTGTGAAAAACTCCTAGCACAGATCTGGGCACATGGTAGGTGTACAAGAAATATTGGGTCCTCTCCTCTTCTTGCACTCCCATGAGAATACGTCTCATCTTAAGTAACTGCTCTGGCTGCACAGCCCCGTGCATATGGCCCATCTTCTAATGCCAGCTCTTTCCACTATGCTACACGTGAACTTAGACAAGTCATTTTACAGTCTTCCTGAGAAGGAGGCCTGAGAAAGAGGACTGCCTACCAGAACCTCAAGCTGGTGCCCTCTGAACATTAAATTGGTGATTGATGACGACATTTTTACCGGTTCCTTTTATAGCTGCTGAGCAAGCAGTTAAGTTGTGAGAGCCCCACCAATGAGAGTGAGTTCTAAAGCTCGGGTCCCTCTTCCAAGCATGAATTATAGGAAAGGCTGGTTTCATAGGTCAGTGTTGTAATTCCAAGTGAGGCCATCGTAGGGCCTCCCGAGGGCAGAGAAAATAGAAGATTCCCCCACACATGCACCCCCTTGTAGGAATATGAATTCAGACCCACAAAAGCCCCCTAAAAAGTAATGAGCTCGGTGTATTAGCTCTGAGCACATTCAGGTTCCTGGGAGTCTAGGACACAGTAGGATTTCTCTTGTGAATTCCTTTTATTTAGTTTGTACCACCGAACCACAGTTCTGCCTGTATTTAACTAATGTATTAAGTGTTGTTTGTGTTGTTGCCTCATTTCTTCGTCTAGACTCTGTATTCCTTGAAGGCAGTTACCACCTACTTTCAGTTGTGTGTATCATTGCTCCTAGCACTGGCAGGGCTTAGGATACCTAACTGCCAATCAGAATAATACGAGAACTGATACGGTTGCCAATACTAAAAAGCAGAACTTATTTCCTGAGCCATGCTAGAAACTTGGCCCTCTAGTTAATCCTATGAGGTAGATTTTAATACTCCCAACCTTCTTACAAAAGAGGAAATAAAATCAGAAAGGTTAAGTAATTTACCAAAGAACATCCAGCTACTAAGTGGTAGAGCTTGGTTTTGGACCCATGCCACTCACACATCTAGCTCCAAGCCTACTCCTTAAGGAAGATTTCCTAGGGACATAACAAGCTGCCTTCAGCATGATACAGAATTCCCCCTTCTCACCCTCCATCCGGTTTCAGTCCAGTTGTTGATGATCTTGCTTCTTCCCTTAAATTATAAACTGTGGGTTTCATCTTATCCAAGATTTCCTACAAAGGTGCGCTAAGCCTTGAATACTCACTAGTTTTGTAGATTGAGGTAGAAATGTTTTTGAAGGACCGCCCCCCGCCCCCCGCCACCTTGGTCGTAGGTTTGTGGTATAAATTTCTGGACAGGCTACAAAGAAAAAAAAACTCAAATTTTTGCCCACCTCCCCACTTCCTCCTGTATATCCTCCTTTTCTGCCTGTTACTGTGGGACAGTCGGCAGCACTCCAGTGGCTGCCCTTCACTCGTGCTCTCTGTCCCACTGCTTATTCAAAGATAGCTCTCCAGGGCTTCCCTGGCAGCTCAGTGGTTAAGAATCTCCTGCCAATGCAAGAGACATGGGTTCGAGCCCTGGCCCGGGAAGATCCCATATGCTGCGGAGCAACTAAGCCCGTGCGCCACAACTATTGAGCCCACTTGCCACAACTACTGAAGCCTGCGCACCTAGAGCCCATGCTCTGCAGCAAGAGAAGCCCCAACAGTGAGAAGTCCGTGCACTGTAATGAAGAGTAGCCCCAGCTCACCACAACTGGAGAAAGCCCACGTGCAGCAACAAAGACCCAACACAGCCAAAAATCAAAAATAAAATAAATAAATTTATTTAAAAAAAAAAAAAAAGCTCTCCATGAGAATTCCCTGGCTGTCCAGTGGTTAAGACTCCACGCTTCCATTGCAGGGGTCATGGGTTCAATCCCTGGTCAGGGAACTAAGACCCCACGAGATTTGTATGTGAATAAATAAAGAGGCAAAGATAGCTCTCCAGAAAGTCTCCCCTCTCCCCTGCCTTATCAGGTTTTCCTTCTCTGTTGGATCAGCAGCAGCAGCAGCACACAGCACGGTGTAATTTCTTCCGTCTTAAAAAAAAAAAAACAAAGAAAAGCTGGATCCAGCCACCACCCCAGTTCTCCACTCATCTTTATAGAAAAATGTCTCAAGAGGTGTCTAAACTCGCTGACCACAGTTCATCTCCCCACATCTTCCCATGAACCTATTCCAGTCAGACTTTTCACGCTTACCACTTCACGGAAAGTACCTGGGTCAGGGTCACCAGTGACCTTGGCTTTATTAAATCCAACGTCAGTCCTCAGTTCTCATGGTACTTTGCTCTCTGAAGCATATTGTTCACTCCCTCCTCAAAACACTTTTTTTGGCCTGACTCCCAGGACATCCCAGGCTTCAGGTTTTCCCCCTTGCACGTTGGTAGTTCTTTCTGTCTCCCTTTGCTGATTTCTCCTTTTTGCCCCAAATTCTAAATGCTGTGGCTCAGTCCTTAGGCCTCGTCTTTATAGACACTCCTTTGGGCTTTAGATACCTCCTAAATTTATGTCTCCAGCCCAGACTTCACCCCAAATCTTCAGATTCAGATGGCCACCCAACTATATTCTCAAAATCTCCTCATGGATATTTAATAAACTTTGCTTGCCTAAAACCAAAATCCTGCCACACACACCAACTTTCCCTCCCATCGCAGTTGATGGCAACTTCATCCTTCACGTGGCTTGGGCCAAAAACTTTGGAGTCATCCTTACTCTTTGCCTCACTCCCAATCTATAAGCAAATCTGTCAGTTCCTTCTTAAAGTGTATTTAAAAACTAACCACTTTTCACCATTTCCACAGCCACCAGCCTCGTTCAAGCCATCATCATCTCTTAGCTGATTATCACAGTTACTTCCTGCTTTTCTTGCTTTCATCTTTGCACCTCTACAGTTGGTTCTCAAAACAGGAGACAACATGATCCTTTCAAAACTTGTCTTTGTCACTCCTCTTCTCAAAACCTTCCAGTAGTTTCCCATCTTACTCGGGGTAGAAGCAAAAGTCCTTCCATGGCCCTGCGTGGTCTGGTTCTTCCATTAACGTCCTGATTTCCTCTCCTGTTCCTGTCCCTCTCACTCACTCCATTCTCAGCTACCACCGGCGCCTCGTTTCTCCTCAGACACATTCCCACCTGAAGATCTTTGTGCTCCATGCTCCCTCTGCGTTCTGTGCTCTTCCCCTAGATTTATGTGTGGCTTGCTTACTCACCTCCTTTGGGTCTTTGCTCAAGTGTCAGCTTTTCAGTGAAGTCTTCCCTGGCCACCCCATTTAGAGTTGTCTCCAGGATCCCTATTCCCCTTCTACCCCTCCCTCCACCCCCATCATGGCATTTATCACCACCTGACAAACTATAGGTTTTATTTGTGTGCGTCTCCTCCAATCACTGTGTAAGCTGCACAGGACTGGGATGTATGTCTGTTTGGTCCTTGATTCCCCCAAAGCCCAGAACAGTCCCTGGAGCATAGTAGTTGAACAAATAAGTGAATGACTATATCTGGACCAACTACCACCTAAAATCTTGCTGATTGTATAAGTAGAGTAAAAACTTTTGCTCTGTGGATCTTTTGGGGGAGAGGAATTATCTTTTTGTGCTGTTTTGTTTTGGATTTGCATTCTCACCACTGTATAGCAGCTACAAGGTTGGACTTTGGAGTCAGATGACCTATGTTTGAATACTGGCTCTTCTGTTATATGACCTTATTCTCATTTTTTAATTAAGAATAAAAAACTTTCCTCATAGAGATGTTGTAAAGATTAGACATAATTTAGTACGACATCTGGCACGTGGTAAGGGCTGAGTGATGAAAGCTATTATTATTATTTTCTACTACATAGACACCTACAGAACAAATTTTTAGATTTCTTTGTTTGGGGAATGTTGTTTTAATCACAGCTCCCATAATCCTGTGGATTAACTCTTAGTTCAGCCCTCAAGATGAACAAAGTTCCATCACTTTTAGAACCACAGCCTGCCCTGGCCATTTTGATTTCAGTATCTTCTCTCTTCATTCCTTTTAGCCCCCCCTTACCCCACCAAATGTTGTATAAAATACGTTGTATACAAAACTCAAAATGAATTTAAATTAGTTGTTTTGGAAAAAAATTAGTGACACTTTGGGGTACCCCAAAACTTATGTTGGGCTTTATCGCCTTCAGATACTCTGTTGTGTGGGTTTTTTGTTTGTTTTAATTTTTTTTTTTTTTTTTTGGCTGCATTGGGTCTTCGTTGCTGCACGCAGGCTTTCTCTGGTTGTGGTGAGCGGGGGCTACTCTTCGTAGCGGTGCGCGGGCTTCTCATTGCGGTGGCTTCTCTTGTTGCGGAGCACAGGCTCTAGGCGCACGGGCTTGTTGTGGCTCGTGGGCTAAGTAGTTGTGGCTTGCGGGCTCTAGAGCGCGGGCCCAGTAGTTGTGGTTCACGGGCTTAGTTGTTCTGCAGCATGTGGGATCTTCCCAGACCAGGGCTCGAACCTGTGTCCCCTGCATTGGCAGGCAGATTCTTAACCGCTGCGCCACCAGGGAAGCCCCCCTGTATATTTTTTAAAGGCATTTTATCCCTTTCCCCCTACTACCTGCCTCAGGTATAGCAGCCGCCCACTCTGGGAAACAGTTTAGCAGTTTCTTAAAAAGTTAAACATATAACTACCATACAACCCAGCAATTACACTCCTGGGCATTTATCCTAGAGAAATGGAGACTTATGTTCACACAGAAACTTGTCCACAAATGTTCATTAAACTTTATTCATGATAGCCCAAACCTGGAAACAACCTGCGTATCCTTCAGTGGGTGAATGGCTTAACAAACTGAGGTGCATCAGACCATGGAACACTACGTGGTAATAAAAAGAAATGACTGTTGAGGCACATAACTTGGCTGAGTCTCTAGAGAGTTATGCTGAATGGAAAAAAACCAGTCTCCCAAAATTACATATGAGATGATTACATTATATAACATTCTTAAAATGACAAAATTACAGAAATGTAACAGATTAGTGATTGCTAGGGGTGAAGGAGTAGGAATGGGAGGCCTGAGGGGCATGGCTGTGGCTGTAAAAGAGCGGATCTTTGCCAAGATGGAAATAATGTTCTGTACCTGGACTATATCGGTGGTAATACTCTGGTTATGATACTGTGCTGTAGTTTTGTACAGTGTTACCACTGGGGGAAATTGAGTGAAGAGTACACGGGATCTCAGTATTATTTCTTATAAATGCATGTGATTCTACAGTTATTTCCAAATGAGAAGTGTAATTTAAAAAACTAACAAATCTATGGATATATGCAACAACATGAGTGAATCTCAGAGCATTGTGTTGAGTGAAAGAAGCTAGACTCAAGATGTACTGTCACATGGCATGTATGTGAAATTCTATAAGAGGCAAATCTGTAGTGATAGAAAGCCGATCAATTGCCAGGGGTGGGGAGAGAAGTGCTGACTGCAAAGAAACACTAGAGAACTTTCTGAATGGAAATATTCTGTCATAATTGTGGTAGAAGTTATATAACTTTATCAAAGCTCATCAAATTATACACTTAAAATTAGTGAATTTTATTGTAATGAATATACCTCATTAAATTAACAAAAACAAAAAAGGGGATGTGTGAAGCAAGCAAAAGCCGCTGGAGCTAATATCTTCAAGAGGGAATTCCCTGGTGGTCCAGTGATTAGGACTCCACGCTTTCACTGCCGAGGTTGCAGGTTCCGGGCAACTAAGATCCCGAAAGCCATGCAGCGCGGCCAAAAAAATAATAATAATAATGTCTTCAGGAATCTTTTCACTTCCTCCACTTCCTCTTAAACACCACAAGGTGGCATTAGCCAAACGTTCCTGTCATTTCACAATGGAGCCCCTAGTGAAAAGTGTTCATTTGTAGAAATGACTTTCCTTTTATTAAGGATCTTAGCCAGCTTGGTGATAAGATAAAATACAGCTTTCATCCTCACCTTCACTTTCATTTTCTTCATACATTCTCTTCTTTTATGCTGAGAGCTGATATTTTCAGCTTCACTTAATTTGGGGCGGTTTTTGCCAGCAAGTAATAAACTCCATTGCATTTCTTGTAATTACTCAGTTAACCTTAAGAGTTTTTACTTTCTTTAACAGTGTATAAGAGAAATAGCTGGCCTGGAATACCATCTGAATATTTCTGTCTTCAACTTATAAGTGCTCTTTGGACTGGCAGGATCCCTCATCACCATAGTGGAAGCTCAGCAGGACTTGCTGAGACCTTGTTTCATCTGCCTAAATGCAAAAGGGCTTCAAGGACTATGGGATGGGGGCAGCTTAGCATTACAGTTAAGTCCCTTACATACGAACAAGTTCCATTCGAGAGCGCGTTCGTAAGTCCGGTGTGTTCGTAAGTCCAACAAAGTTAGCCTAGGTACCCAACCAACACAATCGGCTGTATTGTACTGTAATAGGTTTGTAATACTTTTCACACAAATAATACATAAAAAACAAACACAAAGATGAAGACATTTTTACTCTTACAGTACAGTACCTCAAAAGTACAGTAGCACAGTGTAACAGCTGGCGTACAGGGGCTGGCATCGAGTGAACAGACAAGAAGAGCTACTGACGGGAGGAGGCAGAGGAGGTGGGAGATGGTTCCTTGCTGGAACCAGATGCACGTTTGCACCTTTGAAAGTTTGCAACTAGAAGGTTCTTATGTAGGGGACCTACTGTATACAGTAAGTGGTTAGGACTCCGCGCTTTCACTGCCGAGGACCGGCATTCAGTCCCTAGTCGGGGAACTAAGATCCCACGAGCCACACAGCGCAGCCAGAAAATAAAGTAAAAAAATAAAATTGTATTAAAATTTTTAATTAAATTTAAAAAATTGATAGACTGAGTAATGCACATTACCCTCCCTAACATGGATGAGCCTTATCCAATCAACTGAAGGCCTCAGTAGAACAAAGGGCTGACGCTCCTTCGAATAAGAGGAAGTTCCTCCTGCCTGACTGCTTTCAAACTAAGACACTGATTTTTTTTTCTTGCCTTTGGACTTGAAATAACGACTCTTCCTGGGTCTTGAGCCTGCTGGCCTTTGGACTAGAACTCTACCATTGGCTCTCCAGCTTGCCAACTGCAGATCTTGAGACTTGTTATCCCCTGTAATCACCTGAGCCAATTCCTTATAATAAATCTGTTTTCATATATGTGTGTGTATATATATACACCATTGGTTCTGTTTCTCTGGAGAACCCTAACTAATACACCTGCCCTTAAGGAGTTAAGACGTAAAGAGAAGAAAACAGCACCAAGAAGAGACCTGAGAATATTCACAAATGAATAGTACGGTGTTTAGGAACATGGGTTCTGGAGCCAGACAGACAGACCTGGGTTCCAATCCTGGCTCCACTCACCAACTCTGTAATCATGGGCCCATCACTTGATCTCAGAGCCTCATTTTTCTCATCTTTAAAATGAAGATTCAATGGAGTAATTAATATAAAGCATTTAATTTGGTGCCAGGCAATAATAGTGGTTTTTTTAATGAGTATAAACTTAAATATAAAACTTTTTTTTGAGCAACAGCGCCCTTTTTGCAAATATGTTTTTATGGGGAGGCTGTTCTGGCTGAAGGAGTGAGAGAAGTCAGGCCTACCCTCTTAACCTTATCCTATCTCGGCAGCCCTTGGGTGGCACTCTAGGATTCCTTGGCTCGCTGTGTGAAACCCACTGGCAGGGGCTGTAAGTGCCCAGGAGATGGAACAGAATCATCAGAGAGAGCAGGTCTCAGCTGTTTGTTAGTTCCCTAAATTTATTTTAAGATACAATATTCTTTATCTTGTTTCCTGCCATAATGCTGTGGATGGAATGTTTGTGTTCCTCCAAAATTCATATGTGGAAGCCCTAATCCCCACTGTGGTGGTATTTGAAAATGGGGCCTATGAGAGGGAATTAGGGTTAAATTAGCTCGTGAGGGTAGGACCTGTATGATGGGATTAATGCCTTTATTAAAAGAGGAAAAGACATGAGATCCCTTTCCGACATGTGAAGATAGAGCAGGAATGTAGCTCTCTGCAAACCAAGAAGGTCCTTACTAGACATCAGATCTGCTGACACCTTGATTTTGGGCTTCCCAGCCTCCAAAACTGTGAGAAGTAAATGATTGTTGTTTAAACCACCCAGTCTTCGGATTTTTTTACAATGGCCCAGACTAAGACACCTAATCTAAAAACACCAGCATCTCATTTTGACAACTGCAGTGGCTTTCTAACTGATTTCCCCAGATGTCATGCGACAATTCTGCCTTTGTAAGCCAGTGATATTCTTCTCAAAAATAAAAATGATTGTGTCACCCACCTGATAAATTTTTATTAGCTTCTTATTGCTCTTAGGGTAAAATCAAAACTTACAAGTCTTTCTTAACTTCCTTGAGTCTGCCACTCTTCCATCCCTTGTCAAGTCACCCTGCTTTACAGTGGACTTCTCTCCGTCCTCACGGGTGCCTGTGCTCTCCCCCACCCGGGCCTCTACATGTGTTGTTCCTAGGTTTATAACACCCTGTTCTCCTTCCCCTTCATCCCTATACATCAAGCCTCAGCTTAAGTATCATTTATAGAGCCTTCCCCGACCACTTAGACTAGTGCAAGTCTCTGCTGCATTCTTCCCTCTCTGTACTTTATTGTGAATATTTCATTTCTCTTCTTGTTCACTACAAAGTAGATTCTACAAGGGCAAAGACTATGTCTGTTTTATTAAGCACCATTTCACCAGCCCCCAGCACCATGTCTGGCATATTACAGGTACTTATTGTGTGTTGGATATTGGATGACTGCCTATCCCAAGACTGTGTCAGTAATGTGTGGGTTTGTATCCAGTATTGCAGTTTATAGTGGCAACTAAATAGAAGGATTTATCTTGCATTTTTAATGATTTTTTTTTTCCTTCCTGTGAACTTTTTAAATTTCAGGCCTGCCGTGGGGCCCAGACAGCTGCAGCCACAGCTCCTCGAATGAAGAAATTTGCCATCTATCGATGGGACCCAGACAAGACTGGAGATAAACCTCATATGCAGACTTATGAAATTGATTTGAATAAGTGAGTATCTCTGAAAGCTAGGTATTTGATAAATGAAGGTGAGCTCTTGATCTATTTCAGGGACATGCTTTTCCCATCCTTGGAAGGTTTAAAAACAGATTATCCAATGGCTCTGGAATTTATCATCTATTTTTAAAACGAGGTAGATACCTGATTGAAAAACATAATACCAAGAAGAACAACTTTTACAGAATTCGTTTCCTTCCTGCAAATCAAAGTATAACAGTTTCTAGGAATACTGACAGGGATGGCATGATGCATAGTATCTGAAGTCCTTAACACATTAGCAATTTAAAAATACTCAGTGTTTTTATGTTAATTTATGTATATGGACCTATGTATTCTATAACAGCGATAAGCAGTGTAAACTTGGCTGGATTGGTGACAGGCCAAGATAGGGGTGTAGTTCAAATATTAAAAATGATCCATACCTACGTATTAGCTTTCTGTTTCTGTCGTAACAGTTGCCGCAAACTTAGTGGCTTAAAACAACATAGATTTATTATCTTATAGTTCTGTAGGTTAGAAGTCTGGTAAAGTTTTCGTGACTAAAACCAAGGTGTCAGCAGGCTGTGTTCCTTTCTGGAGACTAGAGAATCCGTTTTCTGCTCCTTCGAGCTGTTGGCAGAATTTAGTTCCTTATGGTTGTAAGACCGAGGTCCCTGTTTTCTTGTTGGCTAAAAGCTGAGAGCCATTCCCAGTTTTTAGAGAAACTGCATTCCTTGGCTCATAGTCCACATCGTCAAAGCCAGCAACAGCACGTTGAGTCCTTCCCATTACCACTCCTGAACCACTCCTCTTCCGTCTTTAAAGAATCTCCACAGGTAGCCAAAAGGAAAGAAGAATCTAGGGGGCTGGGCTCTAGCTTCCCACCACTCCACACCTCCACCTCCCAAGTAGAACCAGCGCTGTTCTGTTTTATGATCTGTTTTATTTGTAAATGAATAAGTATTTCTTTTGAACAAAAGCTTCCATGGCACCAAAAAAATTGTTTGAAAACCACAGGTACTTTAAATGCTTTTTTAAAACTCTATCAACACACAAACTCTTTTAATAAGATAGAGTTAATTGATATATAATCTTCTTCTCAGACAAAATTATCAAATATTCAGCAACCAAAAATTATTAATAAAATTCAAAGAAAGGGAAATTGTACAGGCCACATTTTCTGACCATAATACAATAAAACTAAAAATTCATATTAAGAACAAAAAAACCCTAATTACTTGGAAATTTAAAGCACTCTTTTAAATAACTACTTGATTAAGGAATAATAAAAATATTATTATCAGATACTTAGAAAATAAAAACATTGCAAATTAAAACTCCAGAATGTGATTAAAACTGGAAGAGTTAAATTCATAACTCTGTTCTTAACGATAAAATTTAAAGTGATTGCGTTTACTTCCAGTAATGGCAGAATGGTTTCCCTCATACTAACCCTTCAACAAATAATAAGTACGCTCTGGTTTATAAGATAAATATTAGAAGCAATGACCTGAAGGCACAGGAGAGTGAGCAAAGCAGGCAGACACTGGAAGGGAGTTGACACTTGGAAGTATAGGGTGCTGCTCAGATAAATAAACGGTTTTTGCATGGTTTTTTTACCTGAGGGCAAGCCCCGGTTGATGTGGGAGTGCAAGGGCTAAAACTCAATAAAAAAAAAATCACAGTCTAGGGACTTCCCTGGTGGCGTAGTGGTTAAGAATCCGCCTGCCAATGCAGGGGACATGGTTTCGAGCCCTGTTCCAGGAAGATCCCACATGCCACAGAGCAACGAAGCCTGTGCGCCACAACTACTGAGCCTGCGCTCTAGAGCCTGCGAGCCACAACTACTGAAGCCCACACGCCTAGAGCCCGTGCTCCACAACAAGAGAAGCCACCGCAGTGAGAAGCCCGCGCACCACAACAGAGTAGCCCCCGCTCACCGCAACTAGAGGAAGACCACGCGAAGCAACGAAGACCCGATGCAGCCGAAAATAAATTTATTGAAAACAAAAACAAAAAAACCCCACAGTCTTAGTGTGGTCACTAGCTTGAATAACCAGATGAAATACTTGGAAGCTACCATAGCACCAGAAAATGAGGGGGAAATCCTGGAAAGAAGTACAGAGGGGGAGCCCCAAATTCTGTTTATGAACTGTGCCCAGATGTTGAGTTCAGCCATACTAATTGTTGCTTTAAAAAACAATCAGGGGGCTTCCCTGGTGGCGCAGTTGTTGAGAGTCCGCCTGCCGATGCAGGGGACACGGGTTCATGCCCCGGTCCAGGAAGATCCCACATGCCGCGGAGCAGATGGGCCCATGAGCCATGGCCACTGAGCCTGCGCATCCGGAGCCTGTGCTCCGCAATGGGAGAGGCCACAACAGTGAGAGGCCCACATACTGCAAAAAAAAAAAAAAAAAAAAAAACAATCAGGCCGTACTGAGGGCACCGGCAAGAGCGGGTGTGAGCGGGTGGCTGGTGGGGCTGGTGTGTCGGGTGGGCGGGCTGGAAGCTGAGTCGCCTGAGCCCGCAGCTTCCAGCACCCTGACCCACGCTCGGCTTGTCACTCTGGAGGGACGGTGCGGGGACTCAGCAGCTGCACAGCGGGGAGCGGCGGCAGCGGCCTCAGGTCCTGAGTCTCTATAGAAGCTGAAATCCATCAATCTCTGTTCTTCAAAATGCAATGAAATGTACCAAAGACTGTATTCCGACTGGCATGTAGGACATGCATGGAACCAGATAAAGCTGGTCTTTGGGGACACTGTCAAAACATAAAGGAACCATTACTTTTATATACGTCGGAATCCAGAGTGGTTTGGGTACCGGGCCCTCGGAAACGATGGCTGCACTTACCTGCTGCCCAGTGTGCTGCAAAGGAAAGGAAGCCATTCATTGCTCATACACGCCAACCAGGGGTCCTTCACCATAAACAGTGGGAGCAGGATATCTTATCCAGTGCTACATCCCCAGGAACTCCCTCCAAAAAAAGGAAGAACCTGATCCTTTACAAGACAGATCAGTTAGTCCTTACCAACGATTTAAGACAACATTTAGGGCTTCCCTGGTGGCACAGTGGTTAAGAATCCGCCTGCCAATGCAGGGGACAAAATTTCAAGCCCCGGTCCGGGAAGATTCCACGTGCTGCGGAGCAACTAAGCCCGTGCACCACAACTACTGAGCCTGTGCTCTAGAGCCCGCGAGCCATAACTACTGAGCCCACGTGCCACAACAACTGAAGCCTGTGCGCCTAGAGCCCGTGCTCCGCAACAAAGAGAAGCCACCACAATGAGAAGCCGGCGTACCGCAACAAAGAGTAGCCCTCTCTCGCTGCAACTAGAGAAAGCCCGCGCACAGCAACAAAGACCCAATGCAGCCAAAAATAAAATAAATAAAAATAAATTTATTTTTTAAAAAAGAAAACATTTAGATAATATGGGAAAGTTTCTAGAACTTACTGGGTTACCTGACAGCGTAGTAAACATTCTGAAAAATTCCCAGAGTGGAAATGCACTAACAGCATATGCCCTGTTGAAGAATGCAATGCCTACACGGTACACTGTGACCCTGGGGGGGACCTCCTTCACTGTGAAGTATCTGCTCAGCTGTGGCTACATGTCGACGCCACCTCCTATGAAGGAGTATCCGCAAGACAGGATGGAGGAGACAAAGGAGCTCCTCACAGAGAAGCTGGAGGAGACAAAGGACAGGCTCAGTGAAAAACTGCAAGAGACCAAAGGAAAGGCTTCTTTTAAGAAAAAAGTGGAATAGGGTGCCTTATATACCAGGTTATAGACAGTTCCTGCACTTTAACCCTTGGAGACTATGGACAAAGGTACATGCTCTTGATTATTTTTTTGGTTAGCAGCCTAAATATAGCAGTTCTTTGAGGGTTAAAGAACTAAGATAACTTTTTAAAGTTAAACATCACTAGGAAAATCAGTGTTTTTAGAAAAGAAAAAATGAATCCAGTATAAGAATTTCACGTCTGTAGCAGCGTTAAGCAGTCGTCCATGCCTTCAGTCATCCTTGCTTTGTGTTTAGATGCAGCTGCTCTCTCCTTGAATAGCTGATGCAGCCCTCCACAGATTTAACTCTAGGTCTTCATCTTTGTTATTCATTGAGGTTTTAACTATATTCAGTTCTCAATGTGGAGACAAACTGTTATCATCAGAACTGCTTATGTCTTTCTGTAAAGACAGTATATAACGGTTACATACCAGTTAAAATGTAGACTTCATATGAAGAAAGCTGAATGAAAATTGGGTCATGTATATGTAAATAAGATGTATTGTTTATATGTAAATGAAAAATTGACCTTTAAAAATGATTTTTACCTGAAGCATGCCAGAATCAAATTTTTTAAGCAAATCTGCAGCGTAGCACTTTCTCACCCAAAACGTAAAACTCTTATTCCTGCATCATGTCCTCTCCAACTGATCTCTCAGAGGAAAAGGGAAAATCATCACACCTTAAGTTTATGGTAGAGATCAAACACCCTTAGCAGTGCCTGGAGCTTGTGGTTCTCAGCAGTGCAGGTTTGGGAGGATGGGACCTGCCTGTCCCTGCCACCCGGTCTCCACCAGCCAGAGTCTGTCTTGATTCCATTTTGGAGTAAAATTTTAAGATTGTAGCCGCTGTTTTCCTCTTGCATTGAAACATCCTTACTTGAGCATTTTACTTGAATTTTCTAAATAGCAAAGCTATCATTAAAACCTGCTTGGAGGGCTTCCCTGGTGGCGCAGTGGTTGGGAGTCCGCCTGCCGATGCAGGGGACACAGGTTCGTGCCCCGGTCCGCGAAGATCCCACATGCCGCGGAGTGGCTGGGCCCGTGAGCCATGGCCGCTGAGACTGCACGTCCAGAGCCTGTGCTCCGAGAGGCCACAACAGTGAGAGGCCCGCGTAATGCAAAAAAAAAAAAAAAAAAAAACCTGCTTGGAATGAAATTCAGTCATGTCAGATGTGAAAGTTGCCGCAGTTTGTGTGGGTGTGTTTGAGGATGTGTTTGTGTGTTTCCTCTTGCTCTGCCTTTACTTCAGTTCTAACCTTTGAATTGAAAGAGGGAACGGGCCTCTTTCTAGACTTTGTTATGGGTGATCTGATAAGGCAAGAGAATGCCAGAAATAGTCCCACAGGCATCACTGCTGTGAGGCCGGGTTTTCGTATTAAATACTGAGTTTGGCCAAATTTTGAGAATACTTTAAAGGGAAAATAATGTTTACATTTGATACGTCTAATCATTATATTGGCTCTGCTGTGGTTGGACTCTTCTTTGTGGGGGTGGGTGGAGTGGTGAGGGGGCAGGGCTCACTCTGCCACATGCAGGCCTAATAAGGCAGGATGGTTTGTCTCCTGATACAGATCTAACGAACGTGTGATTTCAGATTGACAGCACATTTTCAAATCCAAAAACAGTGAACATGTTTTAGCTTGTTTATTAAATAATTCACATTTTTGAGTATATTAAATGCTAAGATAGATATGAACGAATTTGTTTATTTTTAACCACTGAGACTGCCTGGTTTAAAATCATGTGTTATATGAAATTTACTTTTCATGTTGCATAGGGCGTGTTTTCCAATGAGGATAAATTGTGGGTCTTAGAAGCACTAATAATCCTGAGTTTCCACCTTTGGTTCAGCCCATTTGAGATTTGTTGCCATACAGTTTCAAAATTGTCTTGTGTTTGTCCAGTTACAGAAAGTGAGGCGCTGGGGAGTGCTTTGAAATTCTCTAGTGAAACATTCTCTGAAGGTGTAAAAAAAAAAAAAAAAAATCACTCTTCTGAGAAGCATGATACAGTCCAGGGTTACTACAGCATGTTATTCATAAGGTCCAGCATACAACCCAAAATTACTAATCATACAAAGAAACAGTGAAAAGTTAAAAGACCATCAGTGGAGAGCAGCCTTGAAGCAACCCAGTTGTGGGAACTAGCAGAAAGGATTTTAAGCAATTATAATTGTGTTCATAGATAAAGGAAGATACGCTCATGATGGGATAGGAAATCTCAGCAGAGTTAGAAACTATTGATAATTAAAAAGAACCAATGGAAAATCTGGAACTGAAAAACACAATATCTGAAATAGAAAATTCACTGGATAGGCTTAACAGCAGATTGGAAATGACAGTAGGAAGATTTGGTGAACCTGAAAGTAAATTACTAGGAAGTGTCTATTCTTAAGACAAAAAGGAAAAAAAGATGTTTAAAAAAGAACCTCATTGATCCATGAAACAGTATCAGAAGGTCTAACACACGTGTAATTGGGAGTCCCACAAAGAGTGGAGTAGGAGAATGGGCAAAAAATATGTTTGAAAAGGTAATGGCGGGCTTCCCTGGTGGCGCAGTGGTTGAGAGTCCGCCTGCTGATGCAGGGGACACGGGTTCGTGCCCCGGTCCGGGAAGATCCCACATGCTGCAGAGCAGCTGGGCCCGTGAGCCATTGCCACTGAGCCTGCTTATCCGGAGCCTGTGCTCCGCAATGGGAGAGGCCACAACAGTGAGAGGCCCATGTACCACAAAAAAAAAAAAAAAAAAAAAAAGGTAATGGCCAAGAATTTCTCAAGCTTGTGAAAAACATAATTTACATATTTAAGAATCTTAGTGAGGGCTTCCCTGGTGGTGCAGTGGTTAGGAATCCGCCTGCCAATGCAGGGGACATGGGTTCGAGCCCTGGTCCAGGAAGATCCCACCCACATGCTGCGGAGCAACTAAGCCCATGTGCCACAACTACTGAAGCCTGCACGCCTAGAGCCTGTGCTCTGCTACAAGAGAAGCCACCACAATGAGAAGCCCATGCACCACAATGAAGAGTAGCCCCCGCTCGCTGCAACTAGAGAAAGCCCTCACAGAGCAACGAAGACCTAATGCAGCCATAAATAAGTAAATAGATAGATAGATAGATTTTTTAAAAATCTTAGTGAACTCCAAGCCCAAGATAGATAGATAGATAGATAGATAAATAAATAGAATAGAATCTTAGTGAACTCGAAGCAGGGTAGATACACAGAAAACCACCCAAGCACATCATAATCAAATTACTGAAGATAAAAATAAACAAAATCTTGAAAGCTATGAGAAAAAAACACATTGTATGCAGGGATATGAATGATTGTTTACTACTCGTCAGAAATTACAGAAGCCAAAAGACAGTGGAATGTCTTCTCTAAGTTACTAAAAGGAAAGCTCTGTCAACTGAAATTCTGTATTCAGCAAAAAGATCCTTCAAGATGAAGATGAAATTAAGACATTTTCAGATAACAAAAAGTAAAAGGAGTCATAGCTTCCTGTACTGCGTGAAAGAGGGTTTTTCAGGCTGAAGAAAAATAATACCAGGTGGGCCAGAGACCTATGCCACATGAAAAAGGAAGTTTTTCAGGCTGAAGAAAAATAATGCCAGGTAGAAACTCAACTCTTAGAAAAGTAATAAAAGGCACCATATATGATAAATACAAAACCATTTTTTTGTCTTAACTTTATTAAAACAGTTATGACTGTTTAAAACAAAATCATAGGGACTTCCCTGATGGTCCATTGGGTAAGACTCCACGCTCCCAGTCCGGAGGGCCCGAGTTTGATCCCTGGTCGGGGAACTAGGTCCCACGTGCATGCTGCAACTAAGAGTTGTCATGCCGCAACTAAGAGTTCACCTGCCACAAGTAAGAAGTCCACATGCCGCAACTAAAAGACCCAGTGCAGCCTAAATAAATAAATAAATAATAACATTTTTAAAAAACAGAACAAAATTATAACATTGTCTTACATAAAATATAACTTACATACAGGTTGGAATGTTGTTACATGAAGTGGTACAATATTAACTCTAAATAGACTGAGAAGTTAAGGACATATAATTCTAGAGTAACCATTTTTTTTAATGCAGAGAGATATATAGCTAAAATGGAATTGGAATATATAAATTAAATATATATATACTAAAATGGAATTCTGAAAACATTTACTTAATCTAAAAATACTACTTAAAAGAAGGCAGGAAAGAGAGAACAGGGAGAAAGTGTTGGGACAGATAGTAAAATGATAGACCCAAATCCAACCATATCAATAAGTACATCAAATGAAAAGAGACTAAACACTCCAATTAAATGGCAGAGATTGTCAGAATAAGTAAAGAAGCAAAGCTCAACCACATGCTATTTACAAAAAAATGCACTTTAAAAATTTTTTTGGCCACACTGTGGGGCATGCAGGATCTTAGTTCTCCGACCAGGGATCGAACCCTCACCCCCAGCAGTGGAAGTGTGGAGTCTTAACCACTGTACTGCCAGGGAAGTCCCCCCAAATGCACTTTAAATATAAAGACACAGATAGGTTGAAAGTGAAAGAGTGGAAAACAATATACATGCAATCTGCATTAAACATAAAAAAGAGTGGCTATGGTAGTATCAGATAAAGTAGACTACAAGGCAAAGAACACTACTGGAAATGAGGGAACATTTCATAATGATAAGGGGATCATTTTATCAGGAAGACATAATAATCATAAATGTGATTATGAAATACACATTCTTTTTAAGTGCACAATGCTACATTCACTAAGATACTGGGCCATAAAACAAATTTCAATAAATTTCAGAAAGTTGGAATCTTACAGGGTATAATCTCTGATCACAGTAGAATTAAAATTTAAAGCAGTAACAGCAAGATATTTTAGGTATCAAAGCAGAAATCTCAAGGGAAATTAGAGAAGATATTGAACTAAATGATAATGAAAATATAGCATTTCAAAATATGCAAGATGCATCTAAAGCAGTGCTTATGGGGAAAATTATAGCTTCAAATGCATACATTAAAAGAAAAAAGGTTTAGAATCAGTGATCTAAGATTCTACCCTAAGAAGGCAGAAAAGTAAGAGCAAGGTAAACCAAAAGCAAGTAGAAAAATGAAATAATAAAAATAAGAGCAAATAGGATGGGGGCTGGGGGTAAGACAGCTGGTAGAAAAAAATAAAACCAGAAGTTGGTTTTTTTGGAAACAAATTTGATCATCTCCTAGCCAGACTGGAGAAAAATAAGAGAAAACAAAATCCCAGTATCAAGATGGAAAGAGAGCCTATGGATATTAAAATGATACCAAGAGAGTATTATGAATAACTTTATGACAAATTCAATAATTGATGAAATGGACAAATTCCTTGAAAAAATACAACTTACCAGATTGACATAAGATGAAATAGAAAATATGAATAGTTTTATGTTACAGAAATTAAATGTGTTATCAAAAACATTTTCACACAGAAAACTCCAGGCCCAGGTGGCTTCACTGGTGAATCATATCACACATTTAAGAAAAACCTAACACAAATATTCTTTCAGAAAATAAACAAGGAATATTCATTTCCTAGTTCATTTTATGAGGCCATCATAACCTGATACCAAAATCTAACAAAGACATTACAGAAACGAAAATTACAAATTGGTATCGTTCGTGAACATAGACACAAAAATCCTCAAGAAATTTTAGCAATTCAAATCTAGCAATCTATAAAAAGGGATAATGACTTAATGACCAAGTTTCAGTTTATCTCAGGAATATGAAGTTGGCTTAACACTGGAAAATCAATCATTGTAATTCATCATATAAAGGATAAAGGAGAAAAGCCATAACTCTGCAAATCTGAAAAAGAAGGAAACTTCCTCAACCAGATAAAGAGTATCTAGGGACTTCCCTGGAGGTCCAGTGGGTAAGACTCCACGCTCCCAATGCAGGGGGCCTGGGTTCAATCCCTGGCTAAGGAACTAGATCCTGCATGCATGCCACAGCTAAGACCCGGCACAGCCAAGATAGACAGATAGGTAAATAAATAAATAAAAACAAATCTTTTTTTTAAAAAAAGACTATGTATGGAAAAAGCTACAGCTAACAACATGCTTAATTGTGAAATATCGAATGCTTTATCCATAAGACCTGGAACAAAACAAAGATGTCCACTCTCCACTTCTATTCAGCATTTTACTGTACATTCTAACTAGTGCATTAAAGGCAAATGAAAGAAAAGACATGAAGATCGAAAAGGAGGGCATTAAATTGTCTGTAGTCACAAATAACTTGATTGTTTACGTATAAAATTCCAAGGATCCAAGGAATCTACAAAACTACAAGAACATACTAAGTAAATTTAGCAAGGTTGCAGGATACAAGGTCAATATGCAAAAATAATTTTTTTATACTAGCATCAACCATTCAGAATTTTAAGGTTTTAACCAGGGAAATTAGGCAACAAAAAGGAAGAAAGGAAATTGGAAAGTAAGAAGGAAACTCTTTTCTTTTCACAGATCACATGACCTTGTATATAGAAAATCCTAACAAATTCACACCAAAAAATTATTAGAATCAATAAATTAATTCAGCAAAGTTGTAGGATACAAGATAAGTATATAAAAATCAATTGTATTTCTGTACACCAGCAATGAACAATCCTAAAATAAGAAAATGATTCCATTTACAGTAACATCAAAAAGAATAAAATAGGAACAAACTTGGCAAAAGGAATGCAAGACTGAAAACTATAGAACATTGTTGAAAGAAACTAACAAAGACCTAAATAAATGGAAAGATATTTCATGTTTCTGGGTTGGAAGCCTTAATATTTTTAAGGTGGCAGTGCACCCCCAAGTTTATATACACATTCGCTGTAATCACTCTCAAACCCCAGCAGCGTTTTTTTGCAGAAATTGACGAGCTGATCCTAAAATTCATCTGGAAATGCAAGGGACAAAGAATAACCAGAACAAGCGATTTCTACGTACCAAAATGTTGTTTGCAGCATTGTGTGTAACAGGGAAGGATTTTAAGCAACCTAAGTGTTCTTCCATAGGAAAATGGTTACGTAATTACAGTCCCTTGGCCGAGTTGTTTTGAATGAAAAAAGCAAGATACTATCATCTATATATATTGCATTTTTTTAAGTCTGAGAAAATTTATACCAAACTCTCCATATTGCCTACCTATTATGAAATTTAGCATGAGACAGTTTAAAGGACGAGCTTTAGCTTTTTAGCTATTTATATTTGAAATTTTTATAAAATGCAAATACTAGCTTTTGTAACTTAAAGAAAACGAATAAATAGAATTGATGTACATAACTTAAAACATGCCAGGACAAGAATAGACAGATCATTAGAATAAAAAAAGTTCTAGGGAATTCCTTGCCAGTCCAGTGGTTAGGACTCCATGATTTCACTGTCGAGGGCCCATGTTCAATCCCTGGTCAGGGAACTAAGATCCCGCAAGCCACGTGGCATGGCCAAAAAAAAGAAAAAAAAAAAAAAGAGTTCCAAAATAGACTACATTATATATAAAATTCTAGTATAGAATGGGGCGGTTGGAGGGGGAGTATCACAAATCAGAAGCAAAAGAGGGTTTAGTCAGTCAGTGATTTGGGGCAGTTGATTAGCAATTTTTGCAACTTGGGGGAAATAATTTTAAAATGGAAGAAAATTCAAAATATTCGTCAAACCTCAGGAAGGAGTGTGGTCTTTTAGACTTAAAAGAGGATAGTATCATAAGGGGAAAAGTGGTCAGCTTTTAACAATGTAAACATTTAAATTTTATGTGTGTTTGAAAATTTTGATTACTGGGGGTTTCCCTGGGGGTCCAGTGGTTAAGACTCTGCACTGCCAGTGCAGGCAGCACGGGTCTGATCCCTGGTCGGGGAACTAGGATCCCACATGCTGCGTGGAGCGGCCTTTAAAAAAAAATAAAAGTGAAAAAAAAAATTTGATTACCAAAATCAGAAGTCAGATAGCCACTTGCTGGTTGAGGGTGGGAGCAAGATTAGCAACAGATGTATTAGATGTGTGATGCTGTGGTATATATTTGGTCTTGGGTTTCTGTCTTCTAAAAGCCTTGTAATCCTAAAGAATAAGAACTATAGGGTCATCTTTTGTTATATTTTATTTTCGTTCCCAGTTCCTGAAATAGCTTCAGAAAATAATAAAGGTGAAATGGGTATCTTTTGTTATTCATAACAAGCCCCTTTCAACCACACCTGAGTTTATATTAATGCGATGATTTCTTAAAAAGCCCCTAGATAACCACTGGATGGGGGCTGGTTGCTAGGGAATCCAACCGTGTGATTAGAGGGCTGGAACTTTCAGCCCCATCCCCTGACCTCCCAGGAGGGGAGAGAGGGTAGAAGTTGAATCAGTTACCAGAGACCAATGGTATAGTCAATCATCCCTACATAACTAAGCCTTCATAAAAATCCTTGAAGTACACGGTTCAGAGAGCTTGGGTTGGTAAACTCCAGGAGGTGCTGGGAGAGTGGCCTGCAGGAGAGGGTATGGAAGCTCTCCTCCCCTTCCCACATACCTTGCTCTGTGTGTCTCTTCCATTTGGCTGTTGCAGGGTTGATCCTTTTATAATAAACCAGTAATCTAGTCAGTAAACTTTTTTTTTTAATTCTGTGAGCCACTCCGATTGATAGTGGCAGAATTGAGTTACACTGTGGGACCCCCACTTGGTGTTGCAGAATTGCTTGGCATGGGAAAGACACCCACACATTTGGTGACCAGAAGTGAAGTATTGGGAGTTAGTAGTACAGAAAAACAGAAGAGTTTTTGTTTTAGAAGATGGTAGGCTCAGATCTTTAAAAGAAAAAAAAAAAAAAAAATCCCCAGACTTCAGTAAACAAAGAGGCAAAGAACATGGACAGACTGAGTCTATAGAATTAGTCCACTAGAATGAACGCTCTGTGCGGGCAGGAATTTGCATCTGTTTTGTCCTCTGGTGTATCTCTAGCACCTAGAACAGAACCTGGTACAGAGCAGGCTTTCAGTAAATAATTGGTAAGTGAGGAAACCTCCGTGAATTTATGACAAATATTCAACCACTGTAGTATTCAGAGATCTCAAATTAAAACACTGACAGTAATAACTTCTCCATTCTCAGAATAGCAGAGGTTTTTAAAGGTTACAATTCCCAGCGTTAGCAGAGGTACAGTGAAAAGGGTATAGCATATTGTTGGTAGAAATATGTACAGATAATGCAGGTATGTTAACCAACCTTATTATGGTAATCATTTCACTATATATCAAATTACCATGTTATACACCTTAAATTTACACACTATTATTTGTCAATAATCTCAAAGCTGAGGGGAAAAAAGAAATAGAGACAAAGAAAGGAAATTGGAGGGGGGGGGCGCAAATTTTTTTAAATCCCATTCATAGAAAATTACTGAGAGGAGCGCAGGTAGCGGTGGCAACCAGGAAGTAGATTTGCTGAGCGCTTCTCTGTGCCAGGTGCTATAACAATTGCACGTTTTGTTTTGTTTTTTAATTTTATTGAAGTATATTTGATTTACAGTGTTGTGTTAATTTCTTCTGTACAGCAAAGTGACTCAGTTATACATACATGTATTCTGTTAAACATACATATATTCTTTTTCATATTCTTTTTCGTTATAGTTTATCACAGGATATTGAATATAGTTCACTGTGCTATACGGTAGGACCTTGTTGTTGCATGTTTTTATTTAATCTTCATAATAATCCTGTGATACAAATAATAATTCCATTTTACAGATAAAGAGACTGAGGCTCAGAGAAAATAAGCCATTTCCGTAGAGTCACAGTCTGCATGATGATAATCATAGTGAGACCGAATGTATGTGGCAGACACTGCTCTGAGTGTTTCATTTTCCTGTATGTTAATTCACCTGCAGCAGTCCTGTGAGATGTGGGCGTTGCTCTCTGTGCTTTGTAGATAGGAAGCTGTTAACTAACCATATAAAGCTACTTACTATTTTTGTCCAAAAAAATAAAACTAAAATTTGAAATAAATTATGTGGGAAAACTTTTCAGGGAGCTTTAGAAGAAAAAATAAAAACTGCCAGTATATGGAAGTTGTCTCCTAACCTAAATATTTCTCTTCTTCTTTAGCTTTCCATTTCCTAGAAATGTATATGCAGTGTGGCACTTAAAATGTGTAAGAATTCTGCTGTACTTAAAATGTGTAAGAATGTGCAAAAATAAAACTATGGAAAAAATTCTGAATGTGACCTGAGAAGGCCATGGATAAGAAGAGCAGCTAATATATGCAGCTGTCTCAGATCATATTTTGATAAAGTGTAGGGAGATTGAACTTCACATAAGGACAACTGGGTCTTTTATTTTTGTGAGTTTTTTTCTTTTTTTTTGGTCAGCTGTGGTCCTATGGTGTTGGATGCTTTAATCAAGATTAAGAATGAAATTGATTCTACCTTGACCTTCCGAAGATCGTGCAGAGAAGGTAAGCATTTTCTTCCCTGTTGTTAGGCTTGGACACTTTCGTTCTGTTCCCCAAAAGAAGCCTGGACTGGCCAGAACTGATACCAGGGGATACCTGGAGGATGGCTGCAGTGCTCTGCCAGGTGACCTTGCCACAAGTCACACTTCCTTTTCTTAGGCAGAAGTGTTGGAAATTTGAACTGTGGTATAAGTTCTGGTTTCTAAGTTTGCTTCCCTTCAGGTGCTTTCACTTGCATGGTTACTGCTTCTGGCGGTCCCTGTGAGCTGCTGCATCCTTCAAGGACCAGCTCAGATATGCTAGCTGGTCACCGCGGAGCTCTTCTTTAGGGGGGTAGTGGGGAATTTCTAGCTGGTGCTCGTGCACACTTAACACTTGTCCAACGAGGGGGCCGTGCGTCCCCTTCCAGCTCCCAGCATTACACGTGCACAGAGCAGGTGGTCAGTAGGAATGTTCTGGATGGAAACAGCGATTCCTACAGTGTGCTGCTGAGTCCAGGCAGTGTGCGTACCGACACTCTTTAATAGCTATGTATTGATTTTATGTACTAGAAAAATATAATTACTAATGACAGTGTAACAGTGATAGAAATGATTTTTAAATATGAATTTAAGGTAAAATGAATTGATTTAAAGTAAACTCCTAAGTAATCATTCAGATGGTTCTCAGGTGTGGGAAAAATCACAAGGGGTGCTGTGACAGCTAACTGATCCTGATGGCTATGGAACACAGACTGTGCAGACTCCATTCTGTGCACTTCACGTGAGATAGACAGGTGCTGTTACCATTTACACTCAGCGTACATGTGAAGAAACTGAGGCCCAGGGAGGTTAAGGGACTTCTGAAAGGACACAGAGATGGTGAGTCGGGAGCCAGGACTCAGCCAAAGTTGTCAGATTCCAGAATTGCACTCTCAGGTGATACAGTCACTGGCTGGGCTCAGAAAACCTGCGATAAAACCAAAACAGGGCAGCTGGGGCCAAGACCAAGGGCTGTGATCGAACTTTCTCCCTAAAATAACCTTCCATAAAAGAAAAAGTCGTTATAGCTATTGGCCCATCGCTCTTTATCTGTGTTCTGCCGTACATCTCAAGCATGTAAAGTCCTACTTCTAAGACATCTGTTTTGATTCAGCTAATCTTACAGGATTGGATTCAGTGTAGCAGATGCTAAGGGTATGATAGTTTGGCTGAATCCTGCTGTTTAGGGAATATTCTGCTGTAATTAAGTACCAGCCTTCCCACATAAGTCCTGACAACACAGGAAATAGACGCTTTTCAGTAAGCTTCCCCATAAAACTCTTTCAGAGCCAAGAAACACAAGGTGTGGCCCATGTGAGCAAAAAAAAAAAATGAGGCAGAATGATATTAATTGTGGCTACTTTTGTTTCCCTTGTAGTTTGTGAAGAGAATTTCCAGGGGAGCCTTTTTAAGAGAAGTCTCCTTGGATTTTTATTACTATTGTATTTATACCATTTCTTATCAAAGCATACTGCTCTGCTGGGTGCCAGGCTCACAGAACTGTGATGATAATATTCGATCTCTTGGGGAACTGTAGGAGTGTTTGCTTAAGTGGATATTTGTGTCCTATTATACTTTTATTAAGATTAACGGGAGAGGGAGAGAAAGTGATAACCCAGTCCAAGTTTCACAAGTAACCACATTTCTCCGGCCTAACTACTTTCAAAAAACAGCTTCAGAAGAAGTGGTAGCAGGGGCTTAGAGGGCATAGTCATTTGTAACTCTGAAATACCTAGGAAATTCCATACACAGGAAGTGAGTCCAGGCTAAGAAAATTCTCGTTTCAGGGTCCTTGGTCAGCACCTTATTTTGCTTACTTTGGTTTGGTTTCACATGAGCTCATCCTCCTTGAAAAGTCAGTGCTAAGGCAGCTTTTGTGGGTTTCATGTCCCCAGTGTAGACTTTGTGGAGACAATAGAATGAGATCTGTCTCTGGACAATCTGTATCCAGGCCTCAACTTTAAGATGACCAAGACAGTGTTGATTTATTTTGGGGTGTTATATCTGTTAAGAGTTTGAGTCCAGGGAATTCCCTGGCGGTCCAGTGGTTAGGACTCTGCGCTTTCACTGCCGTGGGCCTGCATTCAATCCCTGGTCAGGGAACTAAGATCCCACTAGCCTTGTGGTGCGGCCAAAAAAAAAAAAGTTTAAGAAAACTAGAGTTTGAGTTCAAATAACAGTGACTTTAAAAAAAAAAACAAAAAACTGGTTTTTCTCTCAAAATACATGAAGCAAGGAACTAGGACTGGTGTGGGCCCTCCGTGATGCCAGCAGCACCCCAGGCTCGTCTGTGTTCCAGTGCCATCCTGAGCAGATAGCTTCCAACCTCAGGGTTGCCTCCTGGTTTCACAACACGGTTTTTGGAACTACAGCCGTTAGATCTACATTCTAAGAAGAATGGGAAGGAGAAAAGGCAGCGGGCACCTCTGCACAGGTGTATTCCATGTCAGTGCTACTCCTGCTGGTAGAGTAAGGACAGTCGGGAAGGGGGAATTGCAGCTGGGCTGCCTGCAGCTGGGCAGGGGAGTGTTAACTGTGCTGTGTCTCAGGCATCTGCGGCTCCTGTGCCATGAACATCAATGGAGGCAACACTCTAGCTTGTACCCGAAGGATTGACATCAACCTCAACAAAGTTTCAAAAATCTACCCTCTTCCACATATGTATGTGATAAAGGATCTTGTTCCTGTGAGTTCCTGCCCGTGTGTGTGTGTGTCTCCCCACCTCCCCAGCACCTCCCGCCCGCTTTTTTTTTTTTAAGGGGGGCAGGAGGTATGTGTGTTGTGCTATAGTTCTTCAGGGCAGGGTTTTTTCCTGTCTTGAGTTCAGTTAAGGAATTTGAATGGCAGAAGATAAATGGCCTAGAAGGTCATCCAGCAGCTCATTTGGTGAGGACTGTTTGGGAATAACAGGGCACAGAATTTTAGACCTGGAACAGTTTCAGAAATGAAGAATTTGGCCATAACAACAAAGAGTTCATGTGGCAAATACCAGTTGGGAATGCAGCCGTTCTTATGTGTTTTCATGTCTACCTCCCTATATTTGACCACCTTCCCTTTCCCTGGCTGGGTGTTCTCAAGGGCATCTGGGGAGAAAGGACTGTGGGATTGGAAAGTTTCCCAAGTGGGTGAAGGAGAAATTCCCTAACCACGCTTACATGTGACCACTTCTCCTTTCGTGACCTTTGCATGTATCCATGCCAAGGGAGGAGAGTCTGACTACTGCCTGTCACAGGGCAGGAAAGTGGGCGGTGTCCCAAAAATGGGATAAGTAGGAAAGCTAAGGAGTGGTGGTGGAATCTGACCCATTTCTTCTTCTTCCTCTTAACCTCAGGATTTGAGCAACTTCTATGCCCAGTACAAGTCCATTGAGCCTTATTTAAAGAAGAAGGATGAATCCCAGGAAGGCAAGGAGCAGTATCTGCAGTCCATAGAAGATCGTGAGAAACTGGTCATTAGTCCCTGTTCATTGTCTTGACTTGAGGAATTTTGTTGCAGAGATGTTTGTCAGGAAGTGGGGCTTAGGGGCAGAGGGGCTGGGGGCACAGCATGGGGTCATGCAGCACATTCAGCGTCTTCTGGAAAGGAACTTGAGAACCATCTGTCCAAGGGTTGGACACCCATCCTGTCGGGGCCAGGTGGGTAGTGAGAACCTCTGAAGGGCGCAGAGAGGACCAAGGCCCTGGAGTGCTCTGCCTAGAGGGGCTCACTGCTACCGTGTTGCCAGACGTTTGTCTTTTTCAAAAGAAACCAGGATGTCGATCGCCAGGTTTTGAAAAGTTGACAGCTAAATCAGTTACTCTTTAACCCTGTGGGCAAATAAAACACATGCCGGCTGTTTGCGGTCCTGCTGCCACCACCCTGTTTGCAGATGGGAGTGAGAGAAGCCGATAGCAAAATTGGAACTAGAACTTGGTGCTTTCCTGACACCACACGTCTAGTGACGCGGTGTGGGCTTGTGACAGGCCCACTCACTCTTGGAGTTGCTACCCCTGGGTACAGGCTATGAAGTCTCTGCAAGTGAAGGGGTTATTAGCGAGCTTGTAGTCTCTTTCTCGTGTACACTTCTACCTCCTCTAAGAAGGAGGCACGCACACTCACCCCCTGCACACTTGGTGTCCTTTGGAAGAAGTGGGAAGGGGACCAGATGGAGATAGGTCCCAACATCATGCCTACACGAGGGAAGGACTCGTGCTGTCTCAGGGTCACCACTTCATTCGTTTACATGACAGTCCGTTAGCAGACTGAGCGCACCTCAAGGGCAGGGGCTGTGTCTTATACCCCTTTCTGGATCCTGGCATGTGCTGTCTTATCAACAAATACGAGTTGTGTGAATGAAGAAATGAATTCTGCCTTTTAGGTCTGGGGGAACATGTAGCCCCTCTCCTCTTCCCCATAAAATATTAAGAAAGGAAAGTCCTGGTAAGAATGCCCAGCTCTGTCGTCATCGAGATGTTGAGGGTCAGCGTGGTGATGTTGTAATTCAGAGCAAGCAGCTGCCTTCTCTTCCAAGAGTTTCTTGTTCTCAGGACATAGCTCTGCCCCAGTTTCTAACTCCAGGGAGTCTGACGCACCCCAGGGTCCAGGTTGGAACTGGCCACCCTGGCCCAGCTTGTCATCTCACAGTCCTCAGGTAGGAAAGCTTGTAGCTTGTAAACATCTCCTTGATGTACTATTTTTAGGGATTGGAGGGTTCCCCTGAGCATGTTTTCTAGGTAGTCAAAATTCACTCATTTAAATACCAAACATTTGCTTATTTCGCATTTTTCACTTCTTCAAATTAATATTGCTGAACCTAACTTTTTTTCATGATTTTAAAAGCCATAATGCTCATTATAGGCAATTGGAAAAGAGAACTAATTTTCAAATAATCTATAATTCCACCACCCAAAGGTAATCTCTATCGACAACTACCCTTTTATAAGTAAAGAATATGACTATCGTGAAGGCTCTTGATCCTGTGACCTTATGCTTTCTAGACAGTGGAGCCAGTTTACGCTCTCACCAGCTGCCTGAACAGAACATAAATTTTGTTGAAGACTCTTGGTTACAATCATGACCATCAACTCTGTGTCATCTGTTTTCAGCTGTCACTTCAGATGTCAGCGTGCCCTCCTGTTTTGCCATTTTTAATCAGTTTCTGTTGTTCCCCAAATCAGAAAGTCCAATTAGAACTGGTTGGGCGTGTTGAGTCAGTGTGGCAGTGTTAGAGGAGGGATTCCAGAGTCAGGCCGCCTGGGGGCCCATCCCAGCTCTGCTCTTTGCAGCTGTGTGACCCTCGGCACGTGACCTAACTTCTCTGAGCCTCAGTTCCTCACCTGTAAAACGGGAGTCTCATAGCACTCACCCAGGATTATTGTGACAATCAAATGAGGTAGTCAGTAAGGCACGTGGTGCTCGGTGCTGGTTGGCTGTTTAGGATAATGTTGCTGTTCCTATCGAAAACTTGAGGTGTCTGCTGAGCCAGGGCGGAGGCTGCTGTAGACTCTAGATGCCTCAGCACTCAGGGCCTTTTTAATTTCTGCTAGACTGCATTCGAGGTGGCAAGTTCTTTTCATGTTTTTGTTTTAAGATAAGTGAGGGGTTATTTATTAAAGGATGAATACACTGTACTTGGACTTAAGAACTCTGGGCTCTAATCCGGCAAATGTCTAAATTTCAATTCCAAGATCTCTTTTATGAATCTGACAAATCTCTGCAAACCACTCCTAGGATTTTGCCAAGAAAACTCACGTGCGAGTAGGCACTTCGTTCGTGCACTGACCCCAGACCTCGCATTTAATCGGCTCAGAACACGGCCATCCCTTCCCTGGTGGGCTCCTGACTGCCCTTTCTCCCCGCACAGGACGGGCTCTATGAGTGCATTCTCTGCGCCTGCTGCAGCACCAGCTGCCCGAGCTACTGGTGGAATGGAGACAAGTACTTGGGACCCGCGGTTCTTATGCAGGTAAGGCGCTCCTCCGTTACTGTAAGAGAAATGGACACCGACGTTCTGAGGGGCGATGGCTTCCTTCTTTGGCATCCATTACAAACGGTGATTGGTTGCATCACCTTCACTTGGCTTTCGGTAGACCTGGGGCTTCATCTGCAGAATGCCTTCATTTAGTGTGGTGAGGGTCACGCCAAGGGGCGGTGGCTGCGGGTTGGCGCACCAGGCCTTGCAGATGTTTCAGATGTTTCCTGTGCTGCTGGCTCTTCCCCGCCCACCTGCCCGCTTTCCCCGGACCGCGTCTGTCAGAAGGCTCCCCATCTCCCTCTCACGGGATTTTTAACGTGGAAGCAGGGGAGAGAGAAATTTCGTTGAGGAGCAGTTACCCAGCTGCGAGGTTGGAAATTGTTTCCAGGCTAGTGAAAGCCTGCAGTACTGGGCTTAGGGGTTGCTTGGAAAGAAAGCAGTATTGTTTTTCATCGTCTTTCACTATATGTGTAGTTCACTGCAGACAGAGTCACTGTCTTTGTTCCCAGAAAGCTCATACTTTTTAGATTTGTGGCCAGTGCTCTTCACAGACTCTGAAGCAACTCAAAGAAACTTCTTGTTTCTCATTTTCCCACAAAAAGAGAAGTTCTGTGGTTGTGTGACCCGTTAGCAGTACTGATTGATTCCTGGCCAAATTGAAGATTGAGTAATGAGGTACATTTGTAGCTGGCGCTTGGACCAGTGATCTGAGTTGTTGGGAAATGTAAAAGTGGTGTCGGTAACACTGCTGGAGCCGGCCCGGTGACCAGGAGCTTAATCGGTTTTCAGCTGGCTGATCTCAGGCTTCTGGGATGGGTGTGCTAATCAAAAGAAGCAATAAGTAGAACCAGTGTTCTCTCTGTGCAGGTCTGTTACCAGTTCACCCAAAGGCAGTGGGTAGGTGCTCTGAAGGCAATTAAAGAGAGTCGAGGACACCGTCCCTGCCTTCGCTCGTTCATGTTCTAGGGAGGAAGCTAATGAGCAGCGCGAAGTCAGTAGAAGGTGATGCTCGATGGTATATTATTAAGCACCAGCGACCAGGGGCATGTGGTTCAAAGGTCGGTGCGGCTCATTAGTCAAGGTGATCAAGAGATGTTACAAAGGGTTGGGAGGCTTTCCTTGAAAGATGGCAACAAGTAAAGTGTGGAGATGGCTTCCAAGCGGAGAATTCCTGTTCCTCGGCGCGCCTGGAGCTTTGAGTTGAACCAGAGGGCTGCTCTGGCCAGTTAAGGTGACAGCTCAGCCCACCAGTCCCCGGTTCCCCCAGGCCTATCGCTGGATGATCGACTCCAGAGACGACTTCACAGAGGAGCGCCTGGCCAAGCTGCAGGACCCGTTCTCTCTCTACCGCTGCCACACCATCATGAACTGCACGAATTCCTGTCCCAAGGTACGCGGCTGCGGCCCCCCGCACGGCCCAGCACTGACGTGTGCTCGGCGGGGAGCAGAGAGCACTCTCCCCTCCGTGGGAGCCTGGGGGTGTTGGCGCTTAGTTGCGGGGCACAGGCTCACTCAGGCCCCCTTGAGAAGGGTTTTCAAGTCGGGTTCACACGGGCCTGGTGGGAGTCAAGGATGCCACGAGAACCCGTGAACAGGAACCTGGGTTTGCCCTGACTTTGTGGGAACCACGGGAGGAAAGACGTCTGAGCACAGGCAGCTGTGAGGGCTACATTCCCTCTCCGGGCCCCGAGGTCTCTGTGTGACAACATGGCTGCCGGTCCGCTCGGCTCCCTGGCAGCCAGCCTGTGCTTTCTCCTCTGCGTGTCTTTCCTCAGTCTCGGGGCTCCTGCTTGCTTAGCTTTCACTCCCTCTTCCTGTTCATACTTCCTGCTTCCTGTTCATACTCACCCTGCCTGCGGCTTCAGCATCTGCCTGGCTTCTCTCAGCATTTCTCAGCTCACATTCCTCGGAGGGAGTCTCCTTGGCCCAGCTTAGCTTTCCACGGCGCAGCCCACGCACGGTCAGAGCTGGCCGGCCAGCTACCGTCAGGTGCCAGCCCTGGTCCGGTCGGTGGGCGGGGAACAGCCAGGGCTGCCCTTGGAGCAGAGACTGTGGGCAGAGCAATTTCATTTTAAAGGTGCAGTGAGTAAGCAGGCAGCGGGGTGGAAAACTCTAGCACGACCAGTTAGCAGCTTAAAAAAGAAAGAAAGGGCAGCACATCTTAACAAACGTGAAATCCAGACTGGGTAATTCCACAGCGTTTCAAGGGCCCCCCTTCCCCTGCCAGATGCTTCTCATGTGCCATCGGCATTGGGGTGGGCCTGGGGCCTGGTGGGGTCCCGAGCAGTGAGGGAGAGCTCAGGCCCCGCATCCTGCTGCCTGCGTTGCTACCCAGGCTCTGCTCAGCGAGGCTTGTGGCTTCTGAGGCAAGTCATGCCCCTGAAGTGCTTAGGACAGTGCCTGGCACACAGTAAGCACTCAATGGGACCTTCTGTTCGTTTGAGCCGGTCAGTCAGAAGACAGCCTCTCCAAGGCTGGGGCCTGGCTTGTGTATTTCTTCAAAGTCTCCGCAGGGGATCCTGCGGTGCGCTCCTAGGCGTGAATGTTTGCATCGCAGAGGACAGCAGACAGACCAGACAACCGAGGACGGACTTCTCTGTGTCCTGCCCTCCCCTTCAGTAAAGCAGGGGTGGACACTGGGGCTGTGAGGCTAGACATAGGCCCAGATTGTTTGAACTAGAAGGGACCTCAAAAATCGTCAAGTGCAGCCCCTTTTACAGGTTCGGAAGCTGAGCCCATGAGCGGGAGTTGGGGGTGGGGGCATCTTGCCAAGGTCACTCTCAGGTTGGGGGCAGGGCAGGCCTAGAAGCAGGCCCCCCGCCTCCCAGTGCCTCCTTCCTGCGCTGGGACTGGGTACAGTCTGTTTACTGACTCTAAATTCCTTTTGATGGGGCAGGCTCAGCGTTCAAAAGGAAGTACTGTGGAGGGCCTTCCTCCTTCCCCAGCCCCCTCCCTGGTGGTGTTATCAGCTTCCTGTGTGTCCTTCCAGGGGTAGTTTGTGCTACACGCAAATGTTCCACGTGTCCTTTGTCACAGTGTCTACCTTTTCTCACTTAACACATTTCGGGGATCCTTCCATATCAGTCTTTTAAGGAGTGTCTTCTCTTTCCCTTTCTGTCTCTCTGAAGATCTTTTTTCTTTTTCTTTCTTTCCACACTTTAATTTCAGAGTTAAAGTTGTCCTTCTAAAATGAGGGGACCCAGGACTTCCCTGGCGGTCCAGTGGTTAAGACGCCACGCTTCCACTGCAGGGGCGCACGGGAACTAAGATTCCGCATGCCGCTCAGCGCAGAGCCACCCACATACAATAAATAATTGAATTGAATTGAACGAGGGCACCCGTCACTAGCCTCAGATGAGTGCTCGTCTAATTTTACCAAATATTTGGTGATCTCACTTCCTGCTTCTGCGAGACTGGCCCCAGTGGGTTTAATCGCCATACCTCGTGCGGGACAGATGTTACAGCTGTGAGGCCAACTGCAGCTAATCCTGTGTTGTGGGCCACTTCACCAGTGGTGCTTAGGAAGGTTAACAGAGGCTCCTTTCTCCCACATACCTTTGAGGGCTTGCAGATGCAGATTTCTGGTGATGATGATTGAATGATACTGGTAATGATGTGAAACCTTTAGAGATAACGGGCTAATTTTGACACTGTAGTCATAGAAGAGATGACTCTTCCTTGGGCTTGTTGACGTGCCACAGTGAGCCTCACCAGCAGGAATTCAGTGAGACAGGGCTCCTGCCAGAGAGAGCTGGCCGTTTTCAAACGTCTAAGAGTGGAAACAGAAGAGAACTCTTAGCCCAAACCCCTGGGTATTAAAGGACTTGGTTTGTAATCACCGTGCTTTGACCAGCTAGGTCAGGAGGTCCTGGGTCGCCCAAGGTCATGGGGTTCTTCCATTCAGTTTCACTTACCATTTGGTATTGCTTCTCTTCTCTTTTTTCAAGGGGCTGAATCCAGGGAAAGCTATTGCTGAAATCAAGAAAATGATGGCAACCTATAAGGAAAAGAAAGCTTCAGCCTAAGTGTTCCCATGCTAAACATGACTGTAACCAGCTCAGCTGAACGTAATTTGTATCTAATCTGAGTTCCTTCGAAGGTCTCGATTTCCCACAAATACAGCATGTATAATAAAAATGTTAATAAATAAATGTTATTCTACTTTATTAACAAAAAAGCAAGCCTGTTCCTTGTACTTGCTGCAGTGGGATGTGAAGGTGCCAGAAGGAGGAGTCCTTGTCCTTGAAGAGGGGGCCAGGCCTCCAGAACTGAGCCACCATTGGGGGTGACTACGATGGGGACAAGCATAGAATTGGTGTCACGCAGGACCTGGGGCTTGTTCCCAGCTTTCCCATTCACCAGCTGATGACACTGGGCAAGTCCCTTCTCTTTGCTACTCCATTTGCCCACCTGTAAAATGGGATTCCTAGCTGTGCCACCCTCCGCCACCTGGTGTGAGGATGCCTGCACTTACTCTGGGTGCTCAGTAAACAGTGGCTCGTCATTATACGGCATCCCAGTTTCTACAGCTTTCAGTATTAGAATTCTTCAAACCAAATCTTGGTAAGTCCCTTTCTGTCTCATTGAGGCCAGGTTACAGATACTTCCAGCACAGCTATAAACTCCAGTTAGTTCCACAAATGACCTCCAGAGACCTCGCACGGGAAGCATGAATTCCCACCACTGCTGCCTTGGCTCTGACGCTTACTACAAAAGCGGTAATGCTAAAAAAGCAAACAGTGTAAAAGTTTGTCAAGTTAAAAATGGAAACCCCTTAAACTCCTCAAGTTTCACATCCCCTGTTGACACATTTCCTCCAGACCTTTATGTCATTACAATGCGCAGCATATGTAAAGGTTTTTTTTGCTTCAGAAATAAGGTACAAAATACTGATATTAGCAACTTTCTATTTTGTCTTTTTTTTTCATTGTGGTTAAATACATACAGAATTTACCACCTCAGCCATTTTTCAGTGGAGAATTCAGTGGTATTAAGTACAATCACGTTATCGTACAACCCTCACTCCAGTCTATCTCCAGAGCTGTTATCATCTTGCAAAACTCAAACTCTGCCCATTAAACACTAACTCCCCATTTCTCCTCCTCTAGCCTCTAGCCACCATACTTGCACTTTCTATTTCTGTGACTTTGACCACTCTATCTCATATAAGTGGAATTATATAGTATTTGTCTTTCTTGTAACTCATTTCACTAGGCATAAAGTTCTCAAGGTTCATCCCTGTTGCAGCACGTGTCAGAATTCCCTTCCTTTTTAAGGCTGAATAATATTCCATTGTATGTATGTGTCATATTTTGTTTAGCCATTGATCCATTAATGGACATTTCGGTTGCTTCCATGTTTTAGCTGTTGTGAATAACGGCAGCTTTCTACTTTTACCCCACGATATACAAGGGCCTCTGGTGCTAAAGATCTACCTGTATGTGTGTGAAATTTATTTTCAACCTTAGCTTTTTTAACCACTGGTTTCTTGCTCTGTGGCGTAGATGCATCATTACTTATATACCCATTTCCCCTGCTAACGCACATTCAGGTGGACCCTATTTTCACTCTTAGGAATACTTCAAGGCTGTTTTTAAGTTGTAGCATTGAGATCATCCTGGAAACAAAGGCTTCTTGTATCAGGAGGCTAAGAAAAACGTCTGACTCACCAAGAATGAATCTTAATGAGCATTTCTGGCTTTAAAAGGGGATGGTTCGGGCTTCTCTGGTGGTGCAGTGGTTGGGAGTCCGCCTGCCGATGCAGGGGACACAGGTTCGTGCCCCTGTCCGGGAAGATCCCACATGCCATGGAGCGGCTGGGCCCGTGAGCCATGGCTGCTGAGCCTGCACGTCCGGAGCCTGTGCTCCGCAACGGGAGAGGCCACAGCAGTGAGAGGCCCACGTACCGCCAAAAAAAAAAAAAAAGGGGGGGGGGATGGTTCAAAAGCACTAGTGTCTGGCATTGTGAGAGGTGAGGTGCTGGAGGTAAAGATGAACAAGATTTGTCCCCTCCCACCTAGGAGCCAAGTTCACCAAGAAAAAAGGAACAAACATTAAATTATTAGAAATTTAGAGAACACAGTCTTTGCCCTTATGTTAGCATCTAAAAATTCGTGGCCACCTTAGTAAGACCACACAGTACACAGTCCTCAGATGTTAAAGCTCCAGATTCGGAAGTGAGAACTGGAAAACCCTCAGGGAGCCCTCCATACCCGGGCTGGGAGGGCAGTAGGGTGAAATCTGCCTTCCAGGTCTGTTCACACCTAAATGGTTTCAGACAGCCCGCAGAAGGTTGCATTCCTTGGATTCATGGGTAATTTGACTTTGCTTCTAATCACTAGACCTGTATGGAGAAAGATGGGTTTTTTTCTCACGACTAATTTAATGGCTTGTAAAGATGAGTTCTGCACCAGCCAGCTTCTGAGGAGAGGCTGGGGAGTTGCCACTTCAAATCAGCTTCATCAGACGTCAAGTTTGCAACTGTAGGTCACTCACCCCACTTAAACTCGAGCTAAATTAGAATATGTTATCAACTGATAGTTTAACTTACTGCTTATTTAATCTTTCATAGGATTGCAGGCAAATGTTCTATTTCAAGTCACAAAGACTTTACTAATAAAACTGCAGGCTTGAGCAGAGAAAGTGTTTTGTCCTTTATGCTACTTCTGTTCTCTGATAGTGTCCGGACAATGTGCTTTCATTCACAAAAATCATCCTGTGGAATGCTTCAAGTTTCTCTAGGCTGAAGCCAGCCATCCCTTCTTACCCGGTCTTTGTGCAAGTTGTTGAACCTCTGAGCCTCTATTTTCGTATCTGTAAAATGGGAATTAAGAGCATTTACCTCTCAGAATTGTGGGTAAAGTCTACATAAGAATAAATGTGAGTTCTGGCCAAAAAGAAAAAAAAAAAGTAAATATGTGAGGTGTGGATGTGTTAATTGATGAGGAAGAATCCCTTCACAATGTATATAGATATATCAAATCATCACATCAGACGCTTTTTTTTTTTTTTGGCTGCGTTGGGTCTTGATTGCTGTGTGCGGGCTTTCTTTAGTTGCGGCGAGTGGGGGCTTCTCATTGCGGTGGCTTCTCTTGTTGTGGAGCACAGGCTCTAGGCATGCGGACTTCAGTAGTTGTGGCTCGCCGGCTCTAGAGCGCAGGCTCAGTAGTTGTGGCACGTGGGCTTAGTTGCTCTGCGGCATGTGGGATCTTCCTGGACCAGGGCTTGAACCTGTGTCCCCTGCATTGGCAGGCGGATTCTTAACCACTTCGCCACCAGGGAAGTCCACATCATACCCTTTGAATATCTTACGATGTTGTCAATTATACTTAAGCTGAAAAAAAAGAACTTTAAAAATAAATTCTTAACACAGATGAGTTTAAAAACTAATAAGTGTGAAAAGCATCTAGCTTGCAGTTGAGCAAATGCTCCATAAACTCAATTTAACTGATTTGTCTCAAATACCTACTGTGTGGAAGGCTGAATCCTACAGTAGGTGATTAATTCCCTGGGAATTCGCTGGCGGTCCAGTGGTTAAGACTGCGCGCTTTCGCTGCTGAGGGCCCAGGTTCAATCCCTGGTCAGGGAACTAAGATCCCACAAGCCACGCAGCACAGCCAGGAAAAAAAAAAGTGATTAATTCACAGCTCTCTGGACTTGAAAACTGGTGTATTTCCGACACGGCTGGCTAGAGTTAGAGACCTCCCATTCAGAGGATGGATTATCTGTGCAAGACTAAAGATGCTCATTTCTCGTCTCCCACATCACACTGACTGCCGGGTGCCAGAGGGTGTGCCGCTGACTCCCAACACTCAAATTCTCTTCCAGCCTCCTCCTTGCCTGGGAAACTATATACAAGACAGACTGCTGAAACTGCACCTTACGTGTCTAGACAGCCATAATCTTGTCATGGGGTTTGTCACTAGGTGAGAAAATCCCTTCTGTTGCAAACATCTAGTGAAACTAGAGAGACTGAGAAGTTTGGCAATGCTCTAGAATAAACCAGTACAAATTAGTGAATTCTCCAACTTTTTGCCACTCGGACTGTTACCCAAAAACTGGGTTTACCTCTTGGTAGGTGTCGAGCCAAAAGACACAACCAAGGCAAAGGTCAGGAGAAGGAAGGATTTATTCTTTGCAGCGAGTAAGGAGAACCCCGGGATCTCTCCCAAAGCAGTGTCTCCCCAACAGCAAAACTGGAGAAGTTTTAAGCTAAGGGTACATACCTATTCGTGAAGGGGCTTGGGCGCTCAACAGAGTCCAAGCTTTAGTTGATTGAAGTCACGAGGGTCAGAAAAGGTCATCATCATCCCTCAGGTTCCAGTTGAGCATTTCAGGCTAAGGTTCACCACTGAAACAGAACTGGGAGTCTTTACAACTGATATCTTTGCTATTGTTACTTCTCTTGCCTGATAACAGTTGTCTATTCTTTTGTTCCCTTAAGATCATTAATTACTGAGATCTGTTCTAGGTCAAGGATTGTGGCCAGGCTTAGATCACAAAAGACGGCTTCTCTTATGTCAAGAAAGCCGTGCCTGGTTTTCTTTCTCCGGGTTCTCCCTACCCTACCTGGTTGCAGGACCAGGCATATTATGTCCTTCCTGTGGGCCCCCAAGGGAGCAACAGCCGCAGAAGGGAGTCTTCTCCATGGGTCCTAGCCCACAGATGACTGCAGCCCAGCCCACAGACTGCCCAGATGACCACAGTGAGGGCCACTTCCCCAAAGGTAACCCTGGGCAGAGGCGAGGCCTTCCACATCCTCTGTGGTTTGGAAGGAAGCTTCATCTGGTCTCCTGCCTCATGAAGACCATGGACCAAGCGGCAGGTGCAGCTCCTTCCCCGATGGCTCAGAGGATGGAGTCTCTTAAATGCCAAGTAGCAATATGAAGAATGAGGGACCAATCTTGCGATGCAGTCCCCAAGCCCCCTGCTTTTATGAAGCTTCTAGCCCAGCACCAGGATCTCAAGAAAGCAACTGGCTTCTGCCAAGTTCCTGCCACCCCATTTCATCTTTCCAGCAGCTTTCATTTCACAGATGAGGAGAGAGGCTCAGAGAGGGAAAGTGACTTTTTAAAGCTCACACAGCTAGACAGCAACTGATGCACATCCAAACCCAAGTCTCTCTGGTGCCAGAGCCCAGCCACTTGCCACTGTACCACACTGCCTCTTGGCAAGGCCATCGAGCAAGTCATTTATACAAACCTAGCCATCCTGCCTGCCATGGAAATCAGGGTTCCCCTGGTTAAGTGGTCTGCCAGACATCCAGCTAAGCCCTGGAGGAGGAAACAGGGGCTCTGAAAAGTTCAGTAGGCTGCCCTCACTGAGGCATCAGCAGAAGAAACAGGTCTTCTCACCTGAACTGAGTGAAGCCAGCCCCATCCCCCAGGTGGTCAACCTGCTCCACCAGCAGCCTGCGCCAGCGAGTGAATGGCTCCACCACCCCCTACCTGCTCAGACCAAAACCCAGGGAGGAGAGGCATCTTTGATTCCATTCCTATACCTCCACCTCCCATGCATCAGCAAGTCCTGCCGATATGTACCCCTTTATCAAGTGTATGTATTGAGTTCTCGGTATGGACCAGATACTGTCAAGGCCTTCCCTGCTTCCCCTCTGGAGTCTCTCCCCCACCATTACTCTCCATCGCAGCTCTGTCTCCTTCCAGCCCTTTCCACCACAGGTTACTGTGGAGTTTTCCTCTGCTGGCCTTTGACTGCTCCCCATATCTGTTTGTTCACCCTCCCGTTCCTAACTCCTAGAACAGTGCCCAGCACTGCAGAAATTCATACTGGATACATGTTGATGGCTCAAGCCCAGTCCTAGCCTTGGCCCTAATGTGATCCTTCCCTGGTTTGCCCCAGAGCCTGGGGTCTCTGATCCTTTGGAGATCCTTAGTCCAGAAGCCATCAACCCCAGGGTCAGGGGACACCTTGTCTGTGCCTGTCGCTATGAGGTAATGTGATAACACTGCATACAAACACGAGGTCTTGGTGCCCTTCAGGGGCTTCCTTGTTCCCACCTGTGCAGGCTTGTCTGCAGTCATGTTGTGAGGCTTCTGAGACGGGGGTTATGCCTCGGCTGTTTCTGTGGCATTTTAGAGGCCTTCCGTGCATCACTGCAGTGCCTCCCTGTGTCCACACATATCCCTGTGAGACGTATCTGAGCCTGTGAGTCTCTGGGCAGGTGTTATCTTCTTTCTTTGACATTTATGCAGCAGAGCCAGGCACTGTCCCGTGCTTTACATGCTTTTTCTCTTGTAGGACTCACAGCAATCTATCGAGCAGGTATTGCTAATGTCATTGTCCTCCTGTATGTTAAGAAATGAAGCCCAGAGGCTAAGTGGCTTGCCCAAGTTCACAGAGCCTACAAGAGATGCACCAGCTTGAACCAGCCATGCATTGTACTTAACGGCGGGGGTGGGGGCTTGTCTTACCTGTTTCTAAGTGTCACACTACTGGGTATGTGTGCATTGTCTCTAAGTATCACCTCTGTGTGTGAATCTGTGTGTTGTGTCTGTGTCCTGGAAGTCTAGCCTCTGTGTGTGTGTATCTATGTGTGTGTCCAAGGTTGTGGTGTACCTGTGTGTTTGCGTACCAAAGCTGTCCTGTTTCCCTGAGTGTCCTGCTTTTGTGTGCGTGTCTGAGAATTGTGTATCTCTGGGTCACGACTCTCTCTTTAGGCGAATCTGTGAGGAGTGGGAGGGGCGTGGCGTACTTGTGTTTGCGCATCTAAGGGCTGTTTCTCTGAGTGTGTGTCTATGTGTTCATGTGTCTGAGGGCTGTCCTGTCGGATTCCCTGAGTGTCCTCCTCTCTATGTGTCAGTCTGTCCCAGGGCTGTCACGTCTGTCTCTCGGCGCCCCGCCCCTGCGTGCGCGTTGGGAGCGGCCTCGGACTACAAATCCCGGCAGCCCCCGCGGCGCGCGGGAGGACGTGGGGCCGCAGAGGGCGGGGCGGGGCTTGGCGGTGCGCAGAGCCTGACTGCGGCACCTTCGCCGCCGCTCCAGCCGCTGGGTCCTGCAGGTGTCCCGGGCCGCCCAGCTCCGCAGCGCCCCGCGCCCCCGGCCTTCCGCCTCGGCCCCGACCGCGGGGCATCGCGACGCCCGGGCCCGGCGATGAGCGCGAGGAGCCGCCATGAGCGCAGGTGAGCGCGCAGCCCCAGCCGACAGGAACCGGGCGCGGTCCCCGGACCGCCCGTCGTCGCATCTGTCATGGGGGGACACCCCCACCGCTGGGGCGCAGGCCGAGGGAGCGGCCCCCGGGACATCCCCGCGCCCATGCCCTCCCCCTTCCCAGAGAGGCCAGGAGCCCGGGGATGGCACCGCGCAGAGCCGTCCGCTCCGCACCTTCCTAAAGCCCTGGGAGAGGAAGCGCCTGGCGCCGCCGTGCAAAAGGATAATCCGGGGGCCGCGGTGGCGGGGCGCAGGGAAGTGTCCCCGCGCAGTGACGGATGTCCAGGTGGGGGAAGAGATGTGGAGGCCGCTGCATCCAGGGCCTCTGAGCGGTTGTTCCTCTTGGTTGAATGCATGAATGGGGTTGGAGAAGCCAGGGCTCCTGAGTCCCTGGATCGGAGTGCCCTGGGGCACAAATGCCACTCCTGATCCCCTGAGTCAGGCCCCCAGAGCAAGCCTGTTAGAACGCCGGTCCAGGGACCACACCCTCCATGTTACCTGTCCCAGGCCCTGTGTCTGGAGGCCACCCTTTCCAGAGTGTAATTCTACCTGCTGCAAAGGGTGCCAGTAGACCTCTCGCGTTTAGAAGGGTCTCATTTCCACGTGGGTCACTCAGAGCCTAGACCTCAGCCAAGGGCCACCAACGCTTGAGCATCCTCTCTGCAGCTGCAGACCCTTCATTCAGGTCTCTCCCTCCGGTCTCCCACCTTACTCCCCCCCATCCCCCCCTCCAACTCTGGGGTGCACCCAGGGTGAGGAAGGGGAAAGGCTGAGGACATATGGTCCCTGGACTCCAGATCCAAAGATCAGGGAGCTCCTGGCAGATTATCCCTCACACTCAGCCTGGCCCAGGAGAGGAGCTTCTGGCCACAGGAGAAGCACAGCAAGGGAGGAGGCAGCAGTGCTGCCCTGGGCCTCTGCCAGGTCATCAGGAGGAAACCCATGCTTCCGCAGGAAACAAGAGGTTCCCAAATGGCTTTGACGCCAGCCTCTCCGCTCTGCAGTACTCGTGGCATTGCCCCAGGGCCAGGGGGTCAGACTAGGTTCAAGTCTAATCTTGACCACTCAGAGCTGTGTGACTTTGGACATGTTAATCAACCTCTGTGCCTCATTTTAAATGGGAATCCTAATCCATACTTTTGGAGAGGTGGCTGTGAGGATGAACTGAGAGGAATGTGTTCATTTAGACCCACTCATTTTCAGCTTCTCCCCTTGCAAGCTGTGTGACCCTGGGCAAGGGATTTTGAAGCTGTGTTCCTCAGTTTCCCCAACTGTAAAATGAGATGATAATAGTCCCTCCCTCAGAGGGTTACGCGTGAAGACCAGTCGCGGTTATTCAGAAGAGCAATGCAGTCAGTCATTTGTGAAAGTGTTCCCATCCCAAGCAGCTGGCCTGAGCTGGTGGTGCCGGAAGAGATCAGACACTGCTCTGACCTTCCTGTGCCATCCCTGGGGAGACATCCCTGCCATCCCTTCTGAGTGTTTTGACAGATGTTCTGCAGGAGCATGCCCTGGGCTTGACCTTGCTGGGAGACTAGAGCGTTCCACAGATGTGACTGCCTCCTTCCCCCGGTTGACGGAGAGAGCATCCTTGTGAAATGATGGGTGTGTGATAGACACAAGGAAGAACTGCCAGAGGCAACATTGTTTAGGTCCTGGGGGAAGTGATCCAGTGAGGGCAGCTCCAGATGGTCTCTGGCAGGGCCCTTCAAGAAGAGGCTTGTTCCTCTGCACCTCCCAGCTGACCCAGAGGCAGGAGGTGGACACACTGACTCTTGCACCATTGCTTCCATGCTCTGTCAGTGAGGTGTACAACCTTCATTCATTGGTTCATTCAGTAAATGGTTCCTGAGTCCCAGCCACATGCCAGGCAGTGTGAGCAGGAGGGCGATGACACCTGTGCAAGCCTGATGTGTTGGTGTCCGTGGGTGGGGGTGAGGTGGGCAGAGAGGATGTTGGAGCAAGGCTGCGAGACAAATTGGTGGGCACACTGCCTCTCTCAAGGCTCAGTTTTCTCATCTGTAAAATGGGATAAGTTGCTTGATTGTTGCAGGAGGAAAGCAGATTGGCAGGAGCAAAGTGGCCCACGTGGGGTCAGTGCAGCACTCTGCAGTCCCATCCCCAGCACAGCTGCTGGCCTGAGGGTTTGAAGGCCCGGGGAAGAGCTGTTGAGTGCACACAGGGGAGCAATGGCACAGCTGTGGGTTTTCAGACAGGGCAATGGGAATGTAGAGGGGAGCCTGAGAAATGGGTCAGAGCGGAAGCCACACCTCCTTGGCAGGGGAGCCAGCAATGCCCTCCTGTACAGGCCATGCTTCAGGAACTTCGAACACCCCATGTGCCAGCTACTTTGGGGTTATGATCCTAGAGATGGGAAACGGAAGCCTGGAGAGAGGCTGAGTCATTTGTGAGAGAGCCAGGAGCACAGTGACTGATGGGAACGACAGCGATGGCGCTGGTAGTGCCGTGGTTAAGAGCGTGGACCCTACAGCCGCACTGCCTGGATCCACATCCCACCGCGTGCTGGCTGTGTGGCCTTTGGGCAGCTTACTTCACCTCTCTGGGCCTGAGTTTCCTAATCTGTAAAATAGGGATAAAAGTAGTCCCCGCTTCACAGTGGTGAGGAATGAATGAATCGATGTGTATAAAGCCCTGAACAGTGCCTGGCCTGTGTCAGCCCCTGATAGCCCTGAGGTACTCTTTTTGTTGTTGTTGTTTTTGGTTTTTGGCCGCACCGAGGGCTTGTGGGGGATCTTAGTTCCCCAACCAGGGATCGAACCCATGCTCCCTGCAGTGGAAGCACGAAGTCCTAACCACTGGACCACCAGGGAAGTCCCCCCTAAGGTGCTTTTTTTCCTTATACCCCAGAAACTGCCCGACAAGAGCCCTAAAGGGGGTGAAACTACCCGCCCTGACCCACTCAAGGAGCAGGTCTCCAGGGCTGGTGAGGGGCTTTGGCAAGAAGGACAGCTGGGACTGTGGCCTTTTGAGGAGGGGACAAGAAAAGGGCTGGGGCTTGTTGGTGGCCAAGGACCTCAGAACCCAGGTTGCCAGACCGGGTCAGTTGCCCTGAATGCCTGTTGTTCTGCCCCCACAAGACAGCATCCAGGGCGAGCCTCCCCCGCCCCTGCACAACACACACACACCAGAGAGCAGAAGGGCCTCGGCTGTTGTCTGCGGGCTGTTGTCAGGAAGGGAAGGAAACCATGCCCTGACAAGCCTCACTCACAAGCTGGACCGGCCGGGACCAGAGAGCAAAAGGGACCACCCCAGGGGACCCAGGCTGGGGTCTCTGAGCCCCAGGGCAGAAGGCTGACCAGGCCTCCTGCCCTCTGGCTTTGCGACTTTACCGTTGGCCAGACACCCGGATGGTTGAGAGCTACAGGCTTCGTGTGTATGTGTGGGAGCGGTGTATGTGTGTGAGTTCCCCAGAGACCAGGCCCTTTCTGGAGCTGGTGGCAGCTCCGTATATTTTCTGAGTCACCCAGTGGACAGGGGAGGGATTGACCGTGGGTGAAGCTTGGGTTAATTTGGGTTTTGAGTCCTCTTGTTTGAAAGAGGCCTCAGGTGGCAGAGGGCATATGCCCTGTTCTCTGGAAGTGCCCACATTGGCCCCCAAAACACAAGATCTGGGCTCTGACTTCCTGGCTCCACCATTTACCAGGGGACCTTGGTGACTCTGAGCCTCGGTTCCCTCATTTGTACAAATGGGAAAAATAAGAGTCCCCTCATCGAGTTGCCAGAGGGTTAAATGAGCTAATTCGCGTGGAGGGTTAGCGCAGCTCTTGTCACCTGGGAAGTGCTTAATGGTTATTGGCTGTTCTTATTATGGTAATTACCATAGTAATTATTATCACTGTCCTTATGTGGAGATATGGGGGACTGCGATAGGACAGAACAGACTCTGCGTGGTCTGATGGGAATTAAAACCCACCCTGGGACTTCCCTTGTGGCGCAGTGGTTAAGAATCTGCCTGCCGATGCAGAGGACACGGGTTCGAGCCCTGGTCCAGGAAGATCCCACATGCCACGGAGCAACTAAGCCCGTGAGCCACAACTACTGAGCCTGCGCTCTAGAGCTGGTGAACCACAATTACTGAGCCCGTGTGCCACAACTACTGAAGCCCATGCGCCTAGAGCCCGTGCTCCACAACAAAGAGAAGCCACCGCAATGAGAAGCCCAAGCACCACAACGAAGAGTAGCCCCCACTCGCCGCAACTAGAGAAAGCCCGTGCGCAGCAGCGAAGACCCAGTGCAGCCAAAAAAAAAAAAAAAAAAAAGAAGAAACCCCACCCTGGAGTCAGCCTGCCTAGGATTGCATCCTGACACTACCATGTACTTGGCTGTGTGATCTTGTGCAAGTTACTTAACCTCTCTGAGCCTAATTTTCTTCTATAAAAAGGGGATGGGGCTTCCCTGGTGGCGCAGTAGTTGAGAGTCCGCCTGCCGATGCAGGGGACACGGGTTCGTGCCCCGGTCCAGGAAGATCCCACATGCCGCGGAGCGACTGGGCCCATGAGCCATGGCCGCTGAGCCTGCGCGTCTGGAGCCTGCGCTCCGCAGCGGGAGAGGCCACAACAGTGAGAGACCCGCGTACAGCTAAAAGAAAAAAAAACAAAAAGGGGGATAATTATTGTGCTTACATGGCAGGGTCATTGCGTTAGCCATGTAAGAAGGACCAGGAGCAGAGCCCGCACGTAGTGGGGCCTCGGGAAATGTTGACTATCATGGTTGCTTTGGGGCTTGGAGAAGCTGCAGAAACCTAAGTGTTTGGGGACAGAACAGCTGAGGGGCTGGGGATGTTGTGACAGGCAGTTGCTTGGGACACCCTGGGCTTATTGGGTGGAAACTTTCAGATCAGGCCTCTGCAGGGCTCAGTTGGGGAGGAGGAGTAGGGAGCCCAGAAAACCAGCAGGTTGCCCCCCACCTTCCCTGCTTTCCCATCCCCCTTAGTGAACTTCTCCAGAGGCTCCTGGGAAACATGCAGATGCTCAGCACCACTGCCATTGTGCCAGCAGGTCTGGGAGGGGCCCAGGCATCTTCATGTCTAACAGGTTCCCCAAGAGGTCCAGGGAGCACAGTTAGAGAAACCCTGACAGAGGCCGTGAGCCCCACCCCGTCCCAGGCCCCAGAACACCCACTGTCTGCTTGCTCTGCTAGGACCGCAGCACTACAGCAGGGGAGGCAGTAGAAAAAAAAGAGTTTCTACAGTAGAGATGCCCACTGGTCTTCCCTGAGCCACAGTTTACCCATCTGTAAAATGGGGGTGATAGTGGGCCCTTCCTCACAGAAGGAACCTGTCAGCTGTTCAGCTGGGCCCTGGCACATAGCAGCTTCTCTCCTTGAGCCTTGGGGGCTTTCTCAGCTCACCCCTCCTCTCCAGCCCACCCCCAGTGACTGGGTTCTTCCTTCCTCCTCCTCCCATTTCACCTTCAGAGTGAAGCTGCCCCTTTCATGGCTGCCCTGACATTTTATCAGTCCATACTCGACTTCTCGGCATCTGCTCACTGCCAAGCCTGTGCTGGGCATGAAGGTTGAAAAAGGATGAGCAGGGACTTCCCTGGTGGCTCAGTGGTTAAGAATCCACCTGCCAATTCAGGGGACACAGGTTCGATGCCTGGTCCAGGAAGATCCCACATGCCGCGGAGCAACTAAGCCCACGTGCCACAACTACTGAGCCTGCACTCTAGAGCCCGCATGCCACTACTCCTGAGCCCATGCGCCACAACTACTGAAGCCCACACACTCTAGGGCCCGCATGCCGCAACTACTGAGCCTGCATGTTGCAACTGCTGAAGCCCATGTGCCTAGAGCCTGTGCTCCGCAACAAGAGAAGCTACCTCAATGAGAAGCCCGCGCACCGCAACGAAGAGTAGCCCCCTCCCGCCGCAACTAGAGAAAGCCCACGTGCAGCAAAGACCCAACGCAGCCAAAAATAAATTTAAAAAAATATAATAAATTAAAAATAAATAGGGCTTCCCTGGTGGCGCAGTGGTTGAGAGTCCGCCTGCTGATGCAGGGGACATGGGTTCGTGCCCCGGTCTGGGAAGATCCCACATGCCGCGGAGCGGCTGAACACGTGAGCCATGGCCAATGAGCCTGCGCGTCCGGAGTCTGTGCTCCGCAACGGGAGAGGCCACAACGGTGAGAGGCCTGCGTACCGCAAAAAATAAATAAATAAATAAAAATGACGTCTAAAAAAAGAAAAAGGATGAGCAGCCCTGTCCCTGCCCTCAGAGTGTAGACCAGATGGAATGTGGGACACAGAGCTCCCAGGAAGCTAATAGCTGGATGTGTGTGGGGGTGCTCTTGAAGCCCAAAGTGCTCAACAGGCCCTGTCCCCCGACTCTGCGCCCACACCAAGTCAGAAATCGCCAGACGCACAAGGAAACAAGGTCCTACGAGTGAGGACCCACAGGGCAGCCCGGTAACAGACCCGTGAAGACTCGAGTTACTGGATTTATCAGACCAGATTTATAAAATGACTGTGCTTAAGTCGTGGTTAAAGAAAGAAGGAGGAGCCCCCCCCAACCCACCCCCCAAATGACATTTCTCCCTTCTGTCCACAGACAGCAGCCCGCTCGTGGGCAACACGCCCGCCGGTTATGGGACCCTGACGATAGAGACATCTATAGATCCCCTCAGCTCCTCAGTTTCATCCGTGGTACGTGGGCAGGGGAGGGACAGGGGCAACTCCAGGTGGGGGTGGTACCCAGGCCCACCCAGATACCCTGGCTTCCTCCTCCAGCCCCCGCCCGCCCCACTACCTGGCCTGCTCTCGCCCATGTCCACAGAGGCTCAGCGGCTACTGTGGCAGTCCATGGAGGGTCATCGGCTATCACATCGTGGTCTGGATGATGGCGGGGATCCCTCTGCTGCTCTTCCGATGGAAGCCCATGTGGCGGGTGCGGCTGCGGCTCCAGCCGTGCAGCCTGGCCCGCGCCGAAACCCTCGTTATCGAAATAAGAGACAAAGAGGTGAGAGACGGGGGAGCAGGGGCGAGCCTGGAGCTGGAGTGGGGTGGCGGTGGCTCAGGGTTGCGGGGCGGAGGATGCTCGGGTTCTCAGCCCAACCTGGCCGCTGACGTTCTGTGGGACCTTACACAGGTGCTTCTCCTCCCTGGACCTCGGCTTTCCCATCTGAGCAGTGGGCTTACGGGACGGGGTGGGTGATTCCCAAGGAGGTCACCTCTATCCTTGATCCCTGCCTCCTCCAGCAGGGGCCACCTGGCTGTCGGGTGGGGCCAGGGAGGGGAGGGGTCTCTTCCAGGACTGAGTCCACACCTCCGTGTTCCAGGATAGTTCGTGGCAGCTCTATACTGTCCAGGTGCAGACTGAGGCCATCAGCAAAGACAGGTGAGGCAGCCCCATCGCCCCTTCCCAGGAGCCCCTGCTCCCCCTGCCCTCCCCCCATGAAGGCTCTGATCCCGGGGCCTCCCATCTGAGAGAGAGAAGGTGGCTCTGTGGGGATGGGGAGGTGCTGGGGCAGCTCCCAGGGCTCCACGGTAACCCCACCCCCGTCCCCAGCCTGGAGCTGCCCCCACAGACCCAGGCGGAGGACGGCCGGAGCCAGGCAGCTGTGGGGACACTACCAGAGGGGACATGGAAGGACACCGCCCAGCTCCACAGGACCGAAGAGGCAGTAAGTGGACAGCTGGGTTCTGGACAAGTCCTTGCCTGTCTCTGGGCCTCAGGTTCACACCCTGTACAATGGGGACTGGACTCCAGCTGTTCTCTGGGCACCTCTGGTTCTCTCGTCCCAATCGTCCAGGATGCTGGCCGATCACCTTCTACCCCTCCATGCCTCTCCCGCCTCTTTCCTGTGCCATCGCCCTGCCGCCCCCCACACACTCCTCCTGGGGCCGCCTCCAGCCCACCTCTCCTCTCTCCCACCCAGCAGCGGACGCTGCGCTACTACCTTTTCCGGGGCCAGCGCTATGTCTGGATCGAGACCCAGCAGGCCTTCTGCCGAGTCAGGTAGGGGTCAGGGCCAGCGACGCTACACCACGCCCACAGCGGGTGCTGCATTGGGCAGAGAAGGTGGCATGAGGTGGCCCAGCCTGGACTCCCCTCTCAGCTCTGTGCCTTGGCCCCCTCAACTCGCTGAGCCTGTCTGTAAATAGCTCATGAAGGGAATCCCGGCCTCCTAGGGTTGTTTCGAGGGTAAAGTATATTACTGTCATGTAAGGCTTGGCACGGCACCTGGCCTGAGGTGGCAACACTGCTGTGAATCAGAGCGTAAGCTCTGGACTTGGACCTTCTGTTTGGCGTCTTGTACCCGCTCTGCCACCTGCTAAGTGCTTGATAAATACGAGCTCAGTTTATGTCTTAGTTTGAGCCCCGAGAAGCAGACCTCAAGACAAGGATTCAAGTGCAGGGAATCTGTTTGCAAGGTGATGCCAGGAGACGTAGGGGAAGTGAGGCCGGGAAGAGAAGGCAGCCGGTGGAGGGGCCTTGATGTGGGCACCTGGAGCACAGTCCCTTGGGGATCCCTTTGAGCCAGTGTAGAGCACGCACCTCAGGGTGAGGAAACCAGGGGGTACGTACCCATCACCTTCCTACCGTTACCAGTTGCGGAATACAAGAACTCTTGCACAACTTGGGCCTTCCTAGCTCACGGGTAGACCATGCTTATGCAGCCAGGAGAAGCCCTCAAGCCAGGACAGGTGTTTCCAGTAAGAGGGTGCACCGCACAGACGTGAATTCCTAGGGGGTGTGGGGAGGGCACCAACAGCCTCTGCTACGTGAGAGGAATAGCAAAACTCGCTGACGTGGGACTTCCCTGGTGGCGCAGTGGTTAAGAATCTGTCTGCCAACGGAGGGGACACAGGTTCGATCCCTGGTCCGGGAAGATCCCACATGCTGCAGAGCAGCTAAGCCTGTGCGCCACAACTACTGAGCCTGCGCTCTAGAGCCCGCGAGCCACAACTACTGAAGCCCCACATGCCTAGAGCCCATGCTCCACAACAAGAGAAGCCACTGCAATGAGAAGCCCATGCACTGCAAAGAAGAGTAGCCCCCGCTTGCTGCGACTATAGAAAAGCCCGCACACAGCATTGAAGACCCAACGCAGCCAAAAAAAAAAAAAAAATCGCTGACCTTTGTCACCTAGTAAGTGCCAGCAACCGTCCAAGCACTTTGCAAAACTTACCTCATTTAATCCACCCGTAGCCCTGTGAGGGAGATGCTGTCACCGTCTCCATCTTGCAGATGAGAAGTCTGAGGCCCAGAGAGGTTAAGTGACTTACCTAAGAAGGCATCATTGTAAAGAAAGCTCTAAATGTCACTAAATAATAGCGGCTGTTGTCTGTCACTGTTAAGTATTATCATCATCTCTCATCGTTTTTCCTGGGTGAGATGGTTTGGGGCCCGATCAGAGGAACAGAAGGAGAAAGTTAGGCCCAGAGTTCGTGAGGGACCAGCTTTCTCTCGGGAGCTCGGTGTAGCAGAGGTGGGCCAGGAGGGGTGGGGGGTGCAGAGCTCAGACCCCACCACCCACACAAGTGCCCCTCCCATCCTCCCAGCCTGCTGGACCACGGCCGCACCTGTGACGACCTCCACTGCTCCAGCACCGGCCTCAGCCTCCAGGACCAAACCGTGAGGTGGGTGCTGCCCTGAGAGCTGGGCCCCCTCTCTTACCCCCCTGGGTGTGGCCTTCTTCCAGTCACCTGCCTTCTCTGGGCCTCAGTTTCCCCAGCTGGAAAGTAGGGCGCTCCACGACTGCTAGAGGGTACAGCTGCCACGGCCCCTCCATCTGATGGCCCTGCCGCTTTTCCTCTTACAGGAAGACCATCTACGGCCCCAACGTGATCAGTGTACCAGTCAAGTCCTATCCCCAGCTGCTGGTGGACGAGGTAGGGCTGTCCCTGGGCCCTGCCCCCACTCTGGCCTGAGCTGGCTGTGTGACCTGGGCCAGGGGCTTGCCCTCTCTGGGCCACCCTTACAGAGGCAGATTGTACCAGCTGTCCTCTTCTCCATGGTGGAGAGCTGTCTCAGAACCAGCCCCAGTAAGCTCAGGGAGAGGAATTGGAAGTTCTGGTCCAGGCTGGGGCTGGGGCTTAGAGGCCAAGAGACAAACCCACACAGCCTGGGCTCCTGCTGTGTGCCAAGCGCCAGGCTCCAGAGTCTGGGTCCTTTCCGTGCATTACCCACTTTCACGCTCCAACAGCCTCGTGGTAGGGACATTCCGTTCACACATGAAGAACCGGAGCTACAGAGGGGGGGACATGGCATGGCCAAGGTCACATGGGGACAAAGGGAAGCCAGTGACCTGGACACACCTAGAGTACACTGCTAACATCCCAGCCCTCTGAGCCAGGGGCAGACACCTGTGAGACAGAGAGGAGGCCTTGGAGTCTGGCCTGATGTAAACTTTAGTCGGCCACCTGGGAGCTGTGTGGTTTTAGGCAAGTGACTTAACCCTTCTGTGCCTCAGTTTCCTCAGCTGTAAAATGAAGCTGATGGTAGCATCTGCCTTGTGGAATTGTCCTCACCATCGTATGACATTTAGATGATGTGCTTAGCAGGGGCCTGGCGTGTAAACACCCGTGTGTCCTCTTTAGAGCAAAGAAGCTGCTGGCTCAAGGGACATCTGGACAGGACTGACCAGGAGACAGGCCTGGCTTTAGTCCTTTGGCAACTGCCGGGCCCTTTGCTTCCGTGGGCACAGGAGACCCAGCCTGTGGCTGGGCTGCCCTGGGGGACCTGGGCCCTGACGCTGCCTCCCCGCCCCTCCCCAGGCACTGAACCCCTACTATGGGTTCCAGGCCTTCAGCATCGGGCTGTGGCTGGCTGACTACTACTACTGGTATGCCCTGTGCATCTTCCTGATCTCCATGGTCTCCATCTGCGTGTCGATATACAAGACCAGAAAGGTGTGCGGTGTGGGGTGGATGGGGCAGGGCAGGCGGTGTCCAAGGAGACCTCCACCCACCCACTCCCTGCTTGTCCCCCTGCCCACAGCAAAGCCAGACTCTGAGGGACATGGTCCAGCTGTCTGTACAGGTGTGCGTGTGCCGGCCTGGGGGAGGTGAGAGGCTGGGGGAAGTGAGAGGTGTGGGAGGGAGGGAGGCTGGGGGAGGGAGGGAAGCTGGGGGAGGTGAGAGGCTGGGGGAGGGAGGGAGGCTGGGGGAGGTGAGAAGCTGGGGTGGAAGGGAGGCTGGGGGAGGCGAGAAACTGGGGGTGGAAGGGAGGCTTGGGAAGGAGGGAGGGAGGCTGGCTGGGGGAGGTGAGAGGCTGGGAGAGTGAGGGAGACTGGGGGAGGCAGTGGGGGAGTCCCCTCCAGGCTGTACTGAGGCCCCTGCTTGCCCGAAGAGGAGGAATGGGTCGACTCCAGTGAGCTCGTGCCGGGAGACTGCCTGGTGCTGCCCCAGGAGGGTGGGCTGATGCCCTGCGATGCTGCCCTGGTGGCTGGCGAGTGCATGGTCAATGAGAGCTCTCTGACAGGTCAGTTCCTGCCCCTGGCCAGCAGCCTCCCATCCCCCCTGCCGGGCCACTGAGCCTCTCTGCCTTGTGTCAGAACTTTTAGATGGAGTTCTCTTTTCCCTTTGCTCAGGTAACAGTCCCGGCCTCAGCAGGTCCTACCCCTGCAGATGCTGGGTGAAGCACTGCTACTCTTTGCCAGGCAGCAAGCTCAGGGCTTTACAGAGGTTAAGCCCTCTCGTGTCAATATCTTATTTGAACTATAAAAGTAACACAGCTTGTTACAAAATAATTCCAACAGAAGGAGAACACCGGCCCCCCACCCTGGCCCCCCACTCTGCCCATGCTGTATGCTCACAACTCTTTCTGGCTCCCCTGAGAGATGGTTCCTGGAAACTGGCTGCACACGTCCCAGGATTGTCTCACTGTGTCTGTGTCTTTTGCCCTCTCTGAGCTTCAGTGTACCTCTCTGTAAAATGGGGGCAGTGATTTCTTCACACATAGTTACAAGTGTTAAATGAGACCTGGGGCTTCCGTAACAGTTCTAGGCATAAGGCTTGGTCTTGTTGGTGGGAGGGACCAGCATGGGCCTCATACCACATCCCTCCCAGGGGAGAGCGTTCCAGTGCTGAAGACCGCCCTGCCGGAGGGACCGGTGCCCTACTTCCCAGAGACCCACCAGCGGCACACGCTCTTCTGTGGGACCCTCATCTTGCAGGCCCGGGCCTTTGTAGGACCCCATGCCCTGGCAGTGGTGACCCAGACAGGTAACGAGTCTGGGAAGTGGGGAGGGATGCTGGGCCCAGCACCTAGAGGACAGGTGACACAGAGCCGGGCAGGACCCATCTCTACCACTGCCCTGCTGTGCGACTCAGGCACGTCCCACCCCTACTTGGGATTGGCTGGAGTGGGCAGGGACGGGGCAAGAAGGAAGGAGCCCACCCCTTAGGAAGAGAGCAGTGCTGTACATCTCCAGCAGGCGCCTGCCACGTGTGAAAGGGACCCAGTGTGTCACCAGATTTGACATTTTTCAGCGAAAGCCACACATCTGGATTTTAAGTGAAACCACCCAGTTTGTAGATGGTACTACTAATTCCTTATTTACTAAGCTTATGAAGCCTGGGCAAGGCCTGTGGCCACCCCGTGTGACCGCCAAACTGGGTGATTGCTGACCCCAGGAGCAGCATGCCTTACAACCCCAGAGGTGTGGGTGGTGTGGGGGAGGGGTGGGGTCATCCTGACCCTCAGCTTCCCCTGCCTCAGTCTCCCCATCTCCTCCCAGGGTTCTGCACGGCTAAAGGGGCCCTGGTGAGCTCCATCCTGCATCCCCGGCCCATCAACTTCAAGTTCTATAAACACAGCGTGAAGTTTGTGGCTGCCCTCTCCGTCCTGGGTGAGTGGCCCCCCGCACCCCACTTTGCCAGTGGCCCCCGGAGCCCCGTGCCCAGTCCCGCTGAGCCCCTTGCTGTCTCCTCAGCTCTCCTCGGCACCGTCTACAGCATCTTCATCCTCCACCGCAACCACGTAAGCCTTGGGGGCCGGGCGGGGGCTGCCACTGGGGGCCCAGGGCCCACCCGGCCTGGCCCTTGGCATTCACAGTGCCCCCCGCCAGGTGCCTCTGGACGAGATCGTGATCCGGGCTCTGGACCTGGTGACGGTGGCAGTGCCGCCCGCCCTGCCTGCCGCCATGACTGTGTGCACGCTCTACGCCCAGAACCGGCTGCGGAGCCAGGGCGTCTTCTGCACCCACCCGATGCGCATCAACCTGGGGGGCAAGCTCCGGCTGGTGTGTTTCGACAAGGTGGGGGCCGTGGGGTGGGGGACACGGCCGGGCCCCCACACCCACATCCCTCACTCAGCAACGTTGACTGAGGGCTTGCTGAGCCCAGAGCCCCGCCGCCTGCCTGTGCACCGCTGCTGTGAACACTGGCCACCGCCAGGTCCTGTCCTGGGATGGAAACACTCAGAGGCACCCTCTCCCCCAGCTCCCACCTGGATCAAACTCACAGTCTGGAGCATGAAATGTCTAAACTCATTTAATTTGTTTGTTTGAGAACCATTGAGGGCCTACTGGGTACCCAGGGCTGCTGTCAACACTGGGGATCCAGCAGTGACCCACACAGAGATGTCCCCACCACCATAATGAGTGAACCGGGGACCACAGAGAGCTGCAGATGGTGATGGGTTCTAGGGAGGAAGCAAATGGGGTACGTGATGGGTGGTACATGGGGGTCACTCCCTTAGAGGGCAGTCAAGGAAGGCTCCTGTGGTCCCTTGGTGACCTCTGAGGGGTGGACCACACTGAGAGGAGAGCAGGGCTGGCAAGGTGGAGGGGAAGAAGTAGAGTGGCTCATGGCTCCTTGGAGGAACAGAGCGGTGTGCCTGGGGCTCGGGGAACAGTAGGGAGGGGGGCAAGATGAAACGGGCAGAGCCCTGATCCATCAGAGGCGGGCGGGCCCTGGTGAGGAGTTTGGACGTTATTTAAACTGAAAGGGTGGAGCTTGATCGTCTTCGCAGAGCTCCCAGGCTAGCGAAGGGGCCAGACGTGTAACTGAGCCGTTGGAATATGGTATGGGAAAGGCAGGCATCTGTTCACTCATTCATTCACTCATTCATTCATTCATTACACTGAGAGCTGTCCATGGCCAGGCCCTCTTCCTGGTACCACAGTGAACAAATGATGGAGTAGTAACGAGGCCATGGGTGGGAGCCCCGAGCAAGCACTACCTGACCCAACTGTAGGGTTAAAGGAGAAGACTTCCTGGGGGAAACGATGCCAGACCAAGAAACACCGTGGGTTGGGGAGGACAGCCTGGCAGACGGACCTGCTTGAGCAAAGGCCCAGCTCTGGCTCCCGGGGTTCCCATGGGCCCCGCCTGGCCAGGGGTGTGGGCGCCCACTGCAGCGGGGCACAGCTCACCCCAGGACTCATCACTGGCCCACCCGCTTGCCCCCTGCAGACAGGCACACTCACAGAGGACAGCTTGGACGTGATGGGTGTGGTGCCCCTGAAGGGGCAGGAGTTCCTGCCGCTGGTCCCAGAGCCCCGCCGCCTTCCCATGGGGCCCCTGCTCCGGGCACTGGCCACCTGCCACACCCTCAGCCGGCTCCGGGACACCCCAGTGGGTGACCCCATGGACCTCAAGATGGTGGAATCTACTGGCTGGGTGAGGAGGCCGAGCCCTAACTAAGCCCACCCAGTCTTCATTCTAGGACCTCCAGGGGGCGTCTCTATCATGCCCACCACCGAGAATAACTATGGCCAAGGCCTAGTGCTGAGCACCTACCCCGTGCCAGCGCTCTACGGGCCTCGTCTCGTGTACTGCTCCCCATAGCCCCAGGAAGGTAGCTTCAAACCTGCTTCACGAAGGAAACTGAGGCTGAGGGCGATGTGGAATAACTTGTCCAAGGTCACCCAGCGGCTTGTAAATGGCAAAGCCAGAGTTTGAACTTGGGTCCTCCCAACTCCAAAGCGCACATTCTTGACTTCTGTTCTATCCAGTCTCCCATGAAGGAAGTCCTCCATGAGTTTAACTTGAGTGTCTCCCACTGCCTCTCTCCACGGGCCAAGGATTGGCTGCCCCAGGCCAAGCCAGCACCCGGCCCCTCGATGCCAGTGTTCTCTGCCTGCCTCCCAGGTCCTGGAGGAGGGATCAGCTGCGGACTCGACATTTGGGACCCAGGTCTTAGCGGTGATGAAACCCCCGCTTCAGGAGCTCCACCTGCAGGGCATGGTGAGCTGAGGGGGTGCCTGTGGGGCGTGGGCTGGGAGGGGTGGGCTCCACAGGCCAACCCCTCAGCTGCCCCCCAACCCTACAGGAGGAGCCCCTGGTGCCGGTCAGCATCCTCAGCCACTTCCCCTTCTCATCGGCTCTACAGCGCATGAGCGTGGTGGTGGCATGGCCGGGGGCGGCTCGGCCCGAGGCCTGCGTCAAGGGCTCCCCCGAGCTGGTGGCAGGCCTCTGCGACCCCAAGACAGGTGAAGGGGGAGGGCCCCAGGGTCTGCAGGTCGGCACTGGCGCGGAATGGGGTGGGCGCCCAGCCCGTGTCGCTGCCTCCACCTCCCCGTCCCAGTGACACCTGCCTCTCCCTGGCAGTGCCCACCGACTTCGCCCAGATGCTGCAGAGCTACACAGCTGCTGGCTACCGCGTGGTGGCCCTCGCCAGCAAGCCGCTGCCCATTGCACCCAACATGGAAGCAGCTCAGCAACTGACAAGGTGGGCCCTGGGCACTGAGCTTACGGCCTCGTGAGGGCAGAGGGGAGCAGAGCCCAGGGCCGATGCCCCTGCCCAGTGGCTGGGGGAGGGGTCGTGGCCACTGCATGACCTCTGACCCGGGTCTGCCCACCCTCCAGGGACGCAGTGGAGTGGAGGCTGAGCCTCCTGGGGCTGCTAGTTTTGCAGAATCTGCTAAAGCCACAGACGACCCCCGTCATCCAGGCTCTGCGGAGGACCTGCATCCGCACGGTCATGGTGACAGGTACCAGCAGGGCCTGGGTTAGGAGGGCAGAATCTACCCCATCCCGGGCAGAGATAAGGGCACCTGGCGTCCCTTCCTGGGGCATCTCTTTGGGCCCCTGCCTCAGGCCTGGTCCTCTTCAGACGTTTCAGGTGTCTTCACAGTCTCCCTCCTGAGTGATAATTGTCACCCCAGTTGACAGATGAGGAAAGTGAGGCTCAGAGGAGTAGAGTGACTTCCAAAGAGTCTGGGGCTGGTGTTGGACAGCGTTCCAGCTCAGCTGCTGGTGACCTCTCCCCAAGTTCCAGTTTCCAACTCTGAGAAATGGGGGAAGTTAGGTCAGCCTCAAAGGTTGTGACAATTTCATGGAGCAAGAAAAGAAAGATTCAGGGGACCTTCCTGGCGTCCAGTGGTTAAGACTCCTCGCTTCCAGTGCAGGGGGCACGGGTTCGATCCCTGGTCAGGGGACTAAGGTCCCACGTGCCGCATGGCGTGGCCAGAAAAAAGGTATATGTAGAACTCCAACCCAGGCTCCCAGTTTCTCCTTAGATCTTTGATCCCTAGTTTTGTAGACAAGGAAACCCAGGTTCAGAGACACTGATGGCCTGCCTGAGCCAGGCATGGCAGACAGATTCTGTCCGGCCTCAATTTTCCCATCTATACGTGTCAGGGTGAGGATGGCCCCCTCAGTAGCAGCTGGAGCCTGACCTTGCCCCATACCCTCAGGGGACAACCTGCAGACGGCGGTCACCGTGGCCCAGGGCTGCGGCATGGTGGGCCCCCAGGAGCGCCTGGTCATCATCCACGCCAACCCGCCTGAGCGGGGCCAGCCTGCCTCCCTCGAGCTTCTGCCAGTGGAGTCCTCTGCAGCCGTGAACGGGGCTCAGGTGAGGCTGACCCCGAGTTCCGCCACAGACCCCACCCATGACCCCACCCCTGTTTCAGCTGTCCCGGGCCCCAGCTCTCAGGGTGGGCAGGGGGAGCTCAGCTGAGCTTCCCGGGCCCCCAGGATCCTGACCAGGCCGCAAGCTACACCATGGAGCCAGACCCCCGATCCAGCCACCTGGCCCTCAGCGGGTCCACCTTTGGTGTCCTTATGAAGCACTTCCCCAAGCTGCTGCCCAAGGTAGGGCTGCCCCGGACCTCCCTGGTCGCCCCACACCTCGCCACGCTCTGCCCCCTCCTCTTGGCTGCCTCAGCCCCTCCCCTGCCTCCCTGTGCTCCCAGGTCCTGGTCCAGGGCACCGTCTTTGCCCGCATGGCTCCCGAGCAGAAGACAGAGCTGGTGTGTGAACTACAGAAGCTTCAGTGAGTGCCTATGGGAAGGGGCCTGTGGGGGCCCAGCTGGCCCTTATGTCCCTGCTTCCCACCCCAGGCGTTCAGGAGCCATCAGCCTCAGAGAGCCCAGCAGGCACCCGCGGCTCTGTCATGCTGACGGTAGTACACCGCCCTCAGTTCTGCGGGGGATTGGTTCTGAGAGTCCCTGCAGATACCAACGTCCACAGATGCCCGAGTCCCTTATGTAAAATGGTGTAGTACAGTCGGCTCTCTGTATCCGTGGATACAGACCCCGTGGATATAGACCATGTGGATACAGACCCTGTGGCTACTGTAATTGCACCTATTTACCGAGCACCTACTGCGTACCATTTACTGAGCATTTCCCAGGCACCCGGCGGGCAGTCGGGATGCAGCCGTCCCCGGGTTCTGCCAGCCGGCCTGGGAGGTGGGTGGGCCATTTCGCAGCTGAGGAGGGCCCTCCAGGGCTCAGAGCCAGCACGTGAGTCCAGGCCGCGCCTGCCCTCCCCTCTCCGACAGGTACTGTGTGGGCATGTGTGGGGATGGCGCCAACGACTGCGGGGCCCTGAAGGCGGCTGACGTGGGCATCTCGCTGTCCCAGGCCGAGGCCTCAGTGGTCTCGCCCTTCACCTCGAGCGTGGCCAACATTGAGTGTGTGCCCATGGTCATCAGGTGAGGCGGGCAGGGGCCTGGTGGGGGGCAGGGTCTCGGCAGGGCCTGTCAGCCGGCCTGGGCCCCCTCATGCCCATACCCGCTCCCCAGGGAAGGTCGTTGTTCCCTGGACACGTCGTTCAGCGTCTTCAAGTACATGGCCCTGTACAGCCTGACCCAGTTTATCTCTGTCCTGATCCTCTACACGGTGAGTATCTGCAGGCCCCGTGCCGGGCCCGGGGCGGGGACCTCAGCAGCGCGGTGAGGAGGCCGGCAGGCTCTGGAGTCGACAGCGTGGCCTCAAATCCTGCTCCAGCCGCGTGGCTTAGGCGCTCCGGAGCCTCGGCAGTGAGGCTTGTCTGAGGTGATGAAAGCCCTGAGCAGCTGGTGCACAGTAGGTCCTCAGAAACGGGAGCAGCTGTCCTGTGCTAGCGTTTCATCCCTGTCCTCTGGGAGTTCCCCATCTGCAGGGGGGCCTGAGGCAGAGCCCAGGCAGGGGTGAAGGAGGCAGAGGCAGGAGCGGGACACCCGAGGCCTCTGCCCCTTTCCCATGAATCCGCCCATTCCCCGCTCGCCCTAACTCAGACCTCGACTGTGCCTCCAGTCTCCTGTCCAAAGGGTATCACCCACTCCTCTGCTCAGCGCACGCGTTGCTCCCCCACACTGGGAACAGGTGACGCCATGGGGCACTGCAGGCCTTGCGCCAGCTTTTGTCCCTGTGTCCACCTTAAACCTGAGGGCAGGAACTGTGTCTCCTCCAGAAACCTTGGGGCTCCTCAAGGCAGAGCCTCAGCCTCCCTCTCAGCCTGGTAGTTCCCATCAGGTCAGCAGGGATGCCTTCTCCCTCAGATGGGGAGAGGGGCTTCCTGAAGGCAGGGCCGTGTCTCCTTCATCAGATTGGGAGTTCCCAGAGGCAGGAGGGCGCGTCTGCCCATCACGTCGCAGGGCAAGGAAACACTTTCCCCATCAGACTCCTCAAGGGCTGGGCTGGTGCCTGTCCCATCAGACTAGGAGCTATCCTCCCCTCCGCCCTCCCTCCCTGCCGGCAGGTCAACACCAACCTGGGCGACGTGCAGTTCCTGGTCATCGACCTGGCCATCACCACCACGGTGGCGGTGCTCATGAGCCGCACGGGGCCGGCGCTGGCTCTGGGTCGGGCGCGGCCGCCGGGGGCCCTGCTCAGCGTGCCCGCACTTAGCAGCCTGCTGCTACAGGTGGCCCTGGTGGCCAGCGTGCAGCTCGGGGGCTACTTCCTGACCGTGGCCCAGCCCTGGTGAGTAGCGGGGAGCTCACGCCAGATCCCACCCATGCCCCGTCCTCCTCACCCTCGCTCCCTGACGCCCGGTCCCTGTGCTCCCAGGTTCGTGCCTCTGAACAGGACGGTACCCGCGCCAGACAACCTGCCCAACTATGAGAACACGGTGGTCTTCTGTCTGTCCAGCTTCCAGTACCTCATCCTGGCCGTGGCCGTGTCCAAGGGGGCGCCCTTCCGCCGGCCGCTCTACACCAATGGTGCTGCTGTGCTGGGGGTGGGATGTGCTGGGGGGGGTAATGGAGGGGAGGGGGGATGAGAGGGAGGGAGGGGGGATGTGATGGAGGGAGGGGGGATGAGATGGGGGGGATGAGATGGAGGGAGGGGGGATGTGATGGAGGGAGGGGGGATGAGATGGGGGGATGAGATGGAGGGAGGGGATGAGATGGAGGGAGGGGGGATGAGATGGAGTGGGGGGATGTGATGGAGGGAGGGGGGATGAGATGGAGGGAAGGGGGATGAGATGAAGGGAGGGGGGATGTGATGGAGGGAAGGGGGATGAGATGGAGGGAGGGGATGAGATGGAGGGAGGGGGGATGTGATGGAGGGGGGGATGAGATGGAGGGAGGGGATGAGATGGAGAGGGGGATGAGGTGGAGGGAGGGGATGAGATGGAGGGAGGGGGGATGAGATGGAGGCAGGGGGGATGAGATGGAGGGAGGGGGATGAAATGGAGGGAGGGGGTATGTGATGGAGGGAGGGGGGATGAGATGAAGGGAGGGGGGATGAGATGGAGGGAGGGGATGAGATGGAGAGGAGGATGAGGTGGAGGGAGGGGATGAGTTGGAGGGAGGGGGGATGAGATGGAGGCAGGGGGGATGAGATGGAGGGAGGGGGATGAGATGGAGGGAGGGGGGATGTGATGGAGGGAGGGGGGATGAGATGACGGGAGGGGGGATGTGATGGAGGGAAGGGGGGATGAGATGGAGGGAGGGGGGATGAGATGAAGGGAGGGGGGATGAGATGGAGGGAAGGGGGATGAGATGGAGGGAGGGGGGATGAGATGGAGGGGAGGGGGATGAGATGGAGGGAGGGGGCATGAACTGGAGGGAGGGGATGAGATGGAGGGAGGGGGATGAGATGGAGGGAAGGGGGATGAGATGGAGGGAGGGGGATGAGATGGAGGGAAGGGGGATGAGATAGAGGGAGGGGGGATGCGATGGAGGGAGGGGGGATGCGATGGAGGGAAGGGGGATGAGATGGAGGGAGGGGGGATGCGATGGAGGGAGGGGGGATGAACTGGAGGGAGGGGATGAGATGGAGGGAGGGGGGATGAGATGGAGCGGAGGGGGATGAGATGGAGGGAGGGGGGATGAGATGGGGGAGGGTGGATGAACTGGAGGGAGGGGATGAGATGGAGGGAGGGGGGATGAGATGGGGGAGGGGGGATGAACTGGAGGGAGGGGGATGAACTGGAGGGAGGGGGGATGAGATGGAGGGGAGGGATGAGATGGAGCAAGGGGGGATGTGATGGAGGGAAGGGCTGTGGGGCTGGTGCCTGTGGGGTCCCGTCGGGCACGGGTGTGAGTGTGCGGGGCTCCCTGGCTGACGGACTCCCCCACCCCCAGTGCCCTTCCTGGTGGCCCTGGTGCTCTTGGGCTCTGTCCTGGTGGGCCTCCTCCTGGCCCCCGGCCTCCTGCAGGGGGTACTGGCGCTGAGGACCATCGCTGACACCTACTTCAAGCTGCTGCTGCTGGGCCTGGTCGCCTTCAACTTCGTGGGGGCCTTCATGCTGGAGGTGGGGCCCGCCCCGCGCTGGGGTGGCAGGGGGCTCTGGGGGTGGGACTGAGCCACAGCTGCCCCCCTGCGCCCTCCCTGTCCCCGGCAGAGCGTGCTGGACCAGTGCCTCCCAGGCTGCCTGCGGTGGCTACGGCCCAAACGGGCCTCCAAGAAGCGCTTCAAGCAGCTGGAGCAGGAGCTGGCCGAGCAGCCCTGGCCACCGGCCGCCGGGCCCGGGAGGTAGCGCAGGCCCGCCGGCCGGCACCCTAAACACTGGATCTCCCTGCTTCTGAGCCACCGGCCAGGACCCATCTCCAGAGACACCACTGCCATCGCTCCTGCAGCCCTGAGGTTGGCGGTTGTCACACTCATGTCCCACGTCTGCCCGGCCCAGCCTTCCCTGCCCCCGCCTGGGGAGATGCTAACTATCCTTGTCCCCCACTTCGGACGCCCCTTGTAGAGACAGCGGCCACCACCCGCACTCAGAGCCACTGTCAGTGTAGCAAATAAAGTCATAATATTTTCCTGCCTCGGCCTGCCTGATACCACTGACCTGGGTGCCCCTGGCACGTGTCTGCTCCCGGCATCCCCTGATTTTTCAGATCATGTTGGACAACTCCCCTCTCTGAGCCTCTGTTTCCTCATCTGACAGTCATATCTCCAGGTTGAGCACATGCCCGGTGCTCCGTTCAGCATTTTATAGGCATCATCATTTAATCCTTATAACTGTGGAGTACTGCCCCCGCCTTTTTTATTTTTATTTTTGGCCGCACCACATGGCTTGCAGGACCTTAGTTCCCTGACCAGGGATCAAACTCGGGCCTGTGGCAGTGAAAGCACTGAGTCTTAACCACTGGACTGCCAGGGAATTCCCCGTCCCCCTTTTACAGATATGGAAACTGAGGCTTAGAGGTCACACAGGTAGTCAGAGCTGGGACCAGATTGCTTTGACTCCAGAGTCCACAGTCTTAACCGTCCTACCCTCCTGCAGGGGCAGCAGAGAATGGGGCTTGACTCAAACGAGTACCAGCACCTACAAGGCGTTTAACTGGGGCAGTTCCCTGCTTTCCCCACCTCCCGCATCCTGGGATGTGTTTACGGTCCAGTTCTTCCCTCACATGCGATCCAGGCTCTGAGCCCACGTTTCCCAGCCAGAACCACATGCGCCATCCCCCGGGGAAGGGTGGGTGCTTCTGACCTCATCCCACCAGTGGGACCCTCGCCAAGCCCTGCTCTGGAGATGCAGCTCCGTCATCTGGTCCATCTGTGCTGGGCAGGGGACAACAGGAAAGAAAAGCCCCCGCCAACCTCATTACTGGAAGCCCTGGCACCACCCCCAGCCCACCCTCGTAGGAGCTCAGCGAATGTTGAATCAAACTGAGGACAAGGATGGGGGGCGTGAGGAGGTAACCTGTGACACCAGGCGCATCCACAGACCCTCTGCACTGGGCACTGAGTCATCAGACAGCAATGGTTCAGGGTGGCAGATGCTGTTCAAAGGGAGGTTGGAGGACACGGCGAGGCCTGGGTTTGATTCCCACCTCTACCCCTAGCTGATTCTTCGTGCATTTGTTGGGCAGTCGTGTGCCAGGCACAGGGGCTACGGCGGTGAACAAAAAACATGACCTCTGCCTGGGTGCAGCTTATAACGTGGCGTGAGAGGCGAGCGGGGAAGGAGCAAATCTCCAAGAACACTGGGAGAAGAGTCCCCACACCTGCTACTCCCTCCCCGGATAGCTGCCACCTGTGCTTGGGTCCTTAGCGCCAGAGGAGTGGGTAGAAGCAGCAGAGGATCTGGGAGCCAGGACACTAGAGGTGGCAGCTTTGGGGCTTCAGTTTCCCCTTTTTGTCAAGCGTAGGGGACAGCAGTTCTGCCAGGCGGTTTCCTCTCCTACACTAGTGGGATTGCATCTGGCAGCAGTGAAGGGCTAAGGAAGGGCAGAGAGTGCCGGGCTGGCCCCCGGGGCCCATAGTGCTCCACGTGACAAAAATCCCTGCTTATTCTGCCATAGACACTGGAGCGGGGAGGGGGGCGTGGTGGCTGACAGTTATTCATTCCTCCATTCACTTGACAGACCCGCACTGGGGAACAAACGATGCATGGGACATGGTCAGTCCCTGCCTAACGGGATTCAGTGTCTAAGGGACAAGCAGCCTAAGGAGACCTGAAGGTGAGGGCCTGAATCAAGGGGCATCTTGATCCGCCTCCCAGCCTGAGGCCCCTGCCCCAGGCCTAGATTCCCGTGACCAGGCAGGACCGCCCCAGGGGCAGGAGACCTGCAACCCCACACCCGGCCAGCCTCCCAGGAGAATCCACTGTACGTCATTTATTCATTCCACAAATGTTTACTGAACAGCTGCTCTGAGCCTGGCACTGTGCCTAGTGAGCAAAAACTGAGGATGAGCAGAAGCAGACCTTGTCCCTGTCTCCACGTGGCTGACAGGCTCGTCGGGGAGAGGGGCGGGATTCACATGGTCTCAGACATAGGGCAACAGCTGATGCTTAAGAGCTCTAACAGGGAGAAAGGGAAGCCGCCTCTGAGGAAGGGAGGGTTTGATCTATAATCTGAAGGAGGAAAACCTCACCAGTGTTGCAGAAGGAAGAAACATTTTGAGCAAAGGCCTGGTGGCAGGTGGAGGAAGGGAGGGGTCTACTGAGAATCAGCCAGAAAGCCATTGAGGCTTTTGGGAGACCAGGCAGAGGGAATGAGGAGGCAGAGCCAGACTGTGATGAAAGGTAGGGCCTTTGGGGGCCCCGGGGGAGTTTAGCCTTGTTCCCGGGTACCTTGGGAAACCAGTGAAAGGCTTTAGGTAGAAGCCTCCCTGCCCCCCACCCTGTCTGAGGTGAGTGGGTGAGGGCAGGGCCCGTTTGCGAAGGCCTAGATTGGAGGTATTACAGATTCAGAATTAGTGGTGGGAGCTGGATTGGCTGAAGGGGTTGAGCACACGGGAGTTACAGTCAGCCGGGTAAGGGAAGGACGGTGGGCTCATTCCCTGCATGGGAACACCTTCAAGGGCCAGGTCTGGGGAAGGTCGGGATGTTGTGAATTTGGACTTGGATCCTGTTGAATTGGATGTGCCTTGGGGACATTCGTGTGGCCAGGCCCGGTAGCCTGTAGCCTGTGGTTTCAAAGAAATGCTGGTTATGGAAGGCAGCTGCGGCCAGGAGCTGGCTCGGGAGACCCGGAAGGCACAACCAGAGAGGCAGAAGGAAAACCAGGCCAGGAAGGCTGTCCTGGAAGCTGAGAGAAGCCAAAAGGGAGGGCGAGGCTGTTTCTCGCTGAGCCGCGGTAGGCGAATCATCTTTCCGAGCCTCCTCTGTAAAATGGGGGCAGCACGCCCACTTCACCCATCTCACCACTTTGCGCTCCAGCTGTGATGAGGCCGTGAGGAGAAAGCATTTTGCACAGCGGAAAGTGCTGAACAGACGTGAGGCTGGCTCCGTGGGCGCCTCCTCCCCGCGGGGCTGCCCCCAGAAGAGGGTAGAAGACCCGAGGTCGCGGCGTGGCGGCCCCGGCGGCGGCGGCGGCGCTCGCGTTAGGACCCAGCGGATCCAGGCTGGAGGGCGGGCGCCGGCCCCGTCGGGGGCCCGGAGGGGGGTTCGGAGCGGGCAAAGGGGCGGCTCCGGCGGGCGGACTCGGAGCGGGCCGCGGAGTGACCCGGCCAGGTAGGCGCGGGCCTGGCGGCCTGACCGGGCCGGGGGCGCAAGGGGGGACTGGGTCGTGGGCCGCGACGTCGGAGGGCCCCCAGGTACTGAGGGTGCGGGTCTCTGCGGGACCCCGATCCTGGGGGCGGCTTTCCGTTCGGGATCCCTGAGTCCGGGGCCGTCTGAGCAGATGCTAAGAGGGCACTTGGAAAGTTTGGAGTCGTTTGGAGGGGAAGACGCGAGTTGGGAAGGGAGGGGAGCCCGATTTGGGGGGCGTCGGGGATGGGGCGGCTTTTGTTCTCCCTGGGAGGTTGGAATGCGGCGGCTGGGGTGTGGGTGTCCGGCGGGAGCGGCGGGGACAGAGACGCGGAGAGACAAAGAGAGATCAGAGACCGAGAGAGCGCGAGGGAGCGCGCCCGAGCAAGTTTCCGTGGCTGATTGTTCCCAGCTGTGCGGCGCTGCAACATCTGGTTTCCTCCAGCCGGACCCCAGCCCGGCCTCTGGAGCAGACAGAGCCTCCAGCAGAGTGAGTCAGTGAGCGTGGGGGCAGGGGGCCCGGAGGAGGCCCCGCTAGTGCCCCTCTCGCCAGACACAGAGGGTAGGGGGCGTCCCAGCCACGGAAGGGGCCAGGGTCCAGGAACAGGCCTCCTAGGCAGGTCCTGGCCTCCCGACACCCAAACAGTCTGTCGTCTAGATGTGCTTGGAGGTGTGGTCCCCTGGAGGGACCCGCTTCTGCCACAGGGACTCTCTTCTTTACAGCCCAGCCCTCCTTCCCCCAATAAGCCTGGGCCTGGGTGCTCAACCTCCGAGGGGAGGAAAGACTCCTTTCAGGGGGCTGAGAGGCCTAGGAGGGGCTTTGGGGACCCACAGAACCCCCCGCCCCCCAACCAACCTCCCCAGCTCGGGGCCTTCTCCTGAGTGGTGACAGCTCCAGCTAGCCTGCCTGCCACCAGCCTGGGGGGCAATAGGGGACAGTGAGGCCTTGTGGGGAGCTCCAGGCCTTTCAGTCCCCCACCAAGAGGAGGCCAAGGGTGCTCAGAATGGGGATGTGGGAACCAGATGTCCCCGGCCGGTGGGGCAGCTTGAGTCACAGGTCTCGCCTCCGCCACCCCACCTCATCCCCACCCACCCCATCGACTGCAGCTAGGGTTGAGGAGGGAGCGAGAGGCTGAATGTAGGAGACAGGCAGCGGGTCACGAAAGCGTCGGGACTGGGCAGAAGGAGGGAAAGATGCCCATGTTTCTGCTCCTTCCCTCCCCCTCTCCCTCGACTCCCTGGGCGAGGCACGATGGGGCAAAGTTAGGTTTCCTTTCAGCTATCCGGAAAAACTCCTCTTGTTGTGGCAGGGCGGGGGTCCTCCGGACGGGTGAGCCCGGGGACTCTCTCCCAGCCCTCCTGGCAGAAGGCCGACAGCCCTGGGGCTGCCCCGCACTGAGCTGGGACTGGACAAGAGGACCTGTAGATTCTGCCAAGTCCACTGTGGGGTCAAAGACTGGAGGCTAGACTCAACCAGGAGCTCTTGAACTTCAAGAGCCCAGTGAAAACTAAGGACCACGGCCCTCTCCCCAAAAAGCTACACACATAACACTTGTCATACAATGTCAGGTTGGGGGACATCACGGTCCCCTTCAGCGCTACCCTCTAGGATCTGGAGAGGCGCTTTTCAGACTCCACCCTAAGTGCTTCCTGCTGCAGCAGACAAGGAGACCTCAGTCTCAGTCTCGTGAGTGTGCGATGAAGTCAGCCAGGTCTTGGGAGGCCTGGAGGCCTGGCAGGAGAGGAATCTTCTAGGGGTGGGAGCCCTGCCCAGGCCTGGCTGTCCCAGGGGCCCCTGAGGCCCAGGCACACATGTGGTTTCCTGCTGAGTCTGGGCTTCGATGTTGGCTGGGCACGGTTGGGGTCCCGAGGATGGGCCTGGGGTCAGGATCAGTGCATTAGACACCTGGGGAAGTGCTGAACCAGAGGGTTGGCATGGGTTGTGGCAAGGAGAGCAGGGGCAGGGCTGATAGAGGATTAGAAATGTCCATTTAGTGAGCAGGGCAGGGTAGGGTCTGTTTGTCAAGATCAGCTCTTGGAGCCAGGTTGGAGGCCGAGTCCCTTAGGATCTGAACACCCAGTGGGCCATCAGGGACAGAGGATGTCCCTCCAAAGTAGTCCCCTCCCCCTGGGCCCAGACTCCATGACCCTCCACCTGCCTGGCTTCTGTTCCGAATCCCTCCTTCTCCAGGCTGAATTCGGGGGAGCAGAAGTGGGCTCTGCAGCCCTGGGGTAGTGGCCCGGGATACAGCTTGCCCCCTCCTCTTCCTCCAGCTGTCCCTTGACACCAGTCCAGCCCGCCTCGTTGTGTAACCATGAGAGCTGCCTACCTCTTCCTGCTGTTCCTGCCTGGTAAGTGGCACCTAGGTGGGTGGGGCTCCCTTTATGTGGGTGGGAGTGGAGTTTGTAGGGGGAGGGAGCTGGCAGTAAGCTTTTGTCGTGTCCTATGGCCAGAACTCAGCTCCATCGCTCCCAGGGCCGTCCACCTCTTGGGCCACAGACAGCTGGCAACCCCTCCCAAAGACTAGAGGCACCTCCTGGGCCCCTCCTCAACCCTCCACAGCAGCAGACTGGCAGGATTCTGGAGAGTGGGCCCAGACACCAGGATCCACATTTTTCTTCTTACTTACTGACCCTCCCAGGAGCTGAGGTGCAAGAATGCTGGCCCCTAAGGCAGGGAGTCTGAAGGCCTGGGTTCTAGACCGCTTTGGGGCCCAACTAACCTATACAATCTTGACCTTGGAGAAGTCCCTGTTAGTCAAAGTGAGGAGTTATCAATGGGGACCCCAAAGGCCCTGCCAGGTCTAACATCCGTTAATTTAACAGATATTTGTGGAACTCCTGCTTTGGGCCAGGCACTGGGCTAGGCCCTGGGAACACAGTGATGAACCAGGCAGACAGACCCCCGCCCTCATGGTGTTGCCTGCCAGTCTAGGGAAGGGAGATGTGATAAGTGTCAGATTATGTTGAGTGCTATGATGGAAATAAACAGGAGAACGAGATGGAGAGTGTGGGTGGGCCAGCGAGGGCCTCTTAGCAGAGCTGAAATTTCAGTTGAGACTTGAAGGAGGAGAAGCAAATCAGGATGACAGGCCCAGGGAGAGTCAAGTGCAAAGGCCTTGGGGCAGACAGCGGCCGGCATGGGGGAGAGGGGCAGGATATGACCCGTGAGGCGACACAGGACCAGGGAGTGTAAGGGCCTTTATGGTCAAGGAAGGCGTTTGCCTCCTATGGGTCTAGAGTCTGTTGAGGATATTAGGGTCTTACAGGCCTGCCCTAGGGACCTCTACCTACCCCCCCCGGAAGTGCTTTGGGGCCTCTGCTGCCCTTCCCTGCTGGACGTCCCCTCAGCTTTGCCTCCCCACAGCAGGCCTGCTGGCTCAGGGCCAGTACGACCTGGATCCGCTGCCTCCGTTCCCAGACCACGTCCAGTACACCCACTATAGCGACCAGATCGGTAAGCGCCTTGTCCGCCCCCAGGCCTCCCCGCCAGCCCTGCTCCCTGGATCTGCATGGCTCAGCCAGGGATCAGGTGGGGTGGTAGGGCGATGGAATCTCGGGGTATGGTCCCTTGCTCAGTTGTGACCTGGGGCTGGGGGCTAGCCTGACCCCCACCAATTCCACATTCATCTTTATTTTCAGACAACCCGGACTACTATGATTATCAAGGTAAAGGGCTGAGGGCAGGATAGGATGGGCAGGCAGCTGGGTGGGGAGTCCATAGAGACCTGCGGGCGATGGGAGCAGACCCTTCCATCATCTCTCATTGCAGAGGTGACTCCTCGGCCCCCGGAGGAGCAGTTTCAGTTCCAGTCCCAGCAGCAAGTCCAACAGGAAGTCATCCCAGCTCCCACCTTAGGTAGGCCACCAGCTCCAGCCAGCCCCGGGAGTGGGGAGGTCTGTCCGGGGCTGGGAGAGGTGACCTCACCCTGCCCTGAATAGACCCGTCCCAGTGATCTCTGCCTGCCTCTCCCCCAACACCAGAACCAGGAACTGTAGAGACGGAGCCCACGGAGCCTGGGCCTCTGGGTAAGAACCTTCCTGACAACTGGAGGGACAGAGGCATGGCCCCGGAAGTTAGGGTGCAGTGGCGTGCGGCACTGGGAGGACAGAGAAAGCCAGGCCTTTTGCTCTCGCTGGGGTGGATGGTGGGGTGAGGGGCTTGCAGAGGTGCCCCTGCTTTAGGCTGGCAACTCCAGGGCCCCCCCGAGGCAGCTCTGGGAGATCCCCCTGCCCCTGGGCCCTGCTGGAGGCCAAGTTGGCTGCAGCCTCAGGAGGGGCCTCTACTCCCAGACACTGGGGCGGGGCGGGAGCACGTCGGCGGTAGGACAGGGTGGTGCTCAGAGGCAGGAGAGGCGAGGATGGGGCGGGAAGCCCAGGCCAGCTCAGCGGGCCTCCCCTGGCCAAGAGCCCAAGAGCCAGCCTGTGTGTGAGGGACCCTGTCTCACAGCTCGGCGTGTGAGTGTGTGGACCTCCTGTGAGGCTGCTGTGGACTTTCGTGACTGTGTGCGGGTACAGATTTGTGTTTGAATATACGCTTCCAAGCGTGGTTGTGAATTTGTATATGTATAAATATACTAAAACTGGGCAGCCTCGCAAGGTCCAACAGGGCTCGCGTGTGCATGTGTTGGTGTGTGCACGCAGGTCTAGGCTGGGCCTGAGGGTGCAGGGGTACCTAGGCCCTGAGAGCCAGTCTCCCACGGGTGTGGTTGGGGGCCGCCACCCAGCTCAAAGCCCCCAGCTGCAGCCCCCCCAAGTCTGATCCCACCTGTCACTCAGACTGCCGCGAGGAGCAGTACCCGTGTACCCGCCTCTACTCCATACACAAGCCTTGTAAACAGTGTCTCAACGAGGTCTGCTTCTACAGGTGAGCGCAGGCAGGGACTGGGGGGACGGGGGTGGCAGGGGAGCGAGGGGAACCACAGCTCCAGCCAGCAACGTGGGAGTGGGGAAAGCTAGTGAACCCCAAGGTTGAGCTCAACTCTGGTCAAGCCCAGGCCTAGGGGCTGGGGCTCCGGCTCTCCCGTGGGGCAGGTGAGGATGGGGCTGACGTTTCTCCCGGGCCCCGTCCCTCTGTCCCTCTCAGCCTCCGCCGTGTGTATGTTATCAACAAGGAAATCTGTGTCCGCACGGTCTGTGCCCACGAGGAGCTCCTGCGAGGTAGGAAGGCCTCCACCCTCCTCTTTCCCCTGCCCCCATGCCCACTCATCATCCATCCACGCGTCCACCCATCTGATGTTTATTAAACATGTGTTCAATCCAGGGCCACTTCCGGGGAATCCTGAGCTCCCCTCCCGGCTGCTTTTTATCCTCAGAACATCCCCCATCACCACGGTTGGGGCGGGGGTAGCAGTTTCCATCACCTAGCCGCACCCTGACCCCCACTCCTTCCTGCCACCCCCAACAGCTGACCTGTGTCGTGACAAGTTCTCCAAATGTGGCGTGATGGCCAGCAGCGGCCTGTGCCAATCTGTGGCAGCCTCCTGTGCCAGGAGCTGCGGGGGCTGCTAGGGTGGGACTGGCACCCCGAGCCCCGGACCCTCCTCGATCTGGGGCCCTCAGGCTCTGCCTGACCTGGTGCTTTTCTCCCCAGCCAGACGTTCCTTTTATCCCGTAAAATGTTAGTGGCTGCAGCGCCGGGGGTTGCCTCAGGCCCTTCCCCCAGCCTGTGGCCACCCCTGGGGCACAAAGGGGGCTCCAGTCTCCGCCCCCAGTTGGGGGACATCCCAGGCCTCTCTACGGGACCTGGGCCCCTGATGTGCCTTCTCCATCCCTCTGAGGACAGTCCCCCACTCCAGCCCCACCCCCAAGGTAGGCTATGACCCTCACCCCAGCTGGTCTGCTTGGATTTCCTACAGCCCCTGGGCATAGACCACCTTTGTTTTATACAAAATTAAAAACAGGTTTTTACAAAAGATTCAGAGTCACTTTTTCGGTCGAGGGCACAGAGATGGCCAGGTGCCTCAACACTGCATGTCCTCACGGAGAGGCTACCAGGCCCCTTCGGGAGAAGGGTAGGTTCAGGTGACCTGTGGCCTTGCCTCCTCATCCACCCGCTTCAGCTCTGACCTGCCCAGAAAGATGGGCCATGACAACTGCCCCCCGCCCCCAGGGTGTGTGTGTGTGCGTGTGTGTGTGTTGCAGGGCGTTGTATCAGAAACAGAAGGTTCAGGACTATAGCTTCCTCGTTGTCAGGGCTGCCTGGTGAGTCTGTGAGTGCCCCATCACCAGAGAAGGGTGCAAGGCAAGATGAGAGGCCGCCCACGTGGAAGCGTATAGGGTGGAAGGCGGGAGGTCAAGGTTGGTGGACTCTGATATCAAGGGCTTTGGCAGGAGGGAAGGCTGGTGCAGTTCAGAGGGCAGAAACAGGGCAAGCTGTTACAACACCTCCCTCTGACCAGCGTATGGAGACCAGGCTCTGTCTGAGGGCTCAGCACGCAGGCCTATTTAACCCTCCAACCAGGCCTATGTGGTGGGTACAGTTAATATTCCCATCTTACAGACAGGGAAACTAAGCCTAGATTACGTAAGCTACCCAAGGGTCCACAGTGGTAAGTGGCAGGGCTGGGGTTGAACCTGACTCCACTGGACTCCACGAGATGAATGGAATTTCTCCTTGGAAACACTCACGGAGCATCTTCTGTGTATACTTCCTCATAACCACCCCGGGAGGCACATTCCCATTTTACAGAGGAGCAAACTGAGGCTCTGCTAGGTTAAGCGGCTTTGCCCAGGATCATCCAGCGGAGCCAAGGCAAGACCCCACGTCCACTCCCAGGCCTGCCCTTGTTTACCACACCGCCTGGAATGCCTGTTACTGTCCAGAGGGCGGGCCCTGTCCTGAGGAGGAGCCAGAGAAAAGGGCAGAAAGCTTCAGCTGGAAAGAGTCGAGCGGCATAGGTTGGGTCCCATCCCAAACCTCAACAGCTCCATCTGTTAAATGGGGTGGGTGGCCCGGGACCCTGGAGGCCTCCCCATCCCGACATCCTGTGAGGTTGGTAAGTTCCTTACCTTTCATCACAGGCCTTTCAAAAACTGCCCCCATCTCCCTGAGCACCCACTAGGGGACCCCATCCCTCTGGCCCCAGGGCCCTCCTGTCCCCCTCCTGTCTCCCAGATGGGGAAGGCACATTAATAGTAAAGGGACACATCTGTACAAACCGTCTTTTTTTAAATGGGGTCGTCTTGTTACAAAAAACACAACAGTTCTGAACAGTTAACATTGTAAAAAGGTACAAAAATACAGGGACTCTGAACTCTGAGGAATTTCCTGACAAATACTCTGAACTAAGGCAAAGAGATCTCTGGGAAGCCAGAGAAGGTCCCCTGCCCCAGGCCTGGACATCCCTTCTCTTTCCTGTGCTCCAGGGTTGGCCAGAGACAAGGTGCAGGGGAGGTCTCTCCAACCCCTGGCTTTGGCTCAGACACTCAGGGAGGACCTCAAACTGGTCCTGGGGGACCTCACACGGGCTCATCCTGGGGGAGAGGGGGCTGGACTGAGTGGGGAGCCCACAGAGGGTGGCCGGCTCTGACGAGGCTGGGAGGGCGCTGCCAGGTCTGGCCTGGTGCCGGAGTCCCCCCTCCCCTGTCCCGCCCCGGCCACGGGGCTGCTCTCCAGGGTGCCCGCCGGCAAGGTGCTCACTTCTCTGGGGGGCCGGAGGAGGGGGAGAAAGAAGCTGAGCCCCTTCGAAGCTCCTGCTGCAACTGTCCCTTCAGTGTGGATACCTGGAGAAGAAAGAGGTGGTAGGGCCAGCCCAGGACCCCAGCCTGGTTTCAGAAAAAGCGGGGCGGCGGGGGTGGGGTGTGACTGATGGAAGGACACCAGAAGGGACCCAGTGCTGCCTGTTTCAGAAAAACCAGGTGTCATTAAGAGCCAGGGTATTTCCTCCCCTTCTCATTTTGCTCCATGGAGCAGTGGGGTGTCTCCAGACTGCTCGGCCTCTCTTTGGGGGCCACCCATCCCCACTCTCACCACTAGGCCAGGCCTGGAGCTAGCTGGACTCCAGGGGTGGACCTGTGACCCAGGCCTGGCCTACCAAAGCAGCCTTGCCCTGCAGACATGATCAGGGCAGAGATGGTCACGAGGGGGCCTGCGGTCTCAGCTGGCCAATGAGGCTCATCCTTGGGACTTGTGCTACTGATCTCAGGGAAAAGGGCCCCCCTCTCCGCTGGGATCATGGGTTGTTAGGATAACCCAAGGCTGGAGCTGTTGAGGCCACCTGTGCCACCCGGGGAGACGGCCTGCCTGGGCATGGAGCCGTGGCAAGGGGACTGAGTTCCAATGACATCACTTGAGCCCCCGTGTCCAGCCGTGGCTCATAGCAGCACAGATCCACCCGGACCGTTTCAGTTATGGGTGCCACTGACCACTTCTACCCAAGAGGTTACTGCCAGCCCTCTCTCTGTCCCCACTTCTTCCTCTCCCTCGCCCCCTCCTCTTCCTTCGCCCCCTCCTCTTCCTCTGCCCCCTTCCCCCAGCTCCACACTTCCATCCTGGCCCAGCCTCCTGAAGGGGGAGTCCTGCCGATGCTGCCGCCCCCTGGGGAAGGGCCAGAGCCCACCAGGCCTGAGTACCTGCTCCTCCAGGCCACGCACCCGCTGCCGGTGGGCCCGCTCCCGCGCCTCCAGGGTGCGCTCCGTCTGCACCTGGGCACTGCGCAGGCGATCCACTTCCTGCTGCAGCTCCAGCCGCTGCTCATCCACCTCCAGCCGCGCTGGGCTGTGGTTCTGCTGCAGTGCTGCCACCTGGGCCTGCAGGAGGGCCCACGGGTCAGGCCTCTGGCCGTAGGGTGTCAGGCACCTCCCTGGGGTGGGAGCCTGAGGGCCCCTTGGGGCAAAGCAGGGGATGTAGGAGAGACCCTTGTTTTTCTCCCACCCCCCAGCCCTCCTGGCCTGCAAATCCTGGGTCAGGGTAGTTAGTGACCCCCATTCAGGCACACAAACACACACACAGACACATTCAAACACAGAGACAAGCCCATATGTGTATACAGATATAGATAAGATAGATAAAAGCAAGCATGTACAAACCTGTGTTCACATGGATGCATGCATATGTACAAAAGCCCAATACTCTCACATACATCTACATACAAGAAGAGACCTGTACACAAAGATACAGGCACATCCCTAATACTTAGATATGCCACATCCATGCACCAGATTCGTGCTACATGCGCAAGAATACTCTCACATACACTCATAGCTCTTCACGTCCACGACCAACGTGAGCACACAGGCGCGTGTGCTGACAGGTCTCTTTCCTCTCCACTCTGGGGAGGACCCCTCCCTCTGGGACCTGGCTCTGGGCACCCCCTCCAAGGCTCTGGGCTCGTGGACTGTGGGGGTGGAGTTGGGTCCAGGGCTGGGGAGAGAAAGCGTGTCCAGGGCTGGGTGGGCAGGGGCTAGACCTCCAGCAGCTGGATCTGCCCCCGGGCCTCGGCCAGCTCCAACTCAGCCTCTGTGAGCGTGTGGTCCAGGAGGCCCTTCTCTGCGCTCAGCCGCACCGTGTCCTCGTGACTGCGAAGCTTCTCCCATTCCACCTAGGTGGGGAGAGCGGGAGGGGGTCAGGGTGCCCGGGGAAGGAGGGAGGTCCCAGGAAGTGGGAGCAGCTCAGAAAGGGGTGTTGGGTTACAGGTAGCAGGGCCGGGGGGACTTGCAGCCCCCACATCCTGGGGACACACAGCTGGGACCAACCAGGGCTGGGACCCAAGGAAGTGAAGGGAGGGCCCTAGGGACACAGCCCACCTTGTCCAGCACCCTCTTGAGGGCCACCCGGTCCTTCTCCAGCTGCAGGGCTGAGCGCTCCGCCTCCCGCTTCTCGGCCTCCAGCTGAGCCAGGGCACGCTGCAGGCTCCCCAAGTGCTCCTGCAGCAGCCGCCGCTCATCCTGCAGCTTCTGGACCGTGTGTAGGGCCGCAGCCTCACCTTCTTGCCGTTGCCGCAGCGCCTGCAGCAGAAGCCAGCGAGTCCCTAATCCCTCTGGGCCTCAGGGTGTGCATCGGAAGCTTGGAGATGATGATGCCAGCCTGCCAGGCCCACTTTCTAGGTAAGGCTATTATGAGGCCCACATCAGGGAATGGTCACCTGAGGCCAGACAGTTCTCTCTGGGCCTCAGTTTTTCCATCTGTATAATGGGGATATGGACCGAGTGAACCATGCTTCCTCACAGGAGGCTGGGCCTAGGTTTGGGATCGGGTGGAGACAGGTGAGAAGGTCCCGACGCCGAGGGCCTCACGGTCCTGGGAACGGAAGGGCCACCCTGGCCCTCACCTCCTGCAGCTGTTGCAGCCGGCCCTCGGACTCCGCCCGCTGCAGCTCCAGGTCCGCTAGCTCGCCCCGCACGGTCTGCACCTGCTCGGCCAGGGAGCTGCTCTGCTTCCTTGCCTCGGATAACGCCTGCCGCGTGGCCTCCAGCCGTTCCTGCGGGACAAGGGCTGATGGTGCCAGGCTGTCCTGGGAGCCCTGAGGCGAGGGGCTCCTCTCTACACGGGACCTCCGGGCCAGGTTCACAGCCCCTTAAACAGGTAGTCCTCTCACCTGGAGAGTAAGCCAGACAGCAGGCCTGGCCCACAGCCTAGCCACTGACCTACACAAGGTGGGGAAGCCCTCAGACCCCAGCTCTTCCCTTAGCCTGCCCCTGGGTCCTGCAGCCTGTCCTAGTAGGCTTGATCCCACCTCCCCCCAGAGCCTCCCCTCATTGGCTGATGCTCTTACTGGGCCCACCCCTCCCTCAAAGGCAGCTCTTATTGACCGTCCCAGGGGTCAGCTCTCCACCAGGGCCCCCAAGCCTGCCTTTGTAGGCTAACTCTCACTGGGCCCGCCCGCAGCCAGACCCTGGAACCCCCATACTTGGAGCACTTGGCGGTCATGTTCACAAGCAGTCAGGGCCTTCTGCATGTGTAGGTTCTTGTCCTGGGTGCTGGTGAGGCTGGCGCTGCTTTGGGTCAGAGCCTCCATCAGGCCCTGCACCTTGTCCCGCAGGACCCCCTCGCTCTCTTCCACCTTGGCCAGGGCCCCCCTCAGCCGCTCGACCGTCAGCTGCAGAGTCCCCGCCTTCGCCTCACTGTCTGCCACCTGGTGGGAAGACAGACAGGACAGTCCAGGTGTGACTAACCCAAGCCCCTGCCACCTCTCTCTAGGCCTTTCTCACTGATACTGTTCCCATGCGTTCCCACTGGCTCAGGTGACTACAACCTGGGCCCGGTCGCACTGCCAGTTAACTACCCTCACACAGAATGCCATCAACCTGGCTGTCCCAGACCCCATGGTCTTCTGCCGGTTCTCATTCCCCTTTCCTCCCTGTTATGGAGAAGAAAGGGTAACCACCACAACCCCGAGATTATCTGTGTTCTTGACTTAGGTGGGTGACAGTGTAGGGCTAGCAGAGCTACTGAACATTCCAGTTAGAGCTGAGCTTCCTGGCGGCCAAGGCAAAAAAAAAGAAAATGAGTGAAATCTATGTCTCTAACTGGTCCCACTTGCCTCCTATGAGTGCAGACTCCGTCAACAAACAGTCCTGAATTCTCATTTTGGCCCTGCCTCTTATTAGCTATGGGATCTTGGGCAATGACGTCACCTCCGTGAGCTTCCATCCGCCCATCTGTGAAATGGGGTGATGATAATACCTGCCTCGCAGGGTAGCTGGGAGGATCAAACAGAGTCCCCATAACGCACTTGGCACAGGGCATGCAGAAGAGGGGCCTGAGGTCAGGGGAGGGGACCCACCTGCCTCTGCAGGGAATCGACCCGCTCCCGGAGCACCTGGGCCTGGGCCTCCCGGTCGCTCAGGCCCAGGCGGCTGCGCTGCAGCTCCCCCTCGAGCGAGCGCCGCTGCAGCTCCAGCTTGACGCTGCGGCTCTCAGAGGCATCCAGCACCTCCTTCAGACGCCGCTTGTCGCTCTCCAGCTTCACCTCGTTGGCCTTCATCTTGCTGATCTTCTCCTGTGGGTGGGGCAGGGCTCAGGCCCCAGCTGTGCAGCCCACCCCACGCCTCCCACATCCCGCAGGACCCTTAGGAGGAAGTGGGGAGCAGCCTGGAAGTGGTCACAGACACCACTTGCTGTGTGACCCAGGGCCAGCCCCTGACCCTCTTGGGGCCTCCGTCTCCTCACATGCTCACAGGGTGACTCGAGGATCCCAGAGCACTTTCCAATTTTGCCCAAGTCTCACAGGCTGTGTGATCCAGGCCTGCTCATCCCTCCGTCCCTGCTCTCTGGCCCTATTTCACCTCTGTGTGGTCGAGGGACCAGATCGGTCCAGGGACGCCACAACCTGGGTGTTTACGGAGCCCCAGGGCGGTGAGGGTGGAAGGTGTAAAAATGCAGATTCCAGGGCTTCCCTGCTCTGCTGCCTCGCTCTCCAGAGGCGGGCCCAGAGCTGCATGTGGGACCTGAGCTGAGTCGGGCAGGAGCCCTGGGCTTTAGGGGATGATACTCCTCCCTTCCCGATGCGAGGTCAGCTGGTGAAGGAGACTTGGGGAGTGGGGATAGGGCAGGAAGACACACAGGGGTCCTTCTCTTCCTGTCACCATCCTAGAGACAGGGCGGGGCAAGGGGGTGTTATTACAACAGCGTCCAGGCCTGCCCCACTTCCACCCTGCTCAGAGCCCCAGCCCTGCCATGTCTGGGCCCAGCAGCCCCACTCTGGCTCCTGCCCAGCTTTGTTCCTGGCCTCCTCCCGCGGCCCCTGTGGCTGGGCCCAAGGCCAGAGCCGGAGCCGCAGACACAACAATCCAGCTCAAGCTCGGCCTGGAGCCAGAGGCCTGGGGTGGGCTGTGGGGACAGGCATGGAGGGCCAGAGGAGGAAAGGGGAGGGGGGGAATCTGCGGCTGCAAGAAGGGCTCAAGGCTTCGGCGGCCTGGACCGTCACCACCAGGGCCTGTGCTTCCTGCCCCAGACACACACACACACACACACACACACACACACACACACACACACACACGTATATACAGATGTCTCCCAAACACACATAAAACCCCCAGACACCAGTGGTGTGGCTACACAGAGATGAAGGAAACAGGTCCGCTGAGCACTGTCTATGTGTTAAGAGTGCACGTGGATCGTCTCTGGGAGAGAGTTACTGTTCTCCCCCTTTTATAGATGAGGAAAGCGAGAATCACACAGCAGGGCAAGAACTTGAACCCAGGTCTGTGAGCTGCAAACGCCCAGGCTCTTTCTTCTGTAGCCTAATGACCTCATATGCAACAAGATGATGAAATCTGAATGTGCTTTTGGAGAAAGTCACAGGCTGGTCACATCAGTGGGTGCCGGCAGACCCAAGCAGACAGAACAGAGGTGTGCACAGGAGGCCTTCCAGACGTCCATTCAGGAGCACACATATCGCCCGCACCCCGCCGCCCTCTCCCATTGGCCCTCAGCTCCTGCCTACCTGGCTGGCCCGGAGCTCGCTCTCGGTGGCCTGCAGGCCCCTCTCCAGGGCAGCCACCTGGTCCAGCACAGCCCGGCGCTCCCGCTCGCTGTGCCGCGCGCTCTCCTCCTGCAGCGCCAGCTCGGCCTGGGCCCCGCTCAGCCGCCCGTCCACGCTGCGCTGGGCTGCGGCCCCCACCCAGCTCCGTCAGGCCCGGCCAGGCACACAGCCTGAGACCTGAATCAGGCTCGCCCTCCGCCCACTGCAGGGCTTGCCTCTCTGAGCCCTTGGGGGGTCCGTGGGTCTGGACACGGGGTGAGGCTGACCAGGGAGGGGGCCCCAGAGGAGACAGCCCGCTCAGGCCACGGTGGCCAGGGCAGGGACGCAGGAATGGCTCAGGCCAAGCCCATAGCCTCCCACCTCAGCTGCTAAGGGCACAAGAGAGCAAAGCAAGGATCCAGAGGGTTAGACTCACCCTCCTCACTCGCAGCCACAGCCCTCTGCAACTGCCTTGCCCGTGAGGTCGCACTGTCCCTCTCGGCCTCCGCCTCGGCCAGCTGGCGACTCAGGGTACTCGTCTGGGCCCGAAGCTCATCCTGCAACCCCAATGTTGGGGGGAAGGGAAGACGTGCTCGGACGACCTGTGGCCCCTCACAGGGCCCTGGGCCACGGGGCTCCCCCTGCAGCCACTCACGCCCCACCTCACCCGTTCTCTCTGGGCGCTCTGCAGCTCCTGCAGGAACTCCCGGAGGGCCCCCCGCACTGCTTCCGGGTCCAGGTCTGGAGATGCCGGGGAGGCGGCAGGTCCTGGGGATGGTGGCTGGGACCCAGGGCTGCGTTCCAAGGGCTTGGGGCTGCTGAGCTCTTCTCCACTTCCTAGAGAATGAGACACGCTTGGGGATGCAGGAGCCACAGGCCTCTCCTGCCTGGTTGATGCCTGCAGGCTCCCAATGCATCTCGCCCATCCCTGCTGAGCCCGGCAGCCCAGTGAGCTCCCCACAGCACAAACTGGGTCCCCTCAGCCTCTTGCTTAACCCTTGACCAGCCCTTCCAACCCTCAGAACCAAGCCCAGCTTCCTTGCCATCACCTGTCGCTCACCCCCACCAGCATCACCCTCTCCCTTGACAAGCTGGCCACTTCACATCACCCACAGCTCCCACGTTCTAGAACATTCCCTCTTACAAAGGCACCAGGACCTTTGTATCTTCTGTTGCCTTCTCTCTCAATGGCTTCTCTTTGCCTGGCCCATCCCTACGTGTAAAGAACACTCCTCAGGGGCTTTCCTGGTGGCGCAGTGGTTGATAACCCACCTGCCAATGCAGGGGACACGGGTTCGAGTCCTGAGCCGGGAAGATCCCACATGCCACGGAGCAACTAAGCCCGTGCGCCACAACTACTGACCCTGCAAGCAGACTGACCTTGCAGTCTAGAGACTGCAAGCCACAACTATTGAGCCTGAGTGCCGCAACTACTGAAGCCCGAGCGCCTAGAGCCCATGCTCCGCAACGAGAAGCCACTGCAATGAGAAGCCCACGCACCACAAGGAAGAGTAGCCCCCGCTCGCCGCAACTAGAGAAAACCCACGTGCAGCAACAAAGGCCCAATGCAGCCAAAAATTAAATAAGTGAATAAATAAATAAATTTATTTAAAAAAAAAAAGAACACTCCTCAGAGGCCTCCCTGACCCCAGGCTGGGTTAGGGTGAGCTCATCCCACCCTCATGGGGGTCCAATGTCTGCCTCTCCCATCCAGACCACAAGCGCATGAGGGCTGCATCCCCTGGGCCCAGTCCAAGGGTGGACACTCCATCCCCTCGACACCTCCCTGTAACGAGCACTTACTATGTGCCAGGCACTGGGCCAATGCTTTCCCTACATCATCTCGTTTCAGCCTCACAGTAATTCCCTGAGAGGTAAGGACCAACTTCCCCCCTTCACAGGCTGGGCAGGCTCAGAGCAGTTAAGTGATTTGCTTGGTCTCAAAGCTTGGAAGATCCAGAGCTGGGATTTAAACCCAGGTGCCCCTATTTCCCAGCAGAAAAACTTGAACTGTGCTTGGGAGATGACGGGCAATGACGAGGTGGGAGGGGACAGGGCGGACAGAGATGGGACAGCACCTGGAGGTCAATAATGAGAACAGCAGGACGGGGGTCGGCCTTAGCAGTGACACCCAACCAGCCCCACGGCTCCATCAGCACCCAGAGGACCCAGAGCGGGACGTCTACCCACTGCCTCCCTCCCCTCAGAGTGAAGCCGGTACCCTCGTGGCGGCCTGCAAGGACCGCTTGAGCAGGTCTGGTGTCCCACGGCCTCACGTCCCACACCTCTCCACCTTGCTCTCTACACTCCGGCAGCACTGTGGCCCTTGCTGTGCACAGGACAGGGGTGCTGCCACTCAGGACTTCTCCACTTGCCCTCAGTCTCTTCTCCACCCTTCCCTTCCCCACCTCCTCCTCAGCGAGGCTCTTCCTGCCTCCCACAGGGACACCTTAGCCCCCGTCCTGGCCTTAGCTTCAAAAGCAATTTTACTGGGGCTTCCCTGGTGGCGCAGTGGTTGAGAATCTGCCTGCCAATGCAGGGGACACCGGTTCGAGCCCTGGTTTGGGAAGATCCCACAACCGGCGGAGCAACGAAGCCCGTGCACCACAACTACTGAGCTTGCACTCTAGAGCCCGCAGGCCACAATTACTGAGCCCGCGCGCCACAACAACTGGAGGCTGTGCTCCGCAGCAAAAGAAGCCACCGCAATGAGAAGCCAGAGCACCGCAACAAAGAGCAGCCCCCGCTTGCCGCAACTAGAGAAGCCCGCGCGCAGCAACGAAGACCCAACGCAGCCAAATTAAATAAATTCATTAAAAAAAAGAAATTTTACTGTGATGAGATATATATAACAAAATATGCCTTTCTCACCACCTTTAAGTGGCATTAATTATACTCACGCTGTTGTGCGAACATCACCACTGTTTCTAAATCCTTTCCATCACCCCTATTATGGGTTGAATCGCATTTCCTCAAAATTCGTATGTCGAAGTCCTAACTGCCATACCCAGAATGTGACCTTATTTGGAGATAGGGTTGTTATGGATGTCATGAGTTAAGACGAGGTCATATTGGAGTAGGGTGGACCCTAATCCAGTATGATCGGTGTCCTTACAAAAAGGGGGAATTGAGACACACACTCAAGGAGAACTCCGTGTGGAGACTGGGGTTATGCTGCCATAAGTCAAGGAACTACCAGAAGCTAGGAAACCTGGAACAAATTCTTCCCTAATGCCTTTAGGGGAAGCATGGCCCTGTCACACCCTGACCTTGGGCTTCTGGCTCCAGAACCCTGAGACATAAATTTCTGTCGTTTAAGTGGTTTGTGGTACTTTGTTACAGCAGCCTTGGCAGACTAATACAACCCCAAACTCTGTAACCAGTAAACAATAACTCTTAATTCTCCCCTCCTCACACCCCCGGTAACCTCTAAACTCCTTCTGTCTCCATGAATGTCTATTCTAAATATTTCATATAAGTAAAATCATACTATATTTGTTCTTTTGTGAGTAGCTTATTTCGCTTAGCATAACGTTGTCAAAGGTTACCCATGTTGTAACACGCATCAAAATGTCACTCCTTTTCAAGGGTGAATAATAATGGTACCACATGATCAATTCACCTGCCGACTCACACTTTGGTTGCTTCCACATTTTGGCTACTGTGAATGATGCTACAACCAACACTGGTGGACAATATCTATTCAAGTGCCTATTCTTTTGGGTATATACCTAGGTGTGGAATTGTTAGGTCAGACGGTAATTCTAAGTTTTAGTTTTTTGAGGAACTGCCAAACTATTTTCCAAAGTGGCTGCACCGTTTTACATTCTCACCAGCAATATCCCTTGACTTATTTTTCCTTACCTATTTTCCAGCTCATACCACCACCCGATACATTCTATATTTAATTTATATAGCACTTTTATTGCCTGCTACTCCCATACCTAGACCATAAGCTCCATAAAAGTAGAAATGCTTGTCAGTTTTGTTTACCACTCCATCCCCAGTGCTTCAACTGTATTTGGCACATAGTATGTGCTTAATAAATAGCGGAACTGAATGAAAGAATGCAATCCTGGGGCTAAATCCGTGCACTTGAAGAGGCAACAACTCAATATCTCATAGTGAAATTTCCCGCCGTTCTAAGATTCCACAGGTTCTATTCTAGGCCCTAGGAATCAAGGTGAGATTGGGGTCAGGCCGAGACAAGATGAATGCTCCCTAAAAAGGCTGCTTGCACCCGCTGAAACACAGTGCTGATTTTCCCAGAGTCATCCCCTGGGCCTTGGGAGCAGGTGTGGGTGGGAGGATCTCTTCTGAAGAAGTTCCTGCAAAGGGGGTTGGGCTGAGTGTGTATCTTTCTGGGGTAGATATGGGGGTCATAGGTCTGGTATGGAGGGGTGTGGAGCCAGCGACAGGAGAATGAAGAGGATGAGGTGCTGATGGAGAGAGGGCAGGGGTCAATTAGAAAGGGTGGAGACTCAAAGACTCAGAGGAGTTAAGGGCATTAAGAAGGAGCACCCTCAGCCACTATGGAAAACAGTATGGAGGGTCCTCAAAAAACTAAAAATAGAGTTGCCATATGATCTAGCAATCCCACTCCTGGGCATATATCCAGACAAAAATATAATTCAAAAAGATACATGCACCCCTATGTTCATAGCAGCACATATTCACAATAGCCAAGACATGGAAACAACCTAAATGTCCATCAACAGATGAATGGATAAAGAAGATGTGGTACAGGGACTTCCCTGGTGGCGCAGTGGATGAGACTCCACGCTACCAATGCAGGGGGCCTGGGTTTGATCCCTTGTCAGGGAACTAGATCCCACATGCATCCCACAACTAAGAGTTCGTGTGCCACAACTAAGGAGCCAGCAAGCTGCAACTAAGGAGCCCACCTGCCACAACTAAGGAGCTGGCAAGCCACAACTAAGGAGCCCACCTGCCACAACTAAGACCCGGTGCAACCAAATAAATAAATATTTTTTGTTTGTTTGGTTGGTTTTTTTTGCGGTATGTGGGCCTCTCACTGTTGTGGCCCCTCCCACTGCGGAGCACAGGCTCCGGATGCGCAGGCTCAGCAGCCATGGCTCACGGGCCCAGCCGCTCTGCAGCATGTGGGATCTTCCCGGACCAGGGCACGAACCCGTGTCCCCTGCATCAGCAGGCAGACTCTCAACCACTGCACCACCAGGGAAGCCCTATATTTTGTTGTTTTTTTTTTAAAAAGATGATATGGTATACACATACAACGGAATACTACTCAGTCATAAAAAAGAATAAAATAATGCCATTTGCAGCAACATGGATGGACCTAGAGATTATCATACTAAGTGAAGTAAGTCAGAAAGAGAAAGACAAATACCATATGATAATCACTTAAATGTGGAATCTAAAATATGACACAAATGAACTTTTATGAAACAGAAACAGACTCACAGACACAGAGAACCGACTTGTGGCTGACAAAGGGAAAGGGGGGTGGGAGAGGAATTGAGTGGGAGTTTGGGATTAGCAGATGCAAACTATTATGTATAGAATGGATAAGCAACAAGGTCCTCCTGTATAGCACAGAGAACCATATTCAATATTCTGTGATAAACCATAATGGAACAGGATATTTTAAAAATGTATATACATGTATAACTGAATCACTTTGCAATACAGCAGAAATTACCACATTGTAAATCAACTATATTTCAATGGAAAAAAAAAAGCGGCACCCTCTCTACTCCCTTTAAAAAGAAGCAAGCTACGTTGTGCGCAGGTCAGCCTGGGTGAGTGGCAGGACTGAGACTGGGCTCAAGAGGGGCGTGGCCCAGCGAAGGGCCAGAAAGTGATGTAAGGGGGGTGGGGGGCGCAGGTAGGCGGGTCTCAGCAAGGAACTAGCTGAAGGGGCGGGGTTTGAGACTGGTCATCAAAAGAGGGGCGGGGCGGGCCAGGCCAAGGGCGGCCTCGTAGGCGGGACAGAACTGGACATGGGGGCGGAGAGAAAGGGCGGAGTTTCTTCGAGGCCCGCCCACTGACCCTCCCCTTCTCCACCGAGCTCTCTCACCTCCAACAGGCGCGCTCCGGTTAGGAGAGACGGGCGCAGGCCGCGGGGGAGGGCTGGACACACCACCGAGGCCCAGGCCCCGGCGCAGGGCTGAGCGCAGGCCCCCCAGCTGGGCCTCCGCTGCGCGCCGTTGCGTCTCCACGCGGGCCAGCTCGGCCTCCAGGCCCTGAGCCCGGCCCTCGGCCGCGCTCAGTCGCAGCCCCAGCTCTGCAGCCTCGGCCCGGGCGGCCTCCAGCTTCAGTTCCAGGCCGCGCGCATGGTCCAACTGCTGTTTCTGGGCGCTGTGCGCCTCCTCCAGGGAGCCCAGCAGGCCTCGCTCGCGGGTCCGGAACTCGCCCTCTTGCTCCTGCAGCTTCCGCTGGGCTCCCTGGAGCTGGGGTGAGGGGGCAAGGCCGGGAGGTGGGGGTCAGCAAGGCCGCCCCTCAACCCGACACCCACCCTCCCAGGCTCAGCCTGGAGCCCATGGGCCCAGAAGTGGCTTGCAGAACTCCTGTTTCGTTAATGGTCTCCACCCAGGCAGGAGATGCAGGAACATCATGGGAGTATGGAAGGAAACTATTAGAATTTGTTTACCTCTTCCTTCTGTGTATATGCCTTGCAGTGTACACAGTTTATTAGTAATAAGCTAACAGCTAATGCTTACATAGATAGGAATTATTAGTGCCAAGCACTAAGTACTTTCCCCTCAAAAAAAATCAACTCTAATTACCACTATAAATCATCTCCATTTTACAGATGAGGAAACTGAGCACAGGGCAGTTATGTAACTTGCCGGAGGCCACACAGCTAGTAAACTGAGAGCTAGGATTCAAAGCCAGGCACCCTGGCTCCAGAGCCTTTTCTCTTTAACCATTAGGCAACACTGCCTCTCAGTACACATAATTTATCAATAAATCACACAATGAGGGGAGGTACTAAAAAATTATTTACTAGTGAAGTGCATGGTCACACACACTCACACATTACCCCTCTGGTTCAGAGAATGAGTCAACCTCTCACAGTCATCAGTTTCACTGGAAACCATCTACGAACACCTCCTGGATGACAAGACCTACACAAGGACCTGGTATACATCCCCTGCTGTGCTAGCCTCTATCCCATGAGTGCTCTAAAGCACAGAGAGGTTGAGTGATTTGGTCAAGGTCGCACAGTAGATTCACTGCCAGAAAACACAGAGTGAAAAGAGTGTAGGCTTTGGAGTCTGACAGACCTGGGTGGCTGTGTGACCTTGAGTAGATCCCTTGACCTCTCTGAGCCCCAGTGTCTGGTTCTCTCTGTAAACCAGGCCTAATTATACCTACATCATGAGGCTGCTGGGAGAATCAAACGAGATTCTGTCTACAAAACTCCCCCCACCCCCACTACACAGTTCTTGCAGTTGTTATTACTGTTATTATTATACCTGGGGAAGAATCTCAAGGAGTAGGGAAGAGGGACCAGTCCTAGGCAGTGATCTCTCAGAATGACTCCAGCATTGGAGTCCCCACTGCTTCTCACTGGAGAAGGCCCAGGGCAGCCTGGCTGCCTCCGAGGATCCTCCTCCTCCAGGCAGTCTGCCCACCATCCAGTTACCTCCTGCCGCACAGCGTCCAGGTTGGCTTCGCCCTTCAGCAGCTTCTGTCGGAGGCCCAGGGCCTCCCGTCTGCCCTCCTTTTCTGCCCTCTCGCCCAGTGCCACGCGGCCCTGCAGCTCCACCAGCTCCCGGCCCAGCCTGGCGTTCTCACTGTCCAGCATCTTCATCTGTGAGAAAGAGTGGACACAGGCAGGACCTAGGACCCATTCTCAGCACCCACAGCCCCTTCTAGCCCAGGGTACTGGAGAGTGCCCGCAGGCTCCAATGGCAGCCTTTTCAGCTCTGCCCCTATACCCTGCCTAGTCCAAACCAGGCACAGAGGGTATTTGGGACCCACTGCTCTAGGGACACATACATTGAACACCACCCCAATCCACTGGGAGCCTGCCCCTGATAACTCCACCCTGGTTGAGCCACGCCAGGCACCTGGGCACCAATGACCTCAATGTACCACCTAATCATAACTACCTATCGTGGAGAGTACAGGTAGGGAGTGCTGAACCCCTAGGAGTTCTGCAGGGCGGGAACTCTGGGTCACTTTTCACCTCTACGATGATGCCTAACTTTTATGGAGTGTTTACCATGTGTCCAGCTCTGTTCTAAGCACTTTGCTCATATTAACTCAATACGGGGTAAGTACTAACATTCTCCCTCTTTAACAGACATGAAGACGAAAGCTTAGAGAGGTGAAGAGACTTGCCCAAAGTCACACAGCTCATAAGCAGCAGACTGGGACTTGATCTCAGACAAGCAGAATCAAAGGTATGTTTCTAGGCCCCTATTTCCCCAGAGGAGCAGGTGGGGGGATGAGGCCTACTTACCCCACAGTGCTACCGCAAAGGGAATATGAAAACGTGCTATAGCACACAAAACACCCAGCAAGAGCCTGGCACACAGTTCCTTTCAGGGATTCCTAATGTTTCCTGGGACTTCAGCCCATTGGGAGGGGGCCCGGGTAGAGGGGTACATCGGTGGGAGGTGGAGGGTATTTGTTATGCAGACTGCAATATCTCTGGGGAGGCAGGGCCTGGGTGCCAAAGGGGGCTGTTTCCTGTTCTGCCGGGTCTTCTAGGGCGGGAAAGCCTGAGCCCTTAGTGTCCAGGGCAGTGCCCAGTATACAGCAGGCACTTGTTAAATGCTTGCTGTTACTGATGGGCTTGGAAATCATCTAGTTCAGGGCTCTGCAAACTGCAGGCCAAAATTCTGCAGGCCAAATTCCACCGGTCATCTGCTTCTGTAAGGGCTTGAACTAAGGATGGTTTGTACATTTTTAAGTAGTTAAAAATGGCTCATTTTTACATGGTTGAAAGAAAAGCAAAAGAAGAACAATATTTATGACACGTGAAAAGTATATAAAATTCAGGGGACTTCCCTGGTGGCACAGTGGTTAAGAATCCGCCTGCCAATGCAAGGGGACACAGGTTCAAGCCCTGGTCCAGGAAGATCCCATATGCCACGGAGCAACTAGGCCCGTGCGCCACAACTACTGAGCCTGCCCTCTAGAGCCCGCGAGCCACAACTACTGAGCCCACGTGCCACAACTACTGAAGCCCGCGCGCCTAGAGCCCGTGCTCCGCAACAAGAGAAGCCCGCGCACCGCAACGAAGAGTAGCCCCCCGCTCGCCGCGACTAGAGAAAGCCCGCACGCAGCGAAGAAGACCCAATGGAGCCTAAATAATTTTTTTAATCATAAAAAAAAGTATATAAAATTCAAATTTCAATGTCCATAAGCAAAGTTTTAATGGAACACACTCCACTCATGTAGGTACCGTCCAGACCTGCTTCCTCCCTACGATGGCAGAGTTGAGTGGCTGCAACAGAGACCGTACGGCCCATAAAGCTGGAAATATTTACTACTGGGCGCTTTACAGAAAAAGGTTGCCAGCTCCTGACCTAGTTCACGGGATCTGCACCTCTTGATGTTCACAGATTCCTCTGAGAATTGGACAAGAGCCCCAGACCCAGTCTTTGGAGAAATGTGAGCGAGTGTGAACACAAATGTATCCACACACGCACACACAAACACACGGTTTCAGGGTCTGAGGATTCCTCAAAGCCCATCCATTAATACCAAGGTTAGGTAACAAGCCTTGTTATATATAGTTCAAGGCCCTGGTTTTACCTATGAGGGACCTCGGCTCCCAAAAGGGGGTGCTGTGGCCCAGCGCACACAGCGACTGCCCAGGGGTGTTACCTGCCGCCGGAGCTCCTGCAGCTCCCTCCGAGCCTCTAGCCGCGAGCGCTCCACCTCCTGCAGCCTAGCCCGCAGCTCGCCAGCCTCCTTGCCCACAGCCGCCCGAGCCTCCTCCAGGAGCACGAGCTTCTGTTCCTTGTCCTCATTGGCAAGCTTCAGGCTGGAGGGGGCAGAGGGCAGAGGGCAGAGGTAGCCCCAGGTCCTGGAAGAGTAGGTGAGTGGCCCTACACAAAGGTCCCTTCCCCTGATTCCCGGAGTGGGTCTGGCAAGCTCTTGGCCTAGAGGTTCCCCCAGTGCTGCCTGCAAAGTGGCCCTCTCCTGAGCTGAGCCCTCCAGGGCTGTGGATCAGGCCCTTGGCTGAGAGAGGTGGACCAGCGACACACGCTAGTCTCCAGGGTGATGCCAGTGGGTAAGGTCAGAGTCTGGACCCAACCCTGCCTGCGACCACCATTCCCCTTCCTTCAGGTAGGACAGTCACCTAAAACAAACCAAGTCCAGGCCTGGTTCGAGGGCAGAGACTCCCCATCTGTGCGATTTCCCCAGAACCTTGGGGGGTGAAGTTAGTTCCTGGGATGACATTCAGTGCGAATGAAGGACGAGGCTCGGTGAAGGGCTGGGGGCTGGGCCCCCGTGTCACCCCACCTGATCCGCTCGCTCTCCGCCTTCTTCACGGCCACCCGCAGCTCCTCGTTGGACCGCCGCAGGGCCTCGAGCTCCTTGGCCCCCTCGCTCAGGCTGCGCCGCAGCTCACCCGCCTCCTGGCGCTGGGCCTCACGGCCGTCCTGGCTCTCACGCACCTTGCGCTGGGCCTCCAGCAGCTCCCGCCGCAGCCCGTCGCGGGCATCCTCCAGCAGGCGCAGCTGGGTCCGAAGCTCTTCTGCCTGTGAGGACAGCCGGGGTCCACATACGGGGGTCGGGGCCCACTCAAGCCGGGTGGAAAGGAGCCCATCCCCATCTCCCTGGCCACGGGGCACCTGCCCCATCCCTCTGCAGCGGCTCGGACTGCAGGTGTGACTTCTGATTTGGGGCAAAGCATGTTGGAGTCAGCGGTGCTCTGGCCTGAAATAAACATCAATCAAGATCATCCTGCGGGACCTCCCTGGCGGCGCAGTGGTTAAGAATCCGCCTGCCAATTCACGGGACACGGGCTCGAGCCCTGGGCCGGGAAGATCCCGCACGCCGCGGAGCAACTAAGCTGGTGCGCCACAACTACTGAGCCTGCGCTCTTAGAGCACATGAGCCACAACTACTGAGCCTGCATGCTGCAACTACTGAAGCCCACGCACCTAGAGCCCGTGCTCCGCAACAAGAGAAGCCACTGCAATGAGAAGCCCGCGCGCCGCAACAAAGAGCAGCCCCCGCTTGCCGCAACTAGAGAAAGCCCGTGCACAGCGACGAAGACCCAATACAGCCAAAAAAGAAATAAATAAAATAAAATAAATAAAAAGATCGTCCTGTGGATCAACCTCAAGAGGCCAGGGACGCCCAGCCCAGCCTCTCGGTGAGAGCCCAAGTCCCACACGTACCCAGCAGGTACTTAATAAACGCCTAACGCCTGCCGCCTACTTCCTTTCATGCATTCCTTTGTCCTCGAACACACGCTTCTGGGTTCCCAGCGGCGTCTAGGCTGCACTGCCTAGGAGGAAGCGGGTGGGTGGACGGGCAGAAAGCTCACCTCACGCAGGCAGGACTCCCGCTGCCGGCCCAGGTCTCGGGCCTGTTCCTGCAGCCTCTTCACCTCCTGCGCATGGGCCGCGGCAGCCTCCTCAAGCTGGGCCCGCAGGTCCCGCAGCTCGGACGTCAGGGCATTCACGGTGCTCTAGGACACACGGGCTCCTGAGACTTGGCACTGCCGTGTCCTCCTCCCCCGCACTCCCAACCCCCACCGCCACTGATCCCAGCTGCGCCACCTGAACTGTCCATTTGAGGCTCTAGACGCGGCCCCTCATGCTGGCCTGCCGGGCCCTCTACTGATCCCTTGACGCCCGGCAAGTGCTATGCACGTAGCCGGTCTCTCCCTCAGACTAGGGGATTCACAGGGCAGAGCCGTGCCACCTCCCTCCAATGGGGACTCCCAAGGAAGGGTGAAGCTCCGCCAACAGCCTGGATGCTAACCCCCAGGGCAGAGCCACGTGTCCCCCTCGGGCAGGGCTGTGTTCCCCCCATCCCCAACCCCGGCTCTGATGGAGGCCCGCCCGCCCCCGCCTGGCCTACCCGGTCCTGCTCCTGCCGGCTCTGAGCATCGCGCTTCTGTCGCTCCATCTCCAGGGAGATGGCGGCCAGGCTGTGCTGCGTCCCCATCAACTTCTCTGACAGCGCCGTCTTCTCGGACTCCTTCAGGGACAGGGCCTGGGCAGAGGCAGGGAGCAAAGGGCTCGGGGTGTTGGGTGGTCTTGGGGGGCATGCTTGGGCCTTTCCCCCACGTTGGCCTTGGAAATGTGCCCACTGGGGGCTCGGGGACCTGACTGGGCCACCACAGGTGGAGCCAGGGCAGAGGTGCAGGCTCACCCCCTCGGCAGCCCCAGGAAAGGGTACAACAGCAGTAACAATAACCTGGACACAGATACAACTCGGACATCTCACATCCTGAAGCAGGGCCTTTCATCATTCCCATTTTACAGATGAGGCTACTGAGGCTCAAAGAGGTAAAGTGACTTGCCCAGGGTGACGCAGCAGGTGAGGAGAGGAGATGGACGCAGTCTGCCCTGTCTCCATTACATTATGGGTAAGTCAGGAGTTAGTTCTTTCTGAGGAGGGTCAGCTGCTGCATGTGGGCTTCGCGGGGACTGCTCAGAGGCGGTCATGGGGACGCCATGCCCAGCCTGGGGTGGGAGGAGGGATGGGAGAACGTGGGTCAGCTTTTCTGGAACAATGCTCACGGTGTCATGACTGTGGCTGCCACTCAGTAAGCCCCCACCACGTGCCGGGCCCGCTCGCTGGACAGGGGTCTCAGCGACGCTTCACAAGCACCCCTTGAACTCCCCCATCCTGAAGGTGAGGAAACCGAGGCCCAGAAAAGGACTCCTAGCTCCTAGCTGCTGGGCGGCTGAGCAGGGACCAGCCCCAGAACAGGGGCCCCTCAGGCAGCAGTGGAGGCCACAGCAGGGCTCACGAACCTGCTGCTTCTCGCTCTCGGCCAGGAGGAGGCCCTCGTCGCGCTCCTGCTGCAGGGCGGCAATCTCCTCACTCAGCTCTTCCTTCTCGGCCTCCAGCCGGGCCAGCAGTTCCTCCCGTTCCCGCTGTAGCTGACTCTGCAGCTGGGCCCGCTCTGCCTCCAGCTCCTGCCATGCCGCCTCCTGGGGGCCAGGCCCACGTGCGTGTGACCCACGAGGCTGGGCCCAGACAGCCCCTCGCCAACCTCGGGGCAGCAAGGGCCGTGGGGCAAGTGACCAGGGAACTACAAGGTGGGTGGGTGATAATGCGGGCCGTGATGGGGACACGCCAGGAGCAGCAACGGCCTGGCCTTTGGGTGGGCGGGGGGAGGAGGGGGAGGGGTCAGAGAATGTTTCCTGGAGGAAACAAGCAGCCGTCAGTCAGGCAGAGAGAAAAGGAAAAGAACCCCAGGCCAGAGTACAGCCCCGGAGATGACTCGGAGGAAAGAGGAAACATGACGAACAGGGAAACTGTGATATTTAAGGTCATTGGAGCTTGGACTACGAGGAGGACATGGTGAAGGACGAGGCCAAAGCCACAGGCAGCAGCCAGGCCAGACCAGACCAGTGGGCTTTAGGGAGGGGTGACCTGATTTTCAGGACAGTTGGGACGGCAGAGCCTCAAGACAGAGTGACAGGGAGCAATCTGAATTTTAGAATAGCGGGTTGTTGAGAGTTTGTGAAAGAGGGACCAGGATTGGGGGTTGGGGTAGAGGGGAGCTGGGTCAGCTGTGAGCAATAAGAGGGCATGGGTCTGGGGGTGGCAGAATAGCTGCAGAGAAGAGCACGGGTATGGTGACATTAAGAGGCTGAGTCTGCTGGTGCCGGGAGAATGAGGGAAGGTACAGGAGAGTTTGGCTCCCTGGGGACTGGGTGGGTACAACCCACAGGCAGAGCCCACTTGGGGTCTGAGGGAGGTGCCTGGTCCCAGCCCTAGTCCCTAACAGCTGTGTGAAAATAGTCTCTGCTTCAAATGCTCTGTCGCCACCTGCTGGAGAAGTGATTCTATGCACAAATCCAAAAAGATTACGTACAAGGTGAATGGCGCCCCCTGGTGTCAGGAGCCACAGCCTGAACCTCTGTCAGCAGCAGCCCAGTCCAAGATGAGTGACTCGGGTCCCCTGTCCAGAGGCCCACTCTGGAGAGTATCTCAGTACAGTAGTAATAATGACAACCAGCAATTATGGAGCATCTACAAAGTGCCAGTCTCTATGTTAAGCTCTTTGTAAGGATCATCTCACCTCATCCTCATAAATTATACTATCATTATCCCCATTGTTAAGATGGGGAAATGGGGGACTTCCCTGGTGGTCCAGTGGCTAAGACTCCGCGCTCCCAATACAGGGGGCCCAGGTTCCATCCCTGGTCAGGGAACTAGATCCCACATGCCGCAACTGAAGATTCCACATGCTGCAACTAAAAAAAAAAAAGATCCCGCATGCGGCAACGAAGATCCCACATGCCGCAGCTAAAACCTGGTGCAGGGGCTTCCCTGGTGGCGCAGTGGTTGAGAGTCTGCCTGCCAATGCAGGGGACACGGGTTCGTGCCCCGGTCCAGGAAGATCCCACATACCGCGGAGTGGCTGGGTCCGTGAGCCATGGCCGCTGAGCCTGCGCGTCCGGAGCCTGTGCTCCGCAACGGGAGAGGCCACAACAGTGAGAGTCCCGTGTACCGCAAAAAAAAAAAAAAAAAAAAAAAAAAAAACCTGGTGCAGCCAAATAAATAAATAAATAAATAAATATTTTTTTAAATGGGGAAATGAAGGCACAGAGACCTTAGGTAACATAACCAGCATTTGGCCAAGATCAGGTTGAAACCCAGGCAATGTAACTCCAGAGCCAGTGTTCTTAGGTACTTCTGTCTTTTGGTGACCTGGCCCCTCGCCTTTCTATGTGCTCTGGTCCCCCGAGTGATCTTTCATATGCAAACTGCACTTCTTAGCAAATTAAAGTGCTTTCTGACTCTACATTAGATCAGCATTTTCCAAATATGGTCGTGGACCCCCTGCATCAGGATCACCAGGGCTGGACCAGATTGGGGCCTGGGAGTCTGCATGTTTGATAAGGAGTGGTCCCCGACGGATCCTCCCAGCTGCCCCCAGAGCCCCTGAAACAGAGATGAAGTTCCATTTCACTGATGCAGAGTGAGAAGGTACTCGCCTGAGGTCACAGAGGAGACAGAGACAGTGGTTCAGAGCCCTCCCCCACCCCACCACCTGCCCCAACCCAGCTGCCTGAACCTTCTCTCGCTGGAGTCGCTGTAAGTCCTCCTTGTGGACTGCCCGCTGCTCCCGCAGAGAGGCCTGGGCCTCCCGCTCAGCCTGCACCAACTTCTGGGCCATCAGTTCCTTGTCCAGAGCGACCTTCTCCTCTGTAGTTGTTATCTGCTGCCGCAAGCCCGCCAACTCCCCTGCACAGAAGGGATGGAAAGGAGAAACAAGCTCCCCTCCCAGTGGGCCAACAGACTCAGGCCAGGTGAGCTATGTGGGCAAAATCCCAGAGGGGACAGGGCCCACCGGTATCTAGCTGAGTTCCCTTGGAGAACATTCTTGCCCTCTCTGGGCCTCTGTTTCCCCGTCAACTGCATGGGCCCAGTAGCCCTGTCCCCCTCCCTACCTACCTGGAGCGGCATCTAAAGGATGAAGTGACTGATGAGGAGGGCCCCCCAAATGGAGAGGACAGTAAAAACATGAGAACCCCCATCACTGACTGTGTGCTTATCACGGGCAGGCCCCTGGCTGAGCACAACACAGCTTCACATCACACCCATGTGGCTTATCCCCAATTTACAGATGAGGAAAACAGAGGCTCAGAGGAGACAGGTAACCTCCCAAGGCTGCACAGCTTTCCATGAGGCATCACCTTTAATGACTGACTGCCATAAGCGTACTTGCTGGACTCTCAGCACTAATGAAAGTGACCAGGGGAGGGTGCACCCCACAGGGGACAATCTAAAAACTATCCTCGGGGTGGGAAGTCCACCAGAGACTGTCAGCATTTCCCTTCCCGGTTCTGTCTGGCTCACGTGGATGAAAAACTTAATTTTCGCGGCCCAAGCAGGTGCTTAGTAAATGTTTGTTGAGCAAGAAAAACCTGTGAGTTCAGAGACTGGGCAGGAATGAGTCGTCAGAAAAGCAGCTGATGATGGCTCCGCGGAGACGCAGAACTCTCTAAGTGCCCTGATGATGATAGACAGCAGCCACCGTTGGCTGCAGAGCCAGGCACTGTGCCAAGGCCATGCTTTTCTCACCTCATCCTGGCAAAGCCTCATCACCTCTAACTGTCAGATGAGGAACCCGTGGCCCAGAGAGGGAAGCGGCTGACAGTGGCTGGATTGGAAGCCGGGTCAGCCACAACCAAAAGCCAGTGATCCCAGTTTCGGTGAGACCCCAGAACTCGACAGGTTACAGCTCCAGCTCCGGGCTGGAGCCCGGGGTTCCCCACCCCTCACCCCTGGCCTCCCTACCGGTCAGGGTCTCCTTGGCCAGCAGTAGGGCCTGCCCATCTGCTTCCAGCTGCTCCCGCCGGGCCTCGAGCTGCGCCAGCTGCCGTTGCACCTCAAACAGGCTGCTCTCCAGGGCTTCCTTCTCCAAGCTGCAGCACGCACGACCCCTGAGGCCCCGGGACCCAGCCTCCCAGGCCCCAGGACACTGTGAATCCCAGGGCGTGGCCAACCATGGGCCAGGTGCCAGCCCACCTGCCCAGCCGTGCCCACGCTCCCCGGGGAAGCCTGAGCCCAGGCTGAGATGAGCTGGCCCCTGAGGGCCCATGTTGGACGTGGCTGGCCAGGGGGTGGCTCCGTCAGACCCCCCAGGGTGGGCTGGGCAGAGCTCAAGGCCTCACCGCAGGCGTGTGGCCTCCTCCGACAGGGTCCGGCCCTCACGCTCGGCTGCTGCCAGCTGCACCGCCAGGCCGGCCCGCTCCTTGGCCAGCGCCTCCTTCTCCCGGGCCGCCCGCTCCGACGCCTCCGTCTGCCGCTGCGTCTCCCGCCGAGCCTGCTCCAGCTCATGCTCCCGCCCGCTCAGCTGCCGGGAGAGCTGGCCCCACCCCGGCGCTGTGAGCACCAGCCCTGGAATCCCCCAGCCTGCTTATCGGGCATCACCCCGACCCTGGGCCCGACCCGGCCCTGGCAGGCAGGAGACCAGGTTCAAGCCCCGGTTGTACCCTGATGTGCTGTGTGAACCTGGACAAATCACAGCCTTCTCTGGACCTGCAGTGCACGCACATGCAAACATAAGGGTCGTCACTTAGTTTGGGTGGCAACCAAACACTTCCTGCACCCCAAAATGTCCAGAGAAGCTGAACGTATAAGAGAAAGCAAAGGAGAGCTGCGCTGCAGGCCTCAGAAAGGGAACCTAGAGCCTGGCTCCCTGCACCACGTCGTCTGTTCCCTAGAGGCCCCTCCCAGGAAGCCAGGCCCTCCAGGACAGACACCCTAAGGTCCCTTCCAGCTATGATTTCCCAACAAGTCTAAGATTCCAATTCTAAAATTCTCTACCAATTATCGTATCATTAATCTTTACTGAGTGGTGATTCATTTCTGTAAGTGCTTACACCGTATACTCTTCAGAACAACGCTTTGTGGTAAGAATTATTAGCCCCATGTTACAGGTGGGGCCGCTGAGGCATGGGGAGGTCGGGTAACTTGCTCAAGGCCCCCAGCTGGCAGAGGTGGGGCTGGATTTCAGCCGGGAAGCAGGCTCCTGAGCCTGTGACGTCCCCCAGGACAGAATGCAAAAGGCCGGGAGCCTAGAACCCCTTCCCCACCTGCTCCCCAGACCCCATGTACACCCACCTGGGCCAGCTGCTCCTGCAGCCGGCAGCGCTCCTGGTGCAACTCCGGGAGCTGGCGCTCCAGGGCCCCCCGGGCCTGCTCTGCCGCCCGTAGGGAGCCCTGCAGGCCCTGCCGCTCCACCTCGTGCTCCAGCTGCAGCTGCTCCAGCAGCACCTGCCCCTCCTGCGCGGAGGCGGCCTCGCGCTCCGCCTGCCGCTGCCGGCCCAGCAGGGCTGCCTTTTCCTCTTCCAGCTGTGGGGGCCAGGCGGAGGCGAGTGACCAGATCAGCCCAGGCCCTCATGGTCCGAAGAGGTCCCACCTGGGACCAAGGATGCCTTCTCCACCCACCTATCACAGCCAGCACGTGGGAGGCTCCCGGGGGTAAGGGGCGGTGCCCTAGGGTGTGTGGACACTGGGGAGGAGCAGAAGGAAGGGCCCATGGAGCTTCTTTCCTCTCAGACCATGAGAGAGAAGACAGACAGACAGAAGGAGTCAGAGACAGAACAACAAGACAGAGGGACAGAGGTGTACAGGGAGATGTCGGGGTGTGGGCCTAGGCTGGGCCTGGGGATGCCTCAGCGGGGTCTCTGAGCGGGGAGGACAGGTGGGCAAGGCAGGAGGGCCTGCTGGCACACAACATACCTGGGCGACAAGGCGGTTCAGACCCAGCTTGTCCTGGGCAAGACTCTCGTTCAGGGCACTCAGCTTGGATAAGGAGTCCCGCAGAGAGGCCTCCTCGGCCCTCAGCTTGGTCATGGAGAGCTCAAGCTCCACGCGGCCAGCCTCAGCCTGCAGGGTCGGGACCAGGGCGGCCAGAGACGGTCAGGCGGGGAGAGATGGAGAGAGATGGGAAAAGACGTGCAGAGACATGGAAAGATAAGGAGAGATGGGGAGAAAGGCAGAGAGATGGGAGAGGCAGGAGGTAGGGAGGTGACGAGAAGAGGCACGGAGAGACAGGGCCCCCAGAGACAGGGCGGGGGACACGAGGAGGGAGACAGAACATGAGAACACGAGACAGAAACAAAATCCCTGCAGACGCCCTGCTGCCCACGCTGCTGCGCACCCAGAGCCGTGCAAGGACCAATGAAGCTGGCTCCCACTGTGGGGCGCGGCCAGAGGTCAGAGGGTACCCCAGAGTGGGGTCTAGGGTGGCCTTGCTCAGGGCCCAGACCACAGACAGCAGGGCAGGCACCGACCAAGATCTGTGCCCCCAACCCTCACAGACCCCAGGACCTGTGTCCAGAGATGGGACTGGATGACCTGAGCTGCAGGCCCTGCCCCAGAAGCATCTGGAAAAGCAGGGATATGACCAGTCCTAAAGGTCAGTTCACTTATGGCTAGGATCAGAGATCAGTGTGTGGCCAGGATCAGAGGTGAGCCTGAAATAGGGGTCAGTCTGCACCCAGAGTGAGAAGGCCTGGGGCCTAGGGTAGAGGTGGGTTTGTGGCGGTGTGGCAAACGGGGACCCACCTTGGTCAGTGCCTCGGCCATCTCGGCCTTCTCAGCCTGCAGCATGTCCCGCTGAAGCGTGGTACAGCTCAGCGCCTCCCTCACCTCCACCAGCTCCTTCGCCAGCCCTGAGCGCTTCACTTCCAGCTGCTCTAGTTGTCTATGGCTGTGGGACAGAGGGTGGGGGGGTGCCCCATGTCACTCCCCTACCCTGAGTCTCCCATGGCCAGACATGCTGGAGCAGCCAGGGGCCAGGCCCAAGGCAGGAGCCTAATCCACAAGGACAGCCAAGCCCACTGTTGGGCCTCAGTTTTCACATCTGCAAAATGGGGTAACGCTCGCCTCATAACGTTGTGAAAAGGATATGTGTCCTGGGACTTCCCTGGTGGCACAGTGGTTAAGAATCTGCCTGCCAATGCAGGGGACACGAGTTCGACCCCTGGTCCGGGAAGATCCCTCATGTCACAGAGCAACTAAGCCCGCGAGCCACAACTACTGAGCCCATGCATCGCAACTACTGAAGCCCGCGTGCTCTAGGGCCCGCGTGCCGCAACTACTGAGCCCGTGTGCTGCAACTACTGAAGCCCACGCACCTAGAGCCCGTGCTCCGTAACGAGAAGCCACCACAAATGAGAAGCCCACGCACCGCAACAAAGAGTAGCCCCCGCTCACCGCAACTAGAGAAAGCCCGCCCACAGCAACGAAGACCCAATGCAGCCAAAAAGAAATAAAATTAAAAAAAAAAAAAGGATATGTGTCCTTATTGTACCTGACATATCTCTCCAAGGGCCTTCGGAAACAAGGATAATATCCACCACCACAATGTACTAAACATCACTGTTACTAATGCCTCACAGAAGTAAATAGTGAAGTGGTTAAGAGATTAACTCTGAAGCCCCAATGACTGAGTTCAAATCCTGGCTCTTCCACTAACTAGCTGTGTGACCTTGGGCAAGTTACATAACCTCTCTGTGCCTCAGTTTCGCCATCCATCTCATCCAAATGGAGATAATAATAGCTCCTACATCACAGAGTTATCGTGAAGGTTAAATAAGAGAATCTAAGTGCTTAAAATGGTGCCTGGGGCTTCCCTGGTGGCGCAGTGGTTGAGAGTCTGCCTGCCGATGCAGGGGACACAGGTTCGTGCCCCAGTCCAGGAGGATCCCACATGCCACGGGGCGGCTGGGCCCATAAGCCATGGCCGCTGAGCCTGCGCGTCCGGAGCCTGCGGGAGAGGCCACAACAGTGAGAGGCCCGCGTACCGCAAAAAAAAAAAAAAAAAAAAGGTGCCTGGTACTTAGTAATATAAGTACTGATGTTATTATTATAACTTTAAATTTTAAAATTATTAATGTTATATTAATGTTATTGTTAATTAACTTAATTAACAATAATACTAATGCTATATAGTTAACATAACTACTGTTATATTCGGTTTTTTTGTTTTTTGGCTGTGCTGCAAGGCATGTGGGATCTTAGCTCCCCAACCAGGGATTGAACCCACGCCGCCTGCAGTAGAAGCGCGGAGCCTTAACCACTGGACCGCCAGGGAAGTCCAGTTGTTATCATCATCCACACTCTACCTCCTACCAGTTCTCTGATCTCAGGTAAATGACTAAACCTCCCTGAATCTCAGTTTCCTGAAATGGGTCTGGTGAGAAGACCCTATAGCAGAGGGGTGCCATGAGGATCCTTGAGACGGTAGAAGGCCCAAGACACAGTCAGTACTCCCTAGCCCCCAGGGACAGTCGGGAGCACCACGGCCCATCCAAGCGGCCCTGGCAGGGAGCCAGAAGCTACTCACCTGCGCTCGAGCTCCCTGCGTGTCCATGCGCTGTCCTGTGCTGCGTCCTCCCGCTCTTCCTCCAGCTGCTCCCGCTGGCGCCGCAGCTCCTCCTGGGCTGCATGCAGCTTCTCCCGCTCCTGCGGTAGCTCCTCAGCCTGCTGCTGGGCCACCTGCAGGCTGTGGGCTAGGCTGTCCTTCTCCCTGCAGGACAAGGGGAGGGGGAGCTGAAGGGGATGCAGAGGCCACTCCCACCGGGGAAGATGGCCGTGCTGCTGTCCTAGCCAGGAGCCACATCCTCCCATCCTCCGAGGCCCCGGCCTCTAGAAAGCCTTCCTGCCCCTAAGCATGGCCCACTCATTTCATCCACGTCTCCCTGGAGCTGACTCTTCCCGGCAAAGGGCACTCAGCTTTCCTTCTACCCCAACCAGCCCACTTGGAGGCCCAGTGGAATGGATGGAGGCACTGGCGTTATCTCCAACCACCCCACCAGGTGAAGAGGCCAGGCTAGGCTCCTGAGACATGTGGGCAATTTTGCTGCCAGCTCTGCTAGTCCACGTGGCCAGGAAATGCCCCCTAGAGCACCCTATGCCCCTCAATTCTGGGAGGCTCAATAGAGCTGGGTCTGTCCAGATCCCACAACTGCCTGCTGACCAGGCCAGCAGCACATGGTAGCCAGGGCAGGGGAAGGAGGAGGCTCCTTCCAAGGCAGGGGTTTCTAGCTCAGGCTTAGGGCTGATCGCTATCATATCCTCCACTGCCGCCCCCCTGCGCTCAAAGTGGCAACCTGTAAATATTGATGTATTAGATATGAAGGCTGGCAGTAGGTGGGAAAAAATATTCGACATGGGCTTCCCTGGTGGTGCAGTGGTTAAGACTCCACCTGCCAATGCAGGGGACACGGGTTCGAGCCCTGGTCCAGGAAGATCCCATGTGCCTCGGAGCAACTAAGCCCGTGTGCCACAACTACTGAAGCCTGTGCACCTAGAGCCCATGCTCCGCAACAAGCTACCGTAATGAGAAGCCCACGTACCGCAACGAAGACCCAATGCAGCCAAAAATAAATAAATGAGTAAATAAAATTATCAAAAAAAAAGGGTGGGGGTCAAACTCTGTCCAAGTTTAAAAAATAAAAAACATTTGACATGAAATTAAGAAAAATAGTAGAAGGCAAAATGAGGTGTTCGGGCTTCCCTGGTGGCACAGTGGCTGAGAGTCCACCTGCTGATGCAGGGGACACAGGTTCGTCCCCGGTCCTGGTAGATCCCACATGCCGCGGAGTGGCTGGGCCCGTGAGCCATGGCCGCTGAGCCTGCGCGTCCAGAGCCTGTGCTCCGCAACGGGAGAGGCCACAACAGTGAGAGGCCCCAACAGTGAGAGGCCCACATACCGCAAAAAAAAAAAAAAAAAATGAGGTGTTCGCTGGGAATCCAACTACATAAAAAAGCTCCTTTCCTTCCAAGGCATGGGAAGCACTGGTTTTGCTGTCAGATAGACCTGAATCCTAATTCCTACCCCAGCCACGTCGCTGTGTGACCTTGGACAAGTCTCTCAACCTCAGGACAGTAACAGTTGTGAACTGCATGAGTTTGATGGGAAGACTAACTGAGATAATACACAGGAAGCACTTGGCAATAAGCCTAGCACATAGTAGGTATACTGGAAAGGTTTGCAAACTGACTGCCAGGAAACACAACCGGAAGCAAAGCCAGTGCATTAACAGGGGTTAGGATGAGCAGGCGAAGCTGTGAGGAGGTCCCATCTTTTTATTTCCCCTCAATTTTTCAAACTTTTTATTACGTGGTTACATTTACAAAGAGAAAAACCAAAAAACAAGCACCCAAATAATCAAAACAACCAGGCAGCTAAGAGTGGATAATTTCTTGTCTCCAAAATCTCCGAGAGACAGAGTCGAGAATAACAGTGTCAATATGGCCCTTGGAGATGATGGAAATGTTTTATAGTCATATGTCCTACTTGTTAGCACTTGAAATGTGGCTAATGCAAACATTTACATTTGTAAATGTTTACTTAATTTACATTTGAACAGACACATGCGGCTAGTTATGACCATATTAGTGCAAATCTGCATGTTCACAGGCTCTGGCTCGTGTTAGGCCCAGACGCTGACTTATTCTCTGGGCTCCCCACCTCTGACCTCCCCGCACCTGTTCAGGAGGTCGACGGCACTGCGCAGGCGCTGGGCCTCGCGCTGTGCATCCTCCTGGGCCTGGGTGGCCCCGTCGGTCTTATCCCGAAGACGCTGCAGCTGTTCCTCAAGGGCACGGCGCTCCCCCTCGCTGTCACTAAGCTGCTTCCGCAGGGTGCCCAGGAGGTCCTGGCTGGCCTCATAGCGCCCCCGCATGTCCTGTGGCATATGGGAATCACTGAGTGTAGGGGAACCCTGTGAAGCACCCTCCCCGCTCTCCGCACAATGCACACCAGCCTATGCTGCGGCCTAGGCCTGGGTCCAGGCCTGGGGCAGGAAAGTGGAGCTACGCCCCCAGACTCAGTTTCCACTCCCCTGCATCGTGCCCTGACCAGCCTTCTGAGACCTCTGCAAGGCCTCTGAGCCTCCATCTCCCTGGGGTCCCAGGCAACCTAAGTCCCCAGGACACCAGACAAACCGCCAAGCACACTCCTTCCCCTCCCCCACTTCTGACGCCGCCCCCCTCCAAACACACACCAAGGCTCTCTGGCTCTGTGTGGGAACCCCATCTCCCTTCCTATACCAGGCCTCTTACTCCACCCCGGGCTCCGCCCCAAGCTTCTCAAGCCCCTCCCACTCTAGACTCAGATTCCTCCAGTGCTCTCAGCCACCTCCATGGGTCCTGACTCAGTTGCCGTTTCTCAAGGCTCTGACTCTAGCCTGAATGCTCAGGCTCCTCCCCTAAGACCCCCGGCTCCGATCAAGGTTGCCCAAGCCCCTCCCCGCTGGACTCGAGCTCCGCCCCAGGACACTCAGGCCCCTTCTTACCTGGACCTGCAGCTGACGCTTGTGCAGAGCGGAGTGAATCAGGGCTAGTGTGGAGGAGTCCGAGCAGGCAGGGGATGGGCCTCGGCGGGGGGAACGGCCACGGCCGGGCGAGGAGCGCCTCGGTGGGGACGGGGTCCGGGCCCCCGAGAGCCCCCGCAGGCTGCTGTCCGATGCGGCCGCTGTACGCTCAGAGCCACTTAACTGGACGCCGCTCTCCATGTCTGACAGGACGGCCTGAGGGTGGGTTAGGGAGGCAGAAGGAGAAGGGGAGCTGCGGGGTTAGTTGGGCAAAGAAGCCTCGGGAGGCAGTGGGGCCACCAGGGTCCTCATGTCTAGCTTCATCCCTAACCCTGCAGCACTTTCTCACCTCCGCTAGCTCACAGCCCTCAGCCCACCAGGTAAGGCCTCCCATTTACTGGGAAGACATGATTCAGCGTTTCTCACAGATGGGCGGGGAACATGCAGTGCCTCCTCTCCAACGGGGAACTCCCCCGGGGGTGGGGGGCAGGAGGTGGCAGATTTTGGGCGGAACTAGCAGGGGTGTTAAACAGCAGCCTAGGTTTCCAGGGCCCCCAACCACTTGCAGTTCAGCTGAAGGCCACCAGGGGTCGTGGTGGCCCAGGACTACCTGGCCTTGCCCTGCTCAGGGTTCCCACCCCTTCTGGCTTCTCCTGGCTCCGAACCTGTGCCAGGTCCCTCAGGGTCTGCTGCAGCCCCTCTCCATCCTCCGTCTCCAGGGCCGCCTGCTCCTGGAGCCGCAGGGATTCCTAGAGTGGTGTTGAGGAGACAGGCAAAGAGGGGTCAGGGTCTCTGCCCTAGTCAGAAACCCGACCTTCGTCTCCCTCACGGGACTACCACCAATCAGTTGGCCTCGAAGGCCATGCCCAGGGGCCAGCAGCTCGGTAGACCCCACAGCGGCCCCAGTTTCCTCACTGAACAGACCAGGCCCAGAGAGGTGTGGTGTCCTGCCCCAAGTCACACAGCCTATTGGAGGAGAGCTGGACGTAGAACCCAGGCCAGACCCCACACAGAAGGATGACCAACCCAGGCAGTACCCTTGAGAGGGGTCCCTCTGGTGGGGCAGCAGCTGAGTTCCAAAAGAAAGAGCCCTGGGCTAGCTCTTTGAGTCCAAGTCCTGATTCCCCAGCTTAATGGCTCTGAGACTCTGGACAAGTATTTCCCCTTGGGCCTCAGGCTCCTCATCTGTATAATGGGGATCATGCTACAGAGCTGCTGAGAGGATGAAATGGGATAAAGGAGGTGAATGTGCTTACCACTAAAGCTGGCACCCACTAGGCGCTCACACTAAAGCTGGCACATACTAGGTGCTCAATTAATGAGGGGTGAAACTGAGTCTGAGTGGGATGCTTGGGGTTGGCCCAAGCTACCCAGCCCTCAGCCTGTGTCCATGGATCTGGTCGGTCCCCCCGCCCTGCCCTGCATCTCACCAGGGCCTCAAGCTTCTCAGTGAGGGCCTTGTTGAGCCGATCCTTTTCCAGATTCTGGTTCTGAAGGCGCTCGACTGTCAGGGCCAGCTCAGTCACTCTGGAGGTAGGGGAGCAACACAGGTGAATGGGAGACCCACCCAAGCTTCTCCTCAAACCCACCAGCTCTGTGTCCTTCATGCTTCCCCAAACCTGAGGCAGGGACCCTAGGATTCACCTCCCTTGCCGTGTGACCTGAAGTCACTCTCCTTTCTCATCTCTAAACGAGAATGAGGTGGCCACCCACTTTATCTCATGGGAAAACACCTTGGGACTAGTCTAGGTCTCAGGAGCAGAGGCTGAACTGTTTGTGATGTGCCCTGGGCAAGAGCCCTATGAACCTCCATCTCCCCCTCTGCCAAACGGGGTGCCTGGGGAGACTGGCTGAACTCACACAGGGGAAGGGCCCATCCCTGTTGAACAGACACCCCCTCCTCCCTGAATCTCCGGGCGTACACTCTGTGGGGAGGTCTGCCTCGCGTGGTGCCTCTGGGCGCCCACCTGGCATTGAGGTCGGCTTTGTCCAGGTTGCTCTGCACCTGCAGCTGGGCCAGGTCCTTCTCCTGGAGCACCTTGTCCCGCAGCTGCTCTTCCAGCTGGGCCTGCAGCAGGGCCTGCTTCTCCAGGGATGCCTCAACCCGGCTCTCGGCCAGCCGCAGGCCTGCGCTCAGCCCCAGGCTCGCCTCCTGGATGGCTCGTGAGGTCCGGGCCAGCTCCCCTCCCAGCTGCAGCAGGTCCCTGGTGTAGAGAACACAAGATGGGGATGGGATGCGGGGGAGGGCTCCCAAGTGTAAATTAAAACTACAGTGGGATGCCATTTGTCGCTATCAGACTGGGGACAAAAAGTCACATAATGCAGTGTAGGTGAGGCTGTGGGGAAACAGGCTCTCCCTACACTCCTGGTGGGAGGGTGAGTGTAACCACACAGAGGGCAATTAGAAGAACTCTGAAAATTATAAATGGATAGGTTCTAGGACCCACTGACTCCATCGCTCAGAATTTATCCTACAGATATGCCCCAGCGCAAGGAAAATGACCTGTGTATAAGGGGGTCCACTGCAGCCTTGCTCATGTAAGAAATACTGGTGGCAACCTAAATATCTATCAAAAGGGAGCTGCTATCGCCTTTTCTTTTTTCTTTTGGCCACCGCGTGGCTTGCAGGATCTCAGTTCCCAGACCAGGAATTGAATGCGGGCCTCGGCAGTGAAAGCCTGGAATCCTAACCACTAGGCCACCAGGTAACTCGGCAGGGAGCTGCTATTAAAAAAATCATGATACATCCCTTCAATGGAATACTCTGGAGCCAAGAAAAACGAATGGGGAAGCTCTTTAGAGCCTGACGTGGAACCAATTCCCAGCTATAACTATTGGGTGGACAAAGCATCTTCAAAAACTGCAAAAAGGGAACTCCCTGGTGGTTCAGTGGTTAGGACTCTGCGCTTCCAATGCAGGGAGTATGGGTTCAGTCCCTGGTTGGGGAACTCCCACAAGCTGTGCGGTGTGCCCGAAAAAAAAAAAGAACTGCAAAGATGAAATTCTCCCAAGAGTGTATAAAAGAAAAGTGGGGGCTGGGGGGGAAATGTACAATCTGCTGTATTTGCTTGTATCAAATGAGCTTGAGGGGCTTCCCTGGTGGCGCAGTGGTTGAGAGGCCGCCTGTCGATGCAGGGGACACGGGTTCGTGCACCAGTCCGGGAAGATCCCACATGCCGCGGAGCGGCTGGGCCCGTAAGCCATGGCCACTGAGCCTGCGCGTCTGGAGCCTGCACTCCGCAACGGGAGAGGCCACAACGGTGAGAGGCCCGCGTACCGCAAAAAAAACATAGAGCCTGAGTGTCTGGGTCAGAGGCGGCAGGAAGAGTTTTCACCATACACCCTTTTGAAATTTGAACCTTGTGCATGTGTGAGTTATTCAAAAGCAAGATGTTAACATTTTAAATGCTAATTAAAAATTAGGTATTTTAAATATATCACATAGGTTAAATCCTCCCCTTTCCTTAATGAACTGTACCACTGGGTACCTAACGGTAAGAAGAGGAAGTGCCTTATTATAGAAGAATTCCAGTTAATACATGAAGAAGTGACAGAATGAGACAATAATGATTCTGCAGCCTCTGACGAACGTCTGGACCTTGGCATTGAGCGTCAAGGGCTGCTAACGCACAGACAGAGGCTCCTGATGGCAGAGTACACATGGCGCTTATGAAGACGTCTTGTCAAAACAAAACAAAGCAAAACACAACAACCCGAACCTGAATCTGATCAAGCCTTAAATCCAACATCCAATTTACAGGGGACAAAGGTGTTAAAGGACGCCACAGAATCCAGACTGTGGGAATCTCTAAGGACAACTGTCCCGGTTTCCTGAACAAATAAAAGAGACTTAGAAGACAAATCAACCACTCACACTTTGTGAACATCTATGGATCCTGATTCAAACAATTTTAAAGACAAAAAGTGAAGAAACACCATCAGTGACACTGATGGGTCAACTGGAAATCTGGATACTAGTAGTAAATTTGGAGAATAGTAGATGATCTCAACAAAAGATCATCGCTCTCAAACAAATGTTTAAGGCACAAAAGGAAACAAATTGGTCTGCCTGCCTCTAGGCTCTCGCCTCTGCAGCCTCACCTGCCCAAAGATCAAGCAGGACCAAGTCCCCTGCGGCAGGAGGCCTTTGAGGCTCTTTTCCAACCTGACCTCCTTTCACTTGCCTTTTGCTTCAACCCCACTGGTTGCCATTTTCTCGCACCGACAAGCCTTTGCTTCTGCTGCTCTGCCTGGGGCGCCCTCAGCTCTGCCAGTTAAAACCACGCCCATCCCTTGGGGTCAGAGCAAATTCCACCTCCTCAATGAAGCATTTTTCTGACCTCTCCACCCCTCCCAGTTTTCTGAGCATCTAGGACATCCTTTCTGTTCCACTTTCATGTCACTGACCACTCACTTCCTCAGTCTAGAGGTTGCAAGTTCCTTTTTTAAAAAATTTAATTTAATTTAATTTTTGGCCACGCCACACAGCTTGTGGGATCTTAGTTCCCCGACCAGGGATTGAACCCCGGCCCTTGGCAGTGAAAGTGTGGAGTCCTAACCACTGGACCGCCAGGGAATTCCCTAGAGGTTGCGAGGTCCTTGTTAGCAGAAGCTGAATATCATAGTAGATTAAAAGCAGGAACTGCAAATCCTGATTCAGCCACTTACTTACTGCTGTGTGACCTTGGGAAGGCCACTCTACCTCTCTGAGCCTCAGTGTCCTCATCTGTAAAATGGGGATCATTCCAGTTCCTACCTCATAGGGACACTGTGGATATGAGATGAAATAAAATGTACAAAGAGCCTAGCTCAGAGCAAACACCTAGTAAACGTTTACTATTTACTGGTAATGACTAGGAAACAGTAAATTTAATAAATACCAAATAGTATTTGGTATTTGGCCTTAGTCATTTGGTCATAAATAGCCAATTTAGCAAGTACATTAAGTAAATACTAAGTGACCGCCATGATCTTGGTAAGAGTTAATTATTACTAGTTGCCTCTGCATCTCCGTAGGGCCCGGCACATGGTAGGTGTTTTGGGTTGGACCGAAGTTCAGCTGAGTTGAGTTGAATTCAGTGTGCAAAGCAGGGTTGTCTCCCGGCTGCTGCAGCGTCTCCCCGAGCCGCCCCGCCACCGGCCAGGCCTCCTCACCTCTCGGTGGACATCTTCACCTCGCTGAGCAGCCGTCGGGCCCCCACAGCCTGCCTCCACAGGAGAAGCAGGCGACTGTGCTCGTGGCTGAAGTAGGCGTTGAAAGACTGGAGGGCAGAGGGGCTGAGTGAGGGGCTGGAGCGGGGCCGGCCCACTTCCTGCCCCAGCTCTGACCACGCCGGAGGCTCCCAGTGGGCCGGCTCTGGGCCCGCATACAGGGCTGTGCCGGAGCTGTATGGTCACCAGCTCAAGCCTCCCGCTGGCTCGGGGAGCTGGATTTCAAAGCCTCCACGGACTGCGAGGAGCAGTGAGGAAGGGCAGAAAGCACTGGGGACCTAGCTTTGCATCCCAGCTGCCAGCCAGCTGCATGACTGGACAGCTATTCAACCTCTCTTTAGAAGGAGGATGACGGCACTTTCCACATATGGTTACTATGAGGAACAGAGGAGAAATCGCCTGCCTGGCACTGGCACGTGGTATGTGCTAATCAAGGCTATTATTATGACAACATTTACCTCTGCTAAAGGGCTCACCTGACCAGCAGGGCCCTCCCTCCCCCTCCCTCCCCTCCCCCCTCCCCCTCCCCCGCCCCCACCCCCATAGGCTGTTCCCCTCGGGTCAGCTCCCCGGTGCCCACCTCTCCCTCGCGCCTCCACGCTGCCTCCCGCTGCTCCAGCTCCTGGCGGCTGCGTGTCCAGTCGCTGGTCACCTTGCGTATGTCCTCACTCAGAGCCTGGTTGGCCGAGTTCGCCTGGTCCAGCTGCTCTCGGAGCATAGCATTCACCTGGGCCAGGCTGGCGCTTCTGGGTGGGGGAAAAGGGACCAGTGGGTGCGTGGCCAGAGAGGACAGCCCTGCCAGCCGCGTGCTATCCCCCGCTGTGTCTCACCTCTGCTGTTCCTCCTCCAGGCGGATGAGGGTGCTCTCTAGGTCATGGCTGTGCTCTGTGGCCTGGGTGGGAGAAGCGGGGGCATCAGGCTGGGCAACGTGGAGGGAAGCGTCTGCCCTGCCGCAGCCCGGCACCCACCCTCAGCCGCTGCTGCCCCAGCTCCGCAGCTCTCTCCAGCAGCTGCTGCTCCAGCTCCGAGGTCTTCTTCTTGTACTGGAGGATCTGGGGATGGGTGGAGAGTGGCCGGTCAGCCCCAGGGGGCATGGGGGCCGGGCCAAGTGAGCGCAAGGGTGGGCAGGAGCAGGAGTGGGTGGCCCTGACCTTGGCCTGCAGCCGCTGCACGAGCTGGGCCTGCCGCTGCTGGCCCTCCTGGTAGGCCTGCAGCTTGCGCCGGTAGGAGGCCTGCTCCTCCTGCAGCTGCCTCCGCAGCTCCACGCTCTGCCGTGCCAGCCCCCTGGGCTCCTGTGTTTCCAGCTCCCCAGACTCCAGCCGCACAGCCTGCTCCAGCTGCAGGGAAGGGCCCTGGGTGAGAGTCCTGGGCCCCCCGGGAAGGCAGTCACAGGCCTCTGCAGGGGGCGCCAGGCTGGACCTGGACCCACAATGCCTTGCAGGCACATGTGGGCAATACCATGATGCAATGCACGTGTGCACAGGTAATGCAGCCGTGCATGGACAGACAGACTGGGCAAGCGCGGATACACAGACTGGGTGTGCGTGGACACATGCAGGTGGGCCCACAAACGTGTGCATGCAAAGCACAAAGATGCACCTGGTTTTAAACCTTAAAGGCCCTGGGTACACCGTGAGCCTCTCCTCCAAGACACCCAACCCCCTGTGGTGGATAATTATTGGATTCATGCCCCTGTCTCCCCACCCCCACCCTAAGCGAGCTCAGAAAAGCCTGGATTTTGTCCCCACTGTATTCTAGAACAGTGGCAGTCGCAATGTTCATGAATTAGCAGCATGAGCACGTGAATACATTCACAGGCATCAATACACGTATGCATATCTGAGCCTAGAGACATGCACGCACGTGACACACAGAGGCCACCTAAAACACCCCGAAGGTGACACAGATGAACTCACCCCGCCCCCACTCCCCACATACACAGCGCTCAGGTTTGTAAGAGGTGCGCACACGGGTTCTAATATAAGGTGTGGTTTATTAACGCCCTCTCAGCCCAGCCTAGCCTTGGGCTCCCTCCTCTCCCTCGACTCATGGGAAGCCTCTGCGGTGGGTCGCCGCCCTTCCCCTACCCACAGGCAGCTTGCAGCTCCTTCATCATCAGACCCTGGGGGCAGAGGCAGGATGCCTGCCGGCTCTGACTGCCTTGCTGGCCTGGAACCCCCTAACACCCTTAGGTACCCGCTGGTCCCAGGGGGCCCCTCAGCCTCCTCCAGCTGTTTGGAAGGGAGGAGGGAGGAGGCCGCTGAGGACAAGCAAGACCAACAGAGAAGCGACAGTGCCCAAGGAGAACCAACAGCACGAGAGCCCAGCCCAGTGCCTGGCCTGCAAAAGCCCGGGCAGGGTATTCACACGCCCACCCACACTGGGTCCCAGGGAAGCCAATGGCAAGGGCAGCTACTCTCACCCACGCTAGTAGCGGGGCCAGGCCAGGTCAGCCCTCCAGGCCTGTGTTAAGCGGTATGGCAGGAGAGACCCAGTGAGCCACCAAGCTGAGAGGCATCTCCGGCCCCACCCCTGTTGCAGCAAATATAGAAATGAAGTTTTCCCTCCCCTGAGAACAAGGAGAACAAAGGGAACAGTGAACAGGCTAGAGAAGAAACATAACCTGGCCTGAAAGAGTTAATCACTCCTCGTTTTACTTTAACTGTCACTAATTTGTAGTAACTTTACAAAGCTAACCTCACTCCCTGACACTATGTAATTTACGTTCAGCACCTATCACGCCTAGCTCTTTGAGTTACATCCCCTGCCTCTCAATCCCTAACCTTACTTTGTCCCAGCACTTACATTGGATAACAAATCACCCCCTATAGTTTTTGCATTTCAGAAACAAGGTCGCCGGCTGATAAACCAGAGGCAAACGAACGAGGCAAACAGACACCATTACCAGACCGCCGGACCCCAATTACTGGGCAACCTGACGCCAGCTATGACTGTTTTGAAATAATGCAAAGGAAAGGAAGAATGCAAGACCTTCACTACTCTGATCCTTATCACATACCCCGGACTGCGAGCCCCACATATAAAATCTTCCCTGATTCCCAAGGTGGGGGGCACAGTTCTTGAGGCGCTAGCCTGCTGTGTCTTGCCTTCGGCCTGGCAGAAAAATAAAGCCATCTCTCTCTTCCTCCAAAATCCCTGTCTCTGTATTTCTGTTCGGCCTCGGTGCACAGGGAAGCTGATATTCGGCCAAACCACGCCCACCCCCGGGGACAGCGCTGGGCAGGGTGACTGTGCCCACGGAGGCTGCTTGGAGGCTTCAGCTTATGTGGGTGGGGATCCGGTCTGAGGGTGGAGAAGGCAACGTGCAGGGGGTCTCCACCTGGAGGGTGTGCTGCGGGCCCGTGGCCAGTATCTGCGCGAAGTCCACCTAAAGTCAGGTGATGGGCAGAGCATCCGCGTCTGCATGTGGTGACGGTGGCACCGAGATGCTGTGAGTGTGCTGTGCATGGATGCGGGCGCTTCCTTGGGGGTGGGTGGGGTGCGTCTTGTCATCTGTCTCCATGTGGGACCCTGTGTGTCTCTGGGTCTGGGCCTTCACAGGGACCGGGTGAGGTGGCGGCTGCAGTCCAGGGTCTACGTTGTGCTGCGGGCGATGGGTCGTCTTCAGGTGCACCCGTGTGTCCATGTGTCTGTATGACTGTGTGCAGTCACAAGTGGGCGGACCTGGGGAGCGAAGCTGGGCTCTGCACGCGTCTGTGCACTTGTGTGTACCTTTGTCTGGCTGTAGGTGTCCAGGAGCTGTGAGACGATGCTGTGTTGTCTGCGGTGTGCGTGTGCCGGATACACCACGTGTGTGACTGTGCGTGTGGGTGGGATTGTGCGGTGTCCGGGCAGCTTCTGTGAATCTGAGTGTCTCCCCGACGTGGGTTTGTGTTGGTGTGTGGGGAGGGTCTGATTGCGGCTTGTGTTGTGTGCATTTTGCACATCTGTGTGAACCAGCTGCTGTCTGCTTCGTGGCTTTAGAGGGCTTCCTGCAGCCGCCAGGTGCTCCACCGCTTCTCCAGCGCTCCCCGCCAGACCCAAGCCACTCCTGGCCACACCCCACCCCTTTCCACAAACTTTGCTGCTCACCAAGCAGCCTTTCAATTTTACTTGTAATTCAAGAGGGAAGGAGGCTGCTACCAAGCCAGGGATGAAAGAAGTTTACTGTCTCCCCTAGCAACCGCTGCCCCAGTCCCCGACATTCCCGTCCAGGTTGCCACGGACACTGGGGGTGGGGGGGCAGGGGGCCTGGCCTGTGGAGCCGACTCCTTCCTTCCCATCCCAGCTGCCTCGCCCAGCACCTGCTCGTCAGGGACAGGAAGAAGCGGGGGCCTCCACTGGGACCCTGAGGTTCTTCCTCTGACCTGGGAGGTAGCCACTAGGAGCCCCTGCCTCAGTTTCCCTACATGTAGTCAATAGGACAGAGACCCTGACCTCACCTCCACTCCCCTTTCCCAGGGATGCTGTGGGGTTTAAGGGGTCGGAACAACCTCACTGACTGGCCCCCTAAGCCAGCACACGTGCAGCAGTTATAGCCACAAGGGCGCCCTGTCACCTGCAGCCCGGGGACAAGTGGGCAGCAGGGAGTGACGGCGCCGCAGGAGCACAGAGCCCCGGACCAGGGGTCTCGGCCCAGCTCCACCACCGACCTTGGGCCTGTCACGTCCCCTCCCTGGGCCTGTTTCCCCATCTCTAATGAGGTGATCTCCAGGCTCTGAGGTTCCCTGTGGACCCACCCCCAGGAAAGGCCTCAAGGTCACTGTCATGCAGCCCCTGCCTCCAGGGGGCCACATCTCAGACAGAGGACAGTCTCCTGCCAGGCTCGCTCTACATGCTATTCAGGGGTCTCTCCAGCCACACAAGGAAACTTTCTAGACTAAAGCAGCTCCCCCAACCGGCCCAGCCCCACAGCTGTGTCCTAGAAGAAAAGGGACCTGCTACCTCCACCTCTTCTTCCCTCCCCATGCCAGCCTGAGGGGCAGTGCTAGCCTCACTGTCAGTCAGAAATTGGCATTTAAAAGAGGCAGCCAGGGTTTCACTGGTGGCACTGGTTGAGAGGGCGCCTGCTGACGCAGGGGACACGGGTTCGTGCCCCGGTCCGGGAAGATCCCACATGCCGCGGAGCGGCTGGGCCCGTGAGCCATGGCCGCTGAGCCTGCGCGTCCGGAGCCTGTGCTCCACAACGGGAGAGGCCCGCGTACCACAAAAAAAAATAATAATAATAAAAAATAAAAAATAAAAATAAAAGAGGCAGCCAAAAATAAATAAATAAAAGTAAAAGAGGCAGCCCCCAGGGGCCTGACACTGTGCCAGGGGCCAAAAGATGACCAGCCTAAACTAGGAGGGGGCTGTCTCAGGGCCCACCAACAACAATACAGACTCCGCCCAGCCCACCTGCCACGCCCCCTGCAAACCTTGGGAAAACTAGCTCTGCACGGTCCCCAGTGCCGGCCACCATCCTGCTCTTCTGCAAGTCCCAACATGTCAGGGGCTTGTCCAGGCAGGCGGATGTCAGGACACAGGCACATCCCACAACGACACAGAGGAACACAGATCCCTCTTCCCATCACGGGTATACAAGCCCCTGTGTGGACAGGCCCGGCTCAGGGGTCTAGCCATCCCTAGCTCTGCTAGTCCCACACAGGGGAGCCTGGGCCAGCTTCAATCTTCCGTTTGTAACATCAGGGGTCACGTCTGAGGCCCTTCCAGCTTTCCCAGGGCCAGGTGCCCCCTGGAACTCCCAGGCCGGTTGCCTCTTCCCATACCCAGGAAACAGAACTGTAACACAGAGCCCTCAGCTGTGTGACCCTCAAGCAGGGTGCTTTCCCTCTCTGAGCCTTGGTTGTCTCCTCTGTTAAATGAGCATCATAATGGTCCCGACCTTGGTGCATTAAATGTAAAGCACCCAGCTCATGCTTGGCACAGAGTAGGCACTCAGTAACCAGCAGCTACTATAATGAGTGTTATTACCACCTACACATCTCCCATCCGCACACACACTCCCTCCTTCATGCAACTCTCTCACCAACTTTCAGCCACCATCAACTCCCCAGGGTCATTTCCCTCGAGCCTGGAGGCCTAAAGGAGAAAATGCACTAAGAAACACCTGTACTCCACTCACACTGACCTCCTGCCCAGGCCCGGGCGGCACAGGTCCCGGGGGACGTGAATCCTGCCTGGACTTGCGGCAGGCCCGGCTTCTCCTTCCTTCCTTCCTTTGCTGGGCCTCACCCCCACGGGGAGCAGGGCAGGTCTGTGGCTGCCTGTGCCTACCCCAGCCTGTTGGGTGGACCCCAAGTCCCAGGTAACCGGGGGCATAGGAAGATGCCCAGAGGCTCAAGGGGTGGCAGGGGCCTCTAGGGGTCTTGTTCTCCGTGCCCCACCCCCCAAGCAGGCTCGGGACAGCCAGGAATGAAATACCCCAGTTTCCAGGCACTTCATCCCCTCGTCTTATTGATTCCTCACAGCTCCATGTCACATTACTGTCCCCGCTACGGAAAGCAGGTTCGCAGAGCGGGGTGATTTGCTCAAGGCCGCTCAAGTGGGCAGAGCCACAATCTGAATGGAGGCGGCCTGACTCCAGGGCCCACATTCTGCCCAGGAAGTGGGCCTGCCCTGGCTGTCTCCCCACCCCTGTGGCAGGGGAGCCCCTAGCCCAGCTCTCAGCCCCCCGCAGCACGCACCCTCTCACTGACCGCGTTGTACTTGATGGCCAGCTCATCGCGCTCAGCCCGGCTCTGGGCCAGCAGGTCCTCCACGCGGGACAGCTCCTGCTGAAGAAGCTGGCTCTCCTCCTGCAGTGACAGCATGGATGCCATCTCGGTGGCCGGCAGCAGGGCTGGAGAGGGACAGCGGGCACACAATTAGCTTCCACCTGCATCCTGAGGGACCGCCTCCCCCTACAGGTGCCCTACCCATACCCTGGAGGCAGGAAGATAGACCAGGTCCCCACGAGGAGCTGTAGCTGAGGGGGCCCTTCCCAGACTCTCTCGACCCAAATATGAGGTGTGGGTGTTGCCCTCCAGGGGGAGCAGGGGCCCATCAGCCTTCCTGCCCGGGTGGGGAATGGACACTGCCACTCCTTATACTTCTACAAAGCCCTGAGCTAAGCTGAGCTGCCCTCCCCCTCTAATCTTGGGTTCACCCAGCTCACACCTTCCCTGGGAGAGAATGTGGTGTTTGGGGTTTAAGTCTTTGCAGCAGGCTGCCTGCAAGCAAGGAGGGGGTGCTCAGCCCTGCCTTCCAGCAGCATCGCATGGAGAACAAGTCTGGGAAAATTATACCGCTGAGCCTCCATTTCCTCATCTGTAAAATGGGACCCTCCATCACAGGCTTGTGCCTGCCTCACAGTGATTATTCAAGAAATGGAAGCTGCACTCATGATCGTCATTATGACTGTTGAGGAGGGGGATGTGAGAAGAGGTGAGATGCAGGCAGTGTCTGTGAAGGGGAGTGGTACCTGGGCTCTCAGGCTGGGAGAAGTTGCGGGTGACAATCTCCCTGATGCGGGCAGGCAGGCAGATGGGCTGGGAATCCTGGGCCGGGTCCTGCACGTTCAGGCCCTTCTCCTGGCCCGACCCCAGGATGCTGCTCTCCAGTGTCTGCAGGGAAAGAGGGAGGGTCTGCGGGGAACCTGGGACCTTGGGCTCCCTGGTGTGGGTGGGAGAGAAACAAAGTCCTGCCGCACCAAACAAAGATGTGGGTGCCCAGGAGACCCTCGGGAAATCCCCAAATGGAAGGAAGCCTGGGAGTTAGAATCGCAAAAAGCCCAATGGGAGGATACTCTGTGTGCCCCCTGCCCCGGGAAGGAGGCCCCCTCGGGGGCCAGAGAAGCAAACCAAAGCCCACGGCCCACTCACAGATCTCCCAGGGCAGCACAGAGCGTTGGGGGCTCCAATCCAGCTCCCGCCCTAGATGGGTGATGACCCCACTGCTCCAGCAGAGGTCACCTCAACCCTAAACTCTGGAAGTAGGGACTTCCCTTCACTCGAGGGGCACTGGATAAGGGAGTCACGGAGTTGAGACCTGAGCACCCCTCTACCACCAGTCTGGCCGGGAGCTGCAAGCTGGGGTCCCTGCGCACCCCGCCACCACACCTCTCCCACTCCTGGACCCCTAAGATGTGCCCACGCCTCCCACTCCTGCTAGGCCCACACTCCCCTGCCCTGGACAGGGTGGGCACAGCCCCCAGGACCCACCTGGATAACCGCTTCCAGTGCCAGCTGGGCCTCCAACGACCCCTCCAGCCCCAAGTTTATGGGGTGGAGGCTGTGGGCACCCTGCGCCAGCGCCCTGGAGACAAACACAGCCCGCCCACCCTACAGCCAGACTGCTGTGCTGAGCGCTGGGCAGATTAGGCTTAAATCCGGCGGCGCCCCCACGTGATCAGGGAGGTGGGCGGGGCTGAGGGGGGAGGGGAGGGGAAAGGAGAGGGTGGGCGGGAAGCTGGGCAGCGGGGAACAGGAGGAGGAAGGACGAATAGGGGGAGGAGAGGAGAGAGGGGAGGAGGTTGGAGAGAAAGGGAAGGAGTGGAAAGAAGAGGGAAAGGATGGAGAGGAGGGGGAAGGGAAAGGGGGAAGGGACCTGGAGGTGAAGACCCCCCCCACTACACACACACACACACACACACACACACACACACACAGGCACACACACCTACCCTCTCCAAGCGCAGGGGGTGGGGTCAGCATACTGGAGGCGGGAAAGGCCAGTCTTCAAGACTGTCTTTACTGACCCAGAAAAGGGGTCACAGGGTTTGCTAAGAATGTCTTTATAGGGTGCTGGGATGACGTTTTCCCACATCAGGTGCAGGCTGTGGAATTGCCCAGTCAAGGAGCTGAATCCCCCTTCTCCAACTCCCAGCCCCACCCCCGCACTAGCTGTGTGCCCCAGGGAAAGCAACTTTGCCTATCTGAGCCTCCGTGTCTTCGTGTCAGATGCGAATTATTGGCACCCATCCCATGGAGTCACCTGGGGGCATAGAGAGCTTACAACTGGGCACCGGGCTCAGAGTGAGCATGTGATCAGTACTGATTTCGTTCATCTGAAGATCTGAAATGTACAGTCCCTGTACCCCGGACCCTGGGGCTCAGAGGTCCACCCACTGCCTGCCATTGTTCCTTCCCTAAGGCAAGGAGGCTGTGCGGTGTAGTGGTTAGGCTGTCAGCTCTGAAATCAGGGTCAGATATGGGGTCGCATCGGAGCCCCAGCTCTGCCACTTGTTGGCAGTATGACCTTGGACAAGTTACCTCTCTGAGCCTCAGTTTCCTCATCTCTAAAATTAAGCTGATAGCACCTACCACATAGAGTCACTGTGAAGATTAAATGGGTTGAACAGTGTAAGGGGTTTGCACCACAGCTGGCACGTGGTGAGCAGCGAGTAAATGGCGGCTGCTCTTCCCGTTGTCATTAGCACCATGTGTCTGGGCTCCTGCTCCCTCTTGGCCCACGGCCTCAGGGTGCCCTCTGCTCTAATGCCATGTCCCATAGGAGGCACATTCATGTTATCCCATTAAATCCTCACCTCAACCCATTTCCAGATGAGAAAACCGGGACACAGAAAGGTTGGGGCTCTTACCTATTCAAAGTGGCACACTGCTGCAGGGAAGTGGGAAGCCCCAAGTTCTTTCCACTTAAGCCAGGCAGCCTCCCAATAAGTGCCTCAAGGGCAAGACCGGGGCATTTGTACTTCAACGCTCTACCAACCGTGTCTAAGTCAGACCCAGGAATGCAGCACGTGCTGCATAAACGTACATCAGTCCAAGCGGAGCCTGGAACCCTCACCCCCAACTGGGGAATCTGCTCTGGAAATGGAAAAGCAGGGAACAGGGTACACTGGGCCAAAAAAATAAGTGCCTCCACATTGCCATGGCAACCAAGGCCAGATTTAGGCAAAACTAAACTCAGCCAGAGGCGGGAAGCTGTCACTACAAAACCCTGGGACTCCATTTTCCCACCTCCAGACAGCCTCCAGAAATCCCCTCTACAGGCTGCACACCCATAACCAGAGCAGGGGGAAGCCACAAACACCCGCAGGCCAGGCTCTCCAGACCTGCTTGCCCAGCTTGGAAGAGAGGGGGCCCCAGATGTGCTTGGTGAACTGAACTGCATTATTCTGTGCCCTTCCCCAGCCAGTGCCCTAGGGGATGGGGGAAGGGAGCAGGATGCCAGAACCCTTGGCGCTGAGTGATTCCAGCCCTTGGCTCTGTCCACGAAGTTCTCGCCCTCTGGTCCTTCTGGGTTCTATTATAAAGCCCAAGAAACCGTATCTAACCCCTGCGTGTATGTGCATTTTCTAATGTCTGCAGCTTCCATCCAATTCTCAGAACGACAATTGAATTCCTCATAGGAAAGATCTGGATGTTACAGCTTCAGCGTCTGACTGCCAGGAATCCAATCTGGCTCTGCCTCTCCACAAGCTGTGTGACCCTGGGCCAATGGCCAATGACTTTGCCTCTCTGAGCCTCAGTTTCCTTTTCTGTAAAATGGGATAAAAACAGTGCCTGCTTCTATTAGGAGGCTTAAAAAAAGATGATCTACGCTTAGCTATGTGCCTGGATATGGTGTGACAGAAGCTGCTCTGTGTTCACCAAAAAACATTTCTGATTCTTCTTAGGAATATGGCTAGAAGTCATTTCCCAGACTCCACTGCAGTCAGATATGGCCATGTGATCAAGTTCTGACCAGCAGAATTACGACAGAAAGAAGGTGTGCCACTTCGGACCTGGCCCATAAAAACCTCCCACAAGGACTCCTCTCCTCCCCTCAGCTGGAGGGAAATAACGCTGAGTTCCTAGGGGATGCGAGAGCCACAAGCTGGAAGGGATCTGGGTCCATGGGTCACCATGTAGAAAGCCACTGAACAGGACTTTTCACAAATGAGAAATAAATTTCTGTTGTGTTAAGCCACTGAGATTTCAGGATTTCACTATCCTATCAGCTAGAATTACCTTAATGATTACCCACTGTTACATAGTGCATACGTGTTGTCTATTATTAGTGTTATCATCACTAATATTATTGGCTCCTCCCAGTACCCAGTGTGCTTGGTGAACTGAACTGAATTATTCTGTGCCTCTCCCCAGCCAGCGCCCTACCCAGTCTAGAACCCTGCCTGGTACACAGTAGACCCTCAGCCATGGTTGGGCGAATAAACACAGAGGACACACCCTTTGCACTCGCTCCCTCCCCAGTCCTGCTTAGTCCTTTGACCACCCTGCAAAGCTGCCATTTACCAGGTCCAGCTGCAGGCCCTAGCCAAAAAGTCCCTCAAAGGCCACTCATGAGTTTCAAACATACCAGCTGCTCTCACCCACTTATCCTTTCTTTATTCTCCAGTTGCTGACTAGAACTTATAATAAAAATATTGAGCCAACCATGAGCCAGGCTCTGTGCCCCAGTTTCTGCATCTGTACCATATCTGTTTGAACCTTCTTGACAGTCCCACGATGCTGGTACTGTTCTACCCACTTTACAGATGACAACACTGAGGCTGGGTGAAGTTAAATGGTTTGCTCAAAGTCATCCAGCCATGAAGAGCTGAAGCCACAGGTGAGAAGTATGCCTGGTTCCAAAGTTTTAAACAATCACACAATGGCTACCATCATGTAGTGTTTACTGTATGCCAGGCGCCACCCTAGGTCTCTGATGTATATTATATAAGCCACTGCCACTGCTTGCCTGGCCTGCTGAGATGGCTCCTCATGGGTCTCCCTACTTCCTCTCTTGTCCCCCAGCCCAGTCTATTCTCACACATCCCTCTTCTATTCAACCCCCACTCTGGCTACTATCACTCTCAAAATAAAATTCAAAATCCTACCGCAGTGAACAAGGCCGGCTCAGTCTAGCCCTGGTCTACCTCTCCACCTCATCTCCCCTCTCCCCCAGCTATTCCACTCCAGCCATGCTGGCCGCCTTTTTTTTTTTTTTTTTTGTGGTACGCGGGCCTCTCACTGTTGTGGCCTCTCCCGTTGTGGAGCACAGGCTCCGGACGCACAGTCTCAGCGGCCATGGCTCACGGGCCCAGCCGCTCCGCGGCATGTGGGATCTTCCCGGACTGGGGCACGAACCCGTGTCCCCTGCATCGGCAGGCGGACTCTCAGCCACTGCGCCACCAGGGAAGCCCCATGTTGGCCTTCTTGATTCTCAAACACACCAAGCATGCTCCAACCTCAGGGCCTTCGCATCTGTCATTTTCTCTGCCTGGAATGCTCTTCTCCCTTCCTTTCATGGCTGACTCCAGACCCTGGCCAAAAATGTCACCTTCTGAGATTGTGAACTCTGACCTCCCAGCCAAAGTGGTTCCTGCCAGTAACTGTTCACTGTTTTCTTCTACATGTACGTTGTCTGTCTGCTCCAAGGTCAGGGACCAAGTCGTCCTTGTTTACTGCTGTCTCCACAGGGCCTAAGGCCCAAAGCGCCATGAACAGCTGTTGAGTGAGTGAATAAATGCTAGGAGACAAGTAGTAATATAGGAAATTAAATGGAAAAAAAAAAGAAACGGTTTGGCAGGGGTCACACAGGGCAAGTCTTGGCCATGTTTGATGTGACCCACAGACTGAGTTCCCATAAGGGCCTCAGCGAACACATACCCAACACCTGAACACCTCGCAGGAGTTCAAGGTAAAAACCAGGCAGTGTCCCCCACAGGGGACTCCTGGGTGGGAGGGGTACCTAGTCTCTGAGGGCTGACCCCCATCCCCAGAGCTTGAGAGAAAGACCAGAGAGGAGAAGCTAAGTCAAGGAAACCTCCAAGATCCAGGGGTTCTAACTACTGAGGTCTTTCCTGGCTGAGGAGCCTGGCCTTAGCCTCTGGTCTGATCTGGCCACAGGATTTGTTTGTTAAGCACCTACTGTGAGCTTAGCTAAGGAAAACAGGAAATCTCAGATGAAAACAGACTGACAGAACCTTCATGGCCCCCTCCCCCAGTGTCCCAATCCCCCAGACAAGTCAAGGTCCCAGATGGAGCTGGGGAGACTGGCCACCAAGGGGGCAGACATTGCCTCAGAGCGCTGTCCTCTCAGGTTGGCAAAAAGATCACAAGGGAGCCTGCTCGTAACGGCAACCCCAGAGACTGGCACGAGGGTGAGGTCTCAGGCCCTACTTTGAGTAACCCAAGGAGGGCCCAAATCCCTGCACAGGCTGTGCCATCTTGGGCAGTTCAATGGACTGCTCTGGGCCTCAAGTTTCCTCATCGGTAAAACGGAGCTACTTTCGACTCCGTATGTTGCACTGAACACGATCCCAAGCGAGGAGGGCAGGGACGGTACCTGGCCCACACGAAGCCGCAGCAAGTTATCGCTGCTGGTGGTGACAATTGGGAAAAGCCTCCTACCGCAGCTCAGCCTGGAAAGAGGGGACCCCCGGGGCGGAGAGGCGCTTGTCTGCAGGCCGCTGCGCCCGGGCAGGCCCCCGCCTCCTGCCGCCTACCCGAGCCCGCGGGAACCCGGGCAGGATTTGGAGCAGGACGGCTGGCAGGATGTCCGCAGAGGCCCCGGGCGCGCTCTCCAGGAGGCCGAGCCGGGCAGCGCCGGAGGGTGCGGCGCGTACGCCCTGAGCGCCTCCAGGGCCGGGACGGCGGCTCCAGCCCGCCCCCTGGCGCGCGCCCGCCTTCCCGCCCTCCGCGCGCGCCGCAATCTCGGCCCCGCGGCCTTCTCCCGCCGCAGCCCGCCCCGCGCGCCCGAGCCCCTGACCCACGGGAGCGCGCGCCGCGGGCCTTGCGCCGCGGGCCTCCTACCTTGGCGCGACACCACCGCTGCCGCCGAGGCCGAGCGGGCCGGGCCAGGCGAAGCCAGAGGGCGGAGCCCGCGCCCGACCCGCCCGCGTCCCCGCGTCGCCTGGGGTGGAGGGCGCGCCCTGGGCCTGGGGCGGGGCCGGCCGCTGGGAGCGTGCGGCAGCCTCAGTCTACGAGCGCTTATCTGGGAGCCGCACTAGATGGAGGGCTTTTCATACACGACCGCATTTACTGCGCCGGACAGCTCAGGAAACAGGGATTATTAGCTCCTTATGCATAAACGGGAAAGTGAAGATTAAGCTAATTGCTCAGGGTCTCGAAGCTGAAGGGTGGCCGAGCTGGATGCTTGGGAAAAAAGACCCAGCTGCAGTCCCGGTTTTGTGTTCCCTGGCCCAGCCTTAAAGGCCTTAAACTCTTAACACCACACTTTCACCAATGGACAGATCATCCAAAATGAAAATAAATAAGGAAACACAAGCTTTAAATGACACATTAGACAAGATGGATTTAATTGATATTTACAGGACATTCCATCCAAAAAAAACCAGAATATACTTTCTTCTCAAGTGCTCATGGAACATTCTCCAGGATAGATCATATCTTGGGTCACAAATCAAGCCTCAGTAAATTTAAGAAAATTGAAATCGTATCAAGTATCTTTTCCGACCACAACACTATGAGACTAGATATCAGTTACAGGAAAAAAACTGTAAAAAATACACACACGCTGAAAAGCAATTAAGCCCTTGCGCCACAGCTACAAAGCCTGCACTCTAGAGCCCATGAGCCACAACTACTGAGCCCAAATGCTACAACCACTGAAGCCCGTGCTCCTAGAGCCTGTGCTCTGCAACAAGAGAAGCCACTGCAATGAGAAAGCCCGTGCACCACTACGAAGAGTAGTCCCTGCTCGCCGCAACTAGAGAAAGCCTGTGCACAGCAACGAAGACCCAACGCAGCAAAAAAAAAAAACCAAGAAAAAACTAGAGACAAATGACAATGAAAACACAATGACCCAAAACCTATGGGATGCCGCAAAAGCAGCTCTAAGAGGGAAGATTATAGCAATACAATCCTACCTCAAAAAACAAGAAATATCTCAAAAAAAACAACCTAACCTTACACCTAAAACAATTAGAGAAAGAAGAACCAAAAAACCCCAAAGTTAGCAGAAGGAAAGAAATCATAAAGATCAGATCAGAAATAAATGAAAAAAAAAAATGAAGGACACAATAGCAAAGGTCAATAAAACTAAAAGCTGGTTCTTTGAGAAGATAAACAAAATTGATAAACCATTAGCCAGACTCATCAAGAAAAAAAGGGAGAAGACTCAAATCAATAGAATTAGAAATGAAAAAGGAGAACAACTGACACGGCAAAAATCCAAAGGATCATGAGAGATTACTACAAGCAACTATATGCCAATAAAATGGACAACCTGGAAGAAATGGACAAATTCTTAGAAAAGTACAACTTTCTGAGACTGAACCAAGAAGAAATAGAAAATATTAACAGACCAATCACAGGCACTGAAATTGAAACTGTGATTAAAAATCTTCCAACAAACAAAAGCCCAGGACCAGATAGCTTCACAGGTGAATTCTATCAAACATTTAGAGAAGAGCTAACACCTATCCTTCTCAAACTCTTCCAAAATATAGCAGAGGGAGGAACACTCCCAAACTCATTCTAAGAGGCCACCATCACCCTGATACCAAAACCAGACAAAGATGTCACAAAAAAAGAAAACTATAGGCCAATATCACTGATGAACATAGATGCAAAACTCCTCAACAAAATACTAGCAAACAGAATCCAACAGCACATTAAAAGGATCATACACCATGATCAAGTGGGGTTTATCCCAGGAATGCAAGGATTCTTTAATATATGCAAATCAATGTGATACACCATATTAACAAACTGAAGGATAAAAACCATATGATAGGGCTTCCCTGGTGGCACAGTGGTTGAGAGTCCGCCTGCCAATGCAGGGGACATGGGTTCGTGCCCCGGTCTGGGAGGATCCCACATGCCGCGAAGCGGCTGGGCCCGTGAGCCATGGCCGCTGAGACTGTGCGTCCGGAGCCTGTGCTCCACAACGGGAGAGGCCACAACAGTGAGAGGCCAGCGTACCGCAAAAAAAAAAAAAAAAAAGAAAGAAACGAAATGGAGTTATTTGTAGTGAGGTGGATGGACCTAGAGTCTGTCATACAGAATGAAGCAAGTCAGAAAGAGAAAAACAAATACTGTATGCTAACACATATATATATAGAATCAAAAAAAATGGTTCTGATGAACCTAGGGGCAAGACAGGAATAAAAACACAGGTGTAGAGAATGGACTTGAGGACACGGGGAGGGGAAGGGTAAGCTGGGACAAAGTGAGAGTAGCAATGACATATATACACTACCAAATGTAAAATAGATAGCTAGTGGGAAGCAGCCGCATAGCATAGGGAGATCAGCTCGGTGCTTTGTGACCACCTACAGGGGTGGGATATGGAGGATGGGAGGGAGACGCAAGAAGGAGGGGGTAAGGGGATATATGTATACATACAGCTGATTCACTTTGCTGTACAGCAGAAACTAATACAACATTGTAAAGCAATTATACTCCAATAAAAATGTTTAAAAAAAGGAAAAAAAGGGGCTTCCCTGGTGGCGCAGTGGTTGAGAGTCCGCCTGCCGATGCAGGGGACGCGGGTTCGTGCCCCGGTCTGGGAGGATCCCACATGCCGCGGAGCGGCTGGGCCCGTGAGCCATGGCCGCTGAGCCTGCGCGTCCGGAGCCTGTCCTCCGCAACGGGAGAGGCCACAGCGGTGAGAGGCCCGCGTAACGCATAAAAAAAAAAAAAAAAAAAAGGAAAAAAAGAAAAGAAAAGGCCTTAAACTCCTAAGATCTGGCCTTGACCCATCGCCCAACCAGACTAAGGGGGCATGCCTGCCCCATTTCAGAGCCCAAGCCATGTGAGACCTCAATGACTTGACCTGTAGGGAGAATGTCTTTGTTTTCCTGATTGACCTGCAACCTTGGTTGAGGCACTCTGGCCTCAGTTAGTTCATCGGTAAAATGGTGGAGCTCCCCATTCCTTCTCACAAGCTCAGGTGCCTTCTCCACATGGGATGGGGATGAGACCATAGAGAACACCATGCTTTTGAAACTAAACAGTGATGTGTCCTGTCTATTCTAACAATAGGTTAGATGTCCATCCTCTCACCTGGCCTCAACTTCCCTGCATTCTTTTTCTTTACATAAACTTATTTATTTATTCATTTATTGGCTGCATTGGGTCTTAGTTCCTGTGCGTGGGCTTTCTCTAGTTGCAGAGAGCGGGGCCCACTCTTTGTTGTGGTGCGCGGGCTTCTCATTGCAGTGGCCTCTCTTGTTGTGGAGCACAGGCTCTAGGCGTGTGGGCTTCAGTAGTTGTGTCTTGAGGTCTTTAGAGAGCAGGCTCAGCAGTTGTGGCACACGGGCTTAGTTGCTCCGCGGCATGTGGGATCTTCCTGGACCAGGGCTTAAACCCATGTCCCCTGCATTGGCAGGCAGATTCTTAACCACTGCGCCACCAGGGAAGTCCATTCCCTGCATTCTTGAAGGCACCAGATCCACCTCAAAACGGGGAGGCAGGGCTTCCCTGGTGGCGCGGTGGTTGAGAGTCCGCCTGCCGTTGCAGGGGACACAGGTTCGTGCCCCGGTCCGGGAAGATCCCACATGCCGCGGAGCTGCTGGGCCCGTGAGCCATGGCCGCTGAGCCAGCGCGTCCAGAGCCTGTGCTCTGCAACGGGAGAGGCCACGGCAGTGAGAGGCCCGCGTACCACAAAAAAAAAAAAAAAAAAAGGTGGAGGGGGCAGGTCTGAATCTCTAGGGCTTAGGGAGGGGTGTTTTGACTATAAAAGCATATTTCATTTTATGATTTTACATTTGAAAAAAAGTAAATACCCAGAAAGAAAAGCAGCAGGCCTACAGCCAATGGTTTCCCCATCAGTCAGAGGGGATAAGTGGGAGTTTTATTTGTCAAAGAGGAGCCTGGGCTTTTTGGGGTTTTTTTTAACTTTTTTTTTTTTTGGCTATGTTGGGTCTTTGTTGCTGCACGCGGGCTTTCTCTAGTTGTGGTGAGCGGGGACTACTCTTCGTTGCGGTGCATGGGCTTCTCGTTGTGGTGGCTTCTCTTGTTGCAGAGCATGGGCTCTAGGCACACAGGCTTCAGTAGTTGTGGCTCACAGGCCAAGTAGTTGTGGCTCACGGGCTCTAGAGCGCAGGCTCAGTAGTTGTGATGCACGGGCTTAGTTGCTCCATGGCATGTGGGATCTTCCCGGACCAGGGCTCGAATCCGTGTCCCTTGCATTGGCAGGCGGATCCTTAACCACTGTGCCACCAGGGAAGTCCCCAAACCCATGCTCTTTCCTCTACACCATGCTGCCTAATGTGAGATTTTGGGAGGGACAGCAAACACGGTTCCTCTCTCCTTGACCCTATCCCCGGGGGCCCCAGGATCCTGCTGCAGGGAGGTACATACTTACACCAACCCTCCTCCAGAGGCCTTGAGCTCCCCTGCTGTGCTGACTCAGTGACTCTGCTCAGCTCAGCCTGGCCTGTGAGCATTTGAATACCCAGGGCTGCTGCCCACTGGTCACTGCTCCATAACCAGGTGGTGCCCAGCCCAGAGCCCCAAGGTCCAGCCACCAGAAGGGAGTTGTGTTGGGTACTCACCTACTCACTGCGGAGGGTTCTAAGTCTGCAACTCAGGTAACTGGGAAACAAGTGACTGGGACTTACCAACCCCAGGTTGCTGGAGCCAAGTGCCTGCCGAACCCAGGTGCTAGGCTGGGTTGGACTCTGCCCACCAACAGCAAAACCACATTACCCAGGAGGCTTAGAGGACAGATGTTCTGGTTAACTGGATTTGCCTGATATCTTAAGGCTAATTGGCAATGCCTTTTAATGCCTGGCTTTAATAGCAAAAAATTAGGAAGACCAAAATGTCCAGCAATAGGGCACTTGCATATGTAAGTTGTTCATTTAATGGAATACTATTAAGTCATTCCAAATGTTACAAAAAAAGTTCAGCAACTGGAGAAATTGTTATACATATATATTTTTAAATTTTATGTGTGTAGGTATGTATTTATTTGGCTGCGTTGGGTCTTCATTGCTGCTTGCTGGCTTTCTCTAGTTGCGGCAAGCAGGGGCTACTCTTTGTTGCGGTGCTCAGTCTTTTCACTGCAGTGGCTTCTCTTGTTGTGGAGCCTGGGCTCTAGGCGCACGGGCTTCAGTAGTTGTGGCTTGTGGGCTCCAGAGCGCAGGCTCAGTATTTGCGGCACACGGGCTTAGTTGCTCCCTGACGTGGGATATTCCCGGACCAGGGCTTGAACCTGTGTCCCCTGCATTGGCAGGCAGATTCTTAACCACTGCACCACCAGGAAAGTCCAGAAATTGTTATATTAAGTGAAAAGTTTCGGAACAGTAGGACAGAATTAGCCCTTGTTTGTAATTTTTTTTTTTTTTTTTTTTTTTGCGGGATCTTAGTTCCCTGACCAGGGATTGAACCTGGGCCACAGCAGTGAAAGTGTCGAGTCCTAACCACTGGACCACCAGGGAATTCCCGAAAAATATTTCTTATATAGATATAATAGGAAAAACATGAGAAGACACTAAAACGTTAACCATGCTATCTTTAGGTGTTAGGATGACAGATGACCTCTTAAACATATTCTCTTTTGTTGAAAAGATGGTACATTTACATGGTTCGAATTCAAATAGTGCAGAACGTTGTAAAGTAAAAGTATCCCTCCCATCCCTGTCTCCTAGTCACCCAGTCTCTCCCTACAGGCAACCTGTGCGGTGCTGTTTCCTATATATCTTTCTAGATATTTTATGCACATATTTCCCCCTTCCCATTTTACGCGAAAGAGAGCACGTCTACACCTTACCCCCAATACTTAGCAGCCCAACACATTTATTGTCTCGGTTTCTGTGGGTGGGAAATCCAGGTGCAGCTTAGCTGGGTATTGTCTCCACACCTCTCCCAGGCTGCAGTCCAGGTGTCAGACAAGAAATGTCTTAAGCTAAGTTTTGGGGTGATTGTTACCCAGCAATAGATAACTAATATAGACGTGTAAGCTATTTCCAGTCTTTTGCTATGATAATATTACATTTGCTTGTTAGTATTGTGTTTTTCTGTTTTCTTATTGCATTACACACCCATAATCAGGTCTACTCTGCCCACAGAGGATGGTACCTTCCTGTCATTCCTTGCTCAGAGAAATCAAAAGATATTGAGCACCTACTGTGTGTCTATGATGCATTTCAGTGGTTTCCAATTACCTATGGAATAAAGCCCCACCCCTTGGCCTGTCATTAAACACCTGCCATATTAGGGCGCTTTTTTTTTGCGGTACGCAGGCCTCTCACTGTTGTGGCCTCTCCTGTTGCGGTGCACAGGCTCCGGACGCGCAGGCTCAGCGGCCATGGCTCACGGGCCCTGCTGCTCCACGACATGTGGGATCCTCCCGGACCGGGGCATGAACCCGTGTCCCCTGCATCGGCAGGCGGACTCTCACCCACTGCGCCACCAGGGAAGCCCCCCTATTAGGGCTTTCTTAATCCACACGGAGTGAATGGGAACTTCCATGTATTAGGCAGGTCTTAGGTGCCAGCCCTGTCAGCAGCACCACTCAAGATCAACCTGATTAAAAGCATGGATGCTAGAGCCAGGCTGCCGGGGTTCCAACTTAGCAGCTATGTGACTTCGGGCAAATTACATCACCTCACTGTGCTTCAGTCCCATCACTTGTAAAACAAGGATGAGTATCTATCTCACAGGGCCGTTGTGACAATGAAATGAATCTTAAAAATTATTTATTTTGGCCGCACAGCCTGCAGGATCTTAGTTCTCTGACCAGGGATCGAACCCGTGCCACCTGTAGTGGGGACGAGGAGTCTTAACCACTGGACCGCCTGCAATGAACTTTATGTTAAGTGCATGGAACAGTGCCTTGTGCAGAGTAAGCAGCACATAAGCAATAGTTGCTGTCCACATACAGGGAAAGTGAGGCCCCCAAGGAGCAGGTTAAGTGACCTCCCAAGGCCATACAGCCATTAAATCTGTCCACTTTAAAAAAAAATTTTTGGCTGCACCGTGTCTTCGTTGCTGTTCCCGGGCTTTCTCTAGTTGCGGTGAGCAGGGGCTACTCTTCATTGTGGTGCGCGGGCTTCTCACTGCGGTGGCTTATCTTGTTGCGGAGCACGGGCTCTAAGCGCTTGGGCTTCAGTAGCTGTGGCACTCGGGCTCAGTAGCTGTGGTGCAGGGGCTCAGCTGCTCCATCGCACGTTGGATCTTCCTGGACCAGGGTTCGAACCCGTGCCCCTGCATTGGCAGGATTCTTTTCAAAATTTTTTATATTTTTTGCTGTGTTGGGCCCTCGTTGCTGCACGCGGGCTTTTCTCTGGTTGCGGCGAGCAGGGGCTACTCTTCATTGCGATGCGCAGGCTTCTCATTTTGGTGGTCTCTCTTGTTGCAGAGCTTGGGCTCTAGGCGCACGGGCTTCAGTAGTTGCGGCACATAGGCTCAGCAGTTGTGGCTCACAGTCTCTAGAGTGCACGCTCAGTAGTTGTGGCGCATGGGCTCAGTTGCTACACGGCGTGTGGGAATCTTCCCGCACCAGGGCTCGAACCCGTGTCCCCTGCACTGGCAGGCGGATTCTTAACCATGCATGACCAGGGAGGTCCCTGTCCAGACTTTTCTCACACTGACTCCCATCTCCAATGCCCTTCACTCACCTCTTGTATTAGTTATCTATTGCTGCCTAATGAGATTACCATCTTGGCAGCTTGAAACACATTTACTAACTCAGTTTCCGGGGGTTAGGAGTCTGGGCACAACTTGGCTGGGTCCTCTGTAAGGCTGCACTCACAGTGTTGGCAGGCGGGACTCATCTGAGGATCAACTGAGGAAGGCTATCGGCAGAGGCTACTGTTGCCACCTTGACACTGACCCTCGGATTAGGGCAACTCACACAACATGGCAGGTGGTTTCTTTAAAGCAAGACAGATGCTGCAGTGCCACGCCATTTAATCATGGAAACATCTTGCTGTAGTCCGCCTGCCACCTCAACGTGTCCAGGTCCTCCTGCTGTACAGAGAGCAGCTCAGGTCTCAAAATCCCCAAACGCAACACCCATCTCTTACCCCCACCCCACCAATGTGGAAGCTCCAGTCAAGGGTGTAAGTGAAGAGATGCCTGGTTTGGTACTGGGAGTTTTCCTGGGGACCCTGGTCCCGTAGCTGGGATTCCAGTTGGTGACGGAGAGCACCAGACTATCCCCCGCCCACCAGAGACCCCTCAGGGTGCTTTTCAGGTTAGATTTTGTGACCGCTGTTCCTTCATCAGCTGCCTTAGCAGCACCGTCATGAGTGATGGTTCTGATCCTACATAAAGGTGATTAAGGTCACACTATAGGATGGGCACCCGCTAGTGCTTCATATGCCTCATCTGAGTGACACTTGGCTTAAGGAGCCTGTGGTCACACATTTACCAGTAGACAACCTAGATCAAAGCCCAGGTCTGTCTGCAGGACCCAAGGGCTTACCTTCAATGGTATATGCTTCTGGTTAAGGCTCTCCTCTAACTCTAAGCTTCCTCTTTTCCAGCCTCTAAGCACTTATAAAGAAGGTAGAGAGTAATGGGAAGCAGACACAAAGAAGTTTACTACTCCTGAGAATCCCTTGATGCAATTTCCTTTTCCTTATTCAAAGGACATGAGGATCCTCAATTCCAATTTTCTTTGTCCTCCCTTACACAGTTTATCAGCCAGAGCGGCCATTTCTAACCAACAATAAAAATGCATCTTTCTTACAGAACCCAGACATGACAAGCACCAAGGCCTTTATCTTATTTTTTGGCCTCTGTGTGCCCAGATACCCTTACTATTTAGGAAGATGCTTCTATGGGGAGGTCTTGGTGGGAGGCAGGACTCTCCTCCCACATTAGAAGGCAAGGAGCCCAGAATGTCCCAGAATGGCAGAAAGACTGTCTCTTCTATGTGGAAGGGAAATTGCTGGTTGCCTTAGGGCAAGAGGGCCAAATTCCCCTATTTTGGCCAATCTGTCACCGTGGCCCCAGACTTTTAAGTCTGGACAAATGCTCAGTGGTGAGAGGTGGCTGAGGCATCCTGGAGGGTTTGGCTGTCATGCCGCCAAAAACACTTCCATCTTTGATGTACACTGACAGAGTAGAAATATTTATTTTTCATCTTAGAAATCTGGTCCCACAAAGGGGCTAACACTTCTTTTCAGTTCATCATCTTGACCCTTCAAAAAAAGAAATCTTTCAATTAAGAGGTAATGTATGTCGATAAAAGCAATTTTAGAGGTTGTGCTCAGATAAAATTATTTCTTATAAAATTATTTCTTATAAACCAGGCAACTCTAGACTTCCAGTTGCTTCAGAACTCTTTCTGTCTTTCATGTACAGTCCCTGAAGGAGAAAAGCAAGTAAGAGGTTGTCTGCAGACAAGGCACTTCAGAAACCACCCAGGAGAAAACCCAAGTCCGCCAGGAACTGCACTGTGGGCCCAGAGAGCCGCCGGCGAACGGGAAGGTCAGAGCCCCACCTGCGTGAGAACAGCTGCCACTTTCCAGCGCGAACACTGTCGCACCTGGTTTCCAGCGTCTGCCCGGCCCGGCAAACACGGAAACCAGGCCCCATAGCCGAGATGAACACTGCTTCCTGGGGCTCGGAGCAGCTCCTGCGACTGACAGTGAGGAATGCTTTCAGAGGCCCCTGCGGGCGCGGACTACAGAAGCAAGCCTTTTGCAAAGACAAGCAGTTAGTGCAGACCAGCATGTTAGCAAAGCAAGTATCAAAAAAATCTTAAAAGTCTGGTTAATACTCTTGATTTCCCTCCTGATTATCTGTCCAAGCTGCAGCCTATAAACCTGCTAGAAATCAGGAAGGAATCCCTCCTCTTAAGGCACCTGACTGGAATGGCTACAGCCAATGGGAGTGAGGAAAGCCCCCCTCCAGACACTGATCACGTGACACCTGTAACCCCCCCCCCCCGAGAAGGGGTGATCTGAATCCAGGCAGCACACTCGACCCCTTCTTTTGCTTCAGGGGCTTGTGTTTAATACGAGTCTTTGCGATGGAAGACGTCTCAGAGTCTCTCTCAAGTCAAGAGGACAGACAGGGACAGGGATCCTGCAACTCTTCTCCCGTGTTCTGGCTGCACGCTCGAATCCCAGGAAACAGCGCGACATGGTGCCCACTTACTGCCTGACACGCCCAGTCTGTCAGGAGAGGTCAGGCAAGGAAGAGGAGAGGAGAGAGTCATGCTCCAAACAGAGGCTGGCCAGGGAGTGCTTCATCCTCCTTCCTTCCGCCCATATGAGGCAGCTCCTTTCCAGAAGTTGTGTGAGGAAAAGGAGTTGTGCTCAGGTCAGAACTGGACCCAGCCTGTGCCTGGCTGAGTCTGGCTGGAGGTCGACCTGGAAAGGTTAGATAGGGAGGGGTGGGAGATTTCAGATATCTGAAAATACAAAGCAGATAAGACGGGACTTCTTTCTGGGCAGAAAGAGCTCCAAAAGGCCAGTCCCCGAATGTTCTAGAACAGGGGTCAGCAAACTACAGCCCAGGACTAGACCAAATCTAGTCCTCTGCCTGTTTTAGTAGATAAAGTTTCATTTGTACAGAGCCATGCTCATTCATTTATATACTGTCTGTGGCTGCTTTTGAGCTACAAGAACAGTGCTGAGCAGCCGGAACAGAGCCCACATGGTCTGCATAGTCTAAACTATTTGCTTCCTGGTCCTTTACAGAAAATGTGTGCTGACTCCTGTCCTAGAGTTTGTCCACATAAATAACTGTGTGACTAGTACTTAGCATCTCTTCACCCTGACACCAAGTAAAGGCTCGAAATTTTAAGGAAGCAGAAAAGGCAAGAGACCCTGCCTCAGAGGTCCCATGACAACGGGCCAAGGCCAGAACCCAGGTTAACTCTCAGCCCAGTATCCTAGGGTAGCTGCAGGGGAGGAGGGGAAGAGGGAGGTACTGGTGACAAGCCAAAGCACTTGGTGAGGTGGTTTAAAGACCAGAAAGAGTTGCAGAAGGTGGCTCCAGGCCACCCAGCAGTGGAAACCAGCAAAAAGCCTTCCCGGAGAGAAACATGCCTCCCAAAGTGGGCACTCTGGGGCTCTGTCCTCTGGCTGGCCGGAAAATGTCTGAACCAGAGCTGTTGCTCCCAGGTTTTTGAGAGAAAGAGCCTTGGCCCCAGGCCCCCACAGAGAACATGACCCTCCTCACCCTGTGGATTTGGTGAAGTCTCCCCAGATGTCGGCGGTGGCAGGAGCGGCAGGCTTGGGCTGCGGCCAGGACACAGTGGCACCTCCAATTGATGTCTCCAAGTCTGAAGGGAAGGGAGAGAAGAGAAGGAGACAGAGGAGTCAGAGATCTCCCCTCTTGGTTGTCTCAGTGACCCCGAAATCAGACTCGAGATTCCAGGTGACTGAGAAAGACATACGCAGAGAGACGTGCTTTGGGGCAACAAAACACCTACAAGCAGCCACATTTCCACTGTCTTCTTACGAGCCCTCGAGGGGCTCCTGGAGACAGAGGCCACATACCCGGTGGAGGGGAGGGGTACCAGCAAGGGCGAGTCACACACCATCACCTGTACCTGAGGCTGACCTTGTTTCAACCGTTTATGTTGGAAATCTGTTTAAAATTTACTATCTCCTGCCCTGACCTCTTGGATGGAGAATGCCCACCAGAACCACAAGGTTGTCTTCATATAAAGTCCTCAGTCCAGAGTCTGCATCAACAAGCTGAGACAATTCTGTGCCAGACAAGTACCAAGTCCTGGGAGCCAAACTGGTTAGGGGCTGGGGAGAGCCTTCCAGAAGTAACAAAGACGTGGGCAGCTGTGTGTATCTTTTTTTAAAAGTGTGCGTGTGTGCAGTATTGTGGGGAGCTGAGGGCTGCACTGTAGGCTTTTGGCCTCTGGACCTCTCCCACTATTAGACTTGATCCCGCAATTTCTCTTGTTATATTTTGCCAGTTCATCCTTTTTACTGAACACGTGCACTAGTTTCTACCATTTTATTTCGTATTTTCTGTTTACCTTGCTTAATTTCTTTTCTAATTTTCCTACTTTTCATAAGAATGATGAAGTTGAATCTACTCCTTTGGGCTTTTCTTTAATCCCTGGGCTGTTCTGGAAGCTATGGACAGCAGCATCAGTCTTTCCATATCTACTGCTTAGAACGCCTAGAGTTCCACCATTTTTAGTTACACAGCTGCGTGTATCTCTTCACTGGGGTGGGTGGCACGATGGGGCAGCAGTGCTGCTTTTGTGTCTTTCTGGCACCTCCCCCAGTGCTGCCAGCTGTCCTTTCTGAAGGCCCTGTGCCTGCACCCTCCACCTTCCCACCAATTTGCTATGTCTAGGGACTTCCCTGGAGGTCCAGTGGTTAAGACTCTACGCTTCCACTGCAGGGAGCGCAGGTTCGATCCTCGTCAGGGAACTAAGATCCTGCATGCCACGTGGTGTGGCAAAAAAAAAAAAAAAAAAAAATTTTTTTTTTTTTTTTTGCTATGTCTAATGTGCTCTGGGCTGGGAAACCAGATAGAACTAGGGCCCTCCACAGTTTAGTTTTGCAGTTCACCAAGTGCCTAACGGACATTATCTCATTTGAACCACATCACAGTCACTGGAGGAAGACAGGCCAGGACCAGCTGTTTGACTTTATGCAGGTTACTTAAGTCTCAGTTTCCTTCTCTCTAAAATAGACAGTAACAGAGACTGTCTGGTCTGAGAATTAAATAAGTTAATATATGTGGAAGGCTTAGAACAGGCCCAGCAAACAGCGATGATAATGACGACAACATCCTACAATGCGAGCTAACATTCAGCGAGTGCTTACAATGTTCCAGCCGTTGTTCTGAGTGCTGTATGTGGATTGGCTCATCGGATCCGCACAAGAAACCGGTACTGTAGGGATCATTACTACCCCCACCCTACAGATAAGAAAATTGAGGAACAAAGTAGTAGGCAATTTTCTGAATTTGAACTCAGCCAGTCTGATTTTGGAACACAGAGTAAGTGCTCAAAAAATGTTAGCTATTCACAACTCTCGTTACCTGACACCATTTTCTTCGTAAACATGCCAACTGCCTGTCTTACACATTAAAACATAAGGCCTTGAGAGCAGGGACTTGGGCTGTACCTGTAGTATCAAAAGGGTCTCAAACACTACCTGGCACATAGCAGGATCTCCATACTGGCCATTAAAAATGCACCAGCAGGGCTTCCCTGGTGGCACAGTGGTTCAGAGTCCACCTGCCGCTGCAGGGAACACGGGCTCGTGCCCCGGTCCGGGAAGATCTCACATGCCGCGGAGCGGCTGGGCCCGTGAGCCATGGCCGCTGAGCCTGCACGTCCGGAGCCTGTGCTCCGCAGCCTGTGCTCCGCAACGGGAGAGGCCACAATAGTGAGAGGCCTGCGTACCGCAAAAAAAAAAAAAGCACCAGCAACGGAGGGACGGCCTAAGACAGTGGCTCTCAGACATTAGTGAGCACACAAATAACATTAAGTGTGCAGAGTCCTGCCCCTGTCCCTGGTGATGCCAAGGCAGGTGGTCCTCGGACTCACTCTGAGAATAACTGCTAGGGTCCAGGCAGGGGTGCTCCCTGACTGCTACTCTTGCCACCCTCCTAGATTAAGGTATTTCCCACAGGGCTGAGGTTTGAAGCCTGACCTCCAGATAGGGGAGCCAATGTCCATGACCCTTAAAAGGGAAAGAAAGCAGGCTTCTTGTCTGGATTCTGCCCCCCATCCCCCAAGATGCTGGTGAGAGCTCTGTGGAGAAAGCGGGCTGGTGACAGTCACCCAGCCTGGGGAAGGCCAGGAGCATCAAGCCGGGCTGGGCAGGCAGGGCAGGGACATTGAAGGACTGGGCTGGCATCCCAGCACTGCCAGAGGCTGGCACTAGGCACTAACTTCTGGAATCCCAGGGTCTCCAAAAGGCATTCCCTACACCCTGGAACAAGCATCAGTGCAGCCTGCTGGGGGAGCTGCCTCCCAGCTTTCTAGCACCAAACAGCCTCACTGAGGAGCTTGCTTCAAACTAAATCTCCAATTTTATTTCCCACCACTCACCTTGGAACACTTATGCTGCCTTCATCTCCCTAAACACAGCCAGTGTTTTAAATATTAGAAGTCTAAGCCTTATTCATGCTCTTCTTCTGTCTGGAATGGCAAGTGTCCCCAGCCCCAATCTTCTTCCTTCAAGGTCCAATTCAATGCCACCTCTTCCATGAAGCCTCCCCAGATCATGCTGGCTGGTAGTTAGTCTGGTCCCCATACGTTTGGTCTCTGTGCCCATGACTCCTCTCTCCTATTATACTGAGCTCCCTGTGAGCAGAGACCATGTCTCCATCACTTACTCACTCACTCAGTGAGCAGCCTCTGAGAACCAGAAACCCACACGCTGATGATTTCACAGCAACAAATGAGTTGTAGCCCCTGCCCATCATGGGGGACAGACGCCCTGAAGGGGTAAGTGGTGGGAAGAGAGGAAGCCCTTACCCAGTGTGGACAGGACCAGCTTTGTGGCATCCACCTTCCAGTTTGTCACACACGGGTACTAAGTGTGACCAGTGTGAGCGAAGGGGGGAAAGCCATGGGGCCCCAGCTGCCAGAGAGGAAGAAGAACCCAAAGGTGCAGGCTTAGCACCAAGAATAGTCACCCTCGAGCACTGACCTGAACTGGGAGCAACTGCTGGCTGGACAACGGATGCCGCCACAGACAACTGCTCCCCAGGGGGAGGGATCAGGGTGGAGGTTTTCCCCCCTGGGGGAGGGGGAAGCAGGCTCAGTCCTCCTGTGCTGGCGGGCCGGGCTCGGGGAGGCCCAGCTGCTCCTTCCTTCTTCTTCATGTTCTAAAGAGAGGGCAGGAATGCGATCAGTCAGTTCTGCTGGAGTGCCTCTGCGATCAGAAAACTTCAAGAGGAGGCCCAAGGTGACCCCTGGGCCCCAAACGTCTGTATCACCAAAAGATGGTCAAGAGCCATCCATCCAACACTTCCATTGTTATGGGGTGTATTCAATGCATCACAATTCTAAAGCTATCACAAATGCTTTTAATTTAAAAACTCAGCACCTGACTTCATTAATCATCAGGGAAATGCAAATCAAACTACAATGATATACCATTACACACCCACCAGGACGGCTAAGATGTAGCATATCAAGTACTGAAAAGGGTATGGAGCAACCAGAACACTCATATTCTGCTGGTGGCAATGTAACCAGAGAAAACGACGTTGAAAAACTGGAAGAATCTTTAAAGCTGAACGTATGAACCGACGCCCCTGCCATTCCACTCCTACATGGACCCAACAGAAACGCATACACATGTGCACCAAAAGACACATTTGAACATTCACAGCAGAACTACTTGCAATAGCCCCCAAATGGAAACTACTTAAAAGTCCACCATCACTTAAATGGGTAGATATTGGGATATGTTCTCATAACGGAGCATGCCACAACGAGAAAAAAGCAACTACACAAAACAATATGGATGCTCTCACAAATACTACACTGAGTAAAGGAAAGGAGTCATACACAAAAGGGTATGAAGTGTATGAGTCAATTAATAAAACACTGAACACAAAACCTAGGGTGTTCAAAGTCAGCACAGTGGCCACTCCATCCTGTGGGAGAGAGCAGGAGAGGGGCTTCCAGAGTGCTGATAATCGCCCACTTTCTTGGTCTGGGGGCTAGTTTGTAGGGGTAAACCTGGTTTTTAAAAATTCACTGAGTTCTACATTTATAACGTGTGTACTTTTCTGTACGCATATTATACTTCGACAGAACATTTAAAAAAGAAAAACAAAAACCTGAACAGCCAGGTGAACCAGAAACCAGAGCAGCTCAAAGGTGAAGACGACGTGGTTCCCACCTTGTCAGGAGAGCAGCAGCTTAATCACGTGCTGAGACCACAGCCTGAAGGCAAAAGCCCTCAAAGACCTGGGCGTGAGCCCAGCTGTGCCAGGTATTTCTAGCTCTACGACCCTGGGCAAGACCCTCAAGCTCTCTAAACCTCAACTTCCCCACCTATAAGAGGGGAGGATGTTTAATTCACAGGAGAAGTACCTAAAAACACTACCTGGCACACAGCTGATGCTCATTAAATGTTAGTTTCCTCCCAGCAAGACAGAGATTCACATCCCCAACAGTTCACTGGACATGACCTGGATTTTCTCTTAAGGGCCAGCTGGCCAACTTCAAGGGTCCCAAACCATCACCAGCATGAAGCAGAAAAGAGGAGAAAGAGATAGTAAGTAAAGAGGAAGAGCGTTATTTTAGGGTTACAAACTTTCTTCAGAAAACAAATCCACGGGGTCCTTGGTTCCCCCAAATCACTCATCTCCACCCCCATAGCCAGGTAAAGGCCAAGTCTTGGCTGTCCATCCCAGCTTGACCTTTCCCTCTTCTCAACAGGAGCTAACGGGGGAAAGCCAGATGTAGGGCAGCTCAGGACAAGACACAGGGAGCCAGGACGACACCACCAGCAGAAGCTGCCCATGACTCCCAGTGCCCACCCTCGAGGCTTTCCTGCCCAGAGTGCTACCAAATCTTCTTTCCTCAAGGCTCAGACCAAGACACAGCTTGGGATGAGCACGCTGACCCCCCACCCCACCCCAGCCCCCAAAGCCAGGACAGAAACACCCCCACCCCACCCAGCCCCCAAAGCCAGGACAGAAACACCAGCTCTGGCAGCAAGTGACTGATGTTCCTCAAAGCAGAGGCTTGGCACATGCCGTTCCCTCTGCTGGAACCACCCTTTGACCCCTCTTCCCTTGCTTACAGGTCGCTTCTGCCAGGAAGCCTTCCTTGGTTCCCCCTAACTCTGGACTGCACGCTCCTCCTCTAGGAGCTCATGGCACTGAAGACATCCCTAGGTCGTAGAACCATCCCGCCATGTTGTAATCACACCCAGACTCCGCCCATCTCAGCTCAACTCTGAGCTCTATGACAGCAGAGCCCTTCCGTTCGCCCCCAGCACAGTACCTGGCACCGGGCAGCTGCTCAATAAACATGTGCTGAACTGTGAGGAAAAGAGTGATGGGCTCTGGGCTCTGGGCTGGGCTTGGTGTGGTGGCCGTGACAGCCAAGTGAGGGGGGGACTCACTGCAATGTTGAGCTTGATGGTCTGGCCCTCCTTGAAGCTTAGGTCCAATTTGGGACCTTGATCTGGGTTCTCGGCTTGTTTTGCAAATTCACACTGCTGTTTCACCCACCTGGGGAAAGAACAGGAAGGAAAAGGTGAGGAAGAGGCGAGCTGGCCTGGCTTCAGGCACTCACTTCATTCATACCTGCCACCAGTCCAGGACGAGGCTTTTACTGCAGCAGCGGGGTAGAAACTGAGAGCAGCCTGGGAGTCAGGTGTGAATTTAGATCCTAGTTCTGACACATACGCAGCTGCATGCACGTCAGTTTCCTCATCAGCAAAATGGGATGACAACACTCTATGCCTTAAGGGCTGCTATGAAAATCATGAGGGCACTTACGTAGAGAGTCCTAACACTGGTCTTTAGGAAATCTGAGAACCTGGCCATCTCCTCCTCAGCATGTGGCACGAAGACTAAGACAAGTTCTCCACATCCTCCCAGGGGCTTAAAAAGTAGATGGTGAGACAGGACAAGTGCCCAGAAAGTACTGAAAGCAACCAAAAAGGTCTCCTACCCTCCATACAGCACCCCTCTTAGTAGCCACCCGAAGCAGAGAAGAGCTAGAGGGGCCCACGAGAGCAGCTGCACACCCGCCGCAGCCAGAGGCGGAGGCCTGCAGATGGCGGGGGAGAAGCTTTCCTGCCCATTTAGCTTCAGAAAGCGCCACCAGGGTGTGTGCTGAGTGGCCTGGGAATCCGAGCACTGCTTATCGCAGCATGGAGGGACAGGCCCAGAAAGGCCAAAGGAGCCTGACAAGGACTCTGGCCGCTCAGGGGCCTGATGAGGGAAGAGATGTGACACCTCAAAGGCCGGGCCAGCTGACTTGGGGTGGCAGAGGTGCACCTCGGGTAAAGGAAATGACTTCAAAGCAGAGATGAGGACTGGCAGAGCGCAGAGAAGGTGACCTGCCCCGAAGGAGAAGTGAGTTTTCCTGAGGCTCTGCTGGCAGACATAGCACACACAACCACCTGGGTATCTTAGCCTGGGAGGCCATTCTGTCCGGGGAGAGGGAGGAGGCATGAGTACGTGTCTCCTGGAGCCACTCACTTGAAATGGTCCTGCAAGGCAACATTGAAGTCAAAGGCATCACCTCGGTCCCCGAAGCCAATTCCAATAAACGCCCGTCGCCCTGGGGGACAACACACGATCAATCCCACTTCCCAGAGGCAGAGAAAACCCTTCTCAGAGGAAGAAGCTCCAAGTCCCATGCGTACCGTTTCCATCCTCGATGCGGACAACGAAGTACCTGCTGGAATCCATCACGCTCTCCACAGCTGTGCCTGGGAACTGATCCACCGGGGCCTGAGCAAAGAGCTCCCCTGAAAGCATAAGGGAGGGCGAGCCTTGAGCACCCCCAGGCTGTTTCTATCACATGACTGGGGCCTTTTGCTGAGAGGCAGATGGGCAAACCTGACTCTGGGTTTCAAGTCAAATCCACTTTGGCCAAAGGGAAAACAGAGGAATATAACCAAGGAGAGGTTTAAGTCAGAGGTGGCTTACAGGTCAGATCCACTCACAGTTTCAGCATTTTCAATTTAACTGCCAAACACTTCAAAATCAGATTACTTGTAAAATAATCCAGATGTCTGGCTTCTCTTAAAATCAAAAGCTCTAGCAACGCTGGGCCTCCATTTCTACATGAGAACGATGGGCTGGAGCTGCTGGCCACTCATTCCACCTGCCTCAGCCATTCACAGCCACGGCCTGCACCCCCAGGGCCCTGGCTCATGGAGATCATACCTTCAAAAAAGACCTGGTGCCTGAGGCAGGCCTCTAGAGGAGCAGGTGAACCCACTGGAAAGGGGGGAGGGTTTTTGCACTCACAGAAGAATCTGAAGCCAGTGGATTTAATCTAATCTCAGGCCAAAAGAGTGACTCTTTTAAAAGGAGCTCTTGTGAAATGCACCCCCTTATTAACTACGGCTCTCCAGGGTGCAGAGCAGCACACACCTTCTGTGAACATTTACGACTGGCATCATTTTTGCGAGTGCTGATCTCAGTTGATGTTTTAAGTATTTAACCAATAGTTTCTACTAAATCCTATGGGTCAGAGGCGACTGTGTAATTAAGGCTGAACTGAATCCAAATCGGTGGCCTGAGTTTGTAGCTTCTTGTTAATTTCTCTGTCCTCTCTAGTTTGGTACCTGGGGACTGGGATTCACCTGGATGCCTTCAGCCTAGAGCAGTGGTTCTCCACCATGGCTGATTTGTCCCTCCCTTCCACCAAGGGACATCTGGCAACATGCGGTGACATTTTTGTTTGCCACAACTTGGGGGGTGCTACTGGCATCTAGTAGGTAGAGGTCAGGGATGGTGCTAAATATCTTAAATATGACTTAGACCACAACACTCAGCTGGCCCCAAATGTCACTAGTGCTGAGGCTGAGACACCCTGGCCTGGAGTGACTGGAAAGTGGGAGACGAACACGACCCAGTGGGCATGACCTCAAGCTAAGAGCGTCCTGGGGTGGGTCCCGCAGGTGAGGCTCAGCTTTGAGCAGTGGCTGGTACACCAGGTGTGTACCTTAAAGTCAGTTCCCAAGGCCCCTAGAGAACAGGTGTTGCCATTCCCTTGTGACACCACCTGGGACAACCCAGCAACTCTGGCAGCCAGAGTTCTCTGGCCTAGCCACAGCAGCTGTCCCTTCGAAGTCCTCTGCCACTAATGCTCAGTCATGCTCAAAACAAATCAGTGCTTTGGGTCACCCTGCAGTTCACAAAGCATTCGGATAAATACGTGCTCACTTTGTATTTCCAACAACCTTGTGAAGTAGGAGCTAATGCGATCCCCATTTCACCAAAAAGGAGGCCAAGGTGCCAAAGGTCACGTGGCTTGCCCAAGGTCCCACAGTTCAGACAAAAGTGATGCAGATCTGAGAAGAGGCAGCCAGTTTTGCCTATGGATCTTGGCATTTTATTTGCCCCACAAGGAAAATCTCTACATGTTAGAAAAAATAAATGACCGAATGCCGGGGCATCTGACTGGACAAGCCCTGCGCCCGATTCCGGCTCTGGCTGCGGGGGCTGGCACTATTCCAGGCCACGCTGCCCTCCACAGCTCACCCAGAGGCCCTGGTGGTGCAGGACTTCAGAGAGATTTCACCAAAGGTGAGAACTGCCAGCTGACCCCAGCACAGCCCAGCCTGGCTTGTCCTCTCACCACAGAAAGAGCTGAGGACAGTTTCCAGTTCTTTCAGTTAATGGGTGTGGTCAATCTGGGAGGTTACCATTTGGTCGATAAGCAGAATTCCTGATTAAGAACCCGAGCTCAGCAGCAGAGGGCTATGCGTCTTCACTTGGTTTATCTTCCAGGCAAGCTCCGGAGCTTCCTACTTGGGGCCAACCTGCATGTCTTCTCTCCCTGGGCTCCAAAATTAGTATTTTCTTAAGGATGCCCAAAAGAACAGGTGCTTGACAGGAAATACTTCCTTTTAAACTAAAGGCTGGGGGAATGGAAGCGGCTTGTAAGTATACCCGGGCCTTTGATTTCCAGGACAGGGCCCCACGATCCCTGAGTGGCTTGGCCAGGCTCGGGCCACCCATCCCTTCACAAAGTGGGAGGTATGGTACCACGCAGACCTCCCTTGCCTTTACCTGAGGTCCTGTCCTCCAGCTTGATGTAGGCCACCTGCCCTTTTGCAGTGATCCGCAGCCGGCCACTCCATGATGGCTGGTCCAGCTGCCATTCCGCAGCCCTAAAGGGACAAAAACCATTGTGCCTCTGCCAGAGGTTCCTGCTCCACTACTCCAATGCTGGGGGCGGGAATGGGAAGGGATGTGGGCTGCTCGCTCCAGACCAAAGGTTGGCGAACGTTTTGAGAGAAGAGCCATACGATCTCTGTCCCAACTACTCACTCTGCTGCTGCAGAGGGAAAGCAGTCATGGTGCGTGAGCATGTGGGTGCTTTAATTATTTTAACCAAATATTTTCTACTGAGCATGGCTGTATTTCAGTGAAACTTTACGGACAATCTGAATTTCATACAATTTTCACATTACGGAATATTCTTTCAAATTTTCCCCAATCACTTAAAAATGTAAAAACCATTCTTAGCTTATGAGCCAAACAAAAACACAGTGGGTCGTAGTTGGCCAACCCCAGTTCCAGATTATAGAGACTGTCTCTGAAGTAGGATTCCGTTTTCTTTCCGTAGAGAAAGCAGCTACCAGGGCCCATGGTTTGTTTATGACACTGCCAGGCTGCAGTGGTCAGAGCAATCATTTGGGACCACTGAGACCATCTTGAAGGAAGAGGAGAGAGGGGAGCAATCATCGGTAGAAGAGAAAAGGAGAGCAACAGGACGTGTGGGATAAGTGAATGAGCATTGAGGAAATACATTCTCAAGGGTATCCTGAGAAGAAATAAACCCAGGAAACCACAGACCTACCACGATGGCCTCTTTTGGCCCTTTTAAAGTATTAACTTCATATTTTAGTTCTAAGCAGCAGCTCAGTAAAACCCCCAAAAGCAAAAACCTTGGGTGTTTCCAAGAGGCTTTTCTTGGAAGTCCCTTAGCATATGCCAGGACTTGGAGAGATACCATTAACTGTGGACGCAGATTGTTTTCAAGGCCACACAAATGCAGACTCTCCATTCACAAGTCAGCTGACTCAGCTTCAGTTCCTCTTATTCCGGCAGGAGGCCTTAGACTCAAGATAAGCAGAGTTCTGAGGCTGAAGTGCAGAGGTTGGCAGTTTCCTCTATGCCAACCTAGCCAGTCCTAACACTTGGTAACCTCGATCTCTTGGGACCAAGAGGGACCAAACTCATCCTACTGAAGGGGGTGGGGGCAGATGATCACCTCTGGTTTGATGGCCCATCTCCAGTTTGACGATAGAAAGCAAAATGGTTTTTTTGTTATTATTACTACTGTTGCTTTCATATTATTTTAAAATTATGTCATGGATGTAGTAAATATTCAATAAAATATTTGTTCACTAGAGAATCAGCTATAAGGGCTTCCCTGGTGGCACAGTGGTTGAGAATCCACCTGCCAAGGCAAGGGACACGGGTTTGAGCCCTGGTCCAGGAAGATCCCACATGCCACAGAGCAACTAAGCCCGTGCGCCACAACTACTGATCCTGCGCTCCAGAGCCCGTGAGCCACAACTACTGAGCCCGCAAGCCACAATTACCGAGCCCACATGCCACAACTACTGAAGCCTGCATGCCTAGAGCCTGTGCTCCGCAACAAGAGAAGTCACTGCAATGAGAGGCCCACTTGCCACAACTAGAGAAAGCCCGCGTGCAGCAACGAAGACCCAATGCAGCCAAAAATTAACTAATGAATTAACTAATGCATTTTAAAAAAAAAGAAAAGACAATCAGCTATAAGCCCACATTAACACAACTGGAAAGTAACAAAAGGCCAGGTATGTGGACACTCCACCATTCTTGTGGCTCAGGCCAATCCTGTATTTCCAACTAACTTGGACAAACATTGCGTTCAAGAGCCCCCCCCACCCCCGGTGGCACAAACAGCCATAGGCCAGGTTGTCTGTGTCAGGTACATCATATTTTCTTTTAATATTTTTCTTCTTTTGATACATGGTGACAAAATGCAAACAGTACAAAGAGATATCAAGTCACAGGAAGTTTCCTTTCAACCTCCATTTTCCTCTGGTGGGGTAGTTTCCTGTGTTCCCTTCTACACACTCTACGTTTACAAACACGGGTATTTATTTCTCTCAGGTGAACATTTCACCAGCGAAGTACGGATAGATGCTTCCCAACTGCTACAGGCTGTGATAAGGACTGCAGCTCGTGCCAAGGAAGCTGGGCAGGGAGGGGTCCCTGGGCTTTCAACATCAGCTTAAAACTACCCGGGACGGGTTCTTTTGACCGATTCGGGGTTCCCTTTCTTCCCCTCGGGGATTTCTGCCAGTGACAGAGTGCCCTTCCCGAAGGCTTTTCAAGGATCCCTTCAAGGCCATCGGTTAGCTCTGAAAAACACAGGTCTGTGACACCACCACTCCTGACCCCGTTTAGGGTCCCTGGCCCACCTGGGTCCCCGGCAGCCCGCTCGGCGCTAGATTCGGCTTTCATGCCTTCCCCGCTGCCGGGAGCCCCATGCGTCAGACTGAGAAAGGCGAAAGTCTGGGTCCCCCTCCCTACTCTGGCCTCGAACTGAAAGAAACCGCAGCATTACCTCCCCGCGCACCCTGCCCCTCGCCCGTCAATTGGCGGGGCCGTCCTCAGCTCCCACAGTGGGCGTGTCGGGGGTGACAGGGAAGGGGTTAGGTGGTGGCTAGCCTGGCCCGGCGGCGGGTGGTCACCTGTAACCACGGTTGGTGGCCCGCGGCGGGATGCGGTAGACGTGGACCTCTGGCTTGACACAGAGAACCGACTCGTACTCGCCTTCCTCCATCTCGACGCCCGGAGCCCGCTGGACTTCCGGCTCCTTCCCCGCCGCGGGGCGGAAGCGGCGCGACTCTATGGTCCATGTTAGGCTAGAGCGGCAGCTCGCGGGCCTCGGCCGCTTATCGCCCACGCGCCCTCTGCTGGAGGCTCTGGCTCAAGACATGCGGCGGACGGACCTAGGAGCCAATTTGATGCGGAGCGGACCAGGGTTGTCTGGGGGCTTTCTCTTCCACGAGGTCCCGCGGGCCTTTGCAAAGAAAACTAATACAGATCCCACTGCAATCCATTGTCTGGTTGTGGGTCATCCCCATCGCCTCAACACTTACACCTGGTGTCCAGTTGGCTGAGATTCAAAGCTGTAGCTACCTAGACAGCTCAGCCTGACGCCTCTCTCTCCTCCAGCCTCCGCTTCCCTCGGCTTTTCCTGAATGTCCTGCCATCTCCTGACTTGTAAGCCGCGACTGAGGCTTTTCCTCCTAGAGAAATCCTTACCTGTCCCACCAGCTAAATGCGATGTCCCTACCCTGCCACCCTTATCCTTACCCACTGTGGGCCCAGGGCCCCTGTTGCCTAGACTCAGCAAAAGGTTGTATTCAAAGAAGCAAAGTTGGGCTTCCCTGGTGGCTCAGTGGTTGAGAGTCCGCCTGCGATGCAGAGGACTCGGGTTCGTGCCCCGGTCCGGAAGGATCCCACGTGCCGCGGAGAGGCTGGGCCCGTGAGCCATGGCTGCTGAGCCTGCGCACCCGGGCAAAAAAAAAAAAAAAAAAAAAAAAAAAAAAGCAAAGTTTAGTAATAACATAAATAATTTAAAAAGTATCCCAGTCTTAACTTGGATTTCTCACAGAAGCTAATAGCAGTTACAATGTCTAACCGGAGTCAAATTCTCAAAATCTCTTCTCCTCTACCATTCTCTCATTCATTACACAAATATTTAATTAAGTGCTTACAATGTGCCAGGTCCTCTGTGGGGCACAGCTGATCCCAAATTCACTGATTTACTGAATGCTCCCAAACTTTCTCCACCCCCTTCTTCCCTCTCCTCTCTCTCTCCTTTCACTCACTCTTTATAAGCTCTTTATTATAGGATTGATCTACCCTCTTAAATTAAAAAAAAATTATTGTGGTAAAATATACATAACATAAACTTTACCATTTTAACCATTTTAAGTGTACAATTCAGTGAAATGAACTACATTCACCACTATCTATTTCTAGAACTTTTCATCATCCCAGACCCTTTACCCATTAAGCAATAACACCCCATTTCCTGCTACCCACCCCCCGCCCCTGGTAATCTCTATTCTACTTTCTGTATATGAATTTACCTATTCCAGGTACCTCATATAAGTGGAATCATACAGAATTTGTCTCTGTGTCAGCTTATTTCACTGAGTATAATGTTTACAAGGTTCATCCATGTCATAGCCTGTATCAGAATTTCATTCCTTTTAATGGCTAAATGATATTCTATTGTATGGTGTAAAACAATTAATAAACAGAAACTGCAATTAAATAGGAGACCAGAATGGGGAGCTCTTACACCCTGGGATGATAGCAGAGCCCAACAGGAAGAAGAAAGACTCCTCTTCTTTCCTGGCAAGAATTCAGCCAATGAAAAGCCACGAACTCTTTGTTTACTGTATCCTTCTTTTTCCCAACTTCCTTTCCCCCTCTGTGAAAGAGTTCTGCTTCCCTTGCCCCGAGGGAACTTGCACGTGGCTGGGCATTGTTGCAGACTCTGAGTTGCAATTCTCTGCTGATCTCCTGTAAACCCATCTTTGCTGGAGAAATTCTGGCGGTCTATTTATTTCAGGTCAACAACGGATACACCACATTTTATCCATTCATTTGCGGATGGACATTTGGGTTGTTTCCACCTTTTGGCTATTGTGAATAATGCTGCTGTGGATTACTGGTGAATAATACCTGTTCAAGTCCTTGTTTTCAATTCTCTTGAGTATATATCTAGAGGTGGACTTGCTGGCCCATATGGTAATTCTATGTGTAGCTTTTTGAGGAACTACCAAACTGTTTTCCACAGCAGCTGCATTTTCCATTTCCACCAGCAAGGGTCCCAGTTTTCCACATCCTTGCCAATGCTTATATTCCATTTCCTTTGATAATAGTCATCCCAGTGGGTATGAAGTTAACCTCTCTTTACGTGAATTGATTTAACTTCTAATTTCAACTTTGCTCCTTACCTTGATTCTGCACAGCAAAGAAGAAATTGAGAAGTGAGATTTCTTCCTCCTAGTTCTTTGTTCCTAACTCATTTTCCTAAAGTCCTGGAGTGGCAGAGACAGAAGTCCCCTTAGAAGCTGGAGGGGAGAGATGTTGAGATGGGAGGGGAGAGCACACTCCCACACTGACAATCTTGTCCCCTCACATTCTCATCATTCTGTTTACATGTCTGCTCTCCCACTAGACTGCAAGCTGCTGCTTTTTTTCTTAAAGGTTTTTTATTTTATTTTATGTGGACCATTTTTAAAGTCTTTATTGGACTTGTTACAACATTGCTTCTGTTTTATGTTTTGGTCTTTTGGCCATGAGGCATGTGGGATCCTAGCTCCCCGACCAGGGATCGAACCTACACCCCCCGCATTGAAAGGCGAAGTCTCAACCACTGGACTGCCAGGGAAGTCCCTAGACTGCAAGCTTCTTGGATGCAGGACCCTGTCCCTGCCTTTGTGAACCCCTGTATTCAGCAGCACAGGGTCTGGTACAGAGTAAGTGCTCAGTGAATGAATGGGTAAATGAGTGTGTGTGTGTGCGTTCATTGGGTTACATCCCAAAGCCAAGGGGCAATTTGGGAATGAGGCACTGTGTTTCCTCTTTCACACAGCAGGGGAAAATAGGGTACCCCAGGAGTAAAGCACCTGGACCCTCTGAGTTGGAGAAAATTTCAGCTGGGAGAGCATCTAGGACCAGCTCTTAAGAGCTAAACTTTGGGATAGCATCCACCATCAGCACCAAGTTCCATCACTTCCTCTCTGGAAGCCAAGCAGTGTGAAGGTGGCCCACGGTAACTGTTTTTATTTATTTATTTATTTATGGCTGCGTTGGGTCTCCGTTGCTGCGCATGGGCTTTCTCTAGTTGTGGCGACCGGGGGGCTGCTCTTCGTTGCGGTGCGCGGGCTTCTCATTGCCGTGGCTTCTCTTGTTGCGGAGCACCGGCTCTAGGTGCATGGGCTTCAGTAGTTGTGGCACGTGGGCTCAGTTGTTGTGGCTCGCGGGCTCCAGGGTGCAGGCTCAGTAGTTGTGACGCACGGGCTTAGTTGCTCCATAGCACGTGGGATCTTCCCGGACCAGGGCTCGAATCTGTGTCCCCTGTCTTGGCAGGCGGATTCTCAACCACTGCGTCACCAGGGAAGCCCACGGTGACTGTTTTGGGCCTCCCCATGAAGCTGCCCCTGGTAGGACACCTTCCTCTCATGAATCTGGAAGGGAATGCTCACTCCGTGCCAGGGGGCAGCCAGGTTTTACAATGTGTTCAGAGCACTTCCCGTTCAGTTCAGTCTAACAAAGATGGGCAGTGAACATCGACTATAGGCCAGGTGCTGGGTGATGGGACCACAGAGATGAGGCCCACCCAGCTCCTGCCTTCATGGAGCTAACAGAGAGGAGGAGACAGAGAGAAATGCGGAGTGAAAAGTGCTATGATGGAAGAAACTCACAGGGGGGTATGGGAGCGAAGAGAAGAGAGACCCCACTCAGCCTGGGGGCAGTCAGGGAAGGCTCTCTGGAAGAGGTTACCTTGACACAATAATCCCTGTGAGGTAAGCAGAGCAAGGATTGTTATCCTCATTGTGTAGTGGAGCCACTGAAACAGTGACCAGCCCAGGGAAACCTCACTGTCCTGTAGCTGCAGGAGGTCAGACAGTCCCTTGCCTTACCCTCAAATCCCAGCCACGTGGCTAAACATGCCTGAAATGCATCTCTAAGGCTCTGCTGCCGAGAATAATTGGGGCTACTGGCTACTCCCAGGTTAAAGACGTTGTTTGCCAAATGAATTCAATTCAACCCAACAGGCAGAGTATAGGCTCAGACAGAGCCCATCTCACGTGGCAGGGGGCGACAGTGGTGCAAAATCTAGCTGTGATTCATCCAGATGCTTTCTGGTAGGTCCAAGGTGGGGGTTTGAGGTGGGCGGTTTCCTGGGTGGCTTTGTGAAATATATATGATAGGTCACTTATCATCTTTCCCTGCTGTGTTTTCCTGCCATCATAGATATTTCTAAGCGAAGGGGAAACCACTTATAAGAGGGCACTCGGGGCTTCCCTGGTGGCACAGTGGTTGAGAGTCCGCCTGCCGATGCAGGGGACACGGGTTCGTGCGCCGGTCCGGGAGGATCCCACATGCCGCGGAGCAGCTGGACCCGTGAGCCGTGGCCGCTGAGCCTGCGCGTCTGGAGCCTGTGCTCCGCAACGGGAGAGGCCACAACAGTGAGAGGCCCGCGTACTGCAAAAACAATCTTGCAAAAGATAAAAGTGTGGAGATTCACACGTCCCAATTTCAATACTTAACTACAAAGGGACAGTAATCAAGACAGTATAGTACTGGTACAAGGATAGACCATAGATCAATGGACTAGAACTGAGAATAAACCCTTGCATTTATAGCCACTTGACTTTCCATAAGTGTGCCAAGACAATTTGATTGAGAAAGAATAGTCTTTTCAACAAATGGTGCTGGAATGAGATATCCACATTCCACATGTAAAAGAATGAAGTTGGACCCCTATCTCACACCATGTACAAAAATTCATTCAAAATGGCTATAGACCTAAATGTATGAGCTAAAACTATACAATTCTTAGAAGAAAACATAGAGAAAAATCTTTATGACCTTGGATTTATGTTATAATAAAAAGAATCTAATAGATTCTTAGATATGACACTAAAAGCACAAGCAACAAAAGAGAAAAATAGATAAATGGGACTTTAACAAAATTAAAAGCTTTGTGCTTCAAAGGACAAAAAAGTGAAAGTACAATTCACATAATGTGAGAAAAATTTTGCAAATTACATATCTGAAAAGAGACTTGCATCTAGAATATACAAAGAGTTCTTACCATTCAATAATAAAAAGACAAATGACACAATTTATAAATGGACAATGAACCTGAATAGACATTTTTCCAAAAAATATACACAAATAGACAATAAGCACATGAAAAGATGCCCAACATCATTAGCCATCAGGGAAATGCTAATCAAAACCACAGTGAGATACCACTTTATACCCACACCCACTAGAATGACTAGAATTAAAAAAAAAAAAGACATAGTAAGTGTTGGTGAGGATGTGGAAAAATCCCATACATTGCTGGTGGGAATGTAAAATGATGCAGCCACTTCAGAAAACAGTATGGCAATTACTCAGGGGACTAAACACAGAGTTACCATATAACCCAGCAATTCCATTCCTAAGTACACACCCAAGAGAAATGAAAATATATCTTCACACAAAAATTTGTACACAAATGTTCACAACAGCATTATTCATAATCCAAAAAAGTGGAAACAACCCAAATGTTTATCAACTGATGAATGGATGTACAAAATGGGGAATTCCCTGCTGGCCTAGTGGTTTGAATTCTGGGCTTTCACTGCCATGGCTAGGTTTAATTCCTGGTTGGGGAACTGAGACCCTGCAAGGTGCACGGTGCGGCCAAAAAAAAAAAAAAGTAGTATATTGGCCATAAAAAGAATGAAGGGTTGATACAAGCTACAACACAGATGAACCTTGAAAACATCTGCCCCGTAAAAGCCAGTCACCAAGGACCACATATTGCATGATTCCATTTAAATGAAATGTCCAGAATAGGCAAGTCTATAGGGACAGAAAGATTAGTGGTTGCCTACGGCTAGGGGCAGGTGGGAGGACTGAGGTGATGGCTAAGGGGTGTGGGGCTTCTTTTGGGGATGATGAAAATATTCTAAAATTGGAGTGAGGATTGTCCAATTCTGTGAATATACTAAAAGCCATTGAATTGTATACTTTAAGTGGATGAGTGGTACAATACGTGAATTAAATCTCAGTGAAGTTGTGAGGAAGAAAGTGCCCTGAAAGGGGGACAGGGTCTATATTGGCCACCCACCCCCCTCAATTCTATCCTCAGATCCCATGCCTTTCTGCTAGGGTTGGGGCTTCCCCTTCTCATCTAGATTCTCACAGAGGTTGTAAGCTCCAGATGGGGATGGAGAGGGGGCTGGATCCCCTCTGGAGCCTCTGCCCCCTTAAAACTCCAGCTTGTGGAATACTGGAACCTGAGAATTCTGAGGTTGAGACTGCGCTTTCTGAGGTGGAGACGATGGGTGGAGTTTGAGGGGTCTGGGAGGGGGGCAGGTTTCCCCCAGATGGGTCATCTACCCCTGGGGCAGGAAGGCTCAGAGGAAAGGGGAAGGCTTAGGGAGCCCTAATGGGAGAGAAGGGAGGAACTCCAAGGAAAGAGAGAGGGGCTCGGTCACAGAGCTGACCTCTGTGCCAGGTGAGAGCCTAGGTCCTTTGGGAGGCTGGAGCTGCACCTGGAGTGGGGGTCACCTGGGAGCGGAGCCTTGTTTGCATTTTGGGATACAGGCCCAGAGGGTAGGACTGGAGGGTAGGCAAGGTTGGGAGGAAAGGAGAAGGGAGAGGGGATTCGGGTCAGCAGCTGTTAAGGGTACCTCCGCTGTGCCCCTTATAAACTGTGAGAGCCACCAGACCCCCAGTGTATCCCCAGGGCCTGATGTCACATGTCTGTTAAACAACTGGTGATTGCATGGGTGAGTGAGGGAATGAATTAAGCTTCTTTGGAGGCAAGATAATATGGTGAGATAAGCAGTCTTGGGAGTCACACAGGCCTGGGTTTGAAGCCGGTTCTTCTGCAGATTTGCTGTGTGGCATCGGACAAGACTCTGGGCTACCCTGAGCCTCAGTTTCTGTATCTTTAAAACAGGGCTGAACCCACTGACCTCAAGGACAGGGTGTTTAGAATACCGTTGGCAAACGTGCCCAGCAAATAGAAGGTTCCTCCATGGATGGTGGCCGGCCTGTCATGATTTAAAGTGGAAGAAGCAACAACAAGATCCTCAAGGTTTCACTGAGGGGGTAGGGTTTACCCTTAGAAACCAGTTAACAGTGAAGAGAGGTCCGTGGCGTCTCCGTAGAAAGGGTGTTGATGTTGCCTCAAAGGAATACAGAGGCCGGAGAGAGGGCTAAGGTGGTTGGAAGCTTGGAGAAGAGGTGGGAGCTTGAAGGATGGGGTGGGAGGTGCTGGAGAAAGAGAGAAATGGGAAACGAGCAGAGAGTCTGAGGGATCTGCAGGGCTAGGATTGCAGGAGTCTGCCCAGATTAAAACAGAATGTTTGTGTAGGATATGGCAGTACAGCCAAATAGGAGGTTGGATAGGAGAAGCAAAAGTAGAGACCTTAGGGGCTTCCCTGGTAGCTCAGTGGTTGAGAATCCACCTGCCAATGCAGGGGACACAGGTTCGATCCCCTGGTCCAGGAAGATCCCACATGCCGTGGAGCAACTAAGCCTGTGCACCACAACTATTGAACCTGTGCTCTAGAACCCGTGAGCCACAACTACTGAGCCCGCGTGCTGCAACTACTGAAGCCTGCGCGCTTAGAGCCCCTGCTCTGCAACAAGTCAAGCAACCACAATTAGAAGCCCGCGCACTGCAACGAAGAGTAGCCCCCGTTCACCACAACTAGAGAAAGCCTGCGTGCAGCAGCGAAGACCCAACACAGCCAAAAATAAATAAATGAATTTATATATAAAAAAAAAAAGAGACCCTAAGAAAGGCTTTAGAAAGGGATGTGTCCAGGGCAGGGTCAGGGTGCTTTGGTGAACTACCTATTGCCATTGGTGACTTTAGGGACCCCCAGACAGACGTTCCCCACTCCTATTCCTTAGCTCCAAGAAGAACGGAATTTTCCTCTATAGCAGCAGCAGCCGTGACACTCTTGGGCTCTCTTTATTTTTGTTTTGTTCTGTTTTTGGCTGCGCCGTGCAGCATGTGGGATCTTACTTCCCCGACCAGGGATTGAACCCGCGCCCCCATGCAGTGGAATCGCGGAGTCCTAACCACTGGACCGCCAGGGAATTCCCTCTTGGGCTCTCCTTAAAATGCATCTTAGGATATTAAGGGCTCTGAGAAATCCTGCAGGAAAGAGCCTATTTCATTTTAACTCAGCACTTTCCAGACACATTTGGCCTCAGAACCCTTTTTTTTTTGTGGTGTACCTCATGGGACCAATATCCCCAAGAACACCTGTTAGGAAATGCTGCTGTAGGGAAAAGTGTGTGGGTTTTGCGACCCAATAGGCCATGGTTTGATTCCGGCTCTGTGACCTATTTGGTGTTGGACCTCGGGCAAGTCACTTTGTTTCCCAGAGCCTCCTTTTCCCCAGAGTTATCGTGGGAATTGGGGAAAATATGTGGGTAACGCATGTGGCTAGCTCTCTGGTCTTGCTGCATATGCCTCTCCTGTGCCAGGCCTGGTCCTACCTCTTCCCCTGAGCCAGGCCCTCTGCATGACAGACTCCACGTGGGCTGCTGAAGAGGCAGTTAGGTAATGGGCTTGGTGGAACTTCGATTGGATTTCTTTTCTGGGAACACAGCATTTGATGCTCCTCACTTGGTACCCTCGTTGGCCCTGGCACAATGGACAACAGAAACACCCAGATGTACGTGGAGTGTAGGATCAAGGCTCCAGAGGCCCAGCCAAGTCCTGGCCTGAGGACTGCCAGCAACAGGGCTGGTGTTGAGCCCACCATATCAGAAGTCAGCCAGGTAGGGACCTGCATCTCTACTCCCAAAAGCCACCTTTCCTTTCCCCTGCCCAGGTTTCCTTCCCTCCCCAACTGCTTTAATTAAGCCTCTATTACAAGTGGCACAAAACTCAATTCAAACTGGATTAGGCAGGAATGAGAACACATCAGCCTGCGTAACTGACAAATCTACCTGTAGACTTCAGATATGGCTGGATCAAGGTGCTCAGTGAGTGTCTCTCGGCTCTGCCTTCCTCTGTGGCATTCCCAGGCAGGCTCTCTCTGCAAAACGGCAAGAATTGCCCTGGCCACTCCAGGCTTAAATCTTCCCATCTTACATCCTCTGGCTTAGCATTCCTAACAGGAGGAGAGCCTCTTTGCAATAGTTGAAGAAAGTCTCCGGTTATCAGTGTCATTGGCCCAGGTTGTAGTCATATGTTTATCCCTGAACCAGTCACCATGGCAGGGCAGAGTGGCCTGGATCTCTTGGTATAATGGAACCGGAGGTGGTACTCAGCTTGCTCCGCTGAGCCGCGTGGGCCGAATGGAGACAGGAAGTTTCCCATAAAAGAATGTTGGCTTTGTTATCAAACGAGATGCTGGCTGGGTGAGCAAAACAAGAGTTGCCTACTTACTTCCATGGCCTTTAGCCTCCCTGTCCCTTATATCCTTTATTCCCCTGACAGCTGCTCAAAGCTTCCATCCATGACCCTCCTCATCCCCTAGCCTGCAACCTAAGCTCTCATTGCTCCCCTTGGCCTCTTTCCATCAAAAAAAAAATTTTTTTTTAAATGCCAAGTGGCATGAATTGAAGAGCACAGAGAAGATCTTCCTTTCTGTGTCCCCAGAGCCAAAAATGTCACCATAAAAATAGTCAACACTCCCTTGGATTAAGTATCACCCTCTCCCTGTAGCCTCTGTTATAAATCATGGCTTCTCCTAGGCCCCCAGAGAGGGCCTGAAATGGGGGTCTCGGAAGGAGGCTGGGGTAAACATTCAGGGCTTCCTTTACCTGCCCATTTATTTTTCCAATGCGCATAGTCAGGGGGTCTCAGTGGCACCACTAAACCAGCTGTATGACCTTGGGCATGTCACTGCAGCCCTTTGAGCCTCATGGGCTCATGTGTGTCATGTCGAGGATTAACTGGGTTAAGTCCCGGAGGCACCTGACACAGGCCCTGCCCCGTGGTAGATGCCCTTAGTGTTTGCTCACAGTGAAAACTTGTATTATCAACTGATTGAACCAGGTTGCCTGGAGTTTGCTGACTCAGGCGAGGCTTGGAGCTGCCTCTAAGTCACTGACCCAACTAGAGAGTGATGGGCATCAAAACCCAGCTCCAGAGCCTGAGCTCTGAAGTAGCAGAAATTGTGGAAGCCTCTCTTGGAACTTGTAAGGGTCTGGAAGTCCCCCAGGGCACTCTGTCAAGTTGTCCTCAGTGGCATCCCCTTGACCCAGCTACTACTCTGGACTCCAGGTTCGTGCTGGAGCCATCGGTGCTGACCGAGCCTCCCTTCTCCTGCCCCTTGTCTCCTCCTTGCCTCTCTCCAATGTCTTCCCCAGTTAGGCACGGGATCTCCCTGTCCCTGAGGCCAGGACGATGCCAGAGAGTGGGAGAATCCCTCCAGAATGGGCCAACACGTGAGCCAGTGCCATGGGCATCTTCGTTCTAGGTTGTGTTTACAGATGCTGAAGGGATAGACAGTGGGAAGCAACCCTCATCAGAACCAGGAGAGCCAGAGGACGGGCCCAGACACAGAGAGGCATCAGAGGAGGGGTCTCCAGAGCTCAGCACCCAGGAGCAGATGCCTCCGGCAGGGCCAAGGTGAACCGGGGGCTTCCCAGAGAGCAGCTCCAGGAGAGAATCCCCTGTGACTCACCTGGTAGTGGGGGAGAGGAGGGACAACTTCCAGGCTAAGGTGGTTCCACCCAGTCACAGCCCCTGTACTTCTCTTTCATAGCACGAATCACACTAAATAATTATTCATGTTGACCTTTTGTCTGAGCTCCCCCACTAGACCACAAACTTCTGTGATGTGTCTTGTTCAAGGGGTATTTATGTCTCGTTTAACCTCACATCCCTCATGCCGGGGACTCTGCCTGTAGCAGATGCGTAATAAATACGTATTCACTGAATTCATAGAAGAATGAACAAAAGAGAGGCTGAGAGACACAGAAACACACATTTAGGTGGAATTAGTGTTATTACTTTCTAAATATTGTATATATCTTTAAGCTTGCCTACAGTGAGAATATATTCTTTTTAAAAAGAGAAAATGGAGGGGTTTCCCTGGTGGCGCAGTGGTTGAGAGTCCGCCTGCCGATGCAGGGGACGCGGGTTCGTGCCCCGGTCTGGGAGGATCCCACGTACCGCGGAGCGGCTGGGCCCGTGAGCCATGGCCGCAGAGCCTGCGCGTCCGGAGCCTGTGCTCCGCAACGGGAGAGGCCACAACAGTGAGAGGTCCGCGTACCGCAAAAAAAAAAAAAAAAAAAAAAAAGAGAAAATGGAGAGAGAGCCAGAGAGAGGCAAAGTGAAAGACTTGGGAGACTGGTCAGCTTATCATTTAAATTTGATGATAACCAAAAACCTCTAAATAATCTCTTCTACACGATAAGTTAGGGGAATCAATCCAAGCCAGGTGTCAGCACCCCTGAGACAGGCGCTGCGCACCGTGCTGGCAGAAATAGAAACCATTTCCACACATCTGCTTACACAACTTGGCAATTTGTTTAAACTGCTTTAAAACTGTCTTTACCTTCATCTATTTCTAGAAATATCTAGGAAATAAGTGCATATTCAGGTAAAGTTTTATGCACAAAGATTTCCACATTATTTTAAATGCTAAAAAATTGGAAATGCCAGTGTGCACTAAATGCTCACAATAGGGGGATGGTTAAGTAAATTATGATTTTCTATAAAATAGAGAATTTTAGGGGACTTCCCTGGCGGTCCAGCGGTTAAGACTCCACGCTTCCACTGAAGGGGGCGCAGGTTCAATCCCTGGTCAGGGAACTAAGATCCCACATGCCACACAGTGTGGCCAAAAGGTAAAAAAAAGAGAGAGAGAGAGAGAGAATTTTATACTTTCATTAAAAAGCATGCTTATGAGAGATTTTTGGCATGGAAAAAATTTAGATTATACTGTTAATTGAAAAAAGATTGCAAAATTGTATTTGCAATATAACTAGGTAAAATTATGTAATAATTGAAGATGGTATTTAAATTAATCCCCATTAAAAATATGTATGTATATCCTTAGGAAGAAGCCTGCAGGAAATACTCCGGAATATTAAAGTGAGATCAGATAGGTGCAGATTCAAATCCGGACCTGTCAACTTCAGCTTAATGACCCGAGCCTTAAGTCTTCCGACCTCTCTGAATCTCAGTTCTCCCTGATCTTTCTTTTTTTTTTTCTAAAAAGCAATAAGTAATAATAAAATATTAAATCCTAACTCTCTTAAACATTGACCTCAAAGTGTCTGTGATTGGGGGAATTCACATTAGTCCTTTATTCTTTCTCCTAGGCATTAAGTTATGTACCTATGGTGTGCCGAGCCCTGTGCGGGTGCTCTGGGAACTACGAAGAAATATAAGAATGTAAAACTGTGCCCCAGTTTGGGAGCTGAGGTGTCCCTTTGTCTGTTCTCCCCAGGATGAAGCAGTCATCTTTGGCCCCCCCAGGAAGGGCCCGGGGAGCTGCAAGCAGGCCAGGATCAGGCCACGCCAGGAAGTGAGCTGGAGGTGCTGCCCTCCAGGTCCCTGCAGCACAGGAAAGGCTGCAGCAGCAGAGCTCATGGAAGGAGACCGAGGACCAACAGGGGAGCCATCAGAACCTAGGAACTGTGGAGGGTCAGTTCCCCGAGAGCCGCCAGGTAATGTCCATGGAGACCTGGGCAGGAGGGTATGGAATGACTGACCCACAGGGGAGGCGAGGGAGCAGGGAATTGTTGGAGGAGATCATGGGGGGTTCTGTGTAAAATTAAAATCGGGACATGCTGGTTTCAACAAAGCTCAGACAGCTTTTCACGAAGATGGCGCCGAAGGCAAAGAAGGAAGCCCCTGCCCCTCCTGAAGCCAAAGCTAAAGCAAAGACTTTGAAGGCCAAGAAAGCAGTGTGGAAAGGCGTCCATAGCCACACACACACACAAAAGAAGATCCGGACGTCACTCACCTTCCGATGGCCCAAAACACTGCGGCTCAGGAGGCAGCCCAAATATCCTCAGAAGAGCCCCCTAGGAGAAACAAGCTTGACCGCTGTGCCACCATCAAGTTCCCCTCACCACCGAGTCAGACATGAAGAAAATAGAAGACGACAAGGGACTTCCCTTCCTTGTCGGAGTGGCGGAGTGGTTAAGAATCCGCCTGCCAATGCAGGGGACACGGGGTCGAGCCCTGGTCCCACGTGCTGTGGAGCAACTAAGCCTGTGTGCCACAACTACTGAAGCCCGTGCGCCTAGAGCCCGAGCTCTGCTACAAGAGAAGCCACCGCAGTGAAAAGCCCGCGCGCTGCAACGAAGAGTAGGCCCTGCCCACCACAAGTAGAGAAAGCCTGCGCGTAGCAACGAAGACCCAACGCAGCCAAAAATAAATAAATAAAAAGAAAACAAAAGAAAGGAAAATAGAAGACAACAACACACTGGTGTTCACTGCAGACGTCAAGGCCAACAAGCACCAGTTTAAACAGACTGTGAAGAAGCTCTATGACATTGACGTGGCTAAGGTCCACACCCTGATCAGGCCTGATGGAGAGGAGGCACATGTTTGACTGGCTTCTGACTATGATGCTTTAGATGCTGCCAACAAAATTGGGATCATCTATACTGAGTCCAGCTGGCCAATTCTCAATATAAAAGTTTTCACTATAAAAAAACAAAAACAAAGCTCAATTTTTTTTTTTTTTTTTTGCGGTACGCGGGCCTCTCACTGCTGTGGCCTCTCCCGTTGCGGAGCACAGGCTCCGGACGCATAGGCTCAGCGGCCATGGCTCACGGGCCCAGCCGCTCCGCGGCATGTGGGATCTTCCCGGACCGGGGCACGAACCCGTGTCCCCTGCATCGGCAGGCGGACTCTCAACCACTGTGCCACCAGGGAAGCCCTCAATTTTTTTTTTTTTTTAATGCTAGGATATTCTAGCATCTGTTTCTTAGCTGCTGAGCACTATGGGACCCTGCAAGATGTGGTTAGAGTATGGTGCCTTTTCCAAACTTATTTGAATGTAAAATATCTTTTAATTTATTTTTATTTTAAGATTTAAGTTTTTTTTTAAAAAAACAAACAGCTTCAGTGAGGTATAATTGACATACACTTGCACGTACTTCAATTATACAATTTGATGTTTTGGACACGTGTGTACCCACGAAACCGTCACCACAATCAAGAAAACAAACACATCTATCACCCCCCAAAATTTTCTGTGCCCCTTTGTCATCTCTCTTCCCATTCACCCCCAGCCTCAGGCAACCACTGATCTTCATTCTGTCGCTATAAATTTGTTTGTATTTCCCAAAATTTTCCATAAATAGAAGCATACAGTATCCACTCTTTTAGTCTGGCTTCTTTAAATTATCATGATTATTTTGAGAGTCAGCTATGTTAATGCGTGGATGAATGCTTTATTCTTTTTATTGCTGAGTAATATTCCATTGTAGGGATATGTCACAATTTCTTGTCCTACTATATAGCACAGGGAACTATATTCAGTATCTTGTGATAAACCGTATAGGAAAAGAATACGAAAAGGAATGTTTATATATGTATAACTGAATCACTTTGCTGTACAGTGGAAAGAAACAAAAACCAGTTTCTTCATTCTTTCATCTATTGATAGACATTTGGTTTGTTTCAACTTTTTGACTACTACAAATAAGACTTTCAGAAACATTCATGTCTATATGTACATGTACTTTCATTTCTCTTGGGCAAATAAATGCTTAGGAGTAGAATGGGCCATATAGTATTTGTATGTTTAACTTATTAAGAAACTGCCACTTTTCTCCAAGGTGGTTGTGCCATTTTACATTCCCATGAGCAATGTATGAGAGTCCCACTTGTTCCACATCCTCCCCAAAACTTGGTATGGTCAGTTTTTAATTCTAAGCATTCTAATAGGTGTATAGTTGAATCTCACTGTGGTCTTTATTTTCATGTTCCTAATGACTAATCATGTCAAGCATCTTTTCATGCACTTATGGGCCATTTGTATATCTTTGGAGAAATGCCTATTCAAATACTTTGCCCATCATTTTAATTGAATTAGTCAATTTATTGTTGAGTTGTAAGAGCGCTTCATATATTCTGGATACGAGACTGTTATCAGATCTACGATTTACAAATTTTTTCTTCCATTCTATGGATTGTCATTTCACTTTCTGACCTTTTTTTACAAAACTGGGTTGTTTTTTTATTCTTGAGTTTTGAGAGTTCTTATATATTCTGAATACAAGTCCTTTATAATATATGTTAATTTGTAAATGTTTTCTCCCAGTCTGGGAGCTGTCTTTTCCATTCTCTTAACAGTGACTTTCAAAGAACAGAAGTTCTTAATTTTGATGAAGTCTAATTGATCAGCTTTTGGTATTATTTCTTAGAAATCTTTACTCAACCTGAAGTCACATAGGATTTTCTCCGATGTTTTCTTTGAGAAGTTTTATTGTTTTAGGTTTAACATTTAGGTTTATGATCCACCTTGACTTAATATTTTGCATATGGTCTGAGTGATGGATTGAGGTTCATTTTTTGCATATGGCTGTCCAGCCATCCCAGCACCGGATTGAGCTCATTTTTTGCATATGGCTGTCCAGCCATCCCAGCACCGGATTGAGCTCATTTTTTGCATATGGCTGTCCAGCCATCCCAGCACCGGACTGAGCTCATTTTTTGCATATGGCTGTCCAGCCATCCCAGCACCGTTGGTTGAAGACTATCCTTTCTCAGCTAAGCGTGCACCTTTGTCGAAAATCACTTGACCACGTATGTGTGAGTCTCTCTACTTTGTTTCATTCATCTATTTGTCTATCCTTATTCCAACACCACACTGTCTTGGTTATAGCAACTTACTAAAGTCTTGAAATCAGTTAGTGTAAAAATCCCCTTTGTAGGGAGTGCCGTGAAGGACTCTGGTTCTTTGAAACATCCCTTGGGAAATCCCATTTAAAGAGGATCATCTCACTTTCTGCAGGCTCCCATTCTACCTGCACAGAGAAGCCTGGATATGACTTTGGGCAGGTCCTGCCTCCTCTGGGCCTCAATGTCCTCACCCCTCAAAATGATGGAAAGTGGGCAACCTTCTAGGGGTGCTGGGAGAACTCAGTACGATAATGCTTGCAGTGCTTGCTTGAGTAAGGGTTTGACAGCTGGTCTCTGGGTGAGTGTTGAGGGTCAACTGAGAGCCAGGATGGGACTCACCATCTTGATGTCCTTGTCATTGGCAGGACCCAGAGTGTCAGCCCTTCCCAGGTCACCTGGCCGCCAATGAGTCAGACATAGTGCAGCCAACAGAGCCTTGTTGCACCTTGGACAGCTGTGGACAGCAACTGGGGGACAAGCCCCCCCAAGGAAGTGGACACCCCACCCATCAGGCCACAGGGCGCTCTGCCAGAGCCTGACTCAGGGGGACATGAGGACAGTCCCCAGGAGGCAATGTCCCTAATGCCCACGGCAACTCTGGAGGAAAAGACGGCCCACTCTTCCCCACCATCTATGCCAAGACCTAACACACCCAAAGAAAGGTAAGGCATCCTCTGATGGCCCCCCACCCCACTCCCTGACCCCAACAAGACTGCTCTTCTGCTAAGCTACAGGGGAGGAGAATTCTAGTCCTGACAGCTCCTGATATGATGTAGAACTTGGTCAAGTCATGCCCCGCTGGGCCTCCGTTTCCCCATCTGTATAGTAGCTCTAATACCAGAATTCTTTGTTCCACGGGCTTATTCTTCAAGAGCCACGTCCCCACAGGGGATGTGAGGGCATGAGGAGCCCGTCTGGGATTAGAAGGCCAGGGGAACTAAGCTGGGGCGGTGGACCTGAGTGTCCTGGGAGCTGAGAGAAGGAGTGTGCAAGGGGCAAGCCTTGAGCCGAGCCCCTCCCTCACCTGGGAGTTCCTCCCTTGTTTAGGGACAAGGCTGTGGAGATCCAGGCAGCACTGGGGCCTGTTCCTCCACCTGTAAGTAGAGCCACAGTGGGGATGGGGACAGGGTGGGCTGGGGATCAGGAGGATGAAGGGGGCAGAGGCAGAAATGGGACAGTATTTGGAGTCAAACTGGGGAAGGTGTGAGCGTGTGCCTGTGTGTTTGCATGAGTGTGCACATGTATGTGCATGCGTGTATGTGTGTGTTTGCACACGTGCATGTGTGTGCATCTTGGGTGGGGGTCAAGGATGCTCTTACACTCTAGAGTCCTTGGATTCACCCCAGGTCATGGCTTTTTCCACATCAGCACGGATTTCTTCCACCCATTTGCTGTCAGTCACAGCACACAACCCAAAGCTTCCCTGAACACCTGGGAGGCTCCCATCCCCCTCCCAGCCATCCCCACCTCTGCCAACTCTGCCACTTCCCGGTTCTTTGATTTGACTGAGCAACCTGTAAATATACAGTCATCGTCTGCCTGGTGGAATGGTAGGTTGGAAAAAGAGGAATCAAAAGAGCCTTCAGGGAGTATAATCTACAAAAATATTGAACCACTATGTTGTACACTTGAAACTAATATAATATTGTAAATCAACCATACTTCAATTTAAAAAAAGAGGCTTTAGGTTTGGGGCCTGAGCAACAAGTGGTGTCATTAACCAAGGTGGTGACACTGGGGAAGGAGCAGACAGGAAGAACCTAAGGTTCTGCTTTGGTCATGTCCTAGACACCCAAGAAGAAATGCCAGGAGGACGTCTGGAGTTGGGAAGGACAGAGAAGTCAGGATGGGAGATGTAAATGTGAACAAAATGGAGATAACATCTAGGAGAGTGAATATAGAGCAGGAAGGCATCTGAGGACAAGTCACTGGGTCTCTACCACATTTAGAAATGGAGGGACTCCCCTGGTGGTGCAGTGGTTAAGAATCTGCCTACCAATGCAGGGGATACAGGCTCAAGCCCTGGTTCGGGAAGATCCCACATGCTGCGGAGTAACTAAGCCCGTGCACCACAACTACTGAGCCTGTGCCCTAGAGCCCGCGAGCCACGACTACTGAAGCCCATGCGCCACAACTACTGAAGCCCGTGCGTCTAGAGCCTGTGCTCCGCAATAAGAGAAGCCACCGCAATGAGAAGGCTGTGCATGGCAACGAAGAGTAGCCCCCGCTCGCCGCAACTAGACAAAGCCCACGTGCAGCGACGAAGACCCAACGCAGCCAAAAATTAATAAATAAATTAATTAATTTTTTAAAAATGGAGCAAGAGCAAGGAATAGCCAGCGAAGGAGGCTGCCGAATACTCAGGGAGGGAGCCATCTGGTGAGAGAGTGGGAGTCTGGAGAAGAAGGCATTTCCAGAGCGATGGAGTGGTCATCTGGGTCTATCACCACTCAGTGGTAGGCTCTGAGGAGGGCAGAGATCTGACCACCGCCTTGCAAGGGTCTGGTTGGGGCGTGGTGGCAGAAGCCGGACTGGAGATAGGAGGAAAGTGGAGGTGGAGTACAGCCAAATCTTTCAAGGAATTTTGCTCTAAAGGAAGAGCAGAGAACTGGGATGGTAGTTGGAAGGCTTTGTACTGTCGGGAGAGTTTTTTCTTTTAAAGAGGGAAGATATTACAGCATGTTTTCATGCTGATGGGAATAACCTGGCGGAGGGGTAGTGCTGATACTTTAGGAAGAGCGGGTGTGTGGTGAGAGCTACATCTTTTTTTTTTTTTTTTGAGAGCTACATCTTTGAACCGGAGAAAGGGCTGGGCTGGAGCCTGCGTGGAGTGGCCTGGTTGGAGGTGGGCAGGGGACAGCTCATCCCTCTAATGGGACGGATGCAGGAGGTGCTGCATTTGCTGAATGAATGAGTGGGAATTTATCGAGTGCCTACCACAAGCTGGCTGCTGAGTCAATATGGATAAAAGAGGCAGACGAGGTCCTGCCCTCTGGAAACTTACTTCTGGTCAGGCAGGCAAACAACAGGCACGGACAGGGCCATTGCAAATTGTGTTGATTGCAGTGAAGCAAATAAACAAGTGGTGAGATGGGGAGTAACTCGCTCAAGACCACAGCTCAGAGAGCCAGGATGTGGCAGAGCCCAGGTCAGGGGTGGGGGAGGACATGGGGTGGGAGCCTAGTAGGTTGCAGGAGAGAGGTGGGCCTCCCCAGGGGCCCAGAGAGGGAGGGGCAGGGTGAGGATCCGCTGCAGAGTGGGTGGCTGGGAGAAGTTTTGTGGGACAATCTGGCTGGCCGGAGGCCTCCCAAATCCCCTCCCTGGTCCTGTCCCCAGGAGGCGAGGGACATCGGAGAGGGGAGGGAGATGGACCATACCCAGAAGCAGCCTCAGGATCCCGCGGGGGCCACGGGGGCTCAGGACCTTGGCAACCCCCGGCCGGGCTTCATGAAGTGCTTGTTGGAGGTGGAAGAGGAGAAGGCCACGCATTGGAGGGTCACCAAGGCCCGTGCGCTGCCAAGCCAGAAGTCCCCCAGGACCCTGGCCCCCGTGCCCGTCTCTGCCCCGGTTGGCAACTCAGCCCCAACCCTGCCTCTGACCCTGCCTCAGACTCCTGCCTCAGCTCCTGCCATGGCCCCATGCTGGGCCCGACCGCCAGCCCCTGGGCCACTTCCTGCCCCCATGGGAGCCCCAGCTTCAGTGCGTATCACAGTCCTGCTGGTCCCTGCATCAGACCTGGGCTGGAGAAGGACAGAACTTTTGCACCACAGCGGGGAGAGGAGCCTGAACTACCCCAAGGCACGGTAGGAGCCACCCCAGAAAGGGTGTCTGGGATCAGGGCCTGGTCCCAGGGCCCCTGGCTACTCTCTTCCAGAGTCTTGTCCCTGTCACTGCACCTGTCTGTTCCCTCCCATGTGTCCCCCCTCCATTTCCCCTCACTTCTGTCTCCTGTCTTTCCCAGCTCTTGATCTTTCATATCTAGGCCCCTTTTTCTCTCTAACCCCCTTTAGACTCTCCATACCTCTGCCTTGCTCCTCCTCTGGGTCACTCGTAGACTCTCCTGACCTCTTAAAGCCTCCCCTGGGGTTCCTCCCATGACTCCCTCTGCCTCAGCTCCCCATCACCCGCCCCTAGCTTTTGGTGCAGGGCCAGGGTGGGTGGCTGAATGTGTGCCCTTTGCCCGGGCTCTGTCCTCTGCAGGCAGGAGCTGGAAGAACACTGCCTCTTGAAGGTGTGTCAGATCTGGGAGGAGAGGTCGCAAGAGCACCTCACACTGAAGCAAGAGGAAGGTGAGGGTGGGCCTGGCCAGGGGAGCCCCTTGCGGGGCAGGCAGAACCCTCAGTTCTTGGCTTTATAAGCCTGGGGTGGGGGACAGGGTTGCTGCTCATGGGGCTGCCCTGGTACCTACCCCAGCCCTGCACTTGGCTAGTGGGGTAGGAGGCTGACCCAAACTCTCACACACCACTGAGTCGGGGAGCACAATCCCACTGGGTCCTCTCACTTGGGGTCCAGTTCTCTTCTCTGTTCCAGGGCCACCTGTCTGAATGAATGGTGCAAGCCCTGCAAAGCTCTTTCGCTTCTGGAGACGTTTGTGCCTACCCCAACCCAAGCCCATGCTACTGGTCCCCTGCAGAGGCCACCTGGATGGGACGCAGGGCTGTAGAGCCTCCACCTGTCCGAGACCATCCCTCACCATTTAACAAGACCACCCGCCCTGGACATGTTACTGAACCAAACTGGGGTCTGCTTGCCCACGCGCAGTAAAGTCAACCTACTGACACCGGGTTGTGGTGAAGGAAAGGGCAGCGTTTATTGCAGGCTCCAAGCAAGGAGTCCAGGCCTAAACTCCCTGATGGCTTTCAGGGAAAGGTGTTTAAAGAGAGGGTGAGAGACAGGGTTGTGGGGTGTGTGATCAGCTCACGGACATTCTTCTGATCGGTTGGTGGTGAGGTAATCGAGAGTTGACGTTATCAACCTGGTTTCAACCGGTCTCGGGTCTACGTGCTCATGGTCAGCATACAGTAAACTTCTCCCACCTGGTGGGGGTTTCAGGATCTGCAAAACAGCTCAAAGGACATGGCTCAGTATATTATCTATAGCCCTTGAGGAGGAACTCAATGTCCTTGACTTTGTTTAATGTCTGAACTATTATTAGTTTGTCTTGTTTGACTGTTTTCCTTTCTTTCTGCATTTTCTCACTTCTCTGATTAAATCCATTCTTTGGAACTTGGGGAAAGCCTAGGAGGCTAAAGTTTTTCTACAAACAAGAAGAGGCAGGCAGAGGACATGGGAGGTGTGTGTGTGGGGTCTGTCCCAGGAAGGCCCCATAGGGTCCTGCTCAGTTACACACAGGTCCCCATTTTCCACTGCATCCCACCTCCACCAAAAAATTTAAAAGTTCTGAACATGCACCCTGGGCGAGGCACTGTGCCCTTTGCTCCCCATCGTCCTGGGGGTTGGGCCCCGTGACTCCACTTACCTGCGCTTTGAGGAGTGATTGCTGCTTCCTCTGGGCTCTGGAAGTGGCCTAATCGGCCGTCCACATCCACTGCCAACCCAGCCACACCTGGCTCTTGCCCTGGATGAGGAGGTGTGTGCCCTCCTTCCACCCTCTGCTCTTCCCCAGTCTGGGCCCCAGGCAGGGCCAGAGCGGCCCCTTCTTCTGCCTTCCCTGAGTCCACTCTCTGGCTCCCTAGGACCCCATCTTTGAAGTTCACTCCTTTTAGCATTAAAAGTCTCTAGTCATTTTTAGAGGGGCTTTTCTAGGTCCAGCGCCCACTGCCCCATCTTCTTGAGCTGAGTTCACGGACAATGTGCCACTCTGGCTTAGAGACTCAGCATTCTCCCCAAGGCTCAGCCCTGCCTGGTGAGGAAAGAGCTGGCTACCTGCTCTGATGGTCCAAACCACCCTGCATTCGGGATGATCTTACCACTTTTGAGAGCTGTTCAGTTTTCCTTTTTCAGCGTGCCTGCCTGTGGCAGCTCACCACTTAGTCCAACCCTAATCCCAGCCCTACCTCTTCCCCACATTTCAGTTCTGTTCATCAGAGACTTAGTCTACGACGTGCCAAGCAATGAATTAATACCACCTCTCTGGGAGGGTGTACTGTTGTTCTGTCCATCTTACAGATAAGAAAATTGAGGCTCAGAGAAGCACAGTGACTTGCCCACGGCAACTATATTAGCTTGCTCAGGCTGCCATAATGAAGTACCGCAAACTGAGTGGCCTAACATTTATTTTCTCATCGTTCTGGAGGCTAGAAGTCCAAGATCAGGGTGTTGGTATGTCTGGTTTCTTCTGAGGCCTCTCTCCTTGGCTTGCAGACGTCTGCCTTCTCCCTGTGTCCTCACATGGTCTTTCCTCTGTGCACACACATCCCCGGTGTCTCTTGTGTGCCCAAGTTTCCTCTTCTCTTAAGGACACCAGTTAGGTTGGACTAGGGGCCACCCCAGTGGCCTCATTTTAACTTAATCACCTCTTTAAAGGCCCTATCTCCAAACATCATCACATTCTAAGGTATGGGGGTGGGGTGGTATTAGGGTTTCAACACATGAGTTTAGGCGGCAGGCACAATTTAGCTCGTAACAGCAACCCAGCTTCTTAGTAAATGGCAGAGCCAGTCTTATCACTAGGTCTGTTGATTCTAACCTGGATTTTGCTGTGGGCTGTGAAACCAGACACCACACGTGTTATGACCAGGACACGACTTTTCTATCAAGTGGTGCTGTTCTGGGACTTTCTCAGCAATTTTCCTGGTCCTCTGCTCCGGTCCAGACAAACGAAGCTGTCTTAGAGGCTATGTCTATCCAGATAAGTAACTGCAGAGCCCCAAGGCCAAGGCACAGACTCAGAGTCAGCAAGATCTATCTGGTCCTCTAAACTCTGAGCCTCAGTTTCCCCATCTTTACAAGGGAATAAGCATTCTGCTCTTACCAGGCTGTTGTAAGAATTAAATGAGAACATGGCTATAAAGAGCTTAGTACACTGCCTGGCACATAGCAGGGGTGCCCTAAAGTGGGCATGTTCTGGTGCAAGGTGAAGGCAGCTAACTAGCTGAGCTTTTGCCACACCAGCTGAGCCCTTGGTCTGACCTTGTACTAGAGAGTGAAGTGAGTCGATGGGCCCACACCCCTCCACTTTCACTCTTCGTTAAGTTTGTCCCTCTACCCAGCCATGGTGATAAAGAAGGCTGGACAGGGGGTGGTTGGAGCGGATGGGATGAATGGTGGAAACATAATGCCACTGCCCACCCCAGCCTTCCGCAGCTACTTTGAGATCTTCAGTGGTCATGGCGAGGTGGATGCACAGAGCCTGGAGAACATCCTGCTCCTCGTGGGCATGTCCCTGATGCCGGCCCAGGTGGAGGATACCCTGAGGCGTGCTGATATAGATGGTGAGTTGGGGGAGGCTTCATCCTGAACCCCAGGCAGGGTCAGGTTCATGGGCCACATGAGACCTGTGCAGTCACACAGGGCTCTGCGCTTACAGGGTCCTGACTTTGGTTTAATGCTCTGCTGTTACAGTCTAGAAATTCTTGATAATTTTTGAAAGAGGGGCTCTATTCTGCATTTTCATTTTGATCTGGGCCCCACAAATGATGTAGCTGGTCCTGGCCCCAAAGTTAGGGCTCCCTGGGTACCTACTCAGTGCCAGGTTCTGGGGACCCAGAGATGACCAAGACTTATTTCCTAAGATGTAGGTGATCTCTGAGATCAATCCTTCCAGCACTTTATGTGTGCTTCATTGGACATTCCTCCATGACTCGGTCACTCATTTTACCAGCTGTATGACCTTGGACAAATCACTGAAGTTCACCAAGTCTCAGTTTCCCCACCTGTAAAAGGGGGCTTACAGCAATACCCATCTCACTGGGCTGTTAAAATAATTAAATGAGATAATCCAGGCAAAGCACGGAGCACAACACTTGGTGCAGAGCATGTATCCGGGAGACATTAACTGCTGGTACTATTCATTCACTAAATATGTATTAACTGCCTACCGTATGTCCATTCCTGTGCTGCGCACTGGGAATAAAGACATGTGTAAGACCTATGAGACCTGCCCTCGAGGTGCTCACACAGTCAATGACACAGAAGGAAGAGTTGCCAAAGGAAGCAGCGCTTAAGGTGGCTTGGAGGAAGGGATCAGGAAGGAAGGCTTCCTGGAGGAGGTGATGCCTGAGCCAAATTGTGAAAGATGAAGCAGGAGTTAGGCAGGGAGAGGGGAAGGAAGAAGGGCATTGCTGGTGGCAGAAATAACCTGGACAAAAGGAATAGGGCACAGGGTGAGAAGCATCACATGTGGTTTGGTTGGCCAGATGCAGGGAACACAGTGGAGCTGTAGGGGGCCTGGGCTCCTGACCTCTGAGTGTCAGCTCTGCCTCCTCCATCACTGCCTGAGTGTGAATCCTCAGAGACAAGTTAAGAATTGACCTCAGCTCGGCCCCTACATGACCCCAGGCAACAGCCTACTTTTGTCTATGCCTCAGGCCTCATCTGTGACATGGGGATAAGAGTATTAGGCGACCCCCCCCACCTCCTCCCCCCCACCCCCCCTCAAGGGTGGCTTTAAGAATTAGAGACCACTCATCAATTTGTCAAGCAGTTCAGAGAACATTTGCCAAGCACCTCTCTGTCTTAAGCCCTGAAGACACAGTGCTGAACAAAACAGCCCGTTCCTGTCTCCCAGAGCTTCAGTTAAATCCCAGATCTTATGAGTGTGTGGTTCAAGTACAAGGGTTCTATGACAGTGTCCAACAGGGGGTCTGACCTGCACTGGTCTGAACTCCGTAAGGAAGTGATGGTCAAGGGGGAGCATTAAGTGAGAGAGTTGGAGGGAATTCCTTGGCAGTCCGGTGGTTAGGACTCCGCGTTTTTCACTCTGCGTTTTCACTGCCGGGGCCCGGGTTCAATCCCTGGTTGGGGAACTAAGATCCTGCAGGGCCACAACAAAGAAACAAAAACAAGCAAACAAACAAACAAAAAGAGTTGGAGGGTGGTGGAGAGAAGTCTAGGAAGAGGAAGCAGCGTGCGCAAAGGCCCGCAACAGGGAAGAATGTGGCCCCTGGAGGGAAAGCAGGTTAGCGCTGGGGAGTTTGGTACCAGGTAAGGCTGGAGACAGGTAACGGGCAGGTCTAGCAGGACTTTGAAGGCCAAAGTGGGAAAACTGTAGGTACAAATATGTCCTCATGCAGAGACTAGCACACTGTAATAAGAGTTGCTGACGTTTAATGAGCGTGTATTATATGCATGGCCCTATTCTGAGCACGTTGCCTCAATTTCTCTCCCATGAGAAAGGTGTTAAGGTCATCCTCACCCTATAGATGAGAAAACTAGGGCTTAGTGGGGTTAAGAGACTTTGCCAAGGTCACAAAGATAGTAAGTGGTACACCTATGACATGAACCCAGTCTGCTGCTTCCAGGAACTTCTGGGAGCTTCTAACCCAGGAGATTTTAATTTTTACCTTCTACTTTCCTGTGTGCACCATGCTCTCTGCATTGAATATGCGTTACTTTTATAATCAAACCCAATGAGTAAATGCTAATAACCGTGCCTGGGTCGCAATGCCCGAGCCTGCTCTGAAAGGCCCCTGGCCACACTGTATTCTTCTGGCCTCCACAGGAGACGGCCACGTGAACTTCAAAGACTTCTTGGCTGTGATGACAGACACCAAGAGCTTCTTCTGCTCTGTGGGTGAAGCAGGGGTGAGCCCAGGGCACTCAGAGCTGGGGGGAGGGGCCAGGTGGCTGCTGGGGCTGTTAGGCATCCAGGGCTGTTAAGTGGTAACGGCAGCCACCAACCCACGTCCCCAGAAGAGAAGGCCTGACGGACATGGCTCCCCCAAACCCCCGCACTCTGCTCTTTGAGATCCTGTCCCTGCTGGTGGAGATGCTGGCATTACCTGAGGCAGCCTTAGAGGAGATCACCAGGTGAGTAGGACTGGCTACTGGGAGTGGAGGGTTGTGGACATGGAAATGGCACCTAGCGTTTTGGCAGCTGAGGACTTTTGATAATTAGGACTCTTAGTTGCCAGTGAAACCCACATAAAACTGGCTTACACAACAGGGGAATGTATTGGCTCACATCACTGCTCAGGGCCTCAGGAATGGCTGGATCTAGGAGACCAGATGATACCATTCAGGCTTTATCTCTCCCGCTCATCTCTGCATTAGCTCCAAGCTCAGCGAGGCTCTTCCCACAGTGGGAAGGATGGCAACCGGCAGCCTCTACTCTACTCATACCTTCCTTGTTTTGCAACCTCAGCAGCAAGAAGAATACCTTCTTGCAGTACTCATACAGCAGTCCCAGAAAGGGAATGCGATAGGGCCTGTCTAGGGCTAAAGAACACGAGGTGGAAGCCTCCCCGTGTTGCCAGAGTGGGCTGGTGGGTGGTTAGTGGTTCACCTAAGGAAGAGACAGCTGTGTACAAAAACAACACGAACATTCGAGGGCTAGAAGCAGAGGGTCAAGGCAGAATGGCCCACTTGGTCTCTCTTGCAGCACACAGAAGCTTGTCCCTATTGCTCAGAAAGTTGGATCACTTTTTCCTGCCACAGAACAGGCTTTGTCGGCAGGGGCCGGAGGAGGGGGAATGATTGTAGGCTGTTCCACTAATACCAACTTAGCAAACCCCAAAGACAAGAGATCTTTCTTCCTCCCGGCATCTATAAATCACTAAACACATAAGTCTGAAGACGACAAATGTATGATTTTAAAAGCAATAAAACAAATTGCCAGGTATCAATTTCTCCAGTTTAAAAACAGGGCTTCCCTGGTGGCGCAGTGGTTGAGAGTCCGCCTGCCGATTCAGGGGACACGGGTTCGTGCCCCAGTCTGGGAGGATCCCACATGCTGCGGAGCGGCTGGGCCCGTGAGCCATGGCCGCCAAGCCTGCGCGTCCGGAGCCTGTGCTCCGCAACGGGAGAGGCCACAGCGGTGAGAGGCCTGCGTACCAGAAAAAAAAAAAAAAAAAAAAAAAAAAAATATATATATATATATATATATATATAAATAAATTCCAGTAATCTTGAAGCCTGTGTGTGCCCTACCCCAATCACAAAGTACTTTCTCCCTAACAAGAACCAACCCTTATTCCTTTGCTTTTTGTTTTAAAATTTCACTGCTTATTTTTTCCCTTATCGTTCATTGAAAATTTCATACATACGGCAAAGTTAAAAGAATTTTACAGTGAACATTTATATACCAACCACCTAGATTCTACTGTTGCCATTTTGCCATACTTTTGCCATGCTTCTATCCATCTGTTCATCGATCTGTATTATTTTTTATTCATTTCAAAGTAAATGATAGTTATTTCCCTCTAAATACTTCAGCATACATGGCATTAGCTAATGATCAATATTTGTATAGAGCTTCCCCCCCGCCGCATATTGTGAGGTATAATGTACATTCAGTGAAATGCACAGATCTTAAGTGTATCATTGAATGAGTCTCAACACATGCCCACACCCCAGCAACCTGAACCCCTTTCAAGATATACAGAACTTTACCATCATTCCAGAAAGTGCCCTCATGACCCTTACCAGTTGGTCCCTGAACCACCCCCCCATCCAGAGGCAATCACTCTTCTAATTTCTTTTCCCACTAGAGTGGTTTTGCCTGACAACTTCATATAAATGGAAACAAACCGTATTTAGTCATTAGTATCTAGCTTCTTTCACTCAGCATAACGCTTTTGAGATTCATCCATGTTGCTGTGGGCAGCAACAGTTCACTCCTCCTTATTACTGTATCCCATTGGATGAATATACCACAGTTCATTCATCCATCCTTTCATGGGTAGATTTCTGAGCTGTTTTCAGTTTTGGGTTATAATGAATAAAGCTGCTATTAACATTTTTGTACAAGTCTTTGTGTGGACATATATTTTGTTACTTGGGTAAGTACCCAGAAATGGAATTGCTGGGTCACAGGATAGGTGTATTTTACTTACAAGGAACTGCCAGACTTTTTTATCTAAGTGATTCTACCATTTTACACTCACATCAACAATGTACGAGAGTTCCAGTTTCTCCACATCTTGTGCAAATCTATACTGTCAGTCTTGCTAGTTTCAGTCAGTCTGGTGGATATGCAGTGGCACTTTTAAAAAAAAATTTTTTTATTTACTTATTTTGGCTGCGTTGGGTCTTTGTTGCTGCGCGCGGGCTTTCTCTAGTTGTGGCGAACGGGAGCTCCTCTTCGTTGCTGTGTGCGGGCTTCTCACTGCAGTGGCTTCTCTTGTTGCGGAGCATGGGCTCTAGGCACACGGGCTTCAGTAGCTATGGCACGTGGCCTCAGTAGTTGTGGCACACAGGCCCTAGAGCACAGGCTCAGTAGTTGTGGCGCGTGGGCTTCATTGCTCCATGGCATGTGGGATCTTCCCGGACCAGGGCTTGAACCCGTGTCCCCTGCATGGGCAGGCGGATTCTTAACCACTGCACCACCAGGGAAGCCCTGCAGAGGCACTTTTAAATTTTGACTCACACTTGTTTGTATTCCTGAATACTTTATTGTTTAGCTTTCCATATTTTTTTACCTCTATCGGAGTGGACTCATACTATAAGTCCTCTGTTACTTTTTCTTCTCAGTGTTAGGTATTTGTGACTCATCCATGTTCTTACGCATAGCTGTAGATCATTTATCATTTTCACTGCTACATACTATTATCTGGTATGACTACATCACAATATATGTATTTGTTCTGCAGGTGGACAATAGGTCTATGTTCAGTTTCCAGCCATGGTAGAAACAGTGTTAAAATTTTGTATATGTTTCCAGGATACCTGGGAAAGCGTTTCTTAAGAGCAGCAGTTTTAAAACTTTTTGGTCTAGGAAACTGTCAATATTTTCTATATATGAACTTAAAACAGAGAGATCTAAAAAATATTAATTTATTTAACAAAGATAACCCCATTACATGTTAATAGAAAAAAAACATTTTAAATGAAAAAATAATGATATTTTCCAAAACAAACAAACAAGAAAGTTAATGAGAAGAATGGCATTGCTTTACAATATTGAGAATCTCTTCAGTGTCTGGCCTAAAAGAAGTTGGCTGGATTTTCCTATATGCTTCTGCATTCAATCTGTTGTTTTGGTTGAAGTATATGAAGAAATCTGGCCTCACACAAATATGTAATTGGAAAAAGTATTTTAATAGCCTTTTCATTTAATATCCCATATATCATGGAGGTAGTTTTCTTTGATAGTACACCAAACTTGACGAGCAGTAGTGTCTTAAAAGTTGGTTGCAATATGGAATCTGATGCCATATCTGTGAACTGTTCGTTGTACTCTTTTTTTAAAAAAATATTTTTTTGGTTGTGTGGGGTGTTAGTTGCGGCCGGCAGGCTCCTCAGTTGCAGCTCCAGGGCTCCTTAGTTGTGGCAGGCGAACTCTTAGTTGCAGCATGCATGTGGGATCTAGTTCCCTGACCAGGGATCAAACCTGGACCCCCTATATTGGGAGCACGGAGTCCTATTCACTGCACCGCCAGGGAAGTACCCTCGTTGTACTCTTTTAAATAAAAAATCTATTGTTTTTGTAGTTTAAATGGATCTTTTCCCATGAATGGCTTTTGTAACATGCATTGTTCATTTAGAACATATTGCGTATCTTCTAAATGTTGACACATTTCATTGTAGTTATTCTACATATTATATGTATAATTATTAATATCACCCCTAATGTCAGACAAGTCTTTAGGGAATTCCCTGACGGTCCAGTGGTTAGGACTCGGCGCTCTCACTGCTGGGGCCCAAGTTGGGTCCTTGGTTGGGGAACTAAGATTCCACAAACCACATGGCATGGCCAAAAATAAATAAAATAAAGTCATCCTTGCTTTAAAAAAAAAAAAGTTTTTAAATATTAGAAGTGTTGTGTGAGGCTACAGTTCAGTTCACTCATTTGACTGTTATAAACTATTCTGTGTATGAACATGCATATGACACATGCTTATTATAATGGATTTTTTAAAAATTTATTTATTATTTATATTATTTTGGCTGCACTGGGCCTTCATTGTGGCACGTGGGCACTCAGGCTCTTCGTGGCGGTGCGCGGGCTCTCTCGTTGCAGTGTGTGGGCTCTAGAGCACTTGGGCTTAGTTGCAGTACGTGGGAATCTGAGTTCCCTGACCAGGGATCGAACCCGGGCCCCCTGCATGGGAAGCTCGGAGTCTTAACCACTGGGCCACCAAGGAAGTCCCATGATAATGGATTTGCTTTCCCAAATTCTAATTTTTTACTTGAAAGCTTTAATTTTGTCATAGGTAACAAACGCTGTCAGCTGTTTTCCTTGAAAGGATGGGCTAACTTCATCCATTTTCGAGAAAATATCTGCCAAAATACGCAAGGCTGCATAACCACAGTTTGTCCTTTTTTCAAGTAAAAAATGACATTTAGTGTGTAGGGGAGGTAAAATTTTCCTTTACCCTCTTAGAGCTCCCAGCTGGGACTGATGTAAGACAGACTAACAGGAGAAAAGCATACAAGTTTAACTTACACGCACATGGGAGCCCTGACAAGAATAATGAAGACCCAAAGAACTGACAAGCCCGAGGGGCTTGCATACAAGGATGAAAAGAGCAGCAACTGTAGAAGAGTAATTAAAATATATGGGCAGGGGCTTCCCTGGTGACGCAGTGGTTAAGAATCCGCCTGCCAATGCAGGGGACACGGGTTCGAGCCCTGGTCTGGAAGATCCCACATGCTGCAGAGCAACTAAGCCCGTGCACCGCAACTACTGAGCCTGCACTCTAGAGCCCACGAGCCACAACTACTGAGCCTGTGTGCCACAACTACTGAAGCCCGCGTGCCCAGAGCCTGTGCTGTGCAACAAGAGAAGCCACCACAAGAAGAAGCCCGCGCACTGCAACGAGGCGTAGCCCCCGCTCGCTGCAACTAGAGAAAGCCCGTGCGCAGCAACGAAGACCCAGCACAGTCTAAAAAAATATATATATATATACATATATATATATAATATATATATATATATATATGCAGAATTAGGAAGATAAAGAGTTATTTTAACCATGTCTGTTTGTACAGAGTTCTCTTGGCCTGGACTCTTTTTTTTTTCCTTTGGCCGCACCACACGTATACACTGGCCCTCGGCAGTGAAAGCACGGAGTCCTAACCACTGGACCGCCGCGAAATTCCCTCTTCCTCTCTTGTGATAAGAATGTTTCTTCCTCCTGGTTCAGGGAGGGCAGCTTTCACCTGGGAATTTTGTCTCCTGCTTTTAGAAAGAAAAAGTCAGTGGACGCTTCTTGCATCTACTGTTTTTCAAGTGCCTTTAACTCAAAATAATCAACATGCTGAAGTGGCACATATTGGGATGGCATGTCCTAAACTCCTTCATTCCCTCCATCTGGCACTTCCCTAGAAGTTTCATCTATTAAAAGCTGAGTTGGTGGCCGTGGAGAAAAAGTCGGGTTAGAAGTTGCAAAGAGATCTGTGAAAGGGGGAGGAAAACACAGATCGGAACAAGCAGAAAAAAACAAATCTAAGCATATGATCCTGTATTTCCCTGGATCCGTCTCTGAGTCCTGAGAACAGGTCAGTTCAGTGACAGTCGGAGCTCACTTTAGGAGGCAATGGTATAGGTGGGAGTAGGGCACCCGCCTAACTTAGGCCTTTATATGGTGAGCTGCTAGCAAGCATTTAATGAGGGGCATTTCTTTGGAAAAAGAGAAACAGAGGTTAATGGTTAGAATAAATTGTAAACTCAGTTTTTGAGACCAGAGGGCAGTTAATTGTGAGATTCTTACATGTCAGTCTCAAAGCATCTTCAGATGGTGGAGGGACTTCCCTGGCAGTCCAGTGGTTGAAACTCTGCGCTTCCACTGCAGGGGGAACGGGTTCGATCCCTGGTTGGGGAACTCGGATCCTGCATGCCACACAGTGGCCAAAAAAAAAAAAAAAAAAAAAGGGGGAGTGAGGCTATCTGATGAATTTTCTGGCTTGCAGTTTGAATGTCTTTGGTGACGGCACTGGGTGTTCCCGTGAACTAACAGCAGCAGGCATACAGGGTTGTTATATATGATCTGTTGCAGTGATTTTTTCTTATTGATGTTTATATTAAGTTGCTTTAGCTTGCAGGGCATTGGGAAAAGGGCAGTCCTAGTTTCCAGGTCAGGAGGGTGGAGGGAAACTAGAAATGTTGATTCACTTTGTGAATACAAGTGGCAGGAGCCAGTTTATAAAGAAGACAAAAAGCTCAAAGTGAACTGTTCAACAACCTACAAAGGTGTGTTATAGCTTTTATTGAAACACAGAATTTTTCTCTCCACAATCAGTTCCATTTTTATCAGATAATCAAAGTAAGACTAATTTGTCTGTAAAAATTTTTTTTGTTATTGAAGTGTAGTTGATTTACAATGCTGTGTTAGTTTCAGGTGTACAGCAAAGTGATTCAGGTCTAATATGTACTAATATACATATTAGTGTGTGTATATATATATTAGTTTCTTTGTGGACAAATCAGGCAAGTATCAGAAATCACAGAGTTCCCTGGTGGCCTAGTGGTTAGGATTTGGCGCTTTCACTGTGGTAGGCCTGGGTTCAATTCCTGGTCCAGGAACCATCCCACAAGCCGCACAGCGCAGACAAAATTAAAAAAGAAAAAAAGAAATCACAAAGAACCTAGAAAGTTAAACGTATGGCTCTCTCCATTCTTTTTTACTTTTAATTTACTGTCATGGTTGACATACATCAAACAGTGCACTTTAATTATGCATTTTGTTCTTAGGTTGAATTCATAGCATTATAATGTTAAACATCTGGTAGAGATAGCATATGCTTTGACTAGTCTTAATTTACATAAGCTTTTTTCCCCTTTCTTTAAGCCAATTAAATACAGCTCTCTTACAAGTTAATTTTTATCAATACCATCTGCAGTAGAAAAACATTACTTACATATTATTTATATATATATATATATATACACACACACACACATATACATACATAAACATGCAAGACCCAATGCAGCAAAAATAAATAAATTTAAAAAATAAATCAATCTATTTAAAAAAAGGAACTCGTTTCATTTCTGGTGGGAATGCAAAATGGTACAGCCACTTTGGAAGACGGTTTGGTGGGGTTTTTTTAAAATTCATTAATTAATTTATTTTTGTCTGCATTGGGTCTTCGTCTTTGGGTCTTCGTTGCTGCGCATGGGCTTTCTCTAGTTGTGGTGTGCGGGCTTCTCATTGTGGTGGCTTCTCTTGTTGTGGAGCTTGGGCTCTAGGTGCGTGGGTTTCAGCAGTTGTGGCATGCAGGCAGAGCACAGGCTCAGTAGTTGTGGCGCACAGGCTTAGTTGCTCTGCGGCATGTGGGATCTTCCCGGACCAGGGATCGATCCCGTGTCCCCTGCACTGGCAGGCGGATTCTTAACCACTGTACCATCTGGGAAGTTCCAGTTTGGTGGTTTCTTACAAAACTTAACAAACTCTTACAATATGATCCAGCAATTGTGCTCCTTGATATTTACCCAAAAGAATTGAAAACCTTGTCCACACAAAATTAACTGTGCTACACCTACATAGTGGAATATTCAGCACTAATAAGAGCCATCAAACCATGAAAAGACAGAGGAAACTTAAATGCATATTGCTACGTGAAAAAAACTGATCTGAAAAGGCTACATACTTTACAGTTCCAACTATGTGACATTCTGGAAAAGACAAAACAATGGAGACAGTAAAAAGATCACTGCTTACTGGAGTGAGGGGAGAGGGAGGGAAGTGGAGCACAGATTTTTAGAGCAATGGAACTATTCTGTATTACCATAATGGTAGATACATGTCATTTCACATTTGTCACAACTCATACAATGTACAACACTATGAGCGAATCCTAAGGTAAACTATGGCCTTATGGTAATAATGATACGTCAGTGTAAGTTCATCAGTTGTAACAAATGTACCACTCTGGTGGGGGATGTTGATCATGGGGGAGTCTGTGGGTGTGTGTGTGTGGGAAGGGCAGCGGGTAAACGGGAACTGTCTGTACTTTCCACTCAATTTTCTGTGAATCTAAAAACTCTATCAAAAAAACCTTAGTTAAGAAAAAAAATACACTATAAATAGAAAGTCCCCCCGCCAAATTAATTAACCATATACACTTGGGTTTACCTCTGGATTCTTTATTCTCTTCCTGTGTCTATATTTCTGCAAATACCACATAGGTCTTGATTACTACAGCTTTATAGTAAGTATTCAGATCAGGTAGAGTAAGTCCTCCAACTTGTTCTTTTTCAAAGAGTTCTAGATCCTGTTCTATTCTAGGTCCTTTGCATTTCTATATAAATTTTAGAATCAGTTTGTCAATCTCTATAAAAGAGCCTGCTGGTATTTTGTTGGGATTGCATTGAATCTATATGCTCATTTTGGGAGAAATGACATCTTAATAATAACAAGTCTTTCAGTCCATGAACATGGTATATATAACTCTTCACTTATTTAGGTCTCTAATTTCAGCGGGATTTTGTAGTTTTCAAGATATAGATCTTTTACATATTTTGTTGAATATATCCATAAGTAGTGATAAGGTGCTGAGAGTTTAGACCTCTGCAAAGCATGAAAGTTCATGGTTAAGAAGTTTAAAAAAATATATATATATATATCCATAAGTATTTCATATTTTATACTGTTGTAGATGTTTCCATTTTCCTATTGCTCATTGCTGGTATTATAGAAGTATAGTTTATTGTTGTATATTGATCCTGTATCCTATGACCTTGCTAAATTCACTTATTAGTGCTGGTAGCTTTTTATAATAGATTTCTTAAGATTTTTACACACACAATGATGTCATCTGTGAATAAAGACAGCTTTACTTCTTCCTTTCCAATCCATTAGCATTTATTCCTTTTGCTTGTTTTATTGCACTGGTTAAGACCTTAAGTAAAACAAAAGTGATGACAGCAAACATTTTTGCCTCGCTCCTGATCATGGGGGAAGCAATCAATCTTTCGCCATTAAGCTTGATTTTAGCTGTAGGATTTTCGTAGATACTTCTATCATGTTGAGGAAGTGCCTTTCTATTTCTAGTTTGCTGAGAGTTTTTATTATGAATGGGAGTTGAATTTTGTCAAATTCTTTTTCTGCATCTTAAGATGATTATAAGGTTTTTCTCTTACATTCTGTTAATATAGTAGATAAAACTGATTTCTCAATGTAAACTAACTGCATTCTCTGGAAGAACTCCACTTAGTTGTAATGTATTATCCTTTTAATATATTACTGGATTCAACCTGCTATTTTGTTAAGAATTTTGGCACCTATGTTCAAAGGAGATATTGGTCGTTAACTTGCTTTTTGGGTGATATCTAGTGTTCCTGTTAGTATAATGCTGGCATCATAAAATGAGTTACGTGTTCTCATGTCCTGAAAGAGTGCATGAAATCTTGGTATTCAGTCTCCTCTAAAGGTTTGACAGAACTTACAGTGAAGCCGCTTGGACCTTATTTTCTTTGTGGGGAGACTCTTTTGTTTTGTTTAATTGAAGTACAGTTGATTTACAATGCTTCAGGTGTACAGCAAAGTGATTCAGTTACATATATACATATGTTCTTTTTCAGGTTCTTTTCCATTATAGGTTATTACAAGATATTGAATATATTTCCCTGTGCTATACAGTAGGTCCTTGTTGTTTATCTATTTTCTATATAGTAGTGTGTATATTTTAACCCAAAGTCCTAATTTATCACCCCCCCACTTACCCCTTTGGTACCAATTAGTTTGTTTTCTATGTCTGTGAGTTTATTTCTGTTTTGTAAATAAGTTCATTTATATCATTTTTTTATTTTCCACATACAGGTGATATCATATGATATTTGCCTTTTCTCTGACTTCACTTAGTATGATAATCTCTACGTCCATCCATGTTGCTGCAAAAGGCATTATTTCATTCTTTTTTTATTCCATTTTATATTTTATCATCTTTATCCAGTCATCTGTTGATGGACATTTGGGTTGCTTCCATGTCTTGGCTATTGTAAATAGTTCTGCTATGAACATTGGAGTGCACGTATCTTTTTGAATTAGAATTTTCAGCTTTTCCAGATATATGCCCAGGAGTGGGATTGCTAGATCATATGGTAACTCTATTTTTAGTTTTTAAAAGAACCTCCATACTGTCTTTCATAGTGGTTTGTGCCAATTTACATTCCCACCAATAACGTAGCGGGGTTCCCTTTTCTCCACACCCTCTCCAGGCTTTCTTTCTTGAATATTTCTGGCAGTTACTTCTACATAATATGGATGTACTACAATATTTTAGTTAATGATTTTTAGACTTGTATCTACTGACTTCTTGTTATGGTAAGAATTTAGCTGTCTGATACAACTATCCCCTCAGCTCCTCCTTCCCCATTCAAATATATTATCATTTTTTTACTAAATATTTGGGGTTTCTAATATTATGGCTACACAGTTATTCATAGCTGAGCATTTTTTATATAATGATTTCATTTCCTTTCTTATTTTTTCATTTCCTAAAAGTTGACAATTGCCTTTTTTTTTTTTCTTTGTACTCACTGACAATTCTTGTACCTTCCTAGAGCTTCTTTTTCTTGGAGGCATTTTCTAAATAATTCCATTTTTCTCATTTTTGGATTAATTTCTTCTTAGGCATGCTGCAGAGCCGTCATCTTGGGAGTCTGTTGTCATCCTAGGAATTCTTTCGTCCTTCCCTCTGATTGGAATTCTGTCTACTGGATCACATGTCTTACTTTTCCTTGATTTGCTTACTCTTTCTTGGTTTGATTTGCTTAAAAAAAATAATAACGGGAGCATGTTTCACCAGTAGCTTTTTGGGGTTAGAAAGGCAGTAATTCAGCGACAGATATGGGAATGCCAGCCCTTGAAATTTCTGTCTTTTAAGCTATAGTGATCCAATCTAAACTGGTTGTCCTCTATGACAGTTGCACTGCCATTGTGGGATCTCCCTTCACCATCTTCCTTTAACTTTTGTCTTTCTCCTGTGTTAGATCTCTTATTTTCTGTATGTATATCTTCCTTTTCTTTTTGGTTTATGCCCTCATTTTGGAAGAACATGCCCTCCAGTACCTTCTTGAGAAAGGATGAATGGGAGGCATGAGTTTTGAGATTTTGTATGTCTACAAAAGTGTTTATTCTACCATCACACTTACTGAATAATTTAGCTAGGTACAGAATTCTAGATTAGTGTATTCATTAAGGAATAGACCCCAATGTACTACAGTTCAAACAGTATAGTTTATTTCTCTCATATTGATGGCTTGGAGGAAGCAGGCAGGAAGGCAAGGTTGCTCAAGCACCCAGTTTCTTTCCCACTTATTCTTCCACCATTCCCTAGGTCAATCCTAAGCCAATTTACCAGCAACACATCTAAATTCAAGCCCACAAGAAGGGGAAGGAGAGGAAGTAGAGAGCAAGCAATTTCCTTTAAAATTGCGACTGAGAAAGTTGCACACACTCTGCTCATGTCCTGTTGGCCCCTGTGGGGTGAAGTTATTTCCTAGTCCATCTTTTTACTCAGCATGCTGTCTTTTCAGGTTCTAATTTTACACAGGGGTCTAGATCCAATCTCCATTTGAGGGCTCTGGTATTCATTTTCTATTTTCTCTGTGTGAAGCTCATTAAAACCCAAAATTCCAGGCTTCAGGGATAGGCAGAGGTCCTAGCAGAACCACCTGCTTAAGCCCTAAGGGCTTCCTAACACTCTGAGTAGCATGCCTAGCCTTCAACACTGCCTACAAAGTCTCAGGTAGTCTGGCCCTCCCATCTTGCTGCCCATTTCTACCCCCTTCTCCCTCACACACAAGCTCTAGCACCTCTCTTCTTAGAGCTCACCAAGCTCTTTCGCACCTCCTGGCCTTTTCACAAGCCATTCCCTCTGCCTGAAAGAGGCTTCTTCCCGATATCCACTCAGCTTGCTTCCTCCCCTCATTTTGCTCAAATGCCACCACCTCGAGACTTTCACTGACTACTATGGACAAAACAGCTCATCACTACCTCCTACTCAGCTTTTACTTTCTCTCAGAACACCCATCACTCCCCACATGGTACCATAATTTATTTACTTGTTCATGGTCCGACTCTCCCACTAGATGTGTGCCTAGGTAGTTGATTTAAAAAGTGATACCAGGGAGCAGAAGTGAGGGAAGGGACATGAACACAGGAGGAGGAGGAGCCAATACAATGATGTGCTACTGAGTCAGCCATCCCCAGGATCTTCTGAGGAGACTATGAATGGTGGCTCAGAACCATCAGGGGAACAGACAGGAGCCTGTATACCTCAGCTGCTGGTTCCTTTGTCAAGGGTGCCCCACACAGGTGTTTAACTCCCCTGCACTTCTGGGGCGCATATGTGTCAGAGAGGCTCTGGAGCAAGCAGCAAGAGGTAAGATCTGAGGTGAGACTGGGCCAGGTTGTCCCTGTGCAGAGCTGGTTGAGGCCCACGTAGAAGTGGTTGCTGTGACAGTGGCTGGACTAAGAGGTGGGGCTGAGAGATGACACAAGGACCTTATATGAATATCTCATGCACTGCTCTTTCCCAAGCGTTTAGGTGAGTGGCCAGCATACAGTAAACACTTAATAAATATTTGAATGAATGAATGAACGGTGCTGCAGTCTAGTGGGGAAAAGGCAAGTAATGATGAGTTAAGAGTATTAAGTGCGCTGTGATAGGGTTAAGTACAAGTTGTCAGGGGGCCTATAGTGGGAGCCTAACCCGTCTATTGGAGGAGAGAGGACTTTCTGGAAGAGATGGCCTTTAAACTGCGATCTGGAAGATGAGGAGGAGTTAACTGCACAGCTGGCTTACAAAGCACTTGCACATCTAAGTAAAAATACCAGTGATAGAAATCATGGGCAACATTTACCAAGCTCTTTCCTTGAGTCAATTTGCTGAATGCTTAATGGGTCTTGTTATTTAATCTTTGCTTTTAACCCTATAAAAAGCGCTGACTGATCTGCTTAGAGAAATCAAGTGACTTCCAATGACTGGCAGAGATAACCATTTCCCCCCACTTTATAGGGGTGACCGAGACCCAGAGCAGAGCAGTGACTCGCCCACAGTTACAGGAAGTTAATGGTTGAGCCAGGACTAAAACCCAGATCTCTTGTGGCCCTGCTCCCGAGCTGGCCTGACAGAACAGGGGCTCAGAAAGAGTGAGCGAGGAGGAGGGTGAATTAAACACGGCTGGGCTGAGCTGGGCGGCACTGCCTCCCCAGCTATTACCAGAAGAAGCTGAAGGAAGGCACCTGTAAGGCCCGAGAGATGGAACCAGCCATTGGCCGGCTGCAGTCCCAGAAGAAGCTTCCCTACAACCCGCAGCAGGCAGACACCTTGGAAGTCCCAGAACGAAGAGCCCTCAGGATCCTGAGCCAGCTGAAGCAGCAGAACTATGGTGAGGGCCCTGGGTGCCACACAGCCAGGCCCAGGAGCTGAGACATGGTTTCCCACTTCGGGCTTAACTGTGTGCCATCAGCCAGCTGGCTGATAATCACCACCCATCTCCAGCCTTCCGCACACCCTTTCCCCTGAGCCTTAGCCCTGAGCACAGGTTGGTCCCAAGAGCCTGGACTGAGAAGGAAGAGTGCTTAGCAATCCCACCTCATCATTTATTGAGCACCCTCTGGGGTCACTCACTATGCTAAGCCCTTTGCAGACACGCTAGAATTTAATCCTCATAATCACATACTTACCCCACGTATTCACGATGAGAAAACTGAAGTTTAAGCAACTTGCCCAAGGTCCCACAGCTAGCATGTGTCAGAAAGGGGAGATTATACCCAGGTCTGACTCTAAAACCTGTGCTCTTTTCTCTGGGCAAGGTTACCTTCCCGTAATAGTAGACTTCTACTGTGTGCCAAGTGATGGGCTAGAAGCTTTCTAGAGTCTTTAGAGTGTGCCTATCAGACTCTGCCAGGACTCATCCCAAAGACATGTGCTCCTTTTTAAGCAGGTATTAGCCCTTACACTGTTCTCAGCATTTAGCTGAGTGCTTTGCATATATTATCCCTTAATCCTCATCATCAACTCTGAGGCGGATACCACCACCAGCTCCAGCTTATGCAGAAGCTCAGAGAGGTTAAGTTACTTGCCCAAACCCACCCAGGTCGTTACGTGGCAAAGCTGGGATTTCACATGGGTCTGCCTGCCTCCCAGCACTGGACGTGCTCTGAAACATTCCCCTCTCCTGCCTCTGCCACCTTTGCCAGTTGCCAACCTGCAAAGCCCCTATGCCCAGGTGCCTTGCATCCTGCTCTGCCCGAGGCTGGACAATACGGTCCGCCGGAAGCAGGGCAGCCACTACATGCTGGAGCTGTGTACTCCCACCAGCCTGGGCCCTGACACCCGTAGCCTCTTCTTCCAGACTAGATCTCAAGGAAGCAGGTGGGTACCCAGAGGGCAGGGACTGCAGCCCAGGCCCATCCACCTCCTTCCTTATGAAGTCCCTGGCCTAACCCAAGGGAAATCCATCCTTCCAAGAGATGCCTCAGAGACTGTTGTTCCAGGGAGGAAAAAGGGGAAAGGATGGAAGGGGGAAGAAACTAACCTTTGAGAGTCTGTGTCCCAGGTAGATTGTTCCTAAGTCAGGGTACTTACGCCTTTCTGTGCCCGGGACTCGGTAGCACTACCTGCCTTTCTCATGCAGGGGGTTTAAGTCCTTTGCCTGAGTCTGATTCCATGTTAGGAGTAGTAGGAAACAGGCTTAGCAGCTGGGTGGAGGGAAGCTTCCCCTGCAGCAGTCCTCTTCCAGGCATCCTGGGATAAAAGAACACTGGACTTGGAATCAGGCCTCTGAGCCCGACTGCTGGCCCCATCACCTCCCTGGGAAGGACTCCTCTCCCCTTGGGCACATGGGGTGGCTCACTTCCTCCCACCCTTCTCTTCCACCTCTCTCCCTAGGGAACCCAGCTCTGACAGTCGAAAGTGGCTCAGTTCTGTGCCGGCTCGAACCCACTGACCCTGCGGAGTCCTGACTCTGGGCAGCTGAGCAATCAGGGCCTGCAGACGGACGGGTCATCAGGCAGGGACTGCTGCTGGATTTTGCTTTTGTGGCCTGGTAAGCCAATAAACAAGAAGAACCTCAGCCTCTGTGCCTGGTGCCAGGGAAGGCCCCAGGTTTTCACCCTTCCACTCGGCTCTCAGAGCGGAGGGCCTCAGCCTCCCTCAGGCTTCGGAGCCCCTGAAGCAAGACTCGCCTCAAAACACCGCCGAGAGTCAGGAGTCCTGCTAGAGGTGGCCCTGGGTTCAAAGTCTTGACCTCCTGTGCACTCTCAAAGCACAGAGCTGGGACTATTCTCAGATGGGTGTCTCCACGCCTTGGACTAGGAGTCCCATGAGGGCAGGAATTCTCTTTCCCACTTGCTTGAAGGGAATGGTGAACATAAGGGAAGTACCTGGGAAAGACCCTGGCCCCTAAAACGGACAGACCCTGTGGAAGGGCAGGAGGGGCCTCAGCCATGCTCTCACCAACAGAGGGCCAGGACCCAGGGGTGCCCTTCCCTTGGAGCCTAAGCATGTGGGTCCGTGGCCCCAATCCATACACCACCCCAGTCCTATTACTCAAAGCGAGAGCCCCTCCCTAGGACTGAGCAGAGATAGCTTCCCAGTGGTTAAACAAGCAGCCACAGCAAGAGGTTAGGAGGCCAGAAACTGAAATGAGGACAAGGTTCTGACAAGTTTAAAACATGTATTTAAAATACAATTTATAAAATGCTTAATCTGCCAACTCAGGAGCCCGCAGTGCGGGGTGGGGTAGGGTGGGCAGCTACCCGCTAGACCAGCAGAGCAGGACTGCAGAGGTGCGGCCCTCCCTCCCATGCCCTTCTGTTCAGATACCCAAGGGGCCCATATGCACCCCTGGGATCACATGGCCGAAAACAGGACCCAGAGGTTTCCAGAGTCTCTGCCTACCAGGGAGGCTGGGGCAGCCCTGCCGGCCCATCCCTGAGCAGAGCATCCCCAGATGGGGCAGAGCAGGGTACGGCTGGGCTAGACAGGGTGGGGTGAGGCAGTGGGCTCTGGAAGGGGCTGATGGTAGCAGATAGGGTGTTGCCTCCTGCCTGCAGGTGGGGAGCACCCTGACTGAGTGGGCGGAGAAGGGTTGGTCACCAGGCCCAGACCCCCAGCTCCTTTGGTTATAGGCTGACATCAGAGTAGTGGCTCATGGGAAGCAGTTAGCTGGAAGGTCTGAGGCCTGGCTCACGGAGTCAGGGAGGAGCTGGGGGAAGGGGACAGTACCATGAAGGCAGATAAAGGGGCAGCAGCCTCAGGTTTCTGCCCCCAACTCCCCTGGGGTTTTCCAAGCCAAAGCCTGCAGCTTACTTTTAAAAAATTAAAAAAAAAAAAAAAAAAAAAAAAGCACTTAAGGAAAGTTACAGACAACTACCCCCCCCCCAAAAAAACCCCGAAACAACCACAAACACACACACAAAATCCAAACCGTTCTCTCATCTCCCCTCCCACCTCCCCCCAACACAATAGTTTCCTGTTTTCATTTCTTTCTCTTTAAAATGTTGCCTGTCACCTCTCCATCTGGGAAGCCAGGACATGACCGCTGGTGGGTGGTGGCAGGCACACAGCGGGCAGAGCCCCATCTTTGGCCGCAGGGAGGTGGGAGCATCAGTCCCTACTACATCCTTGATCCACAGACACCCATCAGCCAGCCTCCCCTTGGCTCCCACTAGAGGAGGGCAGCAAGAACAGGTGGTCCCGACAGCTGAGCAATCAGCACTTCTGGCCTTCCCACCTGGCCTACCTCTGTACCTTCTCCAACTGAAAAGGACAGTCTCATCTTGGGCCAGAAACCACTATTACATGAGGGATGGACACTATCCGTTTAGAATGCGGAAACTTGGTCAGGGCAGTGGAACTGTAAAGACAGCAGCAACCTTCTCCCTTGCCCACTCCTGGAGGTCACTTCCCCTCAGAACAGCAGTGTGGGCACCATTCAATGTTCTGCGGGTTCTTACTGACTGAAGCTTTGTTCCACCTCTGCTCACGGACAATATCCTGGCTTCACGCAGTTATAAGCCCGTGCTATGGACTAGTTACTGACTTAACCGACAGCTGACCTTTCCTCCTAATGGGAAGATGTAGTGGGCCAAGGCTTGCTGGGCCCGGCTGACATCCCCACAGGGCAAGGCTGAGAGCCAGCAAACCAAAGGTGGAGCGAGCCTGCAAGACCTAGCTTGCCACCTTGGCCACCGCGAGCTGCCCTAATCACAAACGTCACACCAACCACTCCAAAACTCATCTGCTGAGCAAGGAGGCCGTCTGGCTGGCTGAGGGATATAAGGCGAAGTGCAATGGAGGAGATCGGACAGCCTGAGAGGGACCAGATTGTACACACACAGCTGCTCTGGGCTGGGCCCCCTAAGCCTCTTCCACCTCAAAGAGCCAAAGCAAATCTCCAGGCTCCAAAGACCGAGGGGAAACTGCCTTCATTCCAGGCCCTTGCTCTGGAAAAAGGGGTCGAGGGTAACCTAGGCCTATGGGGAACCCGTCTGTCATTACCAATCTTTGCAATGCACAGCTTGTCTTCCCCCAAATGTTATTCAGAATGGTCTGCTCCCAAGGTAGTGATTTCACAAGGGAAATGTACCGGGTAGAGTTACCGAGCTGATGCCATCAACAGAGATGGTGCTCCACAGACCCTTGAGAGTTCTAAGCCTTGCTGGAGTGGGAAGACCCACCTACCTTCTGACCACACTAGGCAGGAGGCTCCGAGTCCTAGAGTCAGACTCTCTCCTGGCTTTCCTTGTGCTGACAGCAAAATACTGAGCAAGGCTTGCAGCTTCACTCCTAAAGCCCGGGAGTGCAGCCTCACTCCCTGCCCTCTTCTAGAAGTAGTAAGCCCAGCTGGTAGGGAACCACCCTGAGGGGTTTTAGAAGGGAAAGTCTGTTCACTTTCCCTATCTCCCAAAATATTAAAGGTGAGGGGTTGGCACCCTCCCCAGGCTCTCTGAGCCTACAGAGCTGGCCCAGTCTCCAGGTAGGGCCCAGATGCTCTGGTACTTAGTTGGGGGGAGGGGGGTATAGGCATGGGGTGCTCATCTGTCCTGGGCTGCAGAGCCCTGCCCCTTTTCTTGGCGGCAGTAGGAATACAGAAGCTAAGCTCACCAAAATCCTATTGGTTAATGTTTCTAGTGGATTGACCAGAAACATTTTTAAGTAGACTACCAAACTACCCTTTCTCAATTAAAAATTCATTAAACTGCTAAAACCCCTCCCATGTACTTTTTTTTGCAAATCAAATATTTGTATAAACAAACAAAAATAGGAAAGAAAAAAAAAAAGAAAGGATATCTTCAAATGGAACTTGCTTTTAAGTGATGAAGACATGCACTTGAGGGTGGGTGGACGGGAGTTCTCATTTGTGTTTTGAAATCCCAAATTAATGAGCATGATAAACTGTTATTGCTGGCACTGGCTTCACCCCAAGCGGCCAAGTGGCACTGTCTGACTCTACTCTGAGTCCTTGGTGGGTCCCCCCAACCCTCCTCTAACCCCCACCCTTTCCCTTTCCATGGACTTGGGACAGCCCTTGTAGAAGTGCCAATCACAGTGGGAAGGGGGGGAAAGGGAGGTCACAGTGCATGGGGTTCAAGGTCACAGTGGGCGGAGCAAAGGGGGTCACAGTGCAAGTAAGTCAGGTCGTTCCCTCTGCTCAAGTCCAGCTGTCTGCCACGGCAATGCGACCCGCAGCGGACGACCCAGGAGGTGGTGACGGCGGTGGCGGCGGCATCCTTCCCTGCCCGCGTTTATCTGCGTTGTTTGAAGCCTTGTGATCCATCAGGACCCAAAGGCTGTCTGATCACATTGTTAGGCTGCCTGCTGTCTTCAGGTTGGGAGATCCTGGTTGGCCTGAAGGGAAGAAGATCAGAGTGAGGCCTGAAAAAGGGTATAAAAGAGGCCCCCAAATCTTAAAATCAACCAATTCTGCAGCTGGGGCAGAAGTCACAGCAGCTATTAGCCAACTCTGGCTCTCTGAGCCTGCTTCTCTGGCAAGCGGACTCGGTGCAGCTCCAAGCTGGGAAGCCCCTGGGAGCAGGTGGGGTGGACGGTCCATGTTCACCTCTAGCGCCTGCAGCACTCTTCCCCACAGGCTGGTTCGCCATCATTCACCGGAGGCAGAGGAAGTGCTCAAGGGCCCATCCTGTACAGAGGCAGTGACCATGGATAGCATATCTTCCACAGAACTTCATGGCACAGACTCCCCAGAGGTCGGGCCAAGGTAAAGACCTCTAACCAAGAGCTCATCAGAGTGACCTGGCTCCCGCCACTGCTGCTCTCCTGCTTCTCGCCAAATCATGGGATTAATGGTTGACTCATATTACTGTGGAAAACTAAAAGAAAATGAACTTTTTCTACTTTGCCAAATGAAGGCTTACAGGAGAGATAACAGAAGTCCATCAAAATAATGAAGGCGTAGAAATAAGGTACAGATTAGCACTTCAAGTCCCAGAATACACCATCCAAGGAGGAGTCTCAAAGTTAGAAAGAGGCTGTTTCAATAAATACTGCTTTACCAGGAGGTGACAAACTTACATAATACAACCTCTAGGACTGCAAAGAAAAAAAATGCCAGGAATAGAAAAGACTTTAGAAAATTCACAGAAACATCACAGTGGGCCATTATAAGACCCAAAAGATAACATCCAGAACCCACCACTTATTTAACTGCACAACAAATGGACGAGGCAGGTACGATCATTATCCCATTTTTCAGACTAGGCACAGAGGGGTTAAGTAGGTCTAAGTTAAGCAGAAGTTAAGTGGCAAAGGGGGACTTTCCCTCTGTAGCGCAGTGGTTAAGAATCCACCTGTCAATGCAGGGGACACAGGTTCGAGCCCTGGTCCGGGAAGATCCCACATGCCGCGGAGCAACTAAGCCCGTGCGCCACAACTACTGAGCCTGCGCTGTAGAGCCCTCAAGCCACAACTACTGAAGCCCACATGCCTAGAGTCCGTGCTCTGCAACAAAGAGAAGCCGCTGCGATGAGAAGCCCACACACTGCAATTAAGAGTGGCCCCCACTCACCACAACTAGAGAAAGCCCGCGGGCGGCAATGAAGACCCAACGCAGCCAATAAATGAATAAATAAATAAATAAATTTATATTAAAAAAAAAAAAAGAAGTTAAGTGGCAGAGATGGGCTCAGACTGGCTGATTTTGACTCAAAGTCCATGCCTTTACCCTGTATGCCACACTGGCCCCTGGCGCCTGCAGAGGCAGCATGCCAGCAAAGCTTTCAGAGCAGTCCCGGAGCCAGTGCAGACAACAAACCAGCCCTACCAGCCTGGGTGGGCAGCTGCAGCCACGATGGTTCCAGCCATGATTCTGCCTGCTTTTCACTACTCTGCAGGCAGCCAGCCCACTCTCCTCCTCCTCCTCAAGGTGGCCTGGTGGAGTGGTCAAGTCTGGCTGGCAGGTCACCCCTGCCAGCTACACTCACCGGTCGAGGATGGGTTTCTCTTGCTCCTCCTCGGGGCTGGCACTGCCCAGGATCCGCTTCCGGGCCTCCGCGTACTCTGCCTCCCGCTGTGCTAGGGACTTGACGGGAAGGGCTGGCCTGCTGGTGGAGTTGGGGCTGCTGACCACACCGTTGCTGGTGGGCCTCTTGAGGATGCGAATCTGTGGAGGGGGCCCCGTGGGAAGGCTATCGTCCTGAATCACAATGGGCACTTTGGGAGGAGATTTGGATTTCCTGCTGACAAAGAGCAAACACAGCTTCACAAGTCCTACCCTTGACTACAGAGGCCCCATCCATGTCCCACACCCACCCCTCACCACTTTTCTCTCCCTCCCCCTCCTAATTCTATTCGTTATTCTCTGGCCTCTGACCAGACATCAAAATTCTCACTCTTCAAGAAGGGTTTCTTGAAAGAGCAACCTTGCCTATTAAGCTCACACAGCCCACAGGTCTGCTCCTCAGACCGAACCCCAGGCAAGGGGGGCAGGAACGCCAGCTCATTCTCGGACTTCTATCCCCGTGTTCGTCAAAGTCACATCAACCACTGTCGGGCCCCTGCGGCAAAACACCTCTTGTCCAGAATCCAATGGCCTCAGTTAAAACCCCAGCTTCCCTACACAGACCAGCGTGTAACAGGCCAGTGCGGTGGGAGCCCCTTAGCTTGGGGATCAGCAAAGTGTTCACTCCCAGTCAAGGTCCCACAACATGCGCTCAGACCAAACACTCCAGCTCCGCCGTCCCTGCCTGGCATCAAGACAGGATTTACCAAACTGCCTCAGCCTCTGGTGAGTGTCCTGTGCCTCCCAGAGACAAGCTACTCCAGACACTGGATGGCCTCTTCAGAAGAGTTTCTGAGCAGAGACCCCTCCCTCACCAGGGCTCTCTGGTCTGCTGGACGCGGCGGGGCTGGGGTCAAGGATGACCCTGGAAACAGTGCTTGGCAGTGCTCAAAGGAAAAGCACTGTCCAAGGCTGGTAGATGTGCACATCGGGCAATGTGTCCACAAGGGGAGGAGGAAAACGACACAGGAAGGGGAAGAAACAAAAGCCACAGGAGAACAAGGGATCCAGGCAGGAACAGCCACCCCTCAACAGCCACAGAGACCCTCCCCAGAGCAGTCAACTAGCTTCTCTTCAGAACCAAATAGCGCTCAGGGGCCTGTTTTCAGAGCCTTGGTTGTCAGGAGGAGTAGATACTGGAGGGCTGCTGCCAGGGGGGCTGGAACAAGTCTTGGGTGGGACAGGACAGCATGGCCAGGGGACTGTAACCAGGCGCTAGTGTCGTTGCTGAGATGAGCAGACAGACAAGGAGCCAGCACTCGGATCACAGAGGCAGGGAGCCAGGAAAGTCAGCAGACGGGCAGGGCACCCCCAGTTCCCTGGGGATGACTGTGCAGCTCATCAAGCAAGTCCAGAGAGGCCACCCCGCCCTCCCTGCTGCCTGTCCCTGCGGGAAGCTGACAGGTTACCAGGGCAAAGACAGACTGCTGAAGTCAACTTTCACCTGCTTCGGAAACCCACTTCCTCTGCTGCCTGGGTGGGGGAAAAAAGCTATCCTTAAAGGTCTTGAAGGATTCCCAAGAATCTTTTCTTCTAGGATACCCTCGTAATGCCCCAAGCCACCAAGTCACGGAGGGCCCAGGGAAATCATCTGTCCAACCTCCTCGTGTCACAGAGAGAGAAAGTGATGTCCAGAAAGGGAAACAACTTGCTCCAAACTTCAGAGTCAGGCCTCAAGCTGAAGCCTTCTGACTTGTCACCCCCCACCTCACACAGGGTGCCCACTAAGGCAGGAGGCAGGTGCAACACTCCAGCCTCACTGCCAAAGCCGCAAGCCACCGTGTCCCTAAGGGAAGGGTTCGCTGCCCAGGAGCCTGACCTGCCTGTATCTAACGGCCAGCTGGAGAACACCACTGACTGCCCAGCTCTCACGGCAGAGAGCATGAGCCCTCAGACCAGACAGCAGCCTTACCTCTCCTTTTGTGTGATCTTCAGTTTTTTTTCCAACCGTCTGTCTATTTCCTAGAGGAAAAAAATGTATATAAAAAGTGGAAAAAAATCTCTCTCAAATAAAAACTTACGTCTTTATTTTCAGAGCTAAGGGCACTGTCCTTTCCGATCAGGGACATTACTGTGTCCTTTGAAGTAACGGATACAGCCCTCCCTTTATGAGACTCCGGGATTTGGGGCTCTGACTCCCTGCAGGTTCATCTCCCTCCATCCCTGTGGCTGCGGTGAGAGTTCTAGACCTCATCATTCAGCTGGGTTCTTTGCATGGCCTCCAACTAGTCTCCTGGTCACCAATCAGTCCTTCACAGAGCCAGTCGTATCAACTTTCCAAACGTAAGTCTGACTGTGTCACTTCCCCACTTAAAACACTTCAACTGCTTGCCAGATGCAGTCCAAGCTCCTAAGCATGCCTCGCCCACACATTCCCTTAGCTTCTGTTCCTGTGCTACACCACAGCAAAACCGAACTGTGGCAACCCCCAGAACCCAGCGTGCTGATCCGCCTGCCTGCAATCTCCGCCTCCTTGCAAACTCCCACTTATCCTGCAACGCCCAGCTTGAATGCCCACCTCTTCTTTCTGAAGTCGTCTTTGACCCCATACAGTTAATCACCTGCTCCTCAGACATAAGCCCTCCCTTTCACATTCCTTCATGATCATATGTGTCACATATTTTATGATCCATTTTTCTTACTCGTATGGACTTGAACTGTGAGTAGCACCTAGCAAAAGGCCTAGAACAAAACAGAAGCCTAACATCTGTGGAACTGGATGGAAGTCAGAGTCCTCAGGCACTCAGCACCAGGAACTCCTCCACAGCCTCGTGTACAAGCCTCCATGCATGGGACAGGGAAGCTGTGCACAGAGCACAGCCCAAACCTCCAGGTTCCTTGGCTGTCCCACTGCTTTTTCTTAAAAAACGTTCCACCAACCTGCAAGGGCAAGACCATCCAGCTACTGGATTATGCAAAATTATGTATTTCTCTGGAGAGTAGATCTCTAACAGTGGTTCTCAACCAGGGGTGACTTTGTCCACCAGTACGTGTGGCAACATCTGGAGACATTTTTAGTTGTCATTACTGGAAGGGAGCTGCTACTGGCATCTAGTGGGTTGAATCCACAGATGCCACTAAAATCCTGCAATGCACAGAATAGCCCCACAGCAAAGAATTATCTAGTCCCAAATGTCAACAGTGACAAGGCTGAGAAACCCTGACTTATAAGATGGATGGGATTTTCAAAGGAGTCTGTTGCTTGCAAAATGTTAAGAATGACTACCTTAGTAAAAAGTTTTTGAAATTTGCTGAGTTCCACCTCAGAGCTCAGCGTGTAGCTAGTTTTCACAAATGCTCTGTATTTCTTGTGCAGTTCAAGCCGGTTAACCATATTATTCAAATCTTCTACATTCTTACTGATTTGTTTGATCTATGGACTACAGAAAGAATCAAGAATTATTCCTTCTAGTACATTAAAGTTTATCATTGTGGAGTAATCTTCTTTACCTTAAAATCTATTATTTCACATTAATAAAGCTATACCAGTTTCTTTTTGGTTAGTATCCCCTGAAATGTTTTCCTCTCTTACTTCTTGTCTCTCCATGTCCTTATTTTAGTTTCCTGTAAGCAAGATGAAGCTAGCCTAACCGTATGAAGCTGAATTTAAATCGAGTCTGACACTGACGCTCATTACGACTGATGCTGAGTTGTGTTTAAAATTTTTTGTTTTTATGAAAGGCCCAAAGTATATGTAGGCAAGCACAACAAACTGTATTCTGAGGGCACCATCAACTCTCTGGAGGGGGTAGGAAGCCACAGAACAAAAACCTCTCACTCAAGCATGGAACACAAGTTGGCACCCGATGGCCGTTAAATGACTGAATAGAAATGGTGCACGGAGGGTAAGAGAATGGCCTAGATGTTTTCTGTGAACAGACAGACACGCACTCAAAGAGAATCTATGCCACAGCACAGTCAATAATGTAATTCTTCTAAATTTTTGGATTAATAACAGCGTTACTGCCTGAGTAAATACTATGTCTCACATTAGTCTAATGCCCACTACCTTTTATGGGCTTTCCACAAATAACGTGCAGTTTTAAAATTCCACACTATCATTCTGCTCCAATCTGAAGATGAGACTTCCTATTCAAGTTTCTCCATCATAAATGCAAGGTTTCACATCTGTGGGATTCAGGTGTCTTCAAACAGTCAAAATCAAATGCCTCCACAGGCGGGCAAGTAACCAAACTCCATAAGCAGGCAGCACAGTGAGGGGGTGCGGGGCTGTGAGGCACCAAAGAACACTCGTTCCCCCTACAGACAGGCAGCCAAGCCCTGGAGGACACGGCCAGGGCTGCTATTTTAGGAGATTTTTATGGGAAAGCTCTAAATGTTTAAACGTCATTATATGAACTCTGGCTTTCATATCTCCTTAAGGGCCAAATAAGACAAGAGGCAAATAGGCCTAACATGGTAGCTGATTTTTTAAAACACTGTGGAAAAATACACATTACAGTGGCTGAATTTGAGAGGTCGCATCCGGGTTTCCTCTCAGGAAGGCAAACTGCTTCCTTCTTTCTCTAGGGCCTTAGGGAAGACGGGGAATCTGCCCAAGTCCAGCAAATACAGCTCGGGTGGAAAGAAGCCTTTCAAGAGGGCATACAGACTATAATGCTTAATGGCTGTCAATACACTCTCAAACACTCATTTTCTGGCACACCAACTGTTTGATAAACAAAGTAGCTTGTACCCGTCTCTGTCAGATGAAGGCAAGCTGCTCAGGGAGGTTAAGGAACTTAGCCAAGGTCACAAGGTGTACATCATGGAGGCAGCCCTAGAACTACGGCCTCTGGAGGCCTTGTCCCGTGCTGCCACACCCCCAGGAGTGCTCAAACCCTTGGAAATGCTGCTAGAGTCATTAGATATTGATCCCCTCTTCCATATAGCCCCCGAATCCTACACTGCTCTCTGGCACTCCAATAACTTAATACTCCCATCAATTTCCATCGCGTCAGACAGGATGGTTTATCAGAGTTGAAGAATTCTTCCATCAGATGAGAGGACAAGATATGAACCCAACAGCTCTGGTGGAAAGCGGATCCTGGCCACCTCCAGATGGCCAGCTGTACACCAGCATGCTCAGCGCCGTCCAAGCAGGAGAGGGGTGCTCTGCCAGCAGCTAGAGAGGGCACTGCATCTCACTCTGGAGTCTGTCCAGATACCATGAGTCAGTCCATTCTCTCCTTGGACAAGGCTTTGCAATCAATCTGCTCTCAGACTCATGCTCTGAAGAGCTGGACCAAGTGGAAACTTTCCTACAGGGTGCACTACAAGGAGAATGCTTGTCTCCTCCAGAGATGCAATAGCCCAAAGGAATTAAACAGGCCTCAGAATGTGTGAGGAAGCATCTAGATGTGGGCCCCAACAAAGAATCTAGTTATCTAAGGGCACCTTCTCGTTTTAAAAGGATGCACAGAGGCCCGGCCCAAGGTCAAGGCTCTTGTGTTAGAGGACCAAGGACTTCTGTGTTAGTGAAAGAAACCCATAAGCTCATCACTTTATAACTCAGCTCTGAGTGAGAAAGCGTCACCGGGACACAAGGCAAGTTTTAGGGGATAAGCAATCAGAGGGGAGGTGTTAAGAAAGTTTGATTTCCTATGGCTTCTCCTTCCCGAAAAGCTCTTTGTTTGTCAAGTAGCATTGAAGAGACTCTAGAAGATGATGCTCTCTGCTAAGTGGGGTGGCCACCTCTCTTTGGGTCAAAATTCTAAACAAAAGATCTCTTGTTACCAAGCACAGGTATCACTTCTCCTGTGGAGCTACCCCTCTACAAAAATGAGGTACATGCTTCTTGGTCTGAGAGAACAAGTGAAACCATAAAGAAAGCAAGCATGGGGGCAGGAGGTCATGAAGAGCCACAGTGGGGAGCAAGGTGGTTCTGGACGGGCTCGTCCTCATGGGAGGCAGAGGGGAGGCCACAGCCACAGCCACCGGGTGAGCGACACAAGACATCAACATCTGCAAATTCAGCTCACCCAGGGAAGCAGCACAGCTTCACTGGCTGCCGAGGACCTCAGTCTTGCGATGGTTATGCTCACGTGAACCTCCAGCGGAGAGCTGGGAGTGGAAGCATGGGAGGGGAGGAGATGCCTCAAACAGCCTAAGCCGTGACCCAGCCACAACCTTCAAAAGGAGCAGAGGCAACCAAGAGGACCAGGATGTATGCGCAAGGACAGGCAGACTACAGTGAGAGCCTCACTCCTGTAACACTAAGAGGCGCATGAGAAAGGAAAAAAGAAAAGTGAGAAGGTTAAGAGGTGAGGAAAAAAAGGCAGAAGAGAGAAACTGATAGGTTATTCTGGACCTTGGTGCAAAGTACAGCAAGTACAGCACCATTACAGCTCACTGTCCCAAAAAACAGACTTTATCAGCTCACCTAGGGATGGTGAAGCTGACCCATACTAGCCACACTCGCAGGAGACAGAGTGAACAAACCCCAATCCTGATCTGTTACACTAGGGGGGGTGGGAGGAGGTGTCCTGTCCTTTCCCGAGCCTGACCTCCGGCTACCAGCTCCCCAGGGCCCCCACCGCACGGTGTCCCGCTCCACCACAGCACCCCTCTCGCTGATAACCCAAATCCTCTGGTCGCCAATGCAGCCAGCACAACTCCAAAGAATCCAAGTAATCTTGTATTGAATGGAGGTCTAAGAGGTCTTGGCTCTGAGTTAGGAAATAACATCTTTTTATCAGCAACAGTTACTATTTAAGTGACTTTTCTGGGGCAATTTGCCTCTCTTTGTCAGTTTCCATTTCAGAAGAGGATCTTTTCTGATTTTCCTCTCAGATTCAAGGAATTAATAACTGGTCTTGGGCTCCCTGTGAACCACTATGCCCCACAGGCTCATCTGGTCTTGTCCAGCTATCCCAAATTGGGGAGCACATATCTACAAGCAGGCCACTGGGGGGTTCTGAAGAGATAGGAGTCCTGAAAGTACAAGTGTTTCTCTCAGAACCAGAGCCTGACCGGTCCTGATGAAAAGCAAAGAGAAGACGCTGTCAAGGAGTTGATGGTGAGACCACCTTCCAAGTACGTTCTGGCTCCCGAACTCCCACCATAGCAGGAAGTGCCCAAGCGGGGCCTAATGTCTTTAAGTTTTGGGCAGGACATCAGCGCCCATTCCCCTGGCTAAAAGACTGCCTGTGTCAGGGCCTCCTGGAGAGCAGTCTCCCCAGAAAGGTGCCTGTGTCTCCATACCACACACAAGGATGGAATTCTGGCTCCTTCCACGAGGGCCTCAATTTCATTCAGGAATAAAGCAAAAAGAATTCATGGGGAAAACCAGCAAAATCTGGTCTAAAACCGGATAAGAAGGTCTCTGTAACTTTTAAAGTGCACCACTGGTCATTTCAAGTCCAGATGTGCAATCCATAGAGACTCTTCCAAACAACCTTCATATCGACGTGTGTAACTCCGTGCTTCATCCCCGCCTTGTTTCTCTATATCAGTGGCATGGCAGTGACACTGTCCTGCCCCAGTGGGGCTGGCCGTCTCCAATGCTTCTGCTTATTCTACCTCCCCCGACTAGCTCCAGGGAGGGAAGCACCCAAGGTCGTACCACCCCAGGTTTGATTTTACAGGGATGCTTCAGGATTACTGTCAAGTTCAGAAAATCAACTCAACTCCTGAGCAAACATGATTGGGTAATTCAGAAAAAGCAAAAGGCAGAAATCAGAAGTTGAGACACAAAGAAGACCTGTGGGGGCACAGCTAGGCCATCAGCTGCCTTTTTAATACAGACACAGGTTAGTCTGTTTGAAGGTTCCATTTCCCGCAAAACATTCCTCCTTCCTCTGTTACTCCCACAGCAAGGAAAACATTCCACTTTAATTACGTGGGCCACTGTAGGGCACAGGATATAGTTCTAAAGCTCCCTCCCTAAGGAAGTCTACGCTTTGTTAATGTATCTCAAGGCCATTTTCCTTTTGCTTTACAGTGATAAAAAAAGCTGGAGACAAGCATTTATGGAAAACCTACTATAAAGTAGATGTGCTAGAAGCTGGAAACCCAGAGATGAG